>NW_027223752.1:39268402-40468402 GCF_028538775.1 Myotis yumanensis
CAATAAGTTAGTGCCACATGGAAATCCGCCTATGAATTGGTCCTATCTGAGCACAAAGTGGCTATTAGTAAACACTCATTGTATTTCACTGAAACCTGGACCGGGATTTTTAAAGAAGGTGGGTGCCCCACACCTTTGTTTAGTCCTTGTCTCCAGGCACTTCAGTCATAGTGTGCACCCGCCTCCCTCCTCCACACTAAAATGAGGCAGCCTGATTTGCCTTTTGTTTTTCTTTCCTCCGGTCTCCGCTATTGTGACTGCCTAACAAGGTTAATATGCTGCTGCTGTAAGTATTATCATTTGGGAGGTAATTATCACACAGAGCCAATCCTGCACATGCTGAGAGGCTTGGGAACTTGTTTTAACTGGCAGGGCGGCTTAATGACAGTGTTTGACAAGGACCATTACATGTGTGTATATACACACACGTACACATTGGAGACAGAGGCATGGCAATGATGGAGCTGGAGAGAGAGAACCTGCAGCAGAATAGCTAACATTTTTTTAACATAGCACTTGTATCAGTAACATTAGCTTGTTGACCTCATTTAATAGGGAAGAAAATGAAATTCGGGGAGGTTAAATCAAATGTCGAGGCCATGCAGTAATTGTGTGGCAGGCGCAGGAAAAGGACAGAACAGAGCTGCTAAATGGTTGGAGAATTGCCTTCCCATGAACCAAATTCAATAGCTAATCAAATGTTTCTAATTCTCAATGGTGACTTTTTCAAAAGCATTTGCAAATGCGCGTCAGGAATTTAGATGTCTCCCAGACACTATAAGCTGCTTTTCACCTGGACCACCCACTGCCTACAGGTGTGGAGACTATCCTGCACCATCCTAACAGCAATCATGACAACAATATTTGGAATACTGACCACATGTACTAAATGAGATGGTACCTTGGAAGGGCCTGGAATGATTCCTTGGCACATGGTTATGGGATGTAGGTTAAGATTAGTTCATGTTGCTACCTCATTTATATACTGTTTCTGAATCAGATCTATAAGCTAGTTTCAGTAATTTTCAAATAGCCTCTTTTATCTTCCCTAGCATACCTTTAATTTGAAAAAACAACAACACAGCAATTTATACTTTATAACATGAGCACTTTCACCAAAAAGATGGTAGATAGATAGATAGATGATAGATAGATATATTTTATATATATATATATCTAAGTCTACATTATCTATCTATCATCTATCTATCTATCTACCTATCTACCTACCTATCTACCTATCTGTCTACTTACCTACCAGATGAATAGAGAAAAGATTAAACTTAAAAAGGCAGATATGCCCAATCACATACTTTTCCTTGGGATGAATTTGGTTTATAGAGGTTCAGCTGCTTGGTACTCTCTCTATCCCATTCAAGGATGAGTCAGGGAAATAGAGTTCAACCTTGAGATGTCACCATAATAAACACACACACACACACAAACACACACACACACACACACACACACACACACACACACAATACCCCTATCTATGGCTCTCTTGTTTTATTTTTATCCTCCTGACCCAGCTGAACCATTCCAGACCATTTTTTCTGCCCAAAATTTTATAACTAAGATTGTACAGTGGACACCCATAAACCCAACACCTAGATTTTTCAATTGTGATGTTTTGCTCTATTTGTGCTATGGACTAAATGTATACATCTTCCCAAAATTCGTATGTTAAAGCCCCAATCCTCAGTGAAGCCATTTGAAGGTCTGGTGGTATTTGGGGCCTTTGGAAAGTGATTAGGTCATGAGGGTGACACTCTCGTGAATGGGTTTAATACCCTTATACGAAGAGACATGAGAGAGATGATTTTTTTCTTCCTCTTGCTGTGTGAAGACATGACAAGAACGTGTCTGCCTGCCAGGAACGCTGGCACCTTGATCTTGGAGTCCCCAGCCTCCACAACCAGGAGAAATAAATTTCTATAGTTTAAGCCACCCAGTCTATGGTATTTTTGTTATAGCAGCCTGAACTAAGACAGTTTGCTTTCTTATATAAATATCCATCTATCTAAACATCAATCCATCTTAGCTATAGCCATCATTACTCCTGACCCTAAACATTTCAGCATGCTTTTCATTAACTAGAGTTCAATATTTTATGGTTCTTTTCTATATTAAGTTAAAATTCACATACAGTGAAATGTACAAATCCTAGTACCATTTAAGTTTTTAAATTAAATTTATTGGGGTGACATTGGTTAATAGGATTATATAGGTTTTAAGTGTACATTTCTATGATACATGTTCTATATATTGCATTGTGTGTCCAACACCCAAATAAGTTTTGACAAATGCGAACATCCATTTAACACAAACTTCTATTAAAATATAAAACATGTCCATCACCCCAGAATATTTCCTCCTGTTCCTGTCCAGTCCATCCTGCCACCAATACCAATCCTGAAGCAAGCACTCTTCTACTTTCTAAATTCACTATAGGTGAGTTTTGCCTATTTCAGAACTTCATATAAATGGAATGTTTGGGGGATTCCTCCATGCTGTTAAATGCCTCAGTTAATTTCATTCCTTTGTATTGCTGAATAGTATTCCACAATACAAATATATCTTAATTTGCTGATTCATTCATGAGGACATGAAGACCTTTTGTGGTTTTGGACATTATGAATAAAGCTGCTAGGAACATTCTTGTGCAGATCTTTTTTTAAACTTATAGTTAAATGCCTAAGATGGAACTGCTGGATTTTCAGTGCATTTGACTTGTATAAGAAACTGACAGGAATTTTCCCAAAGTGGTGGTTTCATTTTCCACTCCCACCAAGAATGTATTCTCCACACTTGGTGGAATTGGTCTTTTCAGTTTTAGCTATTCTGGGGGTGGCAGGAGGTGGAGACTTACATCTCTAAGTAGGCCTCCACCAGCTCCTGTTCATCAGAGTAAAACCTACCCCTCACTGAGCCTTCTCCCTAAGGATTTAACTCAAAAGTTTCGGGATGGGTCTTACATTTCTTCCAAGACCCTAATAGAGGAGAGGAACTTCATCTACTATTTGTCCAACTCTTCTATCTTGCTTGAGAAGACAAGTTTAAAATATCAGAACAGTCATCTGACTGAATCAAGCTCTGAATTCAAAGTTATCTTCTGTTTCATGATATATTTTGAGACAAAAAATTCTCACATTTAAATCCCAGCCTTTGTTTCCAGAAAGATTTAGAATCCTCAATATCCTAGACAAGGAAAGCTCCCAGTACTCAGGCTCAGCGACTCTTTCCCTTCAGATTCCCTAAGAACGATTCTTCACATTATCATAGCCACCCTGTAAGACAGGCTTGATGTCCCCTCTTACAGACTAGATAACTGCACCAATGCCAAGAGTCCTAAGCACAAGATCTGTGACCCTTGCATATACATATTCCTACATGTGTCTCTCCCCTGGCAGGCACCTCCTTCATGGCGGGCTCTTCCATGGGGCTTTTTGGTCCCACATCCTCCCATCACCTCCACCTTGGAGGCCAGTGCACTTGGCAAGGTCTCTCCACCACCCCCGCTCCCAGGCCCACTCATTTCCCCACTTGCATCCTCTCTCCTCCTGTTTCTTCCAACTCTGCTCAATTACCTCATAAAACTCATGTTCCCTCATCCTTTCTCTCCCTTGTCCTCTTCCATATGGGAACTAAAAATGTATTCTAAGCTTGCCTGACGACTGCCAAAGTGGTGCTTGTGGTGTAATGAAGGGAGACATAATGAAGAACCAAAGCCGTCAACAACTAAAGCCCTTGAAAGTGGCAAGAGATCCCTTTCACAAAGGAACCTTCTACTTTCTCAACCCCTCCTAATTGTGCTGGATTTTCCTCAAGGACCAGCATTCTACATAAACAAAAAACTTTTGTCTTCCCTTTTGGGTTTCTGTTTTAATTACTAGCACCGCAGCAACATTGTCTTTTATTACTTTGGTTGCAAAGACACAGCATGTCAATTACATTTTAAGTTAAATTGCAACACTATGTCTAAGAAAAATCATGTTGTAAATGCCAAACTGACTTAAACTTCTGGAATCAAATCAATTTCTAAATTATTTTTTCCTATTTTGTTGTAAACATTTATCGTAAGAATTTCCCTTTGATGTATTTTCTTTCATATAGAAATGTATGAAAATATAATAATAGCATCCTCAACATCGCAGCTTTATATGCAATAGCCCTACCTAGAAAGTATATATTATGACCTCATTTTACAGATGAGGAAACTGAGATTCAGAAAACTTTAGCAACTCACAACTAGGAAGTGGCAGAGCCTGAATTTACATATTAGTTTGTTGGCCTCCAGCTGATGTTTTCATAGCCACCATGCTGTCCTCCCCCATCTCCTATATTTCCTGGTACCACCCAGCATACAACATAAAGTTTCCCAGCATCCACTGGAAAGAGCCATCACTGTGTGATCCACCTCCCCCTAAATCTCTGCAGCGCCACTAAGTTCTTCCCCCAAAATTGTTCAGATCTCACCAAACCCCAGAAGGACAGAAAAAGAGACCAGCAAAAACTCTGAAGATAAAGCATTGAATTCAGATCTTTCATCAATCCAAAGCTATCTTAAAAAGCAAAGCTGGTCCAGAGACAGAGAGACATCGATCAGATGCTCAAACCTCAGAGGGAAGGTAGAGGGAGGTGGGGGTAAGGGGGAGAGATCAACCTAAGGACTTGTATGCATGCATATAAGCATAACCAATGGACACAGACACCAGGGGTGAGGCATGAACGGGAGTGGGGGGGTGGGGGGCAATGGGGGGATAAGGACACATATGCAATACCTTAATCAATAAAGAAAAAAAAGCAAAGCTGTATCTAACAAAGCTTACCTGTGCAAATAGCACCTAATATATATTTTAAATAGCTTTCACCTGGTTCTGAGTGTCAACACAGATTATAGTTTATGCAGCTGTATATTCTGTTATCCAGAGTGTGGGGCTTTCCACGAACTTGCTCTAATAACTTTAATACAGATTGGCTAACAAAATACCAGTGAATGGAGATTTCATGGGATGCAGCACAATTAAAGCTTAAATAGAATAAGAGCCCCGCCCCTAAATAAAGAGTAAGAGCTCAGATTTGGTTGGTAGAACCAACTTTTTTCTATCAGCTATGCTGGCTCTTCATCGATGCTGACATGAGGCCAGAGTTTATTGCCCTGCGCAGCCTATCATGTAGTTATTGATTTCATCCTAATTTCAGGAAGACTTTGTTGCTGATGGCGACAGGCTCACTTGCACTTCACTCTACCCCCTTCTAATTTACCTTTCTATACTTGAAAGGCTGGAAATTCAACATTTTTCAGACTCTCTTGCAGCTAGCATTCTGGATACAAATTTGGATCCTTTGAGTAGATGTACTTACATGAGATCCACAAGGCAGAACAGAGGCAAAAATTATCTTCCTGACCCCCCTTTAAGCTGTTTTTTGCTGACAAACAAGATCATTAAAGGTAAACTCATTGTTAGCAGCATCATTCCAGTGCTCAATCTCTAACTTCTTGGGCTTTGAAAGGTAGTTGGCAGGAGCTGCTTTCTTATTCTGATTTCCTGAACCCTGGACTGCAACTATTGGAGTAAGTCTTGAGCCCTTTTTTCCAGTGATCTCAGAAGTGGTGAGGCAGGCCGGTGTTGCCCCAGATCTTCCTCCTCCATCAACACCATAACCACTAACATTTCTAGTATCCTCACTATGTGTTAGGCACTGTGCTAACACTGTACATAAATCATTTTATTTGCACCCCAAAAGAAACCCCATGAGGAAGATATTATTAATTATTTTTTTCTCTAAATGAGTGTACCAAGATTAAGACAAGCGCATTGCACAGATCAGAGCAAAGCTAGTAGGTAAGCAAGTAGACCTGCCTCTTTGAAGGTGTTTGAGAGCCTTGAATCTGCAGGAAAATATCCTGTTTATCCAGTCACGGAAAGGTAATTTCCCATACATATTATGATGCTGAAAAGACACCATTCTTTTCTCTTACATAATATACACATAGAGGTCAGCCTATTTCATGTCAAGATATGTCTAAGTATCAAAGAAGCCTCCAATCTAATTAAATAGAAAGACAATTAAAAAGCACAGAGGTGTCACTCTGTAAAAGACTCTCTAAGCTATACCAAGATCACTTTTATTGTAAAAGTTAAAGACTTAAGATGAAAGCTCACACAGCCTTGTACTTGCTCCTGGAAGGAACAGAGCTGGGGGAATAGACATGCACTTACCAGGCGCTCTGTTCACAGCGAGGTTTCGGAAATGGCTGCCTTTGATCATTTCCACAGATAATCGCCCCGTTGTGGCATTGTAGGACAGCCCCACCAACAGCTCTGGTGCCCCTCCATGAGACAGCGACTGCGTGGATGAAGCACTATCACTGTGAGAAACGGCAGATGGGCTGAGCGGAGACTCTCCACTCTGGAGGGGAAGAAAAACAAAGGATCCATTGGTGCACGCTGCACTTCTCTCTCTTACAGAAAGCCAATATTATGTTTGGTGAAATTGTGGCCCAGTCTCAATGGCTGCCAAAGATTACGAAGGAAGGGCGCACTCCGTGGGAATGATAATGGGCCTGGGGAGCCGGCCGGGGACGAGATCCCCTGCATTATTAACTGACATCTTTGTTTCAAGAGCTGTCTCCATTCAATAATTCCTCTCCAAAGACAAAACGAACCAAGATGTTATTACTAGTGTAAATCAAACCCTCTAAGATACACAGAGAGCTAATAATACATTTAATATAGACCAAAATTCCCTCCTGTGTGATTTGTGCTCGAGTGCTTCTACGGAACCCATCCACTCCGTTCTCTGCAGCTTTGTGATGAATGGAGCAATTCAAAGGGCATTTTGTCTTCGCTGGGAAAAGAAATGACCACTGGATGTCTACCACCGCATAGGACATTTGGTCCCTAGTTCTGCTTCTAAGGTTGCCAGGAATATGCCTGATGCTCTGTTTTTCCTCCTAAGAACTAAATGACATTGAAAATGAGCACTTTTACAACTTTTTGATAAGGAAGCTGACACATGGACTGAGATCTCAGAGACCTGGCAGGCAACAGGTGAGCCCAGGGAAGAGCCTCGGCCTTCTGTTTATTCACGTGCTTGCTTCTCCAAAGCACCCTCTTGATGCAAAGACACATCAAGAAGAAGAGAGGGAAATCGATCACCAAGTTGATTCTCCTTCAGGAAGGGGGAGTAGGAATCAGCCTTGCAAGGGAAACCAGCCAGCCTCCTGGGGCCACCACTTCCTCCACCAGAAATAAGTACATGGAACTTTGCTCAAACCTTTCTTCTCCACATCTAATATCATTTCCTAAAACTTCTTATCAGATACTCCAATGAATAAATGAATTAAGAGTAATTAAGTATTCTTTACATCTGTAGGAAAATATCCTGTTTATCCAGCCACCTAGAGCCCCTGCTTTCATGGAACACAATTTGTAAACTATAGGGCCAGGTGGTTTTGATAAGCACCTTAGATAAGAACCTATTGGGTATGATAACCTGACAATGGAATATTTGTTTAGTTTTGGATGAGGATCCCCCCTCCCCTGTGTTTCTACAGAAGCATCTACTGTGGGCTGCATAGCTTGCCTCTCCCAGCAAATTCCCAATCCTTATAAACCTCTCAGGCCACAGTGCATATAATCATGCTTAACTAATAACTGGCGAATGAAAAATTTTTTATCCTCAGAGTTCTTTCATACTGATTCATGTTCCCCACTCAACTCTGTGCTCCCAGAGCACAGCACAGGGCCTGGCACAGGTAACGGGGGTGTGATCATACCTAACCCTGAGCTCTATAGTGCTGGTAGGACACCTGACCTCCTGTGGCTTCTGTTGTTCACGATTTCAGATATGCTTTACTCAGAGCTCAAGGAAAAATAAGGGTTTGAGCAGAGATGCGACGTGATCTGGCTTATGCTTTAAAACAGGGGTCCTCAAACTTTTTAAACAGGGGGCCAGCTCACTGTCCCTCAGACCATTGGAGGGCCAGACTATAGTTTTTAAAAAAAACTATGAACAAATTCCTATGCACACTGCACATATCTTATTTTGAAGTAAGAAAACAAAACGGGAACAAATACAGTATTTGTATTTGCATGTGGCCCGCGGGCCGTAGTTTGAGGACCCCTGCTTTAAAAGGCTCATTCTGAGCCCATGTTGGGCATAGTCTGAGGGGCAGAGACAAAAGCAGGGAGAACGTAGGAGGCCATTTCTTCCAGCAGAGAGTTCTGGTTGTATTTTTGAAGACAGAGCCAATAGGATTTCAGGTGGAAAGGAGAGAAGTCACAAATGACTTGTAAGATTTTTGATCTGAGCAACTAGAAGGATGAAATTGCCTTTAGCCAAGATTGGAAGACCATAGGTGGAATAGAATTAGGGAGGCAAAAATCAGGATGTCGACTCAGGAGATAGTAATTTTGAGACATCTACTAAAAATATAATTGGCTGGATCTCTCACCGCTACACTCTAACCTTTCTGACTCCTTTCCTCTTCTTCAGACATGATGAGTACCTTCCCACCCCAACACCAGCGTGTGCCATTCCCTCTGTCTGACATCCTTGTCCTCCACATGTCACCAGCTTTTTTCTTGATTTCTTGAATTCTGTATTTTATCACCACCTCAAAGAAACTGTCTCTGACTCTTTTGAACAAACAGCAGCCTCAGTCATTGTCTTTCCTTCCTGCTTTGGTTTACCTACGGTAGCCCTCCTCCGCCAGATTGTAAGCTCCCTGAGGATGGAACAATCGCCTGTTTTGTCCTTTCCTGAATCCCCTTCATGGCACCTGACACAGAACAGGCACTCAGTAAACATCTCTGAATGAATGACTGACTGGCCCAAGAGAGCGACCTGATCTTTTTACATGTTTTTTAAAAGGTAATAGTCACACTACACATTACCGATGGGCAATAGTGAGATGCCCATCTTGCAGACATACAAGCTGCACTTTCTTTCCTCAAAAGCCCAGGGGAGGCAGAGGATGGGGCAGATGGAGGCGTTTGGTCATATAAATGGAAGGTCTTCAAAGCGGCTTGAGTTTTAGGCGACTGTTTGCAGCCGTAAGCACATGTGTCAAGCACCTCACCTTGAGAGTCCCATCTCTGAGTGCATCATAATGCATATTGTGGGAGGAGCAGGAGTATGGGTGGTAGGACCATTTATTAACTAACTAGCCACCTCTCCTGGTTTTCTCATGCCCAACACACACTGTGCTCTTATTTCTTAAAATGGACATCCATCAGGTTATAAGGAAGACAGGCATGAAAAACCCAGGGAAGCATAAAGTGCAAATCATGGCTTATAAGGATGAGGAGAACCAAATGGAAAATTATATTAAAGTGTTGAATTTCACAGGCCGAATGTACTAAATCAAGGGCTGACAATTCCACATCCTTGAACACACCACGTCACTGGCAGCACCATCTAACCTACTCACACTGATGTTACTTCTTGGCTCCAGAACCAGAGTCACTTTCATTTCCCCTTCTGGGTGCAGGTGGCTGAGATAGAACAGCTTCTCTCCCATCATTCTCTCACGGGTCATCTTGCGGGCAGCGTACAGGCGGAAGCGGACGGCACAGACAGCCACATCTCTGGGCTCCAGCTTGGTGAAGGTGACCTTCTCCTTGAAGACAGGGTTGGGCCCTCTCTGAATGCTCGTCCTGCCCCTCTGTTTCTTACTGGGCAGCAGGACTACATGAACTTGCCAGGAGTTGATGCCACTTCGGTCCTTATCCGGGAGGCCCTGTGCTCTCACAATGGTCACTGTGAGTTTCTGGCTGGCAGCTCTATATTCAAAGATGACATCCAGATTACCACACTTTGAGATGGGCTCTGGGACCCCTGATGGCAGCTGAAAATCAGCCCCATCCTGCTCCTGTTGTAGACAAAGGAAAAGATTAGGAATGGAAATGATAATACCCACTGCATTTCGGTGAGACGATGCCCCTCTGCTCCTTCAGAACCCTGCACTTTTTAACTGTGGGCTCAGATCCCTCTATATTAGAAAGGTATATTTATTAGTCTATCTCTCCATTAGATTGTGAATTTTTTGAGGGCACAGTGCCTGAAACACAGGGAGACTTCATGAATGCTTTTGGAACAAATGAACAAAGCTTTTATGTTTCACAGTATCTTTCTCTCAAAAAGCATAACTGACCACTATCATTGAAACCAACTGAGATGCAAAATCTAAAATGAGTAAGCTACACAACTGCCGAGGGGTAACTTTACCTTAAGTCCCAAGAGAAATGGTTGAGCCTGGACCTGTGCTCTATGGGCCAGGACCTCCTGAAGACAAGAATCCTAATAAAATCAGGGACATGGACAGGTGATTCCTCAGTAGATATTCAGTCTACATGGGAGAAAAGCTTAGGGCAGAGCTTCTCAAATGCCTGTGTGGACTTGAATCATCAGGAGATTCTTACTCAGTAGGACTGGGGTGGGGCCCGAGATTCTACATTTTTCAGATGCTGAGGAGGATATCACAGTTGTCCTCAAAGCACATTTTGAGTAGCAAAGGTCTAGGGTGGCATCCCCAGCAGCCATTTAGTGAGCAGCAACATTGGACTTGGAGACAGAACACCTAGGCTGAATGTATACACGAGTGTCAAGCAGAAATCATCAATCTACCACTGACTAGCTTTTTGATCCTGGCCAAATAGACCATCCTTTCTGTACTCTCATTAGAAAAAAAAAAAAGAGAGCATTAAGATGCCTACTTGATAGAGTGCTGTTGTGAGGTTTTAACAGATGTGAAAAAAATACCTGGCTCAGAACAGACTCCATAAATATCTATTCCCATGAATAGACTGGTGCTACCTATTTTCAAACAGGCTCCCCTCATTATGAAATATCACCTTTAGACAGCAATTCACCTGTAGCCAGTCAGATCTGATGACCTCACCGAGAAAACTGAGCTGAGCTGCATTTACTGTAATGAGTCACCCTCCAACAGACTATAAATCATGTCAACCTAATTTGATTTTCCCTCCGAAGGCATGACTCTTGCCCATAACTAAACTTTGGTCTGATTTCTTATTGTAAATCAGAATCAGTCCTTATTTATGTAATGGAACACCAAACTTCGCTAATTCAAAAACCTCTTTATTTAAATTATATATATATATATATATATATATATATATAAAATAAAACACCAGAATAATGCACACGCAGCAACATAACTTTCCAACAGAGTTCAAGTAAAAGTGCATAGTTCTCTGGAATGAGACAGCCTTAGGAATCCCAGGTCTACCTCCTGCTACCTCAGTGACATTGGGCAAGTTATTTAATCTTTTCCACTTCCTATTTTTCTAAATATTAACATGGAGAGGATACCTACTTTATAGGGTTGTTGTGAAAATTAAAGGACTTGACTTATAGAAGACTCTCTTAAGATTCACATTAGTCTACCAGGAAAATTTAGGCTTCTTGCAAAATAAGGGTAGCTTCTTCTATCTTTTCCTCTGAGCATGCATGCATTCATGTGTGAGTGTTTCTATTCAGAGGTTCTTGGTTTCAAGTCATAAAAGTGGTTGCTATAGAGACTTTTGAATACAACTGACTAGTGTAGATATAATATTAGCAGCAAGTCTCCAAGGAGTGAGGCCAACTCAAAACTCAAGTCACAGACTTCTGTTAAAATTCCCATCTATTTTAGTCTACTCGTGATCATCTCTATATTGCTTGTCAGAACATAAGTAATAATAGCCAGCCAACATGGCTCACTGGTTGAGCACTGAGCTATGAACCAGGAGGTCATGTTTCAATTCCGGGTCAGGGCACATGCCTACGTTGTGGGGTTGATCTCCAGTAGGGGGAGTGCAGAAGGCAGCCAATCAATGATTCTCTCTTGTCATTGATGTTTCTCTCTCTCTCTCCCTCTCCCTTCCTCTCTGAAATCAATAAAAATATATTTAAAAAAATAAGTAATAATATATAACATATAATTAGCCCTCCCTTATGCCAGGTACCATACTAAACCCTTTATAGACTACAAAAGCCTGCTTTTATGCACTTCAAACTTTCTTGGCCTCACCTTTTATTCCATCTTCCCCTACAGGCCCAGACTGTCTGGGCTCTAAGTGGCTTTAGCCTGGAGAAACTTAATAAAGCCTTACCTCCTGCCATGCCACATAGCTCTTAGCTCCCACCCAGCAGAGGCTCTCTGCTGATGTCAAGACGTGGAAAGTCCCAGAATCCTGCTTGGCACTCATGTATAGAAAGTCCAGAGTGTGGGGAGACTTCATGCCTCATACACTAAACTTTTCTCCCCTTGGAAAGATGTCCTGAGATTAGTTTGTACAGCTTCACAGAGTACAGTCCCACAGGATCAAGCCATGAGTCACACTTAATGGTGCCAACTTGATTATACTCATAATGACACTCCGTTCTTCCCTGCCTCACTCCCATGTCCCTCACTCTTCCTTGGGTTTGCATGTCCTGTCCTTTTTGGGAAATGCAGCTAAGAAATATTATCTTTTAAAATATTCACTTTAACCTAATGAGGTATGTATTTTAATATCTTCCTTTTTATAGGAAACCAAGGCTTAGAAAGGCTAAGTAATTCATTCCATGCCCCCAACATCATAAGCCCAGCCAGGACTATCCAGGATTTACCCATATTAATGCTTAAAATCCCAACCATTATGTTGAACCATGATGTCTCCCTTCTTCTCCCCAAAACCTTTCACCATTGCAATTTCTGTGTATAGTAACTGTGTGAGATGCAGAGGGAATAAGATTGGAGAAGAGAGTTGAAAACATGCACTACTTGGAATTTCACATCCTTTTAGGCCCTGCTCTTAATACTAGTTAACAGTTCCCAGTTCTGTCATCAACTTCAATGCCAAGGTAAAAATATCCTAGTTAATGACTTTCTCTCCACTTATCCCTCAGGCTGTCTATTCAGATAAATGCTCACTGCACCTGCGGGTTTGTGGTAAAGTCCTGGGAGGGGAGAGGCCTGAAATAACTGAGTAAGACAACTCCAGGCAGAGACCAGGCTGTGGATGGGGACATGCAAACTGCAGCCCATGAAAACGTAGCCCCTTCCTTCGATGGTCTGAAATGAAGATTTGTGAAGGCAGGTACTTTCAGAGCAATTAATCATCTCAACACATATTACCTATCACCAGGCAACTAAAGCCACTCCTCACGTGGGTACGGTTAATACCACTAATCCATTTGACCTTCCTGCAAGGTAAAAATCTCTTCATTTTTATCCCCATTTGGCAGATTTTAATTAACTTCTCAAGGCCGACCAGTTAATCAGTGGGAACAGATGAAAAGTGGGACACCCCCCTCCCTGTGTGCTCAGCATCACCAGCCACCTTCCCATCGTCCTCCCCACCAAGCCTTGGGTGTGCAGGGAAAAGTCTTCCCGGCCAGGAAGCACAGCGCATGGAAATCCATCAGACTAACAGGGAGTCACACTGCGTGACCTGTTTCCTTCTGAGTCCAAATAAAATTGGATTCCTTTAGCTCTAATAGCCTGGGTTTTTCTTTAGGATGGGAATACTTGTGCCACATTGTCAAAAAAAAACCCATGTAGGTTTAAAGATTTTTCTATCAAATTGAAAGCCTCTTTTGTCTTAGTAAAATAGTATTGATGTCATCTGTGTGGCCCAGATTAAACAGACCCACGATATGTTCCCGATGCCAGATACAGGGGGGAAGACAGGGCTCTTAATACAGCTGAGAGGCAAATAAATCAATTCTTAAAAGGCGAGCTAAGCCTGCCAAGCAGGCAGTTACAGGAACTGTCTCCGAGCTGCATTTGAGGTTCTACTGTAAGAGCACAAATTACAGTTTTTGTCTCAAAATAGATATAGGAGGTTGAATGGAGCACACAGAGATGTCTGGGTATTTTGGGAGCCTGAGAACATTTAGTGCCCTCAACACCAAGTCTTCTATTAAAGCTCCACGAGGCAGGCAAATGGGCGATTACCTGGAGAAGCAATTCCGGGCTAATGGCATAGTGATCAAGGGGACGGAGTATCACTAGGTAGGTAAACAGTGCTGTTTTGTTTTTGTAGTGAGGGAGCCAAATAGAACGTTACTGCGTGGGATTTAGTATGACTCTTGGCAGTAAACTGACAAGAAAGCACAATTGTTTTACAAAACGTATAAGGTTAATAGCTTTGGGTGTCTCTAATATGAAGGGCTGCTTTTAACAAGCTGCACATACATATCTGAGTTACCATCTCCTGTCCTTAGCAGAAACACCAATACAGGAGCATGTACACACATGTGCATATTTATCTCCTTACGCTCTCTCTGCATGCCTCAGTGTGTCAGGATTGGAACATGATTTCCTGTAATTGTTTTCCTTCTCCTTGGTGAGCATTTGGTGTTTATGACAGTCCAGGCCCTAATAAGAGATTTACCCTGTTTATTTTCTCAGTCAGACTGATGCTAACAAAACCCATTCACCCTTCTCCTTCCTCTATCCTCACAAATTACAAAGAAGTTTTATATATTTATATATGACTTATTTCATCAAAATTAATTTCAGTGAAGGTATTAGACACCACAATTGAATATCTCTTAATGTTACAGAATCATTTTAGGAGGGATCTAGCTTATAAGGAATAACCGTGAATGCCTGTAAGATAAAACAATATTTGCAAAATCCTTATCACAGTGCTTGGCACATAGTAATTGCTCAATAAATGGTAATTTCTAGCACCATCCCCTCCAGTCCAACCTTTGGTTAGCTAGGTATATTCTGGAGTAAGTTTTAATTGAAAAATAAATTTAGAAGCAGCATCTTTTATCGTAGATTTACTTCAGAAAGCAAAGTCAATGGCCAGACTAATGCCATCTCTTAGACCTTCAATTCAATGAAAAGCCAACAAATATACTGCAAGATTGTCATCATAATATCATGTATAATTTCATTTGGAGGGCCACTGTATTTTAATTTAATTTTCAAATAATTCTCATATTCAAATAATCATTACTCAAGATTTGGAGTAAATGAAAATAGATTCCAATTAATTAAAAACATTTTTAAAAAGTCTCTCTAAAGAACTAAAATCTCCTTTATGTAAAAAAGAAGCCTAGCTGTTTCTGGGCCCATTATGCCACCATTCTTCTTTCTTTTTTTTCAATTTCGATAGAAATTTATATGATTCTTTCACTGGTCCACATAGGTGTCAGATCTTGGTCATCTGAACAAAAGTTTATTTAAATAAGGGCTCTTTAGGTCTTCGTTTAAGGCAATGCTTTCTTTTTGGAAAAATCTTTTCTTGAAGGCTGGGGAGGGGAGGGGAGCAAGAACTAGACAGAGCACAAAACACTGAAGCAAAAAAAAAAATGGAAAACAAGTCACTTGCCTCTGGACTCCACACGGAGGAGCTGTCAGTGGCATAGGAGTCTTCAAGTCCCCGGTTATTAAAAGCGGCTTCCATCTCCAAGCTGCCCTCTGTGGACTGGCGACTGAGCCTGTGGACCACACTGGTCTCCTGGGGAGATGCACCATGGTGCCTGGTATCCCCCACCTCACATAGGGACTGTGCATGGGCAGAGGTGGGCTCATCTTCACCATAAGACAAATTCTCAGAATAATGCAGTTGCCTTGCTCCATCCAAATCTAAATTTGCAATAAGGAAACTATTTCAAATATATTATTAGTTTATACATTTTATCTAGAGAAACTGAGCAATAGCAACTACATCAATCAAAACCTCAAAAACAAAACCCATAAAGTAACACCTGCAGAAACATAATTTCACTCATACAGTGGATAAACTTGGTCCATATATTCAAAAAGACCATTGGTTCATTATGTGGGGTAAAGGTTAAGTACTTTCTAATAATATGAGTATAAAAGATATGTATTTCTATTAGGAGAATAAATTAAACACATTAGCATTTTGTTGGAGCCAATGACCCCAAGACTTTGGGGATGGATCTAGGAAGCAAGAACAGCAATCTACTATGGAGACCACATGGTCTCCTGACTCTACCATTCTTTTTTTTCTCTTCCATGTTCAACATATTACCCTCTGCTCAAAAGGCTTCAGTGGTTTTCTCAAGAAGAAAGTTCTTTACTTGATCCATGCAAAGAACACTAGACTTGGATTCAGATATTCTGGATTTAAGAACTTGAATAATTTGAGCTGCCTGAGCCTTTGTTTCCTTATCTATAAAATGATGATATAAGTCATCAGAGAGACACATCAAATAATATCTGCCTGGTAGCCACAAAACCTTCCATAAATATCAGCCTTGCTTACTTGTCTGGCCACACTGGCCTCATCCAACCCAACACACCTCACTTTCTACTACCTCCCAACTCTGTCACCTGCGGCCTCACTGGCTCCTGAAAATGCTAGTTGGGTATTTCTGTTCACAGAGGTTCTCAAGCCCTCACTCTTGTCCTTTCCTCCTGTCCATCTGAAGCCTCAAAAACTCAATCTTAATGCCAGATATCAAGCTGTATTACAAAGCCACTGTTCTCAAAACTGCCTGGTACTGGCACAAGAACAGACATATAGATCAGTGGAATAGAATAGAGAGTCCAGAAATTAGCCCGAACCAATATGGTCAATTAATATTTGACAAAGGAGGCAAGAACATACAATGGAGCCAAGATAGTCTCTTCAATAAATGGTGTTGGGAAAATTGGACAGATATATGCAAGAAAATGAAACTAGACCACCAACTTACACCATACACAAGAATAAACTCAAAATGGATAAAGGACTTAAATGTACGACAGGAAACCATAAAAATTCTAGAAGAATCCAAAGGCAACAAAATCTCAGACATATGCAGAAGCAATTTCTTCACTGATACAGCTCCTAGGGCAGTTGAAACTAAAGAGAAAATGAACAAATGGGACTACATCAAAATAAAAAGCTTCTGCACAGCAAAAGAAACCATCAACAAAACAACAAGAAAACCCACCTCGTGGGAAAACATATTTGCCAACATCATATCTGATAAAGGCCTAATCTCCAAAATTTATAGGGAACTCATACAACTTAACAAAAAGAAGATAAACAATCCAATAAAAAATGGGCAAAGGATCTAAATAGACACCTTTCAAAAGAGGACATTCAGAAAGCCAAGAGACATATGAAAACATGCTTAAAGTCACTAATCATCTGAGAGATGCAAATCAAAACAACAATGAGGTACCATCTCACACCTGTCAGAATGGCTATCATCAACAAATCAACAAACGACAAGTGCTAGAGAGGATGTGGAGAAAAAGGAACACTTGTGCACTGCTGGTGGGAATGCAGACTGGTGCAGCCACTATGGAAGACAGTATGGAGTTTCCTCATAAAGCTGGAAATGGAACTCCCATTTGGCCCTGTGATCCCACTTCTAGGAATATATCCCAAGAAACCAGAAACACCAATCAGAAAGCATATGTGCACCCGTATGTTCATAGCAGCACAATTCACCATAGCTAAGATCTGGAAACAGCCTAAGTACCCATCAGTAGATGAATGGATTAGAAAACTGTGGTACATCTACACAGTGGAATACTATGCTGCTGTAAAAAAGAAGGAACTCTTACCATTTGCAACGGCATGGATGGAACTGGAGAGCATTATGCTAAGTGAAATAAGCCAGTCAATGAAGGAAAAATACCACATGATCTCACTCATTCATGGATAGTAAAGACCATTACAAACTTTTGAACAATAATAGATACAGAGGCAGAGATGCCTCAAACTGATTGTCAAACTGCAGCGGGAAGGCCAGGGAGGGTTGGGGGGCAGGAGGGAGGGGGGTAAGAGATCAACTGAAGGACTTGTATGCATGCATATAAGCATAACCAATTGACATAAGACAATAGGAGGTAAGGGAGGGCAGGGGATTGTCAAGGGTGCGGGGGGGAAGGACACATATGTAATACCCTTTGTAATACTTTTAGCAAAAAAAAATTAAAATTAAAAAAAAAGGTAAAAAATAAAAAAAAAAATAAAAAAAAAACCTCAATCTTTCTTGACTCCTTCAAACTTGGTATTTTTCTCAGACTTCTTTTTCTTCCTCCTCTCCTCTTCTCTTCTCTTCTCTTCTCTTCTCTTCTCTTCTCTTCTCTTCTCTCTCTCTCTCTCTTCCTCTCTCTCTCTCTCCCTCTCCCCCTCTCTCAGTTCTTCCTTACTCTGTTCATCCTCTGCCTCTCCTTCAATGTCTAGGTTACCCTCATATTGGAAGGAAAAACTGACAGTTTCTTCCTAAGCTGTTGTCTTCACCCAGACTTGCCTCCTACATCCAAAAGGTAGCCAAGGATGTCTTATCTCTTTGGCCTTCAGGCTACCCCAATAGCCCCCATCCCAGGATGAGAGATATAGACAGAATAAGTGAGTAGATGATAAGGTATCCATAAATTCAGCTCTTATGTATACACTGTATGACATCAATTTTTTCCACTGTAAGTCAAAGTTTCAGCTAGAACATCCAATCCTTGAAAGCACTAAGCCACATGCATCTACTGCTCCTACCAGTGAACTTCACTAAACCCTCAAATAACTTCAAAGGCTGGGCAGGTACCAAATACTTGAAGCAGCCAAGTGTGCAGCAATATGGAGTGCTGGTGGCAGTGGTTTACTAGACTCACTTATATTAAACAGGCAAACTTAAAAATATAGTATCGTCTTTGCAAACCACATGAAAACACTTTCAGGCAGGCTTGGTCCTCAGTGCACAACTTCAGACCCCTTATTTGGGATTTTTCAAAACCCTGGCAAGCCATTGAGAAGTTCCACTATCTGCGTTCTTATTCTTAAAAATTCAGTTCAGTCCCCCTGGGGACACGTTCATAGGACATCAGAACATTTTTACACTCGCACTTGCAGTTATTTGGCAAATACGCTTTTAAAAAGGCCACAGAAAATGACAAACAAAACAAAGGCTATTGCATATGCAAAACCCTACAACATAAAGCAGAATTTTCTTCCAAGGCTCTAATTAGCACATCCATTCCTCACATGCATGAACACTAAAATGTCCTATTAAACAGTGGGTCATCCATCAACGTGTGTAGCACCCAGCAGGGTTTCAGCACAAAAATCTAACTTTGCCAAGAAATTACTCCCATAAAATTGTCTCATGACTTCAACTCCTACAGTGATAATACCTAGATCAGCAATAAGAGAATTTTTGAAAGCTACATCAAGCCTTGAAAAGCTTTTCATAACTGAAAAACATAAGACCTATATTAATGTAACAAACCATTTTCTTTGACAGACATTCAATGATGAATTAGGCAAGCAAAGCTGGGGTGGAAGTCAAGTTGCAAGGAGCAAGAAAGGGAAAGGTGATTCACCGTTATATAAAGCAGTCTTCCCAGACTTTAAACTAAAGAAGATCATGTCACCTTAAACACATACAGAAAAGTAATTGCCTGTTGTCAGAGAAATGTATCCTGGCTTTGTAGAAATTATAGGGCATAATTATGTCACATCAATCCTATAAATTTCAGCAGAGAAATTCTGGAATTTATTTAGTCCATATCCCACTTTGATGGAATGTAACCAATTACTTTCTTTTACACGCCCAAACTCCTCTCTCCCACCACCACCCACATACAAATACTTTTGCTTGCCATCTATGATAGTTATTGTTAGGTTTCACTGTGGCTAACATATTCAATTAAAACACTAATGTAGTACCTGTTGCTGTACAGGTACTTTATAGAGGGGATTAAAATCCTTAAACAGTTGACTTTAAGTAAAGGAGATTATCTTACATAATCAGTCCATTGAAAGGCCTTAAAGGAGAACTGAGAGATCCCTGGAGATGAAATTTCACCTGTGGACTGCTTTGGCTCATACCTGAGAGTTTAAGCCTAGCTTTCTCAACAGCCATTCCTATGCATTTCAGAACTGTATGATTCTACTGCCCAGCCGGCCCACCTTTCATGCCTAAAGATCTGATGCATAGCCTCTGATCCAGATCACTTAGCCCAAGCCCTCTTTGACATGAGCAGGAATGCAGTGACAATTAATGCAAAATAACACTAAGTCAGATACATGCAACAAGAGAGAACTTGGCTAGAATAAGAAGACCGCATTGTCTTGGTTCTAAAATAACCTCACACTCAATCTAGAATGAAGGATCTCACTTGAGCTGAAACATGAGACAACCTATCAATAACTCATTCGAGGTTCAGATTTTACTTGAATTTGGACCTTTAATTTCATCTGTCCAACATTTTGAATGTGTTTTTAAAGTAAGAATTGTCTGCAATTAAATTTAACTGTAGATACTCATGTTTAAGGTAGAGTGAAAAAAAAAAACCTAAATAGATAACAAACCAAAAAAATCTTCTTGGGGTACAAACTTAATCTCATCATTATTCTTTATTACTGAAACAAATTCACTGATTTAAAGATGAACAAAAATAAATAACACAGAAGAAAATCATACAATTAAATTTAGCATGCAGTTATTTATTCCTATGAAAATCCTCCTGTTTTTCTTCAAAATCTACAGGTAATTCATTCACCGTAGTGGACTTTTTCCTCTCTCCAGTAGAGAAAAATTTACCTTTTCTATCACCAGCTGTCAAAAATTTTAGAATCACCAGTGATGACAAAAGTTGTTGCTAATTTCAGGAAGGGGAGAGGTTAGAGTGGTTGTCAGAACTCTCAGAACATCAGCCAATTGAATAAATCAGAAACTAGACACTTAGACTTCCGGGAAATGGGGCCATTAGCTTTAGAATTAAACAAGCTACTCCTAGGGAATAAACTGCTATTAACTTTCATTAGCTAACATGTGCCCTCTCAATGGAGAGGGAGGAATGCTGTGATATAACATGAGAGACAGAGAGTAAAGCAGGAGGGCCTATAAGGACATGATGGACGGTCAGCATTATGCTTTGGTTACATAAGGCATTTATTTCTTGGCTCACCTTGGGCTAAAAAGTATAGCAATAAAATATGTTATGTTGCCCATATCAAGAAGTAAAATTACATAATGGATACCAAATTATGATATTCCCGCTGAAAAAAAATAGGCTTCTTTTTGTTAGTTCTCCTTTTCTTTTTCCTCTGTTCTTTTTCTGCCTGCCTCATCCACATGCCAAGTCAGAAATTTCCTCTCAATCTCCTCTCAGTTTTGGTCTTCCCCTTTTCTCTTTCCTTTTACTACCGCTATGTGTTGAAAAACCACGGAAGAGCTATAACTATGCCCCCCTTGGTTTGACTGGCCACAGGCCAAAAGGAAAGACAGAACAGATTAGAGAAGCCAGGACGTTCAGACCAGGTCACTGAGGTGCACGGCATGACATGTTCTCTAGCTTTGTACCAATACACTTCACAGCCTCTTCCCTTTCCCGGTGTCCTGTGCCTACACCGGGTTCTCGGCATAGGAGAGACAGATGCCTGACCTTCGCTGGGGAGAGCACTAAGGTATATTGCCCTGTTCATCTTCCAGGTTATTTTATATAAGTGGAGGACACTTAACAAGCCCTTCCCTCCTCCGTCACAAGCTGTGCTTACCCTGCCCCCGAGTGTCCTCCCCTCCCTCCTATGGAAGGTAAACTTAGTATAAAGATGCTAGGAAGGCATAAGACCTTGCACTTGCCCAGCTAGTCTCGTGTGAAGTGTGTGTATGTGTGTGTGTTGGGGGAGGGGTGAGCAGAAACTATGGGGAATGAGGGAGAGAGTGCAGGGCATGTGTGGTTTGAGAGAGGTTATTCAATATTATTATGATACATGTTTTTATTTGGAAAATAAAGCGTACCTATTGTCTTACTAATACAAACTATTAAAAGAAAGGCTTCAAAACTCGTCTGAGGTTACAAAACTATGTGGAAAATAGACTCAACATTGCAAATAGGAGCAAAGGCACAGGGTTTCAATGTCAGTGGACAGGTATATAAAGTTTTTGAACTGTCAGAGGGAAACAAGATGTTATAAAGCTTGATAAATACCATTCTGGTCATTAGTGCTCAACACGCACAAAGCAGTAACTACAGGAAGAAAGGGGTCCCACAAATCAGGGGTCCAGGCTTCGGCACTTCTGCTTTCCATCTCCAGCTCCCTGCAGCCCCCGACCCCACCCCCATCCGCACCCCCACCCACCCCCGCCTTCATTCCCCTGAGAAGTGTGGAGCAGCCCTTTCCCTGTCCCAGACCCTGGCTCCTGCCCCACTTACTCTCCCTCTAGTGACTCACAGAAGCAAGTGCAGAGTTACATGAATCAAAGATGTTCTTCCCATTGGCCATCCATGGTCTAGATAGAGGAAGGGTTGGATGCAAAGAATACCTTCACAGGCAGACACCTTGGTTCTGTCCTCTTCCCCAGTAGAGAGCAAATGGCAGACTTTTGGTTTCTGCTCTGATCTTGTCTGCTTGCCTTTCTCAGACACTCTTGACCGGAAGCTCTGGGACCGGGACACAGAAATCTCAAATTGCTTCATCACCTCCTCGTCAGTGTCAGAAGATGTGCACAGCTCTTCATCATTTCCAAAGCTGTTCACTGGTAGCAAACAAGAGCCATGAGTCTCCTGCAGGGCCCGCAAGAATACAGAGATATAAACCTAACCAATGGGCACAGACACCAAGGGGGTGAGGGCATGAGTGTGTGTGTGGGGGGGGAGAACAATGGGGAGATAAGGACAAATATGTAATACCTTAATCAATAAAGAGAAAAATTTTTTTAAAAGACTACAGAGATAGACCATCATAGAGAAACAGAAGAGCATGAGCAATTGGTCTGGACCAAGCAGTCCCAAATTGTACAGAAAGCATTTAAAGCATGGTTGGAACACACATTTGAGTTCAAATGAATAAACAGGAAGAGACAGCTCATGGGGGGTAATTAGAAGTGCATGGCAAGAACCCAGGAGGAACCATGGGGACAGCCCTAATCTACACAATGAGCCCTCTTGCTGAGCCGGCAGCCCTGCTGATTTGTTATGGTGCTGACACGTTCTCATAACTGGGAAGAGGACCATTATCCGTGCACGTGCCTCATGCAGATCTAGTTACCATGACAGAAAAGCTCTTTGCTTCATCTCAGCTATTAAAACCCAGAGCCAACTGAGATTTGCCAAAAGCTTCCTGGTTTTGAAAAGAGACATCCATAGTGTGTGTGTGTGTGTGTGTGTGTGTGTGTGTGTGTGATCCTGTTTCTACTAGAAATGTTCTGATGCCTTTCTCAACACCAACAACCCAGCCCAAATACCCTTTGAATTACTTATACTGCTTCCCCCACATTCCCCACATCCCAGCAGACAGGTCCTCTCTCAGTTTCTCCATCATGCCAAAATCATCCCCACCTTAGAGTTCTTTGCCTTTGTTGTTCTTCTGCCTGGAACCCTCCCTACCCTGGCTCCTCTCATCATTCAGATGTCAGCTCCACTGTCACTCTACCCTAATCACTTTCCACAGCCTGTCTGAAGCAGTTCATAGCACTTTCCATCTCTCTTCTCTTCCATAACTTCCATAAAAATAAAAACATCACCTGTTTTGTTAACCCATGTGTACCCATTATGTAAAACAATGCTTGTTGCATAGTGAGTGCTTAATAGGCACTTGTTAGGTGTTGAATAAATTGGTGAACACCCAGTGTTTTATCCCAACCCTGAAGCACTCTCCCCATCACATATACACAGTTCCCTGTGCCTGGAACACTCGTCAGCCCCATCCAGACTAGTCAAGAATCTAGCTCACATTCAGGTCTCAGCATTGACATCAGTTCTTCCAGAAAGCCCTTCCTGACCCCTTAAATCATGTTCAAGTCTCCTTCCACGTGCTGTAAGGTCTCTCTATGCCCTGCCCTGGCAGTGCTCCCTCCGGAGTGTGGCAGAATTACCTGTGTAATTGCCAACCATTCCACCTAATCTGTGCACACATGAGGGTAAGAGTACATCAGACCGCCCAGCTCTGCATCCCTCCAGGCCTGATCTCTGTGCCAGGCACATGGCAGACTACTCTGTAAATATTTTCTGAATGTGACTTGGAAATGAAAAATAATGAGAAATTATTTTTTGAAAATTTCCTCCTTCCATCCAAAAGTCACAATGATTCTGGGGAAGAATGTGGCTGCTAATTCACAGATGGCTCCTAAGATCACTTCTGAATCAGAAGCTAAGCAGACATTAAAAAGCCATATTTTAAGTGAGAGAAAATACTTTAAAACACCAGTCTGGTCAAAACACTTATTCTCTGGCTCATGTAAGAGTTGATATGTTTGAGGTTCTTTGGGAGACTAGTAATAATAACAAGCACTTTCTGAATATGTTTTATGTGCCAGCAACTGTCCTAAGTGCCTTACACATATTATCTCATTTAACCCTCACAAAATCTCTATTATTATTCCTATTTTCCAAGTAAGAAAATTGAGGCAGGAAGAAGTCTACAGCTGGCTGAGATAACACTGCCAATAAACGATAGAATCAAGACTTGAATTAAGGCAGCCTGCCTCTCGAGGCCACGTTTCTAATCCCCATTCTGGAGAACCAGAGAGAGCTGGTGGAAGTAATCCTTATTCTGCGTACTCACACTAACTACCTGAATCCCTGTCGCCAAGTCCCTTAACCTCTCTGGCCCTGCTTCCTCATTTGTGGGTCATTCCTAACATCCGGATCATTTCCCAGGTCTTTTCTTGATCTAAATTCTCCGACTCCCAACTTCCTGCCCACAGGCATTAAAATTTTATGTTTCTCTCTTTTTTGGGGGGCGGGGCGGGTAGCAGCTAATCCAAGAACATGGGAGCACACTGTTGTCAGTTCACTCAATTCTATCAGCTGTGACCAGTGCCATGGGAGGACCTGAGAAGCTAAGTGTCAGAAGAGACTAGATTTTCCATTCATAATCCAATGCATTCCAACAAAAAACCACCACAATGAGCTGCCTGCTCATGTCTCAACATGCTGGGCACTGCACTCTGGAATGGGGTGAACCATCACATAGGGGAGACATCCAGAGACATAGTGAGGCAAAATTAAACTCCACCTTTAGCGTATAAAACCAGCTACACACCTGGGATGGAGACAGAGGGATATATGCACAGGAGGGGTGGATGGATTAGACATCTGTTTAGAGCTCTTTTCATCTCTGAGATTCCATTCTACTTTTATTGCTAGGCAGGCATTTTTAAAATTTAACTGGTTATAAGTCATCAATTTCAAATTAAGTGAGTTAGCGCATGGATATTTTCCCACATATAAAATCAGTAATTAGAATTCATTAATTTATCAGTATGTGGTCCTTGGTGGTGGTGGTGGTGGTGTTTTTTTTCCAGAAAGTCACTGATCACCCACAGAGCAAGATTCGCCTCACTGATACAATAATCATGATAGTAATTGTAACATTTCCCATTTACTAAACACATACTATATGCCAGACACCTTTCTTGGAACGTTGCGGTATTATCCCATTTAATCATCATAGCAACACCAGGAAGTAGAGATTATTCTTATTCCTGTTGTAGAGATGGGAAACAGAAGCACAGAGAAGTTCAGTAACTTGCCCAAGGCAACACAGTTAAGTAGCAAAGCTGAGGCTTAAACACAGAACCTATATTCTTAGCCACTGTGCATATCACCAGACATCATTGCATCAGGACACTAGAGCCATATCTAGCTTACTTTTCAGTGGAAGTTGAGAGAACTCTGACACTCCTACCCTGAAATCTGCCAGGAGGTTGTCTCCTTTGTGAGAAGAAAAGAGCAGTGAGAAGAATGGTTAGTCCATGTGGGAGTGAATGCTTATAGACAAGCTGCAGTATAACTGGCTATTGCTCCTTATGGGATTATAAACACACCTGCCATGCTATCCTTAGCCTTACTCCCCAAGGGTCTCAGGAAATTCTCTGCCTAAATAGCAAAACCACCCATCCCTCCTGGAAACCACTGAGCAGCAAAGTACGTCCACGGTAGCACTATTACAATGATAAAATCAACCCGATATACAGCACTTATCATGTGCCAGTCATTGTTCTGGAACTGTTAGTCTATTTACTCCTCACAATAACCCTTAATGAAATAGGTACTTTATTATCCCCATTGTATGGATGAGGAAAGTGAGGTTAGCAATTTGCCACAATAATAGCAGTTAATAAATAGTGGGATCAATATTCAAACCCAGGTTGTCTTGCTCCAAAGACAATGTTATAAATTACCACATAATCTCCTTCTAACCCTCTGCTGTCTCAAGGAAACAACATCTTAAATCCTGGTCAAAATTAATATAACTTGTTTTGTCACTAAGACAAAATCACATAGGTTGGACTGGAAAGGATTTTCATAAGCATCTATCTATTCTCATTTTCACAAAGAGAAACCAAAGCCCAAAGAGGCAAAGTTGTCTTCCCACAGCTATACCATGCCAGGACCAAACATGGGTCTCCAGTGTCCCACATCAATGAGTTTGCTACATTATCTTCCAAGCTCTCTCGCCAATGGGCTATTTTTCACACTAAAATTTTTACTTGTCTTTATGAATTATTCCGGTGATTGTGGAGGTTGGGGGGTGGTGGACGTGGAAGAGGGCATAGATGGAATAAATGGTGATGAAAGAAAAATTTTATTAGAAATAAATATAAAGATAAACAAATAAAAGAAGAAAAACCCTAACTACTCACCTTGTAATGAATCTATGTCAACAACTAAATAATGAATCTGGATTTCACTCAACTGAAATCTTTGATAATCACAAAGTCTCACCTAAGTTGTGGCACTTATCTATCTGATATGTAAGGGCATATCAAATACCAAGTTCAAACCCCTTTCAAGCTAAGTAACCCGGGAACAGTGCAGTAGGGATTTGTATTAAAATCTTCACCCCTTCATCTAATTAGCTGGCTAAAATAACAGAAAAAAGTCGCACAATTACCCCGGCTATAGATATATCTTGAAGTTACCCTTGTTCCTTTCCTCAGTCACAGAATGCAGAGAGATCTGAGCTACCACCTACACATCAGACTCTTCTGAACTCTCTCTAATGCACCGCCACTTAGCCTCATCCCTTTGTTCACACACTACTAAGGTGCTACTGTGGGCTTCTTGCACTGGCAGGAAGATCATGACTTTGACACGAAGAGAGAGCTATCTATAGACCCACAGATATCCAGTCCTACTTCAATGAAGTCATATTGTCCCTCCCTCTGAATTTAATAATTTATTTCTATTTTAAATAGATAGGGGCAGAGGAAATGATATCTCCATCTTGCACATTTAAGAGAGGAAGGTAGGTCCCTGTCAAGTGTAACATCAGTTAAAACAAGAGTGGTTAAGGATGTGGAATCTGGCATCAAGCTGACTGAGTTTGAATCTTCTATTTGCTATTTTAAGACCTAAGCAAGTGGTCTGCCCACAGCTATACCATGCCAGGACCAAATGAGATAAACCGTATAAAGGTACTTAGCACATGCCCAGCTTATGATATGTTAACTATTATAATTATGTCCCCTCATGGCAGTGCCCTGTGTAGAAACCCTTTTATAATGCCTTGTAGTTACATGCAAAGGAAAGAATGTGCCTGTTCTTGCAATGTATAACTTAAAGACTCATCATGAGAGTTGTTGTGGGAGAAGGGTAGAAGAAACAAGGATCAGAAAGGAGAAGATTAAGTTGATATGTGGGTTGCATGGCCTTCCTTACCTCACCACTCTTTTTCCCAAGTCTGGAGGTGGAGCGCTCTGTAAGAGCTGGCAATGCTGTCGCTCTGTAAGAGTTGGCAATGCTTTATGGATGTGGGCAGTGCCCAACACCTGCTCATTTTGTTGTTTCCTTTAAGACAACAAAACCACCAACTGGTAAGGCAAGGAGATTATCTTAAGCCTGTCTGCTGCTATTTTACAGGTGAAGAAAGAATTTCTAAATGATCAGTACAGCTCCAAGATTATTAATTTCTTCCCACCCACATAGGAGCAACTAGATGGAGGGAAGAACTACTCATATCCTATAGATGGGAAGTAGAGATAGGTGGGGGTAGGTTGTGCTTGGTGGTGCAGTCCTGGGCACTACTTTTACCTACAATTATAGGAAAGGAAAACCCTTATATAGAATATCTGGCAAATACCCACAGCAAATGTCTGCCCATGGAGGTTGCATAAGGATAAAAATAAGATGCTGATTAAAGTGAAAAAAAACAGAAGGAAGGTCAAAGGTAACAACTCACATTTCAGATCCTAAGAAAATGGCCACCACAATTCAGCCATTCTTGGATTCAGGAAAAATAGGCAAATATATTTATAAATCAGCCAGCCTTGATTTTTTTCAAACTATGCTCTATAGAAGTCTAGGGTTCCTCAAAGAAGCTTCAATGCCACTGTATAAGTTGAGATAGGGATGGCTGTGCTGAGCAGGCTGAGCTATGAACCATCTACCCAATCAGGGCTATCTCACACTAATATGGTTTATTGTAAGATTCTATTGGGAAATAGAAAAAATAGGAATCCTGACACTGAAAATGTTTGATGTAATCCAATTCCCTCATGCTATAGAACAGAACCTAAGGTGAGACAGACTACTTAAGAGACTTATTTTAGTCAAATAGCTAGTTAGTGACAGAGGAAGAATTAGCATCTGGTTCTCCTGTGCACACCTGTTTTGTCACCCTACACCTTGTATGAAATGTTTTGATAACTCTACTTCATATATAAACAAAGAGATGGCACATGTAATAGTTAACTATGAGTGAGTCAAATAGAAAATCTTTTATAAAAATTAGTGACATACATAAGTTACAATCTTGAGGAGTCCAGTTCAAATAATAGCAGAGCAAGTGATTTGAATTAACCTACTACTACTACTAATAATAAATTCAGACAAAAAATGTAAACCAACTATTTTAAGACACAGAGAATGAGCAAGGGCAGGTAGACATTGGAGGAAATCCAGTTTTTGAAAGAAGGAAACTTCACTGGGTGAGATACATAGTCACATTGCTTTTCTGCTGAAAGTACTCTTAAGTCAATGAGACAGGGCACCTAGGACTCAGTCGGAAATCTGAAGCCTATTGACTTGTGTGTACAGAATTCAGGGCAGCTAGAACAGCTGGAAATAGACAGAGAAACCCCAGAAAGGAGGGAACCAAAGAGAGGGGAACCCAAAACATGCATACAAACTTATCTCAAACACTTGGCTCAAACCTGAACTATGAATGCATGGGGGAGAATCTAAGGAACCCAGAAAAGTAACAGCTACAGGGCTAAATGTTTGAGCAGACAGTTTGGCTGTATCCTTCCTCGAGGGAGACCAAGTTAGGAACTTGAAGCTGGCCAAGTTAGAGGGGCTTGGTTAACACTCCAGGTTTTCCATTAAAACTCTAGAATAGTAATCTTAGAAGTGAGACTAAAAGTAAAAGTGAATTGAGCCCATAGTAACAAAGTATAAAATCAATACTTCACAAGTTCAAAGGAATCAAGCAGTAATTAAATTGGGGGCTAAAACAAAAAGTAACATTCTGTACAGGAAGATGAAAGAATACAAAGCCTCTATAACATTTCATCCTTAATGTCCACTGTATAATCAAAAATTACTAGACATACAAAGAAACAAGAAAAATGTAAAGAAACAAGAAAAATGTGAATCAGCAAGAAAAGAAGCAGTCAATTGAAACTAGCCCAAAGATGACTCAGATGTTGAATAAAAGAGACAAAATCTTTAAATCATCTACTATAAATATGCTCAAAGAATCAAATGGAAAAGTGATAATAATAAATATACAGAAGGATAATCTCAACAGAAAATAGAAACAATAAAATGGGACTAAGTAGATATCTATACTTGAAAATAAAATCTCTGAAATAAAAAAAAATTCTTGGACTGGTTTTATAGCAGATTAGAGATGCCAATAAACTTTGAGAGATCTCAATAGAAAGAAATCAACTGAAGAACATAAACTTGGAAAAAATAAACAAAGCCTTAGTGAACACTGATGGCATATCAAGTTGTCTAAAATATGTGTAATTGGAAAAACAAAACAAGAAAATGAAAAAAATATTTTAAAAATAATGGCTGAGCATCTCCCAAATTTGGTGGAAAAAAAACAATTCATATACAGATTCAAAATTTGTGGCAACCTAGTTAGAAAGTTCAACAGCTAAGCACATCATAGTCAACTAGCTGAAAATTAAAGATAAAGTAAAATGTTTGAAAGTAGGAAGAGAAAAAATTAAAAAATGGAGAACAATAATACAAATGAAAACTGACTTCTTTCAGAAAAATGAAAGTCAAAAATTACATTTAAGTGCTGAAATAAAAAATAATATTATTAAATTCTATATCCAGAGAAACTATCCTTGAAAAAGGAATGTAAAATCAACACATTTTTTATGTCAATGAATAGAAAATTCATTAGACCTACACTTAAAAAAAAAACATTACAGGAATTTCTTCATGTGAAAGAGACTGGTAAAAATGTAAATTTCCAATCCCAGGGAAGAATAAAGAGCAATTTTGCATATGGTAAATGCAAAAAAGAAATATTTGATGTTTTCTCCTTTAACTTTTTCTAAAGATAAGTGAAGAAAGTATATACTATTGCATTGTGGAAGTTGATAAAATGTGGTGAAATAAAATGTAAGATAACAGTAACACAAGAGAGAGAAGTAATGATTTATACTGCTGCAAAATAAAAATCATTTGTAAAGTGGTATAATGCAAAGAGTAAATGTTGCAAAGTGATAAAATATTAAACTTGAAATGGACTGTGATAAACTAAAGATGTGCATGTATTCTTATAGCAACCACTGAATAAAGAAAATACTAAAAGGTATAACTAAAACCTTAATAGAAAAATGAAAATTGCCCTAGCCAGTTTGGCTCAGTAGATAGAGCACTGGCCCATGGACTGAAGGGTCCCAGGTTTGATTCCAATCAAGGGCATGTATCTTGGTTGCAGGTTCCCAGCCCTGGTCGGGGTGCATGCAGGAGGCAACCAATCAATGTGTCTCTCTCACATCGATGTTTCTCTCTGACTCTCCCTCTCCCTTCCAATCTCTCTAAAAATGAATGGAAAAATATTTTTGGATGAGGATTAACAACAACAAATTAAAATTGCATGCTAAAAACAACAAAAGTAACAGATGCTAAAAGTCAGATGCAACAAATAGAAAACAAACATCAAAATGACATACCTAAACACAATAATATTCATACATTAAATGCAAATAAAATAAATATCCTATTTGAAAGCAGACATTGTCAGGCAATAAAAATGCATGACCCAACTATACGATGACTATAAGAACCACACTTTACATATAAATACACAACAGGTTAAAAGTAAAAGAATCTAAAAAGATATGTTATGCAAACTGCAAATAAGAAAGCTAGTGCAGTTATATTAACTTTGAGTGCCAACCAATATCCTAGGAACTATGCTAAAATTGCCAAGGCATTTTTGCTGATTTTACAGCAGTTTAGGAAAAAAATTATGAATCGCAAGTAAATGAAATTAAATATTCAAAAACTTAAGGAAACCTTTACTACATTGACATATTTAGCAATATCATCACTAATAAAAGCAGACTTAGAACTGGACGCCATTTCGAAGCTTTGATAGCGCTCCCGGCACTTTGGGCGAAAGACAGGAGGAGCGCGATCGCACTCCCCGGCACTCTAGGGGTTAACATCAAAGTAGACTTCAAGTCAAGAACTTAACCAGAGATAAAGAAAGATAGTTTACTTAGCACAATATCCTCTAGGTCCATCCATACTGTCTCAAATAATGAGATTTCATTCTTTTTTATGGCTGAGTAATATTGCATTGTATATATGTACCACCACTTTTTTATCTACTCATTGATAGATAGGCACTTGGGTTGCTTCTACATCTTGGCTATTGTAAATAATCCTGAAATAAACAAAGGGGCGCATATCTTCTTTCAAATTAGTGTTCTGGGTTTCTTTGGATATACTCCCAGAAGAGTAATTGCTGGGTCATAAGGCAGTTCCATTTTTAATTTCTTGAGCAAACTCCATACTGTTTTTCCAGAATGGTTGCATCAATTTGCATTTCCAACAACAGTGCACAAGGGTTCCAACTGATAGTTTACAAAATAGTCCTGGGGGTGAAAAGTACAGCATGTGTTTGTAGTTCTGATTGTAAAACTTTAAACTATAAAACTCCTAGGGGAAAAACACAGGAGAAATTTTTACAATCTTAAAATATGCAAAAGCATGAACCATAAAGGCAACACTGATAAATTAGACTTCATCAACATTTAAAACTTTTGCTCTTTGAAAATCATTAAGAAATAGCCGATACCAGTTTGGCTCAGTGGATAGAGCATCAGCCTGCGGACTGAAAGGTCCCAGGTTCGATTCCGGTCAAGGGCATGTACCTGGGTTGCGGGCACATCCCCAGTAGGAGATGTGCAGGAGGCAGCTGATCGATGTTTCTAACTCTCTATCTCTCTCCCTTCCTCTCTGTAAAAAATCAATAAAATATATTTTTTAAAAAAAGAAAGAAAATCATTAAGAAATGAAAAGCCATGCCACAGACTAAGAGAAAATATTTATACACGTATGTCAGATGAAGGACTTGTACCCAGAAAGAAAAAGACCTTTACAATTCAATAATAGTATAACTCAACACAAACAACCCAATGAGAATTTTTAAACCTACACTTTACAAACTAATATGTGCAAATGGCCTATAAGTAAATGAAAAGATGTTTAACATCAGGGTAACACAAATTAAAGCCAAGATTATATACTAGTAAAGTTTTTTTTTAAGTGACCATATTAAGGGCAAGGAAGTAAAGCATCAACAATTCTTGTACATCCTGGTGGAAATGTAAAATGATAAAACAATTTTGTAGTTTCTTAAAAATTCAAGCATATATTTGACCATGTAACTTAGCCACTCCATTGCTAGATATTTTCCCAAAGGGAAAAAAAAAAAAAAAGCACATGTCCACACAAAGACTTTTACACAAATGTTCATAGAAGCTTATATTTGTAGTAGCCAAAATCTGGAAGTAAGCAAAAAGTACATCAACAGTAACCCAAAAGGTGAATGGATAAACAAATTGTGATATATCGATACACTGGAATATTAGTCAGCAATCAAGAGGAATCAACTATTTATATCTGCAGCAATATGGATAAATCTCAAGTGCACTAGCTGAGTGGTAAAAAAAAAGTCAAAAAAGACTACACTGGTAAAAAAAAATAGTACCCATTATATCATTCCATTTATATAATATTCTAGAAAATGTTAAATAATATATTGTGATAAATAACAGACCAGTAGTTGTCTTGGGGGGAGGGGAAGCTACTGAGAAAGAAGAATGAATGACCATGGGGCATGAGGAAACTTTTGGAGTGATATAAATGTTTGTTTTCTTAATTGTGGTGGTGGCTTCACATGTATAATGAATAAGTCAAACTTGTCAAATTACACACATGCATTTTATTGTATTTCAATTGTACCTCAATAAGGTTTTTTAAAAGTGGTTGAAGTAAAGCTATATCCCATAGTAGCCTTATCTCTCCCCACTGCAAGACATGAGGACCTCCCCTATTGACTGAAATGTTCCCAGTCTTGAGCCATTTCTGTGCAGTTGAGAAGGCTCCAAGCCAATGAGGTCTAGAACTTGTCCCCCTGCTCTGGCCCTAGAAAAGATGTCTGAGGGCCAGAGTGCCCGCCAAATGGAGCATCTCTCTAATCCCCACTGTGCATACCTGGGAAGTTCTTCTGGTTTTCTGATTTATAGTCTGAGTTTCTAGGTAAGGCTTGAAATGCTACCCTCATTTAGCTCTTGTCTAATCTCTGTATGTATCTAGTTATTGGACCCTATTGCCAACAGCCAACAGCTACTAACTAATGTCAAACCTAGAAGTCCCTGAATATAGACAATGCTGTCATAACTCCCCTGATGCCATACTCAGCTCACCTTATTTACCACAAAGAGGAAAGCGTTTGCCTAGATCAGCCCCAAATTTGCCTTGCATCTCTGGACAGGAATTTGTATTACTAGCTATTAACCACTTCAGGCAGGGGTGGGCCCTTTTTTCTGCCAAGGGCCATTTGGATATATATAACATCATTCACAGGCCATATAAAATTATCAACCTAAAAATTAGCCTGCTATATTTGGTCAAACATCTAATTAACTCACCCCTAATGCCTTGGCAGGCCCAGACCAAATGCTTTTGTGGGCCTTATATGGCCCACAGACCGGACGTTCCCCACCCCTGACTAAGGGATATGCCCTGTATCCAGGGCTTCTTTAGTCTCTGTAAGATTTATTTCTCTTCCCCCTCAGGCCAAACTCATCCAAGATATGAGAAGAAGCATTGTGAAAACATTGAAGGGTAGGGTGATTGGCTGATTGTAGGGATATTTTGAACAGACCTGTATTTGCACTCACTGGGCCCTCATTTCTCACTATTTGAACTCTCGAGTAAAATGTTTTCTGGTGGTCTTTGACAATCACTCTAAGCTGTTTCATCACTGCAACAGGGCTGACCTGGACAGGAGCAAGTGCTAAACTGTCAACCTTCCTGTTGCTTTCAAGCTCTGCTCTCTAATTTGTATGCCTCCTACAAGGGAATTTCTTGATGGGACCCAAGTGTTGTGTTGTTTTCCTACAATGGTGGCATTTACATACAAATTAATGGCCAAGACTGTAATTTACTCTGCTGGGAACTGAGGTGACTGGATAATTAAATTTCTGCACATGCAGAGAAAACATAAAACCAGCATGGTTGTTCTTGCTTTTTTCTCCCCAGCCCCCAATAGTTCTCCATCACTCCAAAGAATTCTTACAAGCAAATGTGAATCAACATTTTATTTTACAAATGTTCTGATTAGGGAGACAAAAAAACAATCCCATTGCCATGGATACTAAAATGCAGGGCATGGGATGTGTAACCAAGGTGGGGAAAGATAATGAACAGATCTTGTGATTTGCAGGTATTGTTTCTGAATTTCTAGCTGTTCACTTCATCCCCTCATCTTCCCATCTTGTGCTGCAAATGATCCTCAAGTCAGTTTTCAAAGTGTTGTTTTATCTTGCAATAGACCCCAGCCAATATTCAGAGATAATTTCTATAAGACAGTTTCAAGTCTCCTCAGCACCAAATCTAGGGTAAATATTAGTATATCCAAATATATCATGACAATTGAAAAGAAACAGACTAAAACACTCACTTAGCTAAGTAAACATTTTCAGAAAATAAAGCCATATTCCCCCCCCCAAAAGTCATGCATTCAGATGTCAGATATTCAGTGGGGATATGCATACATTAGAATAGCAGCCCCCAGTGATGCTCTGAAAATCTGAAAAATTAATGGAAATTTTTCTAAAAATTCAATTTTCCCCATAAAGTTTGTATACTTCAAGTATCTGTTATTATACATGCTGACAAGCAAAAGCAGGTAATAAAGCAAATGAATATTAACAAAGAACTTGCTAATCATTCTTCCTTCTTCAGCTTGTTTTGTTGCAAACATGCATACTCACAGCTGTGACTGTTATATGGCTTACATAATCTAGTCACATTTTCCACTGGAAAAATGATTCCTGATTCATGATGAAAATAAGTGCATTAAAATTTCATGGGGTGCCACAAAAAAGCACCTCAATTTTCAGGCATTGAACCACCTGAACAAGCCAGGCACCACTGAATTAGAAATGTTGCCCTGGATATAATAATATCCCTGTTTGATCCATAATCTTAAACATCATGCAGAGTTTAGCTTCTATTATTTCTCTTACTTACATTTTCTAAATGGGTTTTTGTAGCTGCAACTCTTCTAACATCTTTAAGTAATCTGCAATCTTAATTCATTCTTCTCCAGTCTGTCCCCTTAGTGTCTAATATACTATTAGGTAATAATGCTTCAATAATAAACAAACAAACTTAAAATTAGTACAATGCTGTATTCATCAGGGTTCTCCAGAGCAACAGAACCAATAAGAGAATATATATATATATAATTAGTAATATCCTAATTAGACTGGTTGTCCTTCCAGACGAAGCCAGGGCTACAAGGGAAACCCAGGTCCCAGGTGCCAGAGATAAGCTGGTGCCAGCAGCCAGGGGAAAGAAGGCCTACTCTTGCACAAATTTCATGCATCATAATAATAATAAAAGGCCAAGAGGTGTCACAACCAAAATGACCAAACAACAGGTCACCATGAGGTGCATGGAGCACCTCTCGGGCCCTCCCCTGAGGCCCACAGGCTCTGATTGCAGCAAGGCTGGTGGCCCGCGAGTGGGAGGGGCCATGCGATATCATGCGCTGGGCCTCTAGTGTGTGTGTGTATATATTTTTTCACATAACTGTAGAGGCTGGAAAGTCCCAAAATCTGCAGTTGGCAAGCTAGAGACTAAAGAGGACACAGTGTAGTTCCAGCCTCACTAACGGTCTGAGAACCAGGAGAGCCAATGCTGTAAGTTCTAGTCGGAGGGCAGGAGAAGGCTGATGTCCCAGCTTAAGGAGACAGGCAGGTAAAGTTCCTTCCCCCTTACACAGCATTTTCCTTCTATTCAGGCCTTCAATTGCTTGGGTGAGGCCCATCCGTATTAGAAAGAGCAATCTGATTTGCTCAGTCTACTGATTCAAATTTCATTCACAAACACTCTTCCAGACACATGCAGAATGATATATCACCAACGATCTTGGCACCATGTGGCCCAGTCAGATTGACATGAGAAATTGACTACTAAAAAATAGCATATAAAAGCTAAATACAAAGCAGAAAGAGTACCAACAAGATGCAGACCACATGCAGGTTTTAATCCCAGCTCTGACACTTTCCAATTGGGTGATCTTGGGTGATCACTAAGCCTGTTTATTCATCTTTTAAAATTAGACCAGCTTTTGGCTCCAGCTGTATGGAAGCCTGAACCATATATATTGGTACAAACTCATAGAAATACTGATGAAATTAGAACCTGGTGTTAGCCTAAAGGGTGACCAATTCGTTTGCAGGTGCCATAGGCTTGTATCTAGGATATTAATAGTCCTGGATTCATACAAGCCTGGCTGGAAGCATAAGGCTCCTACTCTTTAATAAGGGCTGGCCTTTTTTTTGAAAAGGGAACTAGTAAAATTTCATCTAACATGTTGGACCTAAAGAAGTGGCAAAGGAGTTTGCTGTCTGTTGGGGATGTAAATGAGGGGGGAAAGCCTATGAGAAATAAAAAAGTCAAGTCTTTACTTCTCACAGAGATATAATATCAGCACAGTGCAGACATCTGAAGGCAAGGACTTAAATAAATAGTTAAGCACCTATGGAATCCAGGAGACCCAACAGAAGCAAAGGGCAAAACTTGTCTATAAAAACACCTCTCTAACCCAAGGTGCACAGGATTATACCCCCACTAAGCACAAAAAATGATCCCTTCTGAAGATAAGCTCACCCCACAAACACACAGAATATAATATACAAGAGGGATTAAGCTACCATGAGGTGGGATACAACTAAGAATACACAGTAATTTCAAGTATATAAGAAAGATTTACAAAAATTAGCCATGTATTAGATGACAGAGGAAGCTTCAAAAATGCAATTAGTCCACATTCTAATTTCAAGACAGTTAGAAATAAAACAAAAGACTTTTAAAAATTATAAAAATGATTTTGGAGACCAGAAACCACATTTTTAAATAATTGATGGGTCAAAGGAAAAACCGTAATTGGAATGATAAAATATTTATAACTGAAAAATAATGAATACATCACATATCATACACTTGTGTACCTAAAGGAAATTCAAGGATTAATTTAAGATATATATTAGAAAGAAAGAAAAATATTAAAAAATAAATGATAACTGATCAGTTCAAGATATTATCAATCAACAGCTTAAACAAAGCAAAATACAAGGAAGAAATAGAAAAGAGAAAAACAGATATTAATAAAAGTCTTTTTTTAAATATATATTTTTATTGATTTCAGAGAGGAAGGGAGAGGCAGAGAGAGAGAGAAAGATCAATGATGAGAGAGAATCACTGACTGGCTGCCTCCTGCACGCCCTCTACTGGGGACAGAGCCCACAACCTGGGCATGTACCCTTGACCAGAATGGAACCCAGGGCCCTTCAGCCTGCAGGCTGATGCTCTATCCACTGAGCCAAACCAGCTGGGGCAATAAAAAATCTTAATATAAAGAAAACATTAAAAACTAGAGAGGATAAAAACTATCTTTTAAAGATAAACCATGACAAGATTGACTGAGACAAACAATATATTTACAAATATATTGAACATTTAAAAACCACAAGAGAAAAAAAAAACAAGTTTAAATAATTTTAATAGAAAACATATAGCCTAAAAGCTACTAAAAAATAAAATATAGAAAAAAATGTAAAACATACATATCACATCAAGATGGTTTTATATGATTCTTTTCAACTTTGAAAGGATAAGAACTATTCTTATATACAAGCTGTTCTAGGAGAAAAACTTCCTGTATTCTTTTATAAGGATAACATAAACTCAAGTATGGTTATGTATGTAATATATCAATCTCTTATTATCCTAGTTGCAATATCCTAGAGTGCAGCACACAAAATTTATATTTGTTAAAAAAACAAATACGTCAAGAATAAGAATTTATAGCAGAGAAGCACAGAAGTTTAAGTATCAGGACAGTTTCTTAAATGTGATTAACCACATTCATAGATTAAAGATGAAAAACATAATCATCTCAATGGTTTTGGAAAATCATTAAATTTCAACACCCATTCACAATAAAAACTCTTAGCAAACTAGGAATAGAAAAAACTTTCTCCACGTGAAAAAGAAAATCTACCATGTATCATACTCAAAAGTAAACTTTTTTTAAGCATAGTTAGTATAGGGGAATACAGACAATAATACTGTGATAAGTTTGCACCATTACAGGTAATTATTAGAATTAGTGGAGTGATCATTTTATAAGTATAAAATGTTGAATCCCTTTATTGTACACCTGAAACTAATATAAGTAATATAGTATTGTATATAAAAAGTAAACTTTAGCATTCTTTAGAAAAAATGAAAAATAAGAATACTTTCATCACTTCCTTGTGATTTTGTACTGGAGGTCTTTCAAGTGCTATAAGACAAGAAAAATAAATGAAGAATGTGGATTGGAAAACAAACATGAAATTCCAAAAGATCTAACTTTCCATGTTTAAAAAAATCCAAGAAAAGCCAAGGTCAACCTTTAAATTATTAAGAGTTTATCAAGGAGACATTTGCCTCTGATCAAGATGGAATAATTAGTACCAAATTTACCCTCACAGATGAAACAACTAAAAACCTGGACATAAACAATTGTTCTCAAGGCATTGAACATTACACAACAAAATGAGGGGACACGTGAGAGATGAGAAATGAGCAAGTAAGTCCCTCTGATTGCTCAAACTGACTGCCTGGTGAGAAAATTTGAGACCACCAAGCAGGGAAGGGAAACCCAGGCAAAGCTGGTGGTCTCCCTGAGTTGAGGAGATGGAATTAGGAGGCCAGAGAGGAGCACACCAAAGCAGTGTTAAAGGGGAAAGCTACAGAGAGAACTTCAGAGATCTGCTGTACTTGAGCACTCTGCTGAATACTGGTGTGTGAGGAAGCTACCTGAAACCATGGAGAGAGCCACTGGAAAAGATTGAAGGCAACAACATCTGGAGCTCAGTGCCTGGTTCAACTAGAATAAGAAATCTCATAAGTAATGGGGTATCAGCTAAACTACTCAAGAGGGTTTTACCACAGTAGGGAAGAGCAATTATCACTAGATAAAACAGTACTTTGGCCCTACCTAACAACGCTTAAAACCAAGACCTAAAATAATCAGTTTCCAAGTAACTTAACCACATCCCAGAAGAAAGCTCAAGAATATTTATACATCCAGCATGCAACAAGGTAAAACTGACAGTGTATGACAGTAAATCAAAAATTTCCAGGCATACAGGAAAGTAGGAAAATATCACCGATAATGAGGGGGGAAATCAGTCAATTGAAATGGAGTAAGAAATTATACCATAAGATAATAGAATTTATAGACAAGGACAATAAAACAGTAAATATCACTGTATTCCACATATTCAAGAAGCTAGTAGACTGAACATAAGTAGAGATATGGAAGATTCAAATGGAACTCAGAAATAAAATCCACACTGTCTAAGATGAAAAATACACTGATTGAGATTGATTGCAGAGTGAGCAATGCCAAAGAAAAGACTAATAAGCTATCCAAAATGAAGCACAGAGAAATGTAATCACTGTCAAAACATGAGCAGAGCAGCAGTGAGATCTTTGGGCAGCATAAAATACATGTAATTGGAGACTCTGAAGGAGTGAGGGGAGCAGAAAAATATATGACGAAATCATGGCCAAACTTTCCTATATTTGATGAAAATGATTAACCCATCAATTCAAGAAGTTCAACATATCCTCAGTCTAAGAAATATGGTGAAAACTACACCAAGGCACACCATAATTAAATTGCTGAAAGTGAGTCAGAGAGAGAACAAAACAATAGAATGAACCCTACTATACACTATGGACTATAGTTAGTATACAATTGCTTCATCAATTGTTAACACATGTGCTTCACCAGACCGAGATATTAATAATAGGAGAAATGGGACAGAAGGAGAGTATTTGAGAGCTCTCAGTAATTTCTGCACAATTTTTCTGAAATTCTAAAAATAGACTATTTTTTAAGTAGAGGAAAAAGACTTTATGAACAAAGAAACGTAAATAAGGATGACAGCAGGTTTCTTGTTGTGATACAGTCAAGAGTATTTTTAAAGTGCTGAAAGAAAAAAAAAAACCGCTGACAGATTTCTATACCCAGAGAAAATATCTTTCAAAAACAAAAGTAAAATAAAGACGTTTCAGAAAGAATTCATCACCGGAAAAACAACAAATGTTAAAATAAAACAAAATAAAAAAGCCCTTCAAACAGAAGAAAAATGATACCAGATATAAACTTGCAGCTACACAAAGAAATGAAGAGCACCTGAAGTCACTGTGTGAGTAAAAATGCAGAAAGACTTAGGTTCTTATTATGTAAATTTCTTTTTTTAAAGGTACCAAGTTTTATATGTGTACTATACAGATGTTAATTTTGACATTCTAGAGTCTTTGTTTCTCTTTAAGTAATGATATTATGATTTTACTTTATTATTATTATTTTTTTAGGAAACCACTCCTCTCCAAATCTCAATCTACAAGGTTGGAGTGAGGCTGACCGCACATGTCTTCACTTTAAGGTAGGCATACACCTCCAATCTGGCCAATGACAGCCAGCCTCAGGACTTCCTTAGAAATATTGAAAACTATTTTCTTCCAGCTTATCAACCCCGCAACTGGGGTTGGTTGATAAGTTTGAAGGATATAAGCCTATATCTACAATCACCTAGCATAGTCTGACAGCGAGAGAAATCAATACAGAAAAAAGCAGAACAAAGAATTATGGGTTCCTAATACTAACACCTGCTGTGAACTGGAGCCAATCATTCCTGTATCTAGCACAACTTACTGGGCTTTCACTTACACGAGCCAATAAACTCGAGCAGGTATTTGTGAGAGAGAGAGAGAGAGAGAGAGAGAGCGAGCACACAAGACCCTTGTGAACTGAGTTTCTGTCACATGCAACCTGAAGGATTCTGACTAATGCAATAGTCAAATGTAAAGAATATAATAAGGTGAGAATGAAGAGATCTCCATTCTAGATCTGTCTCTGTTAACATTAAATTATGAAATCTTGGCCAAGGAACTATATATCCTGTATATTGCTCTTTCCTCTGAATTCCTACAATAAATGCTATCTGCATAATTCATTAAGTAAATACGTATGTACTACCTTGTGATATGTCCTCTTTTGACTATATTTAAATCTTTATTAACATTTTATTCACTTCCATCTTATTTTCCCTATTGGATTATATGTCTTTAATTCCTCCCAGACAGTTGATGCTGTTCCCCTGAACCCAAACACACACAAAGCACAGCTAATATGAATAAACTGATTTATTAGGGTCCTCTCTTTTTAAAATAAAGTTATGATTTTGTAAGAATGTGGTTCCAAATATCATGACTGTTTTCTGATTCTACAACATTTCATTCACATTGACCAAGCCACCCATGCCTTGTCCCTGAAATACCAGGAGTCCCTAGAACCAGAGTCTGTCTTGGGCTTTTAAAGCCCCAAGATAAAGTACTGGTGCCCATGACACTCAGCATACTGAAAGCATTGGCTGAATTAAACAATCTATTTATATCCAGAAATGTTTTCCTTTACTGAAGAAGAGCAGAAGTGAAGAGCAAAGGATTTAGAATAAAAAGACCCAAGTTTTAGTTCTGGTTCTGCCATTTGTTAGCTTTGTGCTATTTGCCACTTGTAACTTAATTTCTCAGAGTTGCCATCCTATATAATAAAGAGCTAAAATGCAAATGGTCATCACACCCTCACGCTGTCACGCAGTAATGGCTCAGACACTCAACACTGGGGAGAGAGGAATGGGGACCATCCAGACACAAATGAGCTCACGAGAGAGGAATGGGGACCAGCCAGGCTGCAACCCGGGAAAAGGACAAGCCGCCCACCCCGCAATCCCAGGTGCCAGTGGCTGTGCCTGCGTCTGTGGCCCAGGAGAGGGACAAGCCGCACACCCCGTGGTCCCAGGCGCCAGCAGCTATGCCTGCAGTCCAGCCCAGGAGAGGGACGAGCCACATGCCCCACGGTCCAGGGAGCCAGTGGCTGGGGCTGCAGCCTGGGAGAGGGACAAGCCACCCACCTCATGGTCCCAGTCACCTGCAGCTGCAGCCCAGGCGAAGCCACCTGCCCACAGTCCCCTACAGCTGCAGCTGGCCCAGGCAGAGCCAGCCTGGGTCCTGGGTCCCTGGAGGAGGGAATCCTGGGTCCCGGGTGCGGGGCGAGGCAGAGGCAGTTAGGGGCGATCAGGCAGGCAGGCGAGTGGTTAGGAGCCAGTGGTCCCAGATTGTGAGAAGCAGTCGGACATCCTCCAAGAGGTCTCGGATTGGAGAGGATGCAGGCCCGGCTGAGGGACCTCTCCCCCCATGCACGATTTTCGTGCACCGGGCTTCTAGTTCATATATAAGTGGAAATAACAATCCCCGCCTTGCCTTTTAAGATTGTTGTGAGGGACAAAAGCAATAATCTGTGGGCAAAGAGAGGCTGCAAGCAATTTTTACTAAGCATTATGCTGTACTCATATTATATACAGTACTAGAGGCCCAATGCACAAAATTTGTGCAAGAGTAGGCCTTCCTTCCCCCTGCTGCCGGCACCAGGTTCCCTCCAGCACCCAGGACCCGGGCTTACCTTGCAGCCCTGGCTTCCCCCGGAAGGTCGTTTGGAAGGATGTCTAGTCTAACTAGCATATTATGCTTTTATTATTATAGATTACATTTAAAATTTATCATATCCTCACTTATTGTAACCTGACTTGACAGATGATGTTACTGAGGCTCACAAAAGTCAAGTAACATGAAGGCTCTGTGTGACTCTCAAGTCCATGTTCCTCCCATCACACTATTCTACTTGGTAAACACAAGATGTACAAATAGCAGGTACTCCATTCCCCAGGTCCCAGGGGACTGTGAAAGACATCAGGCTGGGCTTCAAAACCAAATGAAAAAGAGGAACCGAGAATCAAAGTGGAACCCAAAGAGTCCCCGAGTATCCACAGTAGTCAGGGTTGACAAAGTCATGGAGCACGTTTCAGTATAACTTTTCCTTCTGTGCCCAAAGCAGAGGACACTCACTTGTCATGGCTCTCTTTCCTGAGAAGCTTGGCTGTGGCCTTAGCATTGGAAAAACCTCACTCCAAATGGCAAAATCCACCCTTCAGAGCTGCCTGCACAATGAAGACTCTGGTCATACTTGGGCCATGTAAGGACTCTGCCTCTACCCTGTCTATAGGCTGCACAGTGGAATCGCTGCCAGGCCAGGAAGCAGCGTGGAAAAGGGAAAAAGAATGGCAGGAAACTCACTTACTGAAAAGTCCATCTGCTTAATAAACAGCAATGACCATGCCATGTGCAAGGCCCAGAGCCTGATGTCAGGCATACACGTGAACAGAATAAACCCGGCCCTCAGCTGGCATTTATAATACCACCAGCTCTGTCTTCTATGATACCAAAAGGCTTCAGAGGGTCGTGAAGCAGGCAGGAAAAGTGGGCTCATTTAAGAAAGCAGAAGTAGCCTAGATGGGTCAGCAGCTAAAGAGACTGCCAAGTCCATTGTTGGAACCCTTGGGGTTTGATATGCTTCAGAATTCGGGTCTCTTAGATTTTAAAAAAATAATATAGTGCACATAACATATATTATTTAATGCCCCAGTGGAATCTTGGGCAACACCTCCCAATAAAACACATTAATAATTAAAACATGTGAATATTCACTAGGAGAGATGAGTAAAAGCTCTAAATAACCACATTCCAGTTCAAATCATCCTTGACCTTATAAAAAAACAATCTAGTTTGTGATGTTTTGAATTGTGGAATTCCAGATAAGGGTTAGTACATGTGTACTAGGATAATGTTGAAAATATCAATTTAAGCCGAACCGGTTTGGCTCAGTGGATAGAGCGTTGGCCTGCGGACTGAAAGGTCCCAGGTTCGATTCCAGTCAAGGGCATGTACCTGGGTTGCGGGCACATCCCCAGTGGGGAGTGTGCAGCTGATTGATGTTTCTCTCTCGTCGATGTTTCTAACTCTCTATCTCTCTCCCATCCTCTCTGTAAAAAATCAATAAAATATATTTAAAAAAAAAAAAGAAAATATCAATTTAAGACTAATTTTATGTATTTGATTTCTAGAAAAGAGTTCCCAAATCATATGTTGGTATTTAATAAGGTATGCAAACCTTTTACCCACATTTATTCATAAATTAATACATTTTTAAGATACAGGAATCTCAAATATTCTAAAAATTATTGTTTTATGATATTAAAGTACATTTTCAGGGTAATGCACAACTATAGGGTCTGGAGCTAGCGCAGAGTAGTAAAGAAATTACACAAATACAAAGAAAACTAAAAGGACCTTGGGAACAGGGATCCTATTATAATTAAGCTGAAGGGACAAAGAGCTCATGCCAATATCTTTTCCCAGTTGGTTGGTCATCTTGTTATTCTGTTGGTGGTTTCTTTTGCTGTGCAGAAGCTTTTTGGTTTGATATAGTCCCATTAATTTATTTTTGCCTTTACTTCCCTTGCCTTTGTGGTCTAATTTATAAAATCCTAAGACCAGGTCCATAAATTTAGTACCTATGTTTTCTTCTATGTATTTTATTGTTTCAGGTGTTATATTTAGGTCTTTGATCCACTTTGAGTTAATTTTTGTATATGGGGACAAACAGCAGTTTAGTTTCATTCTTTGGCATGGAGATTCCTCAAAAAATTAATAGAGTGACCATATGACTCAGCGACCCTCTTCTGGTATCTACTCAAAATGTTTGAAAACATTTATTTGCGAAGATGTTCACTATGTTCACTACAACCAAGACCTGGAAACAACTAAAGTATCCTTTGATAGACAGTTGGATTAAGAAGATATGAAATATATATACACAATGGAATACTACCCAGCCATAAAAAAGATGAAATACTGCCACTTGCAACAACATGGATGGATCTTGGGAATACCATGCTAAGTGAAATAAGTCAGATGGAAAAAGTAAAGAACCATATGACTTCACTCCTTTGAGGGAAAGTGGGGTGGGAGGGTAGTAAAGAGTAAAGGGAGTCAAATATATGGTGACGGAAGGAGATTTGACTTTGGGTGGTAAACACACAATGCAATATACAGATGTTGTATCATAGAATTATACATTTGAAACCTATACAATTTTATTAACCAACTCGAGGCCTGGTGCACAAATTCGTGCACAGGTGGGGTCCCTTGGCCTGACCAGCGATCGAGGCCTATCAGGGGGCCAGCCAGCTGGGGGGAGGGACTCCAGGGGGTTGGCCTGCCGGCCCCCCCAATCAGATCCCGGGGGAGGGACCATGGGAAGTTGGACCGCTGGCAGGGGGAGAGGGGCCACAAGAGATTGGCCAGCCAGCCGTCCCATTGAGGCCGATGGGGCCAGCCGACATGGGGGAGGAGCCATGGGAGGCCGGCCCAGGGGGGTGGAGGGGCCGCGAGAGGTTGGCTGTGGGAGTGTACTGACCACCAGGGGGCAGCTCCTGCATTGAGCGTCTGCCCCCTGGTGGTCAGTGCGCATCATAGTGACTGTCTGACCGGTCATTCCGGTAGTTCTGGTCATTCCGGTCATTCAGATGTAACAGTCGCTTAGGCTTTTATATATATAGATGTCACCCCAATAAATTCAATTTAACAAAAGAGCTCATGCCCATGGGTGTAGCTCAGAGACCAAGGTGTCTAAGAAATGCAATGACTTGTCCTTGTTGCTGCACATAAAGGATACTTGCTTTTCAGCCCACCTTGCCTTTCCCCTCACAGGATGTGACAGCACTGACAACGTGCCTTCACTGGTCTCCAGGGCAATGTAGCCTCCTGTTTTCCTTAAGCCTCCCTGCTCATCTCTTGGCGCCCGTGCTCCTTAGTGTTCTACTCTGAGCAGGCTGTTCAGTCCTCATGCTGCCCTTGCACATCTCAAACCACAAACAGTTTCAATTACCATGTCCATATGACAACAAGCAGAGCACCTCCTCCACCCCTCTCCTGAGATCTACATGTGCCTCTAGCCAGGCTTTCTCTACAACCCCCACCCACCCATCCTGTTCCCCTCTATTCCCAATCTATGTTCTATAACCTTTTTCCTTTGTTCACATCCCCAAGTGTCTGTGCCCACAATGACCTCTGCTCCTCCACAACTCCCATCCCCAATTTTAACCTCATTCTTCAGAATGCTTCTGGCTTTACCTTGTTCAGGACCTAGTCTCCTGCACCCAAGATCACAAGCCTGAACTTGGGCTTCTTTCCCTCATTCTTGTGACCCCTGCCATCTGTGCTTCACTCCTACGGGAGCACTTACCAAAATAATTTAAAACTCTTCTTGCACATGCCCCTCTCTAGAGTGATAGCTCCTTAGAAGTAGGAGCAGAGTCCCTCTCTCTGCATCCTCAGAGCCATGCCAGCATGGTGTCAGGCCCCCAGCAGCTGCTCAGTGCATACTTATTGAATTAAAGCAGTAATTAATAATTGGTCCTAGTCTACTATAGTGAAAGGAGTTGGAAACCCAAAAGCACCTATCACCATAATCAGGGTGCTTAGCGCAGATGTGTTAAATGAATCAATTACATATTTCATTAGCATTTATTTGACTCTTCATCTTGTATTTCAGATACACACAAATTAAATGAGCTTTTGCGGTCTGGACTTCAGCCCCAACTCTTATAGGAAAATGCCTTTCAAGTTCCAAATAGCTTATCAATCAGCCCTCAGAACACACCCGAGGGCTGCTTGATAAGAAGGGACTCTTATGGGTAAGCAGGGACTGGGTGTACGACAGTGAGCCATCATTTATCCAATTTAGCTTCTATTAATCTATTTAAAAAAATTTTTTTTTGCTAAACCTGTAAATGGATATGTACCTTTCTCTTTAGTACAATTACAAATATTTTCCCTCGTATTTCTCTCTCAGTATTCTATCCTTTCTCTATCTTCATGGGTTTTTTTTTTCTTTTCATTAAATGAATTCAATATTGTTAAGAGCTATTATAATATGATAAAGAGCTGAACAGAATCATCTAAACAAATAATTAGGACAAGGTAAAAAAATCAAAGCAGGATATAGCACAAATAGAAATGATTCATACTTGTAAAAATAAGACGCTCCATGACTGGGCTATGTGTCCTTGGACCTACTTCATTCTGAGTTCTGGAACATCGTGTCTGTCATAGTTGATAAAGCCACAAGACAAAATAAGAAGCCTGTGGCCTGCGAGTATGATGTTCAGTCCATCCTTCACAGTAAAACTTTTGTCGTTTTCTAGAAAATGACTGCATATGACAGTTTTCATTTGGCGGGTGGAGGGTTGGATTGAGGAGATCTGGGCTTTTTTAAACAGCTTCATTGAGATATAATTCACATACCATACAATTTACAAGTTTTTGTGTGGACATATGTTTTCATTTTCAAGTGTACAATTCAGTAGTTTATAGAACTATGCAGCCATAACCACAATTTTAGATTATTTTCATCATCCCAACAAGAAACTTTGCATCTCTTAACCATCATCCCCTCCCCTCAACCACCTCATTCCTGCCCCCCCCCCCCGCCCCCCCCCCCCCTCGCCCTGCCAGTCCTAGCCAGTCATTCACTTACTTTCTTTTTAGGGATTGGCCTACTCTTGACATTTCATATAAAAGGAGTCCTACAATATGTGGTCTTTTGTGACTGGCTTCTTTCACTTAGCATAATGTTTTCAAAGTTCATCCACATGGTAGTATGAATCAGCACTTCATTCCTTTTTATGGCTGAATAATATTCCATCGTATGCATATACCACATTTTGTTTATCGACCCGTCAGTTGATGGACATTTGAGCTGTTTCACTTTTTAGTTATTATGAATAATGCTGTTCTGAACATTCATGTACAAGTTTTTGTGTGGACATATGTTTTCATTTCTCTTGGATATGTACTTATCCGTGGAATTGTTGAGTTATATAATAACTCCATGTTATCCAAGAGGCTGTACCATTTTATAGTCCAATCATCAGTGTATGAAGGTTCCAATTTCTTCATATTCTCATCAACACTTGTTATTATCTTTTTTATTATAGGCATCTTAATGAGCGCATAGTGCTATCTTATTGTGGTTTTAATTTGCAGTTCCCTGATGACTAACAATTTTGGACATCTTTTCATGTACTTATTGGCCATTTGTATATCTTCTTTTCAATAATGTCTATTCAAGTCTTTTGTCAATTTTCTAACTGGATTACTGCCTTTTATTAAGTTGTAAGAGTTCTTTATACATTCTACATGTAAGTCCCTTGTGAGATATATTATTTACAAGTACTATCTCCCATTGTTTCCATTTTTTTGATGGTATCATTTGTAGCACAAAAGATTTTAATTTTTTATGAAATCCAGTTTATCTAGGTGTTTTGTTTTGTTTTTGTCACTTGCACTTTTAGTGTCCCATCTAATAAGGCTTTGGCCAAACCAAAGTCATAAAGATTTACTCTCAGGTTTGTTTCTAAGAGTTTTAGCTTTTATAGTTATATCTATGACTCACTTTGAGTTCACTTTTGTATATGCTATCAGGAGGTTTTGTTTTTTAATTGGATATTAGTTACATATTTATAAATTCTAGCATATTTCTACATCTTTCATTTTCCGACAAGCTACTAACTAACTGGCTCATTTTCCTGTCCAGCTTGCTCATCTTTTCTTATACTCTCTCCCCATAATGGCTCATGAACTTCTTCTCAAATGATTCCATTGATACATGATTGTTAAATTTCTTCCAGAGTATGTGTCCTTGCTTTGAAAATAAAAAAGTGAGGTATGCAATGCCAGTTTCTATTCTTTATTCATTGAGGTGTGGAAGGAGGGAGGGCCCTGATCTAATAACTGAAGTTTGTACCTAGCACATTCATTTGTATTATTGTCCAACATTTTATTTCTACTTTTGACCTTCGGGAAGGAAAATTTCAACTTATTTCATTAGTAACAAAATCTGAAGATACATGTTTATCTTTGGTTTTATAAAATGTCTATGGAACCTACTTTTCAATTGTCCTATGGTTTTTGAGATGTACTTTGCCTTTATATTTTAAAATCAAATTAAGCATTTAGCCTTCTATGTTTTTGAGACATAATATTTTCTTAAATACTTAGAGAAATATATTTTCCTTGAGTTTATTATTCTAACTTAACATCAGAGATACTTTTAATTTCATGAAATATATTTCAAAGAGTACTGATGCTGTAATTTATGATCTAGTGTTAGACAAACATTCAATAATTGGTATATTTCTAAAAGTACAGAATTCAAGACAAACCAAATAAGATGGGTTCACCTGAAATAATTAGGGATAAGAATATCTTTCAATCACTGCAATGACACTCATCAGGTAAGTGACTTTTTAAAAAGTCTATTTACCTAATAGATTTGAGTGCCTAAAACAAATAACAACAAAAAACACACCAACCACCCCCACTTCTACTTTTTCTCAATTAGTTGTTTTAAATTTTGTTACATTTACCTTAGTGACATTTTTTACTTAGAAGCTCCCAAATCTATCAATATTATGTTTAATCTGATTTTCAAAACTGAATAAGAATTTTGCTTGCAAATTAACCAGATATTTAAAACTTAAAGATTATTATCATTATTCAGTTTCAGAATAAAGATCATTATTCATTTTTCGGATTGATATTTATAAACTCAAAGAAATAATCCTATATAATAAAAGGGTAATATGTAAATTGACCCTAACAGCAGAACAGCTGGGAATGACTGGTCACTATGACACACATTGACCACCAGGGGGCAGATGCTCAATGCAGGAGCTGCCCCTGATGGTCTGTGCACTCCCACAGGGAGAGCTCTACTCAGCCACAAGCCAGGCTGACGGCTGCCAGTACAGTGGTGGTGGTGGGAGCCTCTCCTGCCTCCTCAGCAGGGCTAAGGATGTCCGACTGCAGCTCAGGCCTCCTCCCCGCTGGCAAGTGACATCCCCTGAGGGCTCCCAGGATGCCAGAGGGATGTCTGACTGCCAGCTTAGGCCCAATCCCCCGGGGAGTGGGCCTAAGCCAGCAGGTGGTCATCCCCCGAGGGGTACCAGACTGCAAGAGGGCACAGGCTGGGCTGAGGGACCCCCCCCCCCCCCCGAGTGCACAAATTTTTGTGCACCAGGCCTCTAGTATATTTATAAACTGAAATAAGAATGTTATGTATTGGGTAAACAAAAGCATCCTAAGTTAATGGACATTACAAAATAATAGATTTTAAGTTGTCACTATTTGGGGGAATTTTTAAGTAAATGATTCCTGATTCTTCTAAATGTCAAAGAATAACAGATCTTTAGAATGGTATGTAATTTTAATTCTTACCTCACAGAGAAAGTAATTAAAACCCAGAAAGATTCAATGATTTTTCAATAGGGAAGGAAATGACAAAAATTATCTTTATAGCATCCTACATTTTTATAAAACTTTAAATTTTATTATGATGATCAGTTACTAGCAATAATGCCAACATTTACCTTATTCATTTTTTAGGCTTCTACCATTTTTCTTTTGTAACTGATTTTCCTTCCACTTCCCATGCTTTCAACTTCCTGGGTCATCTATGTCATCACTCCTGTTTTATTCACCTAAGCCAGTATATTCCCTCCTAACCTCTCTGAGCCATTATCAAGGTAATTGGCTCATTATTCTTCACTCCATTAAATTCCCTTCCATTTTTATAGTTTGAAAAATTGTGCTGCTGCCTTTCTTAGGTTTTGGTGTCTGCAGCCTCTTGCTTTTAGAGGTCAGATGAAGTCTATTTCTCCTGTATAGGCCCTTCCTTATATTTCAACTGTCTTTTAGTACCAGATGAAACCTTCCTCTTTGAGCCAAGCTCTGACACACACAGACACCACCCACTCTTACCTTCTGTGAGAGACCTGGCTCCTTAGTGTCAAGAACACTTAATTAGAAGTCACCACTCTATCAAGATTTTCCAATTTTCCCAGGAAGGTGAGTTTGACACTGAGTCATTTCATGAGTCATGATGCGTGTCCCCTGTCACCACCTATTCAGGACATTTAGAGCAAGTTCACCATAATGTCCCGTTCTCAGTTTCCTGGACTGTAACATGAGGGGGCTCTTCTGGTTTCTAAATTACTTTTACCCCAAAACATGATCATTTACCTCACTTCCAGGCTCACATTTGTCTTTTTTGTTTTCATGATTAGTAGGAGTGAAAAGATGCCCAAAAGTTTGACTACCTGTTCATGTAGATTAGTGACTATTTGCCTTTCAAATGAGGTTGAACTATTTTTTTCCACCTTTAAAATATACTGTGAACATCATCTCCATTTCTGAACAGCTCCACAGTGTTTTTCTAACTATAGTGTTTGTGCTAAATGTGAATAGACCTGCAAATTAATGCAGTTTAGCTCACTCGAAACCCAGATTGGCAAGTCTCTTTCTCTGAACTTAACCGAAGAGGAGTCAGTTTTGAGGACATGCTAGTGTTTAATATAGACAGGCCTGCCTGCATTTATTTGTACATTGTGACCTTTTATCTTTTAAGACAGTGAGTATATTTTCAAAGGGACTTTAAAGTGAACTTTCACAATATTGATCTAAGTTGATTTTAATAGTTCAAGAAAATCTATTCTAAATAGCTTCTGTGTTTTACAGTATCTTATGTAATCGTCACAACAATGCTATGAAATAAGTACTATTATTTCTCCCCATTTTATAGATAAGAAAACTGAGGCACAGAGGAAGTAAGTTAATATGCCTAAGGTCACCTAGGCTTTAAGCACAGTCTGGTTCCAAGACATGTTTTTACTTCGAATCAAATGATATGGTATTTCTGCTTCTTATTAATAACTAAATGCAAATAAATTTGGATAAATGCAGATAAATGCAGATAAATTGTGGCCTTAATTTTCTTTCTTTGCAGTTTTCATTTTATAAATACAAAAGGACACTGAAAATCCACTTTATTTCACTTATGCTTGACTTCAGTTAATGATAATTTAATACACTCTATTCACTAATCGAGAGAAAAGTTAAAACCACCTTTGAATCCAATTAACAAATAGCAAACGAAACCTCCATAACCATGGTGTAGATAAACCAAAGCTATATTCTGTCCCTTAGCAAGGAAGTGAAACAGGTAGTTCAACTAAAATTGAATGAAAGAGAAAGTGAGAGTAATCAGCAAAATTTATGGCACAAAACTAGACAGGAGTTGAACTGCTGTGGAGATGGCCTAGATCAGCAGTTCTCAACCTGTGGGTCGCGACCCCTTTGGCAGTCAAACAACCCTTTCACAGGGGTCGCCTAAGACCATCCTGCATATCAGGTATTTACATTACGATTCATAACAGTAGCAACATTACAGTTATGAAGTAGCAACGAAAATAATTTTATGGTTGGGTCACAACATGAGGAACTGTATTTAAAGGGCCAGAAGGTTGAGAACCACTGGCCTAGATGGACCTCTTATGTTTTAACAATTGAAGGTAAATCGAGGCCACACTAGTCTCAGTACAACTCATCATTCGAAGACCTTTCAAAATGATTTCTACTCAAGGGATTCATCACTTTTTGGTTGAATTTGCAATATTCTATGAGCAAGTTCTGTTCATAACACTTTCAAAACTAACTTATTTCCCCTAGCAGTACAAAATCAAGTGGACAAAATTGCCATTCTAGTAATAGAAACTGATCTAAACAAACAAACAAAAAAAAAGTCAGTGAAAGACTGATAATAAATGGCTTTAATCTGAGTAAAAAGAGACATTTCAATTTGGTTTTAATCGAATCTTTTTAATAATTGTCAAAGTTTCCTACTGCCCAAACCTCCCTACTAGAACTAACATTGAATCGCTTCTCTGCATTATTTGCTGATGCCCAGTGGAGAAGAGTGTGGGGGGGAACTGGTGGCAGAGGGTGGTCTCCTATCAGCTGCTCTTAAAGTCTGTCAACTGGTGAATGAATCCTCCAGATTTGTGAGCAATTCCCCCCACCCCCAGCCCCCACGCCCCAGAAGAAGGAAAAATCAGAACTACCATCTGGGAAGTGGGAAGAAGATACCACGTAGCAAAAATGTTTCAGAAAACATAGGCAAACACAGAAACACACACAAACACACCAATGTGTACACACACATACACACAGAAATGCAACGCCCTCAAGCTGATAAAACCAGCAAACACTCCCTACTACTGAACTTTTTTTCCAACTACCTTAACGCAAGAGAGAGGTGGGAGACTTCCTCCAGAGAGTCTGTGAGGGATAGAACAACTGAATTCTATCGGGAGTCCCACTGCTGACTCACCACACGACTTCAAGCAATCCACCTGTTAGGAATTTAGGGCAGAGTTTATCAATCTGCAAAACAGGTGTGAGCATTCTCACCTTCCACAAATCATGAAGCTCATTTAAATGAGGATTTCAAAGAACAGTGCTATTCTGGGAGTAGCATTCCCAAAAGGAAGTGTAACATATCATTTTTAGAGCTCCACATGATCTCCATACACTCATCGAGAATCTTCACAATCAAGATAAAACCACCTTGGGCATCGCTATTTGTTCACACAGGTGCAGCGGAAATGCCTGACATCTGTTCCCAGGGTGAGGTGCGGCTGCTGCCAATACGGGGAGAAAATGATGGATGCTCTTTATATCTCCTTCTCACCTCCCGCTCACCCAAGACTTTGCTCTAAAAGGGCCAGTTCATTCCTAATTGTAATGTTCAGACTGGCCCTATGGGAACCACTCTGATGAAAGGTAATATAGAGCATCACACACTGCTTGAAACTCTGGCCCCTGGCTGAATTTTCCACTGAGGAACACACATAGCTACGTTCACTTTAAAGAAGGAGCTCCCAGAATTGGATACTGTAACGTTCTATATGTGTTTTTTATCATACCTACTAAATTCCACTAAGTTTCTCCTACTTCTTTTTCTTATTCACACTTCAATATACTGTCCATAAACTTAGTATTTCCAAGTTTGCATTTATCAATTAACTTTCAATTTCCCTTTTTAAATTGTCTTTTGAGCCCAATCCAAAAATATTAGTGTAGTTTACTTTTAAGAAAAGAATATTTACTTCAGCAGTGGTTGTAATAATATGATTTTAGCCTTCTAGATGTTAACACTTTGATGACTTTTCCCATTCAATCATAAAACCTATTCTCCTTAATCAGTATGTTCAAGTAATTCTCAATTCTATTTTGACAACCATATTAACATGAGAATTCATGTACAATATTCTCCAATTTACATAGAAGTTTAAACAAACAGAAGAATACTATGGGTTAATTATTTGCAGAGGCAGCATAGCATTGTGGTTAAGAGCCAAACTGCCTGTGTTCAAATCCTATACCTATGTGATTCTGGGTTTAAACATATGCCTCAGTTTCCTCTTTTGTAAAATGGAGTTAATAATAGGAGTTATAGAATTGTTAGGAGGATTGAATTATTTAATGTATATAAAGCACTCAAGAACTGCTTAATACACAATAAGCTTTCAAGAACTGATATGAATTATAATCATCATCTTCACCACCATTACCAGTACCAAGTTCAATAGAACCCACTGTGTACAACCCACTGTGTTTGAGGCTCTTTCCAAAGAGTTGCAAGACAACCAACTGAAGGCAGGGGCCAAACAAATTATTATTCAGGGCATTGTATGGTGGCACAATCCAATTGAGCAAATTCTGTCTTCCAAAGCCCAGCCATGCCAAGAATGGCACAGTGATGTCCCTGAATAAAAAGCTCAGATGGAGCATCAATGCTTTCAGTAATAGCAAAGGATAAAACTGAGGTTCGTCCTTGCTAAGGAATCAGATCCTACATTTGATACAACCCCCAGCAATAATGAAGTCTGAAGTAAAAATGACCAACTTTTCAGAGATGCTCTGACTACACAAACTATGAATTTCCCTCTGAAACAGAAAGTCTCTTTTGAGCAGTTTGAGGGAGGTAATGGGAGAAATAGAGGACTCGAGTTAAATATGGCTGTCTTGAGACTTCTGAGTTGTGTTTCCAATCTGATACCCACGCCAGACTCAATGGGAAGGTCAAGGAGAGTTAAACTCCCGACATAATCCTGAGTACGCAAGGTCATGATGCTGCAAGAACCAAAGGACAGTGAGTGAGCCATATGTCATCTCTGAGAGCATGACTACAGTACAACTAAGTCTGGATTGAAATACAATGAATGGCAAATTCATGCTTCAATCTAAAAAACATAATAACATAGTGAAAGAAGAATATTAAATATTTTAACAGCCTATGAGACATCAGCAGCAATCCATCAGAACAGTCTCTGGATATAGAAACCCTTATACCCATATCTGCATATACCCTTAGAAAAAAACAACAAAAAAAAATCTAGAGCCACAAACAAGAAAATGAGGTCTCTCTCCAGCTCAGAGCACAATCCCCTTTATTGGGCTCTACTTTTGAGGTGGTTAGTTAGAGCCATTTCTCTTTCCTGGACCTATATCCAGGAAAATTCATTTTCTTATTTCTAAATTTTCTAAAAGGTAACTGTCTAAAGCAAAAATAATAGCAATATAAGGGGTATTTCGTGTATATGTTAAAAGTAAAATGTGTGATAATGACAAAGGATAGGGAGGAGGAATTAGGAATATACTGTTGTAAGGTTCTTACACTACACAGAAAGTGGTAAAATGTTTAAATTATACCTTAATAAGAAAACAAATATTAATTCCAATTCTTTGGGGATTTAAAATATTTGTATAAGTAAAAGGTTTGACAATAGAAACACAGAAGTACAAAGGTGGATATATGAAATTAAAATGTTACAAAGTCTTTGCATTGTTCAAGAAGTGATAAAATTTAGAGTTGACTTTAAAAAGTTAACAATTAATATTATAATCTCTAGGATAACCACCTAAAAGTAAATATCACTAAAAAGTTAATAAAAAAATACACTAATGCAAATATTTGATTAATTCAAAAGAAAGGAAATAATGGAACAAAAAAAGACAAAATGGGTATAGAAAATACAGTAAACTGCCTTAAAAGCACTTATATCAGTAACTACATTAAATATAAATGCACTGAATACTCGCCTTAAAATATAAATATTGTCATACTAGGTAAAAGTAAAGAAGATCCAATTATATTTATTCATAAGTAACCTGCTTTAAATTGTATAAAGCTGGATAGAAAAAACTCTAGCATGCAATCAGTAACCAAAAGTAATATGGTACATTTTTATTAATATCTGAATAAACTTTAAGGCAAGAAGTATTACTAAAAATAAAGCATTTCATATTAACAAGGTTATTTTAATAGGAAGAGAAAACAACCCTAACTAATATAACTTCAGGCTATATACAAAAATAGAAAAATCTGTAATCATATTTAAAGATTTAATAGGTTTCCCTAACCCTACCTAACTATACATATACACACACACACACACACACACACACACACACACACACACTGAGTGGCCAGATTATTATGACCACCTGACGTTTGTGGGCAAATTAGCTATAATTTTGTGCTGAAGTTGCTAGAGGGCCAGACCATTATAAATAGGGAAGCAGGTTGTTTACCACGACAGTAGAAGTGATTTTTTTCTGAAGATATGAGTAAACAACACGATTTAACAGCCTTTGAACGTGGAATGCATATACGTGTGTGTGTGTGTATATATATATACTTCACACTCCTTAACAATATGCATTTTTTTCTAATTTTAATGGGGTGTTTACCAAAAATGGACTACATACTGCGCCAATAAAAAAAAGCAACACAAATTTCAAATTTTAAAGGATTAAAATGACAGAGTATATTCTCTGACCACAGGGATGCTAAACTAGAAATAACTAAAAGAAAGATAACTGGAAAGATACTTGAAACAAATTAGAAAATGTGTTGAGCATAGTTATAATGAAAATACAACATATTAAATCTGTGGATGGCAACTAAAGCAGTTTTTAAGAAAACCTAACTTTAAATGTATATATTAGAAAAGATCTGACAGAAGAAGAAAACCTGAAAGGTTCATTATACTAGTACATTAAAGAAATTCAATCAATTATTTAATTTCTTTCCACAAAGAAAACTCCAGTTCCAGATAGCTTCCCTGGTGAAATCTGCTCAACTGCAAAAGAAGAAATAATACCAAACCTACATGATAAGACAATAGAAAAAGAGGCAAACATTACTCAAATCATGTGATGAGGTAAGCATAGCCTCGACAGTAAAATCTGAAGAGGACATTACAAGAAAGGAAAATGACAGGCCAATATCTTTCATGAGCAAAGATGTAGAAACCATAATCAAGATATTTGAATTCAAATCCCTTGATATATAAGAAGAATAACATTTCATTACTAGGTCAGATTTATTACAAGAATACAAAGCTAGTTTAACATTTGAAAATCAACCAATGTAATCCACTCAGTAACAAACAAACAAAAACACCATATGGTTATTTCAATAAGTGCAGAAAAAGCATATAATAAAACTTATAATCTGTTCTATCCCCAAACAAACTAGGAATACAAAAAAGATTTCTTAATCTATGTTGATAGAAGTTAGAGCTAAAGGACTAGATAAGGCATCCCTGAAACAGATTAACAGAAAGAAGAATACAATAAATGATAAAGAAAGCTCTACAACTTTACAAAAATCAATGGGAAAGAAGGAAGAATGTGCGAAACAAATGGTACTTTGAAAAATATGGCCCATCGGAACAATCCCCAACTTAGAACTTCACTTTACATCATATACCAACATGAATTACTAAGGGATTAAAATCTTTTGTATTGATATAGTAATATTTCTTCTATTAAAGGTTTAACCTACTTTTTTCTAATACCTTGTGAAAGTGAAGAAAAGCTACAGTTCTTCCATTTCAATAGCTTACAGTTTCTCTTATTACAAATCTAAAAGCATCTTATAGCAAATTCAGTCACTCAATTTATGAATGTTGTCAAAATAAACTGAAAGCAGGGTATAACAAATAGCAAAAATAGTAGTCATTCATTTATTTGACAAATATTTATTTATTTCCACCATGAGGCAAGCACTTCTAGATGTGGGGTATACACCCATGAAAGAAATGAATGGAAATGTCTGTCCTCATGGACACAGACAAGTATAACAGGTCAAACAGCAATAGGTAGTGGGGCGGGGGGCATCCCATAGAAAGAGGATGGGATGGCCGGAGAGTGGAGGGAGGTACAGGTTAAATTCATGTGATCAGAAAGGCCTCTGGGAAGGGCCATTTGAGCAAAGATGTGAGGGAAGTGTGGTAGCCAATGCTGGGGACATATGGAGGACGGGCATTCGAGACAGAGGAGACAGCATATGCAAAAGCCCTGAAGCAGGGGCACAGCTGGTGTTTAAGAAGATCCAAGGCAGCCAGAGTTGACAAGCGAGAAAAGGGCAGTGAGAGGCCAGAGAGGCAGCATGGGGCTCGATTACCATGGATCGGGTAGCCACTGGAAGGGGTCCAGTTTGCACGTTAAGTGAGATGGAAACTAGAGGGTGGGGCAAAAGAGAGACAAGTCCAAAGGCTGAGCGCTGGACCCTGATAACATTTAGAGGTGAGGGAGATATTAACCAACAAGCAAGGGAGGCTAAAAGAAACTGACCAGTCCAATAGGAGGAAGCATTTATATTCCTTTGGATCTACAAAGAATTATTACTAAAAAAGATATTTGATAAATATCAACTTTCCACAATTTAATTCTCACATTTCAAAAATTCCTGAATACAGAACAGGCAGGCCGAAAGGGCAGGCAAGCATGTATTCTTTGGAGATATCCTAGAGTCTCCCATGTTGCCTGAGAAAGGTACGCCAGAACCTCTGCAAAGTGTAACAGTCCCCCTGACTTATGAAACATTTATTGTAAATCTAACGTAGGAAAGTCACAAGCTAAATGTAGTATGGCTGGGATGGATACAGAAGACATTAATGCATGGTCCCTGTTCTAAGGACTTTATATAGTCTAGCAAGGAAGCTCAAGCATCAGAAAAAATGAGATAACGTTAATGTAGATAAAATCATGGCAGTTTCAGAAACACATTTGGGGGTCAAATACTTATAGTTTGAAAAGAATTCCATTATAATCAATGCCATAACTAAAAACCAAAACTGTAATTGAAGTAATCTAAAGACTCAGTTGACAACCAGCAAGATAAATACTCTCCTGCACTAATACTGAATGACAGTACTCTCTGGTCTTCTCTCCCATCTTAGCTAAAAATCTCTTGACAAGGACACCCCTCTTGTGAAAATGACTCAGGCTGTGCCACTGAAGACTGAAATAGCATGACTTCATTTCCACGGCTGGAGTGCCGAAGGAGAGCTATTGCTCCCTTGATCTTCCCTCCCTGGTGAATGCCCAGGAGCTGTTGCCAGGACCTATCCATTGGCTCCGGGCTGTAATGGGTTTACTACTATTGCCAAGTTGCCTGAGATGGGCCTACCAGGGTAGCCTCTCCTGTACAATAGGAGCCCTCCACTTCAACCACAAAGGCAGGACACGTGTTCAACATTATATCATTTGTGTGAAGTTTTAGAACATGTAAAACTATGGTATGTATAATTTACAGGTACAAAAACTTGCAGGAGAAGAATGAAAATACGATGAGAATCATAACCCTCCAATTTAGATTTGTTTTACTCCTGGTGAGGAGAGAAGGGAGAAAAAACAAAGAGGGGGTTCTCGGGGAACTCTAATTATATCTGTCCTAGATGGCTTCGTAAAAATAAATCTGCATTAAATGTGGAAAAATGTTAAAATTTGGCCAAGTTAAATGGTGGGTTTGTGGGTGTTTGTTATTTCATGATACATTTTCCTACGTTTTTTAATGTGTCATAAGTTTAAAAACTAGGAAATGAAAAGGGCACCAATATCTCCACTAACAGTGGCCCAGCCCACCCCTGAGCAGAATTAACAAGAGCTCAAAGGGAATAGAAACTTAACCACATCTCAGAAACTCTCTTTAGCATAAAGCTCTTTTTCAGAAACAAGACTCTCTCTCCTCTGGAGTGGATGTTGGGAAAGAGTAGCAGGGAAGGGAGAAGGGGATTTACCAAAGAAAGAAGAATAAAATAGGGGGAGAGGAAGGTAACATTTCTATGGTAATTATAAATATAACAACACACAAACACACAGGTAAGAATCTCCCTCAAGCAAGAAGAAACAAGATATATTGGGGGGTGGGGTGGGGGAGGTCTTATGAAACTCGTAGCTCCTACCTGACCCCAACTTCTTCACCATTAGACTAGATAATTGCAAGAAAAACACACCTGGCTCCATTACTGTCTGAGTCTCAGGGCTAGGAAGACTCCTGGACCTTTTTATTATCAAGAAATTCCATTATTTAAAAAAAAAATCTGGTTCCTTGAGAATCATTAAAATGGAATTTAAGCTTATTTGTAGTATGTTATCTCTAATTCCTGTAATCCATCCCTAATGATGGTAAGAATGGGAAAAAAGAAAATGGACTTTATTTTCTCATTTTAAACCTGAACGTAAAAAAATGTTCTAGCATTTATTGTAACACCCAGAAATCAAGGTAAAAATTGAATCAATATTTTGATCATGTGTATAAGTTACGTGTTCTAATTTCTGGCCATGTAGGATTTTGTTACATGCCTGAAATGTCCTTTAAAAATGACAACAATGGCAAAATACATAACCACAGCAATAATAAACTCCATGCCTTAATGTCAAGGCTCTGAAAACTGTGTCAGCTTTTAGTGTGTTCATTAACACCTAGCTTTTCTAAAACGTGCAAGTCAACATACGGAGAAAACTAACTTCATAAAGCTTTTAGAAAACAAATCTGAAGATTTTTCAGACTAATCCTTTTTTAATGGACAATTCCAGATAACTGAGGAACATGATGGCAAATGCTATCAAATGAAGGATTAACAAATGAAGATAAATTTAACCAGGAATAGATTTACCCTCAAGACAGCATTCGTGCAATGAAAACAAGCGAAGTGCCAGTATTACAAATAAAGGAACGGCAGAATGTAACATCTTATGTGCAGTCACGCATCCTATAGAAAGGCAATGAAGCCTGTATGATTTATATATCAACTGCATTACATTCCCTGGTACCATTTAGTCTCAACCGCCACAAGCCATCCTAAGAGCATCGACAGAAAAAAATACTTCAACCCATCAAAGCTCCAGACCAACCAGCAACTAAGAACCGTGTGGGATTTTCCCTTCCATGTCATACTAACCTGGTAGAGTAATCTGATTGAAAGCCAAGTTATATCACCCTCATTTCTACTGTTCTACTTTTTAAATACATTCCAGGTAGCCAACGAGTGTGTCTAAAGTTCTATGTGCCAGTATACTTGGAACACATTAATTCCATTAGCAGGCTATTTCAGGAAATAGTGAGCATATTTCCTGGAAACAAATTCATGTGGTTAAAAAAACAGCCTAAATTTTTTTTTTTTTTTAAAGCATGAGTTGAAAAACTTAAAACAAAGATGATTTTAAATGCAATTAGAACTCCTTCCCAATACATAGCAAAGGTGTCTGTCACAACTGCTTCTTGACTGAGAAGTTGGTGTTTTTGGATTTGGGTCTTTAAACCAAAAAGCCTATCTTGAGATGGCACTGTAAGGAGTCTCTTTGCCTCTTAATCAGAGGCAACTGCTAAATGAAGTGTATCTATTTTCTCTGCTACATTACTATTGGCAACCAGGTCCCCAGTAAGTGCCCAGAAATGTTTCCATGGTTACAAAAAGCATTCAGCATCCCTCTTGTTTTAGGCCAATTTAGTTGAAAATCTATTGTGGAGAAAAATATGGCACATTAAGGAACATAAAATCAAGACACGGCGTTATGAAAAGAATTCAAGGTTAAATGGGAAAAGCAGGCTTGACAAGGCTTTTTTAAAAGTGCATATAAATCACTGATTAAAATGCTGCCTTTTCCTAGCATATCTCCAAATACATCCCTGTAGAGACTGCAAAGCAGCCCATGTACTGTGTCTGACATGATCCCATGGTATAAAGGGGGAAATAAGCATGTGAAAACGGTTAACAAGCAGGTAAAATAAAAATTAAAAACACAAGTTTCTGAACATTCATAGGACTGAGAGTCCAGTCCCTTATCCTACTGTCATAAAGTCCTGGGGTGTTTAAATATCTTAAGGAAAGAAAGGAATTAGGAGCTTTTGTCATTTTTGCTATAGGCATTGGGAGTGAATTAGTGGGCTCTATCACATCAGGGAGCGCAACCTAGTAAAGCTCCTCCATCTATAAAGTCACAACTGAATGGGGACACAGGACTGTCTCATTCTAGTTCCCTGCCTCATTCCCAACTGCCACTGCCACCAAAGAGCAAGGGCATCACACACATTTTTGCATCTTCTGGAACATATTAAGCAAATGGTATAAGGTTTTCAATAACCTAAAGGACAGGCCCATGGCTTATTCTTGTATAAATACTGTCCATTCCCAGTACTTTGTACATGGTAGGCAATCGATTCTATTGGACTAACAGAGAAGGGCTATCATATAAGACCTCTCCTTACAGAGAAATATTTCTCTCATATTTACCTACACATACATACCATCCTTTATCATTTTCTATTGTTCTTATTTTCACTGTGAAATGGAGAGGAGTGGTGGGATTTTAAATCATAATGCTATGAAGGACTAACTGGAAGACTTTCTTTTCCAGGAAGATAGAATAGATGTTCTTTTCTCTATTATTCCCCCAGCTCACAACCAGAAAATCCTAAAACAAAGAAGAGAAGACCCAACAGTGCAAAGGAGAAGGCAGACTGGCGGGGGACCAGGGGACTCAAGGAAAACATGGTGGTAAGTGGCCTGGTTCTTTGCCTCCTAGAGCCTAGACTCGAAGCTGAAGAAGCTGGCAACCCTGCAATGCCAATTGGCACAGACAAAGAAAGGCCTCAAGAAAAGTCTGCTCTCTCTATGCAAAGGACCAGGGAAAGGGCAGCCTAGCTAAACAGAAAACTTTGGGACAATGAAATTCTACTCCAGCCAAACAGCACAGAAAACGCTGTGTTCTCTATCCCAATCCAGGCCCGCAGAGGCCAAGTGGAGAGCCTAGACTTGCATCCTCACCAGCCTGTAAGAAGGCATCTTAACACCCCCACCAGGGAATGCAGAGAAGGCTGTGTAGGGATCCAGGTCTTTCTCCTTTGATGGCCGGGAATGAGCATCTGCACCCTCCACAGTGTCAGAGGAGACCACATGGAGAGCCTGGACCCACGTCCACCTCTGCCCCTCCCAACTTGGGTGGTGTCAGAAGAGGACTGGTGGAGATTCCAGATTTTCACCATCGTGCAGCAGCAATAATGCTACTCTCAGCTTGATGTTAGTGGAGACCATGTGGGGAGGCAGAACTCCCATCCCAACCCTGCATCAATGAGAAGCACCTCTTCAAATGTTAAGGAAGCGAAGAGGGAAGCCTGGACTTCTACCCCCACCTACCAGTAATAAGTCCACCACCCTGCCAGTGCCCTGTCAAAGACTCTCTTTTTGAGATGCCTTTTGAGGGGGGGGAAATACATCAAAATAATGAGAAGAATTTCTCCTTATATATTCACATTGATTTACACACTGCTTCTTCTTTCAAGCTACTATAATAGCTCCCTAACATTTATTCTTTCCTCCGATTTAGCCTCCAAACTGATGCCTGACTTATCCTTCTAAAGCAGAGCTCTCTGTTGGTGTCACTCTTGATTAAGATCTTTTTGAGATTGGCAACTTAAACAGAGTAAAACCTAAATCCTTAACACGAAAAGCAAAGACCTTCCCCATTGCAGCCTAAACTCTAGCCTCATGATCCATCCCTGAAAATACCTGGCTTGTCCATATGTGTGTCCATGCCCTTTCCTCCACCGGAATGCCTTCTCCCTCCGTCCACCTGTTAAATTCCGACTGTGCTCAGATTTTTCAGTCTTATATCATCTGCTCTGTGGAACTTTCTCTGATCACCTCTGGCAAAATCACCCCCAAAGCTCTCATGTATGTAATTGCTGTAACTCTACACAACTTTGTTATACAACTTGCAACACCTATTTCTTAGTCATTGCAGAACTTAGTCTAACTATTACTTAAGGGAACACCAAGATAACCATCTACACAGACAGACCCCACCCTCTGTAAAAAGAAAAAGAAAAAAGAAAAAAGAAGACAAAAATTACCAATACCAGAAAATAAAGAGGGAGATCACTATAAACCCTAAAAGCATTAAAAAGATAACCAGAAAATACTATGTCCATATATTTAACAACATAGATGCAAAGAAAAAATCCTTAAAAAACACAAGTTGGCACAAATGACTCCAGAAGATAGATAGCTTGAACAGTCCTATATTTACTAAAGAAATTGAATTTTTTTATTTTTTTTATTGAATTTGTTGGGGTGATATTGATTAATGAAATTATATAGCACTCAGGTGTACAATTCTAGAGAGGACAGCTGGCACACTCCCAGGGAGAGGGCCAGGAGTCTTGCTGGAGACAAAGGCACCTCAAGAATCTCACCCAGTTCTTTGCCCTCTCCAGGAGAGCCCTGATCTGTGGCAGCTGCCTCTGAGGCCTTGGTATTCTTCCTAACCCCTTCTTTTCCAAGTCCTGAGCAGTGGGGTTGGTGATGGTGGCTCTTGTCCACAGGCTCTGGGTCTCCAGAGGTGTTCAGAGCTGCCCAGAGCCCATGTACTGGCCAGACCCAGCTTGTGGGATGAGGTTTTGCCCCAGCCTGGTGCAGGTTTACAAGTTTTAAAGGTACAGTGCCCTGGTCTCCCTGGGAAATTGTGCCTCACTCCCACTTCCTATCCTCAAAAGCACAAGATGGGTTCAAGCTGCCTCCAGAGTTGGGTCGGGGGAGAGATATCAGGCATCCTGGGAGGGGGATGTAAAGGCTAAAATAAAATAAACAAAAGTCTGTCAAGTTGAAAGTAAAGTAAACTAAATTGAATTTATATTTCAAAATCTTCCCACAAAATAAAATTCCAAGGTCAGTTGGCTTCACTGGAAAATTTCTAGCAAACATTTAATAAATAAATAATATTAATTTAACACAAATGTGTCTCAACTATAGAAAAAGAGAAACATTTCACAACTCATTTTATAGGGCCAGCATTACCCAGACACGAAAACCAGAGAGAGAGATTGCAAGAAAACAGAACTATAGACTAATACTTCTAATGAAAATATATATTTTTAAAATCCTCAACACAATATTAGGAAATAATTTCAAAAAACTAAACAATAAAAATCATATTATCTGCTCAAGAGATACAAAATATCAATGGACAGCCTGGCCAGCGTTGCCCAGTGGTTGAGCATCGACCTATGAACCAGGAGGTCACAGTTCGATTCCCAATCAGGGCCTCTGGGGTTGCGGGCTGGGTCCCCATTGTAGGGCATCCAGGATGCAGGCAATCAATGATTCTCATCATTGATGTTTCTATCTCTCTCTCCCTCTCCCTTCCTCTCTGAAATCAATAAAAATATTTTTAAAAAGATAAAGCTAAGAGGAATCATGAAAATAGATAAAGAGATTATTAAATATTCCAGAAGAGTCTGCTCCTCCTAATAAAAGAATTAATTACTTCATCATTATATTACATAAAAGATCCAATAGTCTGTGTGAGCTATGTACACATCATACATACGCACTCAACATCTTTCTCTGCGTGGCATGTACCTCTCTGTCCCTAATCAGGTGGAATGTCCTTACTTCAGACTTAGAGTATTAGAAGTATGAAAAATCTATGCCAGCACATACTATAGCTGCCTTTACAGAGTTAATTACAGTCTCACCATATTCATTTTACATTTATTGAAAGCCCATTATATGCTCCGTTCTGACAGGATAAAGCTTTATAGGCAGTTTGTTTTAAATATATCCTTTCCATTCAAGGCTAAAAGAAAATCAAGCTATTCTTATTTCAAAGATTTTCTATCTACTGTCATCTCACATCACGTCTCGGTGAAATACTGTGAGAAGTGTTCTTGGAGTGTTATCAACTAAAATTTTTTGCAACAAGTATGGCTTTCTGAACAGGATTTCACACTGAATAATATAGTAACATCTAGAGATTCCTAACCTAGTGAAAAAAAAGAGAACAATTTAAAAGATATTTTAAAAAGCATGACATGCACAAGGGGCTTCTCAGACAGAACCCACAGACTCGTTTTCAACATTCTACTTGCTTGGAACTCTTGCTTTGGAATTGAGTCCCACAAGTATGGATATTCCAAAATTGTATACATTGAAAATATCCCTAAGGATTACATCTCTCAATAAAAAGCCAGCATGTGGAAAGGTAGAAGAGAGAACAAAATGAAAGTTATATGACAACTAAAACAAGTCAAAATAAAATGAGCAGAATTGTCCTTTGGAAGAACCCAGAGAAAATGACTACTGGCTAGCTTACCTTGCTTTTTTCCATAAACATTTTCTAAAATACCAGAGAGGTGGCTCTCAAAGTCATGTTGAAGGCCACTCCTTTGCTGTTCAAGGTGATGTTCTTCCTCAGCAATAGAAGAAAGCACATGTGGTGGCTTTTGGTCATCACAGGTCTGATTGGGCCACTGGGATATTATGGAACGTGAGTCCTTTGCAGGTTGGCTAAGTCTAGGGCTTGAGCTTTGGGCAGAGTCCTGCAAATCACTACTGCAACAAGAAAAATGATCCACTTCAAGAAACAAGGAATGTGTGTCCTCTTGACTCCCGTCATTGATTTGTTCTTCAACTTCAAAGTACGTTTCCTGAATCTGAGTATCATCTAAGTCCTGGTCTAGCTTGTCATTCAACTTAGAGTCTTGTTTGCTTAAGTTAACCAACGAGGCAGACAACACATCCCCTGCTTGCTGGAGGGCTTCATACACCCGAGATATCCAGGAAGAGAGAGGCTGGAACAGGTTCTGAGTATCCTGAGACGCCATGGCCAACACCATGGCCAGTGATCTGATGTTTAAAAGTCCACTTGTTCAGTTCCTTCAGCACTGTGGAGTTAATATGAACTACAGAATAAGCAGGATGAGAAATTAAATTGGAAGTCTCTTAATGGCTGTGAATATTTCATGCTCAAAACTTCTCAGCTGAAACAGAGGAAAGAAACACTTACACCCGTTAAAGTTACAACCTCAGACCCATCACCAAATGCCTACAATCAATGTCAAACAGCAGTTGGGGACAAAAAGAGATCATCATTGAAATCTTAAGACAGTTAAATAAAAAATGACTATGAAAGATTAAATGTGAATTATTTCGATGCGTATTCACCTCCATGGGCATGTATAAGACTTCCATTACCAGTAATGGGCTCTACTCATGTGGACTGACAGAAGTCTAGCCCCACAGACTATACCTAACGGTGTGAAAAAAATAAATGAATCTTCATTAAAAGGCAGTTGGATATGACATTTTCAAATACAAGAAAGGCTGGATGCTTCATCCACGAACATACAAATCCCAGAGAGCAGGCTAATAAGCATTTCTGCTTCATGACACAAAGATTTATCCTTTCAAAGGAAATGTATTGCCTGGAATTAAAAAGTTTTAACAAACCTAAAAGTAGGATTGTATATTTTTATGCAAGTTCTGGAAATTATATCTATTCTTGGGGAGCAAGCAATCACTGAAAAACTGAAGATGGCAAGTTTATTATGCAGCTTACTGGAGACACTGGTATTTATAGACCTTTGTCTATATTCCAACCTCTCCAAGATACTCCCCCACAGCCTCTGAGACTCCAGAGAGACACTTCTTCCCATCAGATGCACAACCTGAAGGAGGCAGCTAGAGGACATCAACAGAGCAACAGGGAACAATGAAGGCTGGAGAACCAAATGTCATATTTTACATATACATACATGTATTCACACATATACATGCTACACACACCTATACATAATACACATACATATGTGTGTATGTGTATAGCCTTTAACTGCTCATCAACAGCTCAGGATGAGTGTTATAAAAGACTGCAGAGCCTAAATTCACTGCTTGTACTTAATTACCCCATCTCTTTTATTGCAATAGCTTCCTTCTGACCAAATCTACCAGCAATCCCGTCAGTTTCAGCCCTCTTGATCCCAGGCTACTGCATTTAATATGACTGCCTATATTCTCCTAAAAATTTCTCTTTAGCTTTTGTGAAAATCGTGCATGTATGCCGTGATTTGTTCAATAAACAAATATTGACTAAATGACTATTAAGTGCTGGGCACAATGCCAGGTAAAAGGTAACCCTGAGGTCTCTGTCCCCATGGAGCCCGAATTCCAGTTAAAGGAAAACTGAGCTCTCTGCACTTTCCCCTTATGCTGAATAATTCATGGGTCTGTCTTTCAGGTTCTTCCTCATCTCCCCACCAGCTGCGTATATGTAACCACTCATTTTCCTCTTTCCCTGGGAGAGTTGATCCATCTATAAGTCTCAATGAACACTTTTTTTAAAACTCCAAAATACACATGTCCAGCCCTTAGCTCCTCCCTCTTTTCAGGCTTGAATCTCTGGTTATCTAAGTCAGTGGCTCTCAAACTTCGCTATGTCAGTACCAACAGGTGAGAAAACACACACACACACACACACACACACACACACACGGAGGCCCAGGCTGTCTGAAGGAATAAGTCCTGGACCTTTGTATTTCTTTTGTCCCTCTGACACCACCAAAGTTTCAGAAAAGATCTACACATAGGTATCTTACCAGACTCTCAAATTCAGCTCATCAAAACCTAGCACAGCGTACGTTTGCAACCACAACTGTTCAACACTCTATACTCACAACGTTCTAGTGATTGTGAATTTCTCTCTTAGACACTTCCCCATTTCACTTCAAGTTCTGCTAGTCTGGGGTCTGTGAAAACTGTCTTCCATTATGTTTTCTATAATGATCGCCAATCCCTGTTTGGTTTCCATCTCTAGCCTTCCCCAGCCTCAATCCATCCCCTAGGTTTGCTCAACATAACCTGACCTGGTATCAGGTTTATTGACCATCTCTTCCCCTAGAATGAAAGTTTCATAGAAGGGAGGAATTGTAAATTCTCAATAAATGAATTAAGAAATCCTACTTAAAATTGTGCCTAGGGCAGTATTTAACATATAGTATGCACTCAAATTTGTGAAATTGATGAATAAAACCAACACAGAATTGTTGAAAACACCTTCATGCTCCCACACAAATCCCCTGCTTGGTAACACTCAAGAGTTCTTTCAGCATTTGTTCCAGCCCATTTCACCACCCACAGATTTTTAGTTTGTTTTTTCTCCACAAATATTTTGCTTAAGTTAATATGCTTCAGGGCATCCCAGACCCAGAATGTTCTCTGAAATCATTGGGTCTAGCTTCTACCACTGTCCTTTAGGTACTTAAAACTTTTAAAGACAGAAACGATATATATTCCTTAATAATCCAATAATCCTTTTTATTGTTTTATCACACAGAAAGAAAAATACTTTGTTTTCAAAATCTTTGAATTTAAGCCAGCATATTCTTCTCCAGTCTTTAAAATAGGAGCATCCATGCTCTCAGTCCAGGGGTGGGCAAACTTTTTGACTCGAGGGCCACAATGGGTTCTTAAACTGGACCGGAGGGCCGGAACAAAAGCATGGATGGAGTGTTTGTGTGAACTAATATAAATTCAAAGTAAACATCATTACATAAAAGGGTACGGTCTTTTTTTTTTAGTTTTATTCATTTCAAACGGGCCGGATCTGGCCCACGGGCCGTAGTTTGCCCACGGCTGTCTCAGTCTCATATCTCCATGTTTTTATAATCTGTCTATTAAATCCTCATGACAATTTAAAAATATATATATTGTATCACTTCCCTAGTTTAAAGAATTGTGGTTCCCTGTTTCTTATACTGCAACATTTGAGCACTGGCATATATCTATGCTTGTTGACACAAAGTCTTTAAAATTTAATTTTAATGTCTCAAATTCACTATAGTCCTCAACTTTCCCTGTTTTTTGTACACAGTTGCTTCATTCATTTCTGTGTAGCTTCCTTACCCATGGAGGCATTTGCATTTTCAAATCCTACCCTATAGGATAAAATTTACATTCTTTACTAAGGTAAATGAGAGGAGAGATGCTCAAAAAAATTAATGATCAGCACCATGTAACTAGCCTAGAGGCCTCCTACAGGAATTAAGTTTAATTCCTGAATCACTGGGTGTGAGGAGTCTGGGGGATGCAACAAGACAGTGCAAGCAACCTTAGATCAGTGGCTATTTATCAACCAGGTTGAAACTATTTCTACATTTTCACAACTCATGAATGGATGTGCATGAGCTGTCCCCAGTAATACTGCCCCATAGTGGGGACTCAGCCACTCCTCACCACTCATCACTCTACAGCCACACTAACACGCTCAGCATTTTCCAAGGTGACTGCTCTTTCCTGACTTCTGTTTACTCTGTCCTGATGCCTTCTCTCCCTACTCAGCCTGGTAAATATTCCTGTACATTGAAATTCTTGTGTCAACTCTTCATTCACAACCAAGGGTGTGGCTTCAAGTGCTTTGAATGTGCTTTTATGATATACGGTTTCACTTGATGTGGTAACTATTTGTCAATCTTCTTACTCCGGTGAACTATGAGACCATAAGTGCTGGGACTATGTTTATACTTAATAAGTCCAGAACCAACACAGGGTAGGGACCCAATAGGTATTTGCTGAATGAATGAATGAGTGAATGAATGTTATTAATGAAAATGTTTAAAGCCAAATAGTCCTGATTATTTAACTTTCCTTCATCTGTAAAGTGAAGTTAAATTACTAGATAACCTCAAACAGTTCATTTCTGCTTTGAAACCCAAGAATTGACCAGTGTGGACCAGAAAGTACTGTAATATTGATGCTGGATATACCAGTATTCAGCAGTAAATTGCCTTCTCAGGCATTGGTTCTGTACTTTTGTCAATAACCACTGCCAGATTATCCCAGAGTGACTGGAAAGAGGCCAAATCTCAGTCTATATATGAAACAGTGTTCAGCAGTTATATTCCAAAATACAAAAAAAAAGGGGGGGGGGGCGGGAAGGGCACCTACAACTAGAACCTGGAAAACGATCTAGTTAGCAACACCTTTCATGTTTTGCTAAAGCATTCTAAAGCCAAAAGGGCTATGCCCTGAAGCCCTGGCATAGTAACCATGGAGATATCTTTGCTGTGTAGGTAAATTTCCATTTGATTGAGAGAGCACGCCAAGGGTGATACCAGATATATACCTGGTAACCTGGTTCTTTGGGGCTTTCTTGCAGTTGAAAAGACAAAGTGGCTTCTTGGTATTGTAATGATAATTTTTAAAAACGAGAAAAGAAAAATAGACAAGAAAAAACAGTCTGAGTCCCTGGATTAAAGGGAAAATATATATAATGTCTGTGGTAGTTGAGAAGGCTCATTATTTGAATTAAAAAGTTCATGATACTTCGTTATTATGAGAAGCTAAAACAAAACAACAAAAAACTATGTGCGTGTATGTTTATGTGTATACTAGTGGCCCGGTGCATGATATTGGTGCACTCGGGGCTGAGGTGGTCCCCCAGCCTGGCCTGTGCCCTGTCACAATGCGGGAGCCCCGCAATCCATCGCCCCAAAGAGGTAGGCCCCGCCCACCCACCCGGGGCTCCTGGATGGATTGCCCCAAAGAGGTAGGCCAGAGCCCGGGAAGGCCTGCGGACCCCTGGCCAGGCCACAGCAGAGGCCTGTGGACCCCAGTGCAGATGCACGGAGGCCCCCGCCACAGCCCTGCCCCAGGCCGGGCCGCAGCGGAGGCCTACAGACCTCCGCATGCCTGCGGACCCCCAGCTGGGGTCGTGGCAGAGAAGCCTCCCACACACCTGTGGCCCCCCGGCCGGGGCTGCAGCTAAGGCCTCTCCGCGTGCCTGCGGACCCCAGTGCCCCCAGTGCAGGCACGCGGGAGGCCTCTCTGCCGTGGCTCCACCCCTGTCCCGGACACTGCAAGTTCTCGCCCACCCGCGCCTGCTGCGCACGCAGCCTGCTGATGGGTCGTTACTGTGACGGCGTCCTGACAAACTTGCATATTACCCGATATTAGTATAGATATTTAAGTTAACAAGCTCCTACCACAAACATACCCAGGGAAGGTCTACAAGCTCTCCTAGTACTAAATAAACTAATAAAGAATTAGTGACAATTGATAAAAACAGGAGTAAAACCATTGATGTATTCCTAGGGGCTGCATTTCTTTAAATTCTGCTTTAATTAGAATTATTTAGTTCTAAAAGTATTTCATTTAATAAAGGTTATTTTAAACACAGAACACAACTAAACAATAAACAGTAAAGAGTTGTGTTTCTGCCCTGACCAGTTTGGCTCAGTGGATAGAGCGTCAGCCTGCGGACTGAAGGGTCCCGGGTTCGATTCCAGTCAAGAGCATATACCTTGGTTGCAGGCACATTCCCAGTAGGAGGTGTGCAGGAGGCAGCTGACCGATGTTTCTCTCTCATCGATGTTTCTAACTCTCTATCTCTCTTCCTCTCTCTCTGTAAAAAATCAATAAAATATTTTTTTAAAAGAGTTGTGTTTCTGTAGGGGGAAAGGCTATCAAGTTTTTGAGCCATATGCTTTATCACATATTTTGATCATCCTCACCAAGGGTAATTATAAACAGAAGTGTTCCATACCCAGAATAATAATGCTCAGGATCCCTCAAAGGCTGCTTAGTTGGATCTTTCTGCCCCCATTTTCTCTCTGATGACAGATGCTTGAAAGGCAGGGGAGAGCATGACCTAAGAAGAAATGCCAGCTTCTAGGGGCTGTGCCTTAAAAACCATGTTATTTTGGTGAAAGTTAAAGTGGAAGCCTGTATGCCTCTGGGATTTGTAAAGGAGACAGTCACACAAAGTCTGAGAGAAAAGACAAAGTTTCCAATATGGTCCCCAGGTAACCAATCCTCAAATCAAAATCTTATACAAGTCCAGCTACTAAAGTGCCTTAATGTTTAGCATTTTTTGAAGAAGAAATTTCCCTCGAAAATCTTCTTCTCTACCAAGACCTATAGAGCAGACATGAGTGAAAGTCAAGAACACCAGTTTATTTCACGTGTCCTCTCGCAGCCACCAGTTCACTTACTGGTGTCATTTAGCAGGAGTGGGTTATGTATTATTGACTTCCTAGAGCAGCAGTTCTCAACCTGTGGGTTGCGACCCCTTTGGCGGTCGAACGACCCTTTCACAGGGTTCGCCTAAGACCATCGGAAAACACATATATAATTACATATTGTTTTGTGATTAATCACTATGCTTTAATTATGTTCAATTTGTAACAATGAAATTGGGGGTCACCACAACATGAGGAACTGTATTAAAGGGTCGCGGCATTAGGAAGGTTGAGAACCACTGTCCTAGAGTGATCATGAGGCTAATGAAGTTTACAGTTTTTATGACAATGATCATGCCTTTCAGAGAAAAGCATTTTGCATTACCTAGTATGAACAAGAAGGTTTAAAAGGATGCATAATGCATGGAGTCAAAATAAGAACTATAAAATGGGCTGCAATCCATCTGTAACATGCTTCAAAAGAGGATACAGGTGTTTTCTGGGAAGAGCAAATTTGTTATGCGGGTAGGAATATGTGCCATTGAGATGAATTAGCTTTTGTAGCTTTTATCCAAAATGTGTCCTAAATACTGGAATCTTAACAAATATAAAAATGGACTTACTGGAGACTCTATATGTCAACAATATGGATACAATTCAGCCGGACTGCCATTGCTGGGGCACGGGCAATCCAACAGGCTCTTTACCTCCGGGCTTCAGGGGGACAATTAATGTAAAGTGAAATGTATAACTTCCCTAAAACTAAAAATATACGTTTCTCAGTAGACACTGAGAGAAAAGAGACAGGTGAAGAAAAGACATAGCAATGGCTTTGGCATCACAAAAAAACAAGGTTCCGGGTTGGATTTTCTCTCAGTTATGCCACTGCATAGGGCAAATCATGTTACCTGGGGCACCTGAACGTCCTCATCTGTAATTCAGGGAGTACTGGGCCCTTGCTGCCATTCACTATGGAAATTACATTACACAATGTTTCCGAAGCTCCCAGAACAGAGCCCAGTACAGAACAGGTTCTCAGTACCATCATTATTACTAAACCAAAATGTGCGACAAAAATAGGTTAAAGTCTTGTAGTCTTCTCCATAATGTGCTAAGAACTGAGAAAAATAAATGACACTGTTGTAATAGCTAACATTTTCCAAACACATTAAAGCATGCAATTCTTTTTGACAACTTATCTGAATAAAAACTCTTTGTGAGGGATATTAGCCTTCCTGTTATACAGCTGGAATAACTGAGGCTCAGAAAGGGTAAGTGACTTGCCCCAAGGTTCATGCCTATCATAAAGAGGGAAGCTGGTATTCCAATTCTCCTTTATTGAATCCCAAATTCTTGCTTTCACTGCTATTCCAAATCTTCACAAAATGCCAATAAAACATAGAAGACACTTAAAATCAAAAAATTGAATGCATTTTCCTAATAAGTGGGACAATGTGGGGGTTCAAGTCCAGGTTTGTGCGACTCCAAGGTCTATTCTCAATCTGCTTCCACTCTACCATGCCTGCCTATTTCACTAAGGAACTCTTTTAAAAATGAAAACTGTTGTAATTATTTTTCCAAAATATGTGTAATAAAGTACAAAATTTTAAACTACTTCTTAAGTCAAGGAATGGTTATTTTAAAACATATTTTTCAAGCTCTGTCCAACAGACAGCTTTGTATTTGAGCATGATGCTCTCAAAAAGGCTAGGGTTGGCTCGAGTTTTAAATTGTTCAAGGTTTTTTGCCATTATAACAACAGCACCTTTCAAATATTCTCCAAATTGTATAAGCCCATGGAGTATTTTGGAACATCTATTCTACCCAAGGCAGAGACTTACATATGCTCCACAAATACTCAGTGGTTATATAAACACAAGGTCTTCAGCATTTCCAGAGGGACGACTGAAAGTGGCTTCAACGACACAATTTACTTAAGAGACGGTCGTTGCCCTTGGATAATTAAAAATAAGTTATATCTACTTAATATTTACCTTTCTAAAGACCCACCCCAAATGAGAAAGAATCTAATTTTGCATCACCCTCGCTGAAGTGATCGCAACAGACCTCCGACAAGGGTACACCTGTGTTCCAGGGCCATTGGCACATATCAAATGGCCCCAAATAAAGGAGATCCTGAAATCCCAAATAACACCCACAGTATGAAGAAATGTAATAAGAAGTTAATGTAATGAAATTGAGGAAGGCAAAATGCAGGCACAAATTAACAGGAATTACTCTCAGACTTGGAGATTTACCAGATTGTTGATTTTTGTCCCATGAGGAGAGATAGAAATATCATTTACATCATTTGAAAATGTAGCTCAAATGTAGACTCAAAAACAGGGGAAAACTATGGAACAAATGTAATTGCAGCCCTCTGGATATAGATTAAGCAATGCTCTAAATATCAGCAGTAATTCAGCGTTTTGTTAGATTTTTTTTTATTAATTATGGAAGTAATCTTAGCCTTATAAAAATCTGGTTAAAGGAGGGGGGGTCATTTAAAACCTCTACACCATAACACAACTCTGATTTTTGCATATTTCTTCTATCTTTTTTTTGTAATTTGCCGAGCTGTAATCATATTATATAGGAACTTAAGAGTTATCTGCCCTGACCGGTTTGGCTCAATGGATAGAGCGTCAGCCTGCGGACTAAAGGGTCCCAGGTTTGATTCCAGTCAAGGACATGTACCTTGGTTGTGGGCACATCCCCAGTAGAAAGTGTGCAGGAGGCAACTGATCGATGTTTCTAACTCTCTATCCCTCTCCCTTCCTCTCTGTAAAAAAATCAATATAATATATATTTTTAACAACTTCTTATCCTTTACCTAGAATTCACCACAAACACCTACCCATTCTTCCATCTAAATACTCTTTTTATTTTTACATATGTCTCCTTTTTCCCCAATTGACCGCCCCCCCCCCCCCCGCCCCAGCCATTCCCACCCCGGATAAGCCCCCACTGCCCCAGTGCCTGTGTCCATTGGTTATGCTAATATGCATGCATACAAGTTTTTTGGTTGTTCTCTAACATCCCCCCTACCCCCACTTCCCCTGCCATTTGTCTCTGGATCTATTCTTGTTCATCAAATTATGTTGATCATTATATCCCACATATGAGTGACATCATGTGATATTTATCTTTCTTTGACTGGCTTATTTCGCTTAGCATAATGCTCTCCAGTTCCATCCTTGCTGTTGCAAATGGTAAAAGTTCCTTCTTTTTTATAGCGGCGTAGTGTTCCATTGTGTAGATGTACCACCGTCTTTTAATCCACTCATCTGCTGGTGGGCACTTAGCCATCTAAATACTCTTGAATCTACCTGCCTTTTTTTCACATACACAGGTAATACCTGAATACAAGTCACCATTATTCCACCTGAACCACTTCTTAAGTGATCTCCTTGCATTCACTCCTACTCCATGTTTCCACAGAATGGCCCTGATGATCTTTTTAAGATACATATTTGATCAAGTCTTTCAAGTAATTAAAATGATTTAAAGTTACTTCCAATTGCTCCTAGCATAAAGTCCAAAATCTTCCACAAGACTCAGAAAGCCACGCCTGGTATTTTTATCTTTAGCCTTCTTATCTTTAACCACTCTCTATTTGCTCTCTATCATTTCGCGGCTCACCTCCTCTTTTCACAAGGCTCCTCCCATTGGCTGGAAAATCTCTCCTCCCTCCATGCTTCCTTTCCCTGTCTCCCAACATCCACTCATTTCCTCTCCGGGCTCAGTTTACACTTCACTTGATAGAATGCTTTGCCAGACAACCAGTCCCCATAATCCAGACTCCATTATGTCCCTCTGAAATAGTCTCTCAGAGTACCACTTACTTCCTCTTAATACTTATTATAATTGTAGCTTATTGATGACTGTGTAATTATTTCACTTAACTAAACTAGCAGCTCCATCAGGTAGCACTTTAATTTTTGTCTTTGCTCTGCTCTCAGCATCTAGTTGAGTGACTATCATAGAATTGGCAATCAAGTTTTGACTATCTGGACATACACACATATTATATCCTTCTTCTTTCATTTAAGATTTTTAAAAGGTTTTTAATTTATTTTTAGAGAGAGGGGAAGGTGGAGGGAGAAAGAGAAATGTCAATTTGAGAGCAAAACATCCATCTGCTGCCTCCTGCACGTCCCCTACCAGATATCGGATATTGAGTCTGCAAACTGCGCATGTGCCCTGACCTGGTATCAAACTGGCAACCCTTCAGTGCATAGGATCATGCCCAACCGAGTCACACCAGCCAGGGCTCATTTAACACTTATAATGCATTTTGCTTCCAGTCTTTTGTGTTTCTCATTCTTAATCATTTAATATTTTAATGAGGACCTTAATACATTTTTCCAAACTCAAATCTATGAAGGTACCTATCTACACCAGTAAAAGACAAAGATGCTAATTGACCGTACCTTCGCTATGCCCTAAGCCACGCCCACCAGCCAATCAGAGCGACAATATGCAAATTAACCCAATCAAGATGGTGGCCGGTGGCCACGGAGCTGGAGCAAGCAGGAGGTTTGGTTGCCCGGGCGATGGAGGAAGCCAAGCTTCCCACCAGCCCTGAACCAGCTGTGGCCACCGATAAAGTCAACAAAGTTTCAATTATAGAAGATAAACAAATCCCAGATACCTGCTTCCAGCCAGCCTCCACTGGAAGCTTGGGTGGCTGCGGGTTGTGGCCAGCCTGCAAACAGCCATCAGCCCCTCACCCAGGTTGGCCAGGCACCCCAGTGGGGACCCCCAACCTGAAGGGGCTGTGGCCAGCCTGCACAAAGCCATCAGCCACTCACCCAGGCTGGCAACACCCTCATGGGGTGAGGGTCCCCGCTGGGGGGCTTAGCCAGCCTGAAAATGGCCCTCAGCCCCTCACCCAGACTGGCCAGGCATCCCAGCAGGACCCCCCACCCCAAAGGGGCTGTGGCCACCCAGCAAATGGCCCTCAGCCCCTCACCCAAGCTGCCAGGCACCCCATGGGGGGCTCCTACCCTGAAGGGGCTCTGGCCAGCCTGCAAACAGCCATCAGCCCCTCACCCAGACTGGCCAGGCACCCCTGGGGGGATCCCCATCCTGAAGGGGCTGTGGCCAGCGTGCAAACAGCCATCAGCCACTCAGCCAGGCTGGCCAGGCACCCCAGCAGGGACCCCCACCCTGAAGGGGCTGTGGACAGCCTGCAAACAGCCATCAGCCACTCACCCAGGCTGGCAACATCCTCATGAGGTGAGGGTCCCCGCTAGGGGACTTGGCCAGCCTGCAAACTGCCATCAGCCACTCACCCATACTGGCCAGGCACCCCAGGGGGTACCCCCACCCTGAAGGGGCTGTGGCCAGTCTGAAAATGGCACTCAGCCCCTCACCCAGGCTGGCCAGGAACCCCAGGGGGGACCCCCACCCTGTAGTGGCTGTGGCCAGCCTTCAAACAGCCATCAGCCCCTCACCCAGGCTGGCCAGGCACCCCAGGAGGGACCCACACCCTGAAGGGGCTGTGGCTGGCCTGCAAACAGCCATCAGCCCCTCACCCAGGCTGGCCAGGCACCCCAGCGGGACCCCCACCCTGATCCGGGACACCCTTCAGGGCAAACCAGCCAGCCCCCACCTGTGCACCAGGCCTCTATCCTATATAATAAAAGGGTAATATGCAAATTGACCCTAACAGCAGAACTACTGGGAATGACTGGTCACTATGACACACACTGACCACCAGGGGACAGATGCTCAATGCAGGAGCTGTCCCCTGGTGATCAGTGCGCTCCCACAGGGGGAGCTCTGCTCAGCCACAAGCCAGGCTGATGGCTGCCAGCACAGTGGTGGTGGCGGGAGCCTCTCCCACCTCCTCAGCAGCACTAAGGATGTCTGACTGCAGCTTAGGCCTGCTCCCTGCTGGTAAGTGGATATCCCCCGAGGGTTGCTGGGCTGCCAGAGGGATGTCTGGGCCCCTGGGAGCTGGCCTAAGCCAGCAGGTGTACATCCTCAGAGGGGTCCCAGACTGCAAGAGGGCATAGGCCGGGCTGAGGGACCCCCCGAGTGCACAAATTTTTGTGCACCAGGCCTCTTATTCTTATAATAATATGCAATCCTTTACATCTCAAGAAAAAAAATACCTACTATTCTCCATTAGAACAAGAATATCATTAAATCACATTCATTTAGATATCATAAAATTGACAGTTATAAGAGCTTTGACTAGAGGTAGGCTAAAGATGACTTCTATACAGTGGGGCCTTGACTTACGAGTTTAATTCATTCCGTGATGGAGCTCGTAACTCTAATTACTCGTATGTCAAATCATAAAGTGAATGAGTGAGACACGTGATGCTGGGCTGATGTTGTGGCGTTCACTGTGACGTTCGCTGTGCCAACTAGTGGTGGGGTATCTGAAGCTGGCTCGTAACCCGAATTTTAGCTCACAACTCAAAGCAAAAAATCGGCCGAGAGATGGCTCGTATCTCGAAAAACTCGTTAGTCGGGACACTCGTAAGTCAAGGCCCCACTGTATTTACTATTAAAATAAAACAAGAATGTATAGCTGGCTAACCAAGATAACAATCATCATCATAAAAATATTTCAGGGGACTATTTACCTTACAATTATTATTATTTTCTTCACTAATAGGTTAGAAGAGGGGCCTATGGTTTTTCTTTCTTAATCAGCTCCCACATCATGCTTATACTGGCCCACTGACACACTTTTAACAGCAAGGTTTTATTGAGGTACAATTCACAGGAGAAAACCCACCCATCTAGTGCACAGCTCAACACATTTTAGTCAGTTTATCGAATTGTACAACCATCATTGTAACCCAGTGTAAGAACATTTTCATCATCCCAGTAAAATCTCTCATGACCATATATAATTAATCCCCATTCCCACTCCAGCCCCAGGCAACCACTAATCTACTTTCTGTTTTTATAATTTGCCTTTTCTGGGAATTCTATATAAATGGAATAATATGATTTTTTTAAAAAGGTTATCACAGACAGTGGAAATAAAACCACAAGCTAACTTCCTATAAGATCCATAGATTTTTTTTTATAAATTTTAAACTATATGCAAAATATTAAATGAATAAGCTTTTTCCTGAATATGATATTTCTATTTTTTTGAGAGTCTCAAAAGGTTCCCTTATCCCCCATTGTCACTGCTATACATAGCCCAGATTGGTGAGGTTAGTCTGTCTGAAAGATACCCTACTACCAATAATTACACAAGTTTTAATCAGGTTCCCACCCTGTTTGTGATGAGGGAAATATAAATCTTTCATCTAATGAAATTTTCACTTATAGCCTGAAAACAATTCTCGCACAAATTACTAATCCATTGCACATGTTTCTGCTGGGTCCTAGGACACAGCCTTACATTCTTGTTTGCCCTGGCCCCCTTCTGTCTATGAATGAACACATCAATACTCTTAAGTTGGAACTCTCAACCTAAATCAATGCTAGCAAGTGCTCAATATTTTTCCTTCTGTTTTCCTTTCATTTGTTTATGCAAGCCTCAAACTAAGCAGGTATTAAAACTGTTCATTACTAAAATGACTATTGCTACAAATTTTATCTCCTTCATTAGCGGTTATCAAAATAAGTTCTCCTGGGGTCCTTGATGACTGGGCTCTTAGAATAGTAATGCTAATAACACCACAATGTCAATACTTCTGTGTCTGGCAAACATTAATAATCAGATCCCCTTGGGATCCCAGCAAAAGCAGCAGCCTTAATGGGATCTTTGTGGTTGCAGACATAAGTAGGTTAAGTGGGTGGTACACGACGTCCCTCAGATCTGCCCAGCCAAAGTGTCCCCAATCAAAGAACATTTAAAAATACTCCTTCTGCATTTCCCTTCCATTGGCAAGGAATATCCCATAAGAACTGGGAAGCACTGTTTTCTACACATGAGAGTGGATCCAAACATTCTTAACTAATTCTACATACACGTATGACCTATTTTATAGCATCCTGTATAGTTATACAGATTGTGTCTATTCAGTTAAAACAAAATGCAGTTGTATTTCCATTGTAAGTTACTAATGCTTGTCTTTTACCTTTTTCTCCTCTTCTTTCAATCCTTCCAATTTCTTACTAAAATATATGGAAGCTTACCTACAGAGGAACAGCAAATACCTCCACAGCCTTCTGTTAGCACAGTTCAGTTCCACTAGGATTTACTACTATCACCTATAATCAATGGATTCTACTTTCTGGTAACAAAATACTGATAATGCATTCCAAAAAATACACTAGTGTAAATAGGGTATTCTCATATTTATTATCTGAAATAAATCAAATAATAGAAAGAAAAATCCTCCAACTGATATGAAAAATGATATTTCAGGCCTGGCTGGCATGGCTCAGTGGTTGAGCACCGACCTATGAACCAGAAGGTCACACGGTTCCATTCCTGGTCAGGCCATATGCCTGGGTTGTGGGCTTGATCCCCAGTGTGGGGCATGAAGGAGGCAGCTAACCAATGATTCTCTCTCATCATTGATGTTTCTATCTCTCTCTCCCTCTCCCTTATTCTCTAAAATCAATAAAAATATATTTTTAAAAAGAAAATTAAATTTCATGTTGATATCCTCTTTCTAAATCTAATCCCATACAAAATACACATTTTGGTTAGTTTCAGATTCTTTGGGGAAATTCCCTGAAATATTCTTAAAACCAATTGTAGTTAGGTCTTGGGCTATAAAGCCACCCCATGTGAAACATATTAATGTAAAAGGACTCTGACATCTTTCCCACATAGAAAAATGTGGGAGTGATGGAGGGGTTGGGGAAGGTCAAAGAACAACTTTAAAAAGAAAGAACTTTGTGCTAAAGAGTACAGGTAAGACATTGAGAATTTCACCATACTTTCTATAATGTGCCTTAGAATGCTATGATTTGTATTTTGCTTCAATATAATTTTTTTAAAAAACATGCAGCCCTAGCCTGCTTTGCTCAGTGGGTAGAGCATCAGCCTGTGGACTGAAGGGTACTGGGTTCGATTCTGGTCAAGGGCAAGTACCTTGGTTGCAGGCTTGATGCCCTGCCCTGGTCAGGGCACATATGGGAGGCAACTAATGGATGTTTCTCTCTGTGTGACTCTTCCTCTCCCTTCCACTCTCTCTAAAAATCAATGGGAAAATATCCTCAGGTGAGAATTAACAAAAAAAATTTAAAATTAAAAACAACAACATTCAATTAATGCCCTAAAAGGTTTTTCTCCATCACCCTCTTCTGTATCAAGTGGCCCACACTTCTGTGGAATGACAAATATAAATTACCACTCTGTTGTCAATGCTTGCTTGGAAAAACAAAGAAAAGAACGGCAGTTTCTAAGCAGGTAGCAATTTTATTCTATAAAACTGACATTAATTGTTCTTAAGTATTAAGAAATGTTTTTGAGAATTCAGAGTATAGAAACTAAGAAAATAAGAATCTTAATGTTTTTGGAATTTCTAAATTCACACACTTCAAATAATATCTGTCATCTTGTCATTAAACCTCAATCAGACAGCCGGGAATAATACAGGCTTGAAATTTATTGTGAGAGCTTTTGTAAATAAGGCATTTGCTTATGTAAGTGGGTTTTAAAAGAATGCACCATATTCTAATGGATACACATAACCATAGAAATGCCCCTTTTTTTAACTTTAATCTGTCAGGCTAAGAAAAATGATGATATTTTAAGCATATTACTTCAATCACTAGTTTAAAACAGATTACTCAAATAGCTAGTTAAGCATGTAAACTCATTGACAACCAATTCAATGCAGAAACAGTGATCTCTGCTACTAACTCTTCTACTCAAACAATAATCCTTTTTCCCTGCTGCCCACCCATCAACTGACTTATTTTAATTTAAGGCATGTGTCCCCTTAAAGTATAATGAGTATTACTGTCTTGCTCACAAATGAGCACAAAAAAAAAACAATATTCTCCGATAAATATAACTTATACCACCCATGGTATCCTCCAGGCACGAACGTATCTCTGGAAGATATCACAGAGAGAACAACTGTCGTTCGTGATGCCATTTTTTAGCACGTGCATAAGCTTTAAACTTATAAGCCTTTTCCTCATCTATAAATGATATGTTCATCTCCATTACATCAAAATCCCTCAAAGCTACCCAAAAAGTTGATGAGATAGATTCACTACCTCCAGCAAAAGGAAGTATGTGTGCTTAAGGCTTCCTCAGATCATCCTGGGAACCCATGCTGCAGAATTAGGCAAGAACTTCAGTCCACCAAGCAATTTATTGGGTGCTTCTATTTCATCTACCAAGGTTTACTGAGGTCTATTTAGAATGCTCGTCATAAAATCCCATGCAATGGCTATTTCATATACAAAAAGACTCAGAATTTCTGCCAAAAATTAAGACTTGGGCCCTAACCGGTTTGGCTCAGTGGGTAGAGCATTGGCCTGCAGACTGAAAGGTCCCAGGTTCGATTCTGGTCAAGGGCATGTACCTTGGTTGCGGGCACATTCCCAGTAGGGGGTGTGCAGGAAGCAGATGATTGATGTTTCTCTCTCACCGATGTTTCTAACTCTCTATCCCTCTCTCTTCCTCTCTGTAAAAAATCAATAAAATATATTTTTAAAAAATTAAGACTTGGAAATGTGTGTGTGAGAAAGAGAGAGAGAGAGAGAGAGAGAGAGAGAGAGAGAGAGAGAGAGAAATGCTCTACAGTCATTGGCAAACCTCTCCACAGTAATTCATACTGTTTAGAGTTTCTTATTTTATTAATATCCTAGTATCACAAAGGAAGCTCAAATGCCACAAGAAGCATGCTTGCAAGGTAACTCACTAAGCACCCTCATGTAAATAGCTCAGAAAGTAGACTTGCTTATATTCCAACTAGTGACCTGGTGCATGGATTCCTGCACATTGAAAGGAAATTAATTAGAAAATGGCTGGCAGGGCAGGACTGAGCGAGAGGGCAGGACACGCCCTGGAGCCAATCTCCTGCTTTCCCTCCTGGGGTCTGCGGAGTGAGAGGGGTCCCTCCAGCAGGTGGGGTCCCTAGGCCTGGCCTGCAGGGACTAGGCTGAAACCGGCTGTACAACATCCCCCGAAGGGTCCTGGAGTGCGAGAGGGCACTCTGCAAAGTTGCTGTCGTTACAGGGTGTGGAATGCAAACATAAGTGTGCAGTAAACCAGATTCAGGGCTGACAGTGCCCCAGCAACAACATAACCCACGGCCAAAGGTGGACTCGCGAGGCCCTGCAAGGAATCGGGCTCCCTCCTCTCTGGTTTCAGGGTGCATCACCCAAACCGCTGCTGCCAAGTCACTGCAGCTTGGCAGCTCCTGCATTAAGCATCTGCCCCCTGGTGGTCAGTGCGCATCATAGCAACCGGTTGGACAGTAGGAGGGACACTTAGCATATTAGCCTTTTATATAGAGAGAATGTGCCCAGATCTGTCAAATGATTTTTAGTATCTTCCCAACCTTTAATCTAATGTCCCCTATCTCCAGCAATCAGCTAGCTGTGTAACATGTTCATTTGCTAAGTCAAATTCTCGAGCCGGGGACTATAATCCATTGTCTAAGTTGCAAAAATAAATAAATAAATAAAAATAGGAAAGGATCGAGATTTTTTTTTTATTGCTAAAAGTATTACAAAGGGTATTACATATGTGTCCTTCCCCCCCCCCCCCACTCTTGACAATCCCCTGGCCTCCCTTACCCCCCAGTGTCTTATGTCCATTGGTTATGCTTATATGCATGCATACAAGTCCCTCGGTTGATCTCTTACCCGCCTCCCTCCTGCCCCCCAACCCTCCCTGGCCTTCCAGCTGCAGTTTGACAATCAGTTTGACGCAGCTCTGCCTCTGTATCTATTATTGTTCAAAAGTTTGTAATGGTCTTTATTATCCATGAATGAGTGAGATCATATGGTCTTTTTCCTTCATTGACTGGCTTATTTCACTTAGCATAATGCTCTCCAGTTCCATCCATGCTGTTGCAAAAGGTAAAAGTTCCTTCTTTTTTACAGCAGCATAGTATTCCATCGTGTACATGTACCACAGTTTTCTAATCCATTCATCTACTGATGAGCACTTAGGCTGTTAAGGATCAAGATTTTAAAAGGACATATCTATTTCCTTTTGTGCAAGGAAAACAAGGAAATGAAGACAATAGGGTATAACATAAATGAATTGTCTTTCATTTTTTGTTCTTTTGTTAATCCTCACCTGAGGATATTTTTCTATTAATTTTTAGAGAGAGTGGAAGAGAAGGAGAAAGACAGAGAGAGAAACATGGATGTGAGAGAGACACATTAATTGATTGCCTTCCTCACATACCCCAACTAGGCCCAGGGTCAAGCCTGCAACCGAGGTACATGCCCTTGACCAGAATCTAACTCGGGACCCTTCAGTCTTCAGGTTGATGCTCTATTCACTGAGCAATACTAGACAGGGCATCCATAATAATAAAAGGGTAATATGCTAATTAGACCAGGCATCCTTCCAGATGTCATTCCGGACGTATTCCGGATGAAGCAGAAGCCAGCCCGGGTCCAGGGTGCCTGCGGGCAGCCAAAGGGGAGCCAGCCTAGGTCCCAGGTGCCAGAGGGAAGCCAGTGCTGGCAGCCAGGAGAAGGAATTTGTGCATCGGGCCTCTAGTCTTTCTTAAAAGTTGCTGGGTAATGGGCACATTAGGTTCTTATACCATTCTCTCTACTTTTCTGTATGCTTGAAAATTTATATGATAAAGTTATCTACACTAATAAAAGAGAAACATGCAAATTGGTGTCACTCCACTATGCCCACCAGCCAATCAGGATGAGTATGCAAATTAACCCAACAAAGATGGTGGTTGATTTGCATATGCAGGCACAGAGTGAACTGAAGAGGACTGAAGACTGAAGAAGACTGAAGACTGAAGACGACTGAAGACTGAAGAGGCTTGGCTTCGGCTACAGCGGAGAAGCCAAGCCTCGCTGCTGTGGCTGGACCAAAGGCCTGGGTCCCGGGTGCCTGAGGAAAACCAGTGCGGGCAGTCAGGGGAAGGAAGGCCTATTGCATGAATCTTTGTGCAACAGGCCTCTAGTATTTTATAAATGAAAATCTCTTCCCAAACTCCCTACCATAATACACTGAAGGAAATAAGAACACAAACACAGATGTTAAGTAAGCTCCTGTAGTGGTTTATTTAAGATGTCAAGGTGGCCACAGAGCCCAGATATTTTATCAAACATTGCTCTGGAGAATTCTGTGAGGGTGTTTTTAGTGGATGAGATTAACATTTAAAATGGTGTACTTTGTGAAAAGCAGATTACCCTCCATTATGTGGGTGGGCCTTATCCAATCAGTTGAAGACTAATAGAACAAAGACTGGCCTACACTGAGCAAGATGAACTTCTGTCGGCAAATGACCTTCAGCTCACACTGCAACATTAGCTTTTCCGTGGTCTCTAGCCTATTGACCTACCCTGTAGATTTTGGACTTGGCAGCCTCCATAATCATTATCTACACTAATAAAAGAGAAACATGCAAATTGGTGTCACTCCACTACGCCCACCAGCCAATCAGAGCGACTATGCAAATTAACCCAATAAAGATGGAGGTTAATTTGCATACATAAGCATGGAGCGAAGACTGAAGGCTCCGGCCAGAGTGAAGACTGAAGACTGAAGACTGAAGAGGCTTGGCTTCTCTGCTGCGGCCAGACCAAAAGCCTGGGTCCCGGGTGCCGGAGGAAAACCGGTGCCAGCAGCCAGGGGAAGGAAGGCCTATTGCGCGAATCTTCGTGCAATAGGCTTCTAGTAAACTAATATCTTAAAATAATCCTCCTCCTTCCCTCTTTCCCTCCACCCCCCTCTATGTCTTTCTCTCCATATACATGGTAGTATAACTAAAATGCTTATAGTGGCCATTGGGAACTGTATTAGTAACTGTTCTCTAAGAGAAACAGAACCAATATAATATATGTGTATGTGTATCTCTATATTTCCAGCAATGAGCAAAATGTGCTCAAACTTCTCCAAGGTAAATCTCCCCATTCTCTCAATTAGACTTTAATTTAGGTCCTCGTAGCATTTATAGCAACCTAGAACTACTTCACTTGCCTCTTTTCTTTCAGTTTTGTTTTTGTTTGTCTTCATCCATATTTCCAGCATTTCATACACTATGTAGCATAACACAGATTCTCAATAAATAATACTGAGTGGATGAATGAATATTCTCAAACCAGTAACTTCCCACTGAGTTCTTTGAAATTTGTACTCATCAAACTAGGTTCAATTAGTCATACTTCGATAGGCCCCACTGAAAGTATTCTCAATTATTTATATCTTAAGCAAGTCATCAGAACAAGTAACTGGACAGCACAATGAGATATATCAAGGCTTGTCCTGTTACTCAAACAACTTTTTACAGTTCTTCAATTCTCAGTTTTCATCTCATGTAATAGGTTGGACCATATGAAACTTCTAACCTATAAAAACAGTGATTTCATAGAATTCAATACCACCCCTCAAGTTGGATCTTGTTTTTCATATGAGCCATTCAGGAAGGGTCACTACTATTTCACGACAAAAAAAATACAAAGTAGGGAAGAGGTAGGGGGTAGAAGATTTCAACTTTCTAAAGACTACTCAGTCTACAACTCTAAAACAAACTATTGTTCAATCCAAAAGTTTGCAAATTGTATAAATAGCATTTCAGTGGCACTTATAGGTTTTAGTCATCCTATTAGGAGGGAAAAAAGGAGCATAATATTAAGCCTTTTTTTATTCCAAAATATTTGGTCCACTTAAAATTCATCTGAGCCCAGCCAGTGTGGCTCAGTTAGATGGAGAATCCCCCCATACACCAGGAGGTCACTGGTCAGGGCACATGCCAGAAGCCGGGCTCACGGCTGGTGAGTACAGTGCTGGTGGCGGGAACCACTCCCACCTCCAAGGCAGCGCTAAGGATGTCCAACTACCGTCAGTCAGACATCCCCCAGGGCTCCCAGACTGTGAGAGGGCGCATGCCAGGCTGAGGAACTGCCATCCCCAGTGCACAAATTTTGTGCACCAGGCCTCCTCTAGTAAGATTATAATGATTAGGTTTCTGATAGTCAGCCAGTTTTTATCTATAAAAACGGCAATTTTATATGGTTCAATCTAAGATTTTTAAATTATTTTTATTAGGCCTCTTTCATTTATAAACTGAGACCTAGAGAAGAAATTTCTATAGTAACCCTAAGAATCAAATAGGATTGCATGATGGGAATTAGGAGAAGCCTAGACAGACTCATCGATTTGCAAATGAGGACTTAAGGCCCTAAATATCATGGCCAATTAGTGGCAGAGCTAAGCCCTGGCTGTCTGCACTGCACTTCTCTCCACCACATCAGGCTGCCTGCCTTCCTTCTTGACGTTTCTCCAAATATGTTAAGAACATCATATGAGAAATAAGTGCTCTGAGGATAAAGGCAAATATCAAAAGTTAGAAGCATGTTTTGCAAAGACTTTTGATCAATGATAATTAAACTTTTAAGAGGAGAAATGTCAATCATAATGAAGGTGTTTGCTTCTTATAATCTGGAGATTCTCCTGGTTAAATTCTTTTTAAAGCTCCTTTTATGACCCTACTCTGAGTTTTCAGACATGGATTTTTCAGTGTTTCCTGAGCTAGCAGCTTCTGAGTCGTGCTTTATTGTTATTGTTTCAACATTACCTTCAACCCTCAATTTATTTGCAAGTATAATTCATAATTGTCTTTAAAATACTATAACATGCCAAACAAGACAAAAGGCAAATGTCTTAAATAGCTCTAACCTTAGTTATCTGTAGCCATAATAGCTTGCAAAGGAGAAAACGTCACCAACTTTAACCTCCCAATTTAAATAGAGTTTCATGTGACGTCATTCCTAGAAGCCATTACTGTGACTGGTATTTTGTTAATGCTGCACAGCTATGGGTCAAGCTCTATTAGGACTTCCACCATAGCATCATGCTGGTATCTATACAAAATTGGTTCATTTATCTATATCAACTCTAAAAGGGCTATATTAATAATCCCAATATGCAGATAAGAAAACTGAAGTTTGGAAAGGTTCCATAATTTTCCAAGGAACCACAACCAGTGACAGGGAGCTGCTGCAGGAAGAAAAGTAGAATCACTAGAATCCTATCTCCATGCCACCTCATGACCAAAAAGAAGTCTATTCATCCTCCTGTCCAGATGGGACAGTAGTGGCTAAACCGTTTGCAAGTCCCATTTTCACATGACAGACTCTAAAGTATTCCAGTCTGTTTTCAGAAGATGAGTCAGACGTCCCAGGTAAAGTTCAAAACGATGCCAAATCGATGACCAGATCTTCGACTTACACCCCTCCCTTATGGAAATTTTTTAATATGTCCACATGCTCTTTGATACTCTTCCTTTCAAAAGTGGAGCCTAATTCCCCTTCCCCTGAGTGTAGGCTGTACTTAGTGAATGAATAGAATGTGGTAGGAGTGACAATGTCTGACTTCCCAGACCAGCTCATAAAAGGAACTGTGGCTTCTTCCTTGCTCTCCTCTCTTGCAGGGCTCACTGTCGGGGAAGCCAGCTGCATGTCATAACTACATCCCAGCAGCCCTGTGGAGCGGTCCACGTGGGCAGGAACTGGAGCTTCCTGCCATCCTGGAAGTGAGTCCACCAGTCCCAGTTGAGCCTCCAGATGACTGCAGGAAAAATTCCAACTGCAGCCTCATGAAAAATATCAATTTAGAACCACCCAACTAAGGTGATCCCCAATCCCTGAACTTCAGAAACTGAGAGATAATGAATTTTTTTTTAAGCTTTCAGGTTTGGGAGTAATTTGTTATGAAGCAATAGGTAATGAATACACATTTATGCCTAAATTATGTCTTTTCTTAAAGCAAAAAGCTGAAGTATCCATGGCTACAAAAGCTGCCATATCCATAAACCAAATATTCTCCTTGGTCCAGGTTTACTTAGAACATACCCAGGAAGTGAGATAACTGTAATGGGTGTTCTCCTCAATATTTTGCCCTTGATCAAAAATATAATGTACCTCGTTTGCAAGCTTAATCCCTGGCCCTGGTAGGGGCACGTGCAAGAGGCAACCAATCAATGTGTCTTTCTCACATCAATGTTTCTCTCTCTGTGTCTCTCCTCTCCCTTCCACTATCTCTAGAAATCAATGGGGAAATATCCTTGGGTGAGGATTAAAAAAACAAAACAAACAAAAAACATATATATATATAATAAGAAAAATTATATGTATAAAGATTATTCCTCCACCAGCTACATCATGTCCCATACCCTGTAAGAATCAGACTGATATAAAAAGAAAATTGTTACCTATAAGATAACAGCACTGTCTTTGAATGTCCAGCGTGCATGTGCTGATAACCATTACTCTGTGTTAACACCCTATGTCACAAAGTTCTACACTTCAGCAATTGAAAACAGAACATGTCCTTTAAGAGCAGGAAGCCAATTATTTCTTTAACTATGTTATTCTCTCCCATCAAACTGAAGGCTGCTAGTAAATGATGCAGTAGATTCAGTGAACTTAATGAGGAGAAACCTCCCTTTGAAGTGAGGAGTGGTCCTGAGCACCAAAAATCTCAGAAATAGCGAACTGGAGGGAAATGTCAACTCTGTTCCAACCCAATGAGACCAAAACACATCAAGGCTCTTGTCAATCAAAAAACATTTTTTCCTTCAAGCTTCAGTCAGAGGGAAACTCAACACAGACATCTAAAAAGCTAAGACAGGAAGTGGTGGTCAGGTTTTTCCCATCTGCTCTTCAGGCTCGAAGGAGAGCATTACTTTCATAAAGTTAATGTATCCTTTAGTAACATCCATTTATCATGTCCACCACAGTGGCGGCCAAACGGCTCATGTGCGATTTCTTAATGGGGCTCATCCTGGAAATGGTGACCCTCCTCCCCTGACCCAAACCACAGCCAGTTGTCAGGCTCAGGAGAATGTGAAGCGCGTTGCTTACCCAGCCCTTCGTGGATCCCAGTCTGGTCTTTAGAGTGCTTTCTTTTCCCTTGTTGCTCCAAGCATGGAAGAACTATCTTTTCAAAACACAGCTTCTTGCTGATGAAGAGGAACAGGATGGCCAGAAGCATGATAAAGATCCCAACTGCAGACAAGAAGCCAATGGCCTCAAGAGGAACTGGCAAGAGAACACAAAGGAAAAAATATCATCACAATGAAGTGCTCCAGCTTTTAGTTCTAACACATGATCAGATTCACTCAGAATCGTTATGTTTACTAATGAGTGTGGCAAATACTCTACAAGTCCTGACTGGCTGGCATCCCCAGGACTGTATACAGGAAGAAGGATAAGGACCACTGCCAGGTACATTCTGCAAGGATGGCTCCTCAGATGACAGACCTCCGTACCTTTGCACATGTGGTTTCTTCTCCCTGGAATACACCTCTTTTCACTCCTGTCCTCAACCTAATATTCAACTTCAAGCATGTAAACTATAAAGGAGATATCCATCAAATGTACTGAGCTGTAAATGGTTGATCAGTGTCACAAAAGCAAGTCTCTTAATAATACAGCTGCCTAAGCTTAAAAAATAATCACTTGGACCCAGCCGGCATGGCTCAGTGGTTGAGTATCAACCTATGAACCAAGAGGTCAAGGTTCGATTCCTGGTCAGGGCACATGCTTGGATGGCAGGCTCGATCCACAGTGTGCGACGTGCAGGAGGCAGCCGATCAATGATTCTCTCTCATCGTTGATGTTTCTATCTCTCTCTCCCTCACCTTTCCTCTCTGAAATCAATAAAAGTATATTTTTAAAAATAAAAATAATCACTTAGGATAAACTTTCAGACATATACATCCATCAATACTAGTGATTGGAGCAAAAGTCATTTCCTGAATATATGTTTGCAAGTCCAACTATGCAATATGACGATGATGATTATCTATGGTGACAAGAAAATTTCTAATCCATGCCATCTATAGAAGAAATTAGAATTATATTTTACTGCTAATATTTTAGAATTTTGAAATATGAAATTCCATCATCCTCTTTCTCCTTATTAAAAAAAATCCTAAGCATTAAATAACCCTGATTAAGTGTTATACAGTATGCCTTAGATTCCCATCCACTGTATTCAGCTATGTGACATATATAACAGGGAGACCAGAGCTAGTTTGGGGCTGAAGAAAGATTCCACTAAGGAAATGACATTTTAACCTAGACACGAACAGAGCAGGGAGGATAGGGAGGTTGTGGCCCCGCCCCCTGTCACACACAGAGCCGCAGGGCGATCAGGGGGTTTGGGCGCTGCCCCCTGTCACGCTGATGCTGGTGCCGGGAGCCTCACTGCTCCGCTGATCCCGGTGCTGGGAGGCATATTACCCTTTTACTATATAGAATAGAGCCTGGTGCATGGGTAGGGGCTGGCTGGTTTGCCCTGAAGGGTATCCTGGATCATGGTGGGGGTCCCCACTGGGGTACCTGGCCAGTCTGGGTGAGGGGCTGAGGGCTGTTTTCCGGCTGGCGAGTGACTAAAGCTTCCAACCGCTCCTTGTTTTCTTTTTCTTTTTTTATTCTGGGCCAGCTTTAGCTCTGAGGCCTCACTGCTGAAAACATCAATACAATGTTGCGGTACGAGCCCGGCTGAATGGAAGCTGGTTTCTGGGGTTTTGTTTAGCTTCTTATTTGCAACATAGTACATAGTTGCTTAGAGTTGCAGCTAAGAGGCTGGCAAGTGAGGCGGGGAATGTTGGAGTCCGCAGCAAGCAAGCCTCATGCTCGCTTCAGTGCCTGGCTGCCGGCGGCCATCTTGGCTGACAGTTAATTTGCATATACTCACTGATTAGCCAATGAAAAGGGTAGCGTTCGTACGCTAATTACCATGTTTCTCTTTTATTAGTGTAGATATATATATACACATATATCCTTTCCTCTCTACAAAAATCAATTTAAAAAAATTAAAGAAATCCAGACATCAAGTAGCATAGAGAAAGTGATTACAAAACAAGTGTCAATATGAGTTATTCAAGGAAGTTGGGTATATGTAAAAGCTTATGAAAATTAATCTCCTAAGAGCAGCTTTAACCCTTGGGCAGATTTAATATGAACATTAATAATATGAAAGAATAATATTCACCTTGCCCTACCATCCAAATAAATAGAAAAAGGATGAATCCAACCAGTCCTAACTCCATGAAAAGATAAAGAAAACTAAATCTATCTAGTGGCAAGCCAATAAAAGAACAAATGAAACAAAATATCAGAGATAAGATAATAGCTTTGTGGTCTGTAAAAATGATAATAGTGCTTGCTACCAAAACCAACATATACCATGGGGGAAAAAAGTGTGCACATAACGATTGTTCCCTCGCCCTTCCAAGGCAGCATAGACAGCGGTGCTCACTGGTATGGGTTCAGCAGTCACACTGCCTGGAAGAAAACTGTACTCTACCACTTATTATCTGTGTGGCCTTGGGTAAGTTACTTAACCTCTCTGTGCTTCTGGTTCCTAAGCAATGAAAGGAGATAATAAACATAGCTATATCCAAGAATAAATAAGGTAACACAGGGAAAATAGTCTGGCACCTGGCACATAGAGGGTTCTCAAACAGGAGTAACCACCTCCCTCAGCATCACCATCATCATCTTTACAGACCTGTCACACTATGTAGGAGCAGTCCAATATGGGATGCATGTGCTGCTTTATACACATTCTGTGCTTTGGACCCATCTCGCTCCCCCCCCCCCCACCCACCCCCCCCCCCCCCCCCGCCCCCGCTTTCATCAAAACAATTATCTCTGCTTTTTTTGCCCCTCACTTCTGTATTTTCAACTTCTTTCCCTTGGAGATACACCATCTTTCTCATCTGCATTAAAAATGCACCAAGTATCTCCCTTCCTTTAAAAGCCCTTCCTGACCACTATGTGCTCCTCAACCATAGCCCTCTCTCTTTTCCCCTTCAAAACCAACCACCTTCAGAGCATTTCCTACACTCATCTCCACTTCCTTACCATCAAAGCCACTATCATCCTTTACCCAGACTCCCACTGGTCTCCATGGGCCCAGTCTTATCCCCTCAAGTCCCTTCTCCACACAGTAGCCAGAGTGATCTTCTGAAATACAAGTCTGACTTGTTCAACTGCCCTCTCCTAAAACCCTCCATAGTGGACTAAATCATGGTCCCCCAAAAGACATGTCCACCCTGAATCTCAGAATGTGACCTTATTTGAAATCAAGTTCTTTGCATCGGCAATCAGGGTAGGATCTTAGGATGGGATCATCCTGGATTAGAGTGGGCCCTAATTTCAGTAAGTATCACTATAAGAGACTGCGGGGTGGGGGGAGAAGAAGACACAGGAGAAAGAGATGTGAATATGGGGCAGAGACTGGAGTTATGAAGCCTATGGCTGAGGGATGCCAAGAGTTGCCAGCAGCCACCAGAATCTAGGAGACAGTCATGAAGCAGATTCTCCCTCAGAGATTCCAGAGGAACCAACCCTGCTGACACCTGGTTTTGGACTTCTGGTCTCTAAAACTCTGAGAGAATAAATCTCTGTTGTTTTAAGCCATCAAGTTGGTGGTAATTTGTCATGGTAACCTTAGGGAATTAATACACCCTCCGATGGCTTTCCATTACCCATAGGACAAAATTTGAATGCCTTTACTTGGTTTACAAGGTCTTTCATGACCTAGCTACTGATTCCAGCCTTTGTCACTTGTCACTCACCAACATCAAACTCTATTGTCAGTGTATTTGCCTATTTCTGGTTCCCCAACAGAGCTCACCTCCAGACTTTTAAATAGGTTAGTCCAACTCTGTAAGGCAAATGCTTACCTCTCCTCTGGCTAACTCTGATACTATTCTTCCTCTGAACACCTTTCTTGTTCCTCTTGACCAGGCTGGATGCTTGTACTGTAGGTTCCCACCCACCGAGCCTTTGACAGCTTTTTTCAACAGTTTTCAAATAAGTTTTAAACTTCCTAAGAACAGAGCCTATGCCTCAGTTACTCACTGTACTCTCAGCAGCTAGCACAGGGTAGGTAGACACTCAGTAGATATTTCATGCCTGAATAAGTGTTAAACTCTTCTCTGTTACAACATGGCAAAAAAAAAAAAATGTACCTATCAACGGAAACTTCTGGAAAGAGAAGATATACCTCAAGTGGGTCAGTAACACCAACCACACTGGATATGATTTACATAAAATCAGGTCTTAGAAAAAAAGAGTGTTCATATCATTCATAAGCAGAAATATTTGCACCTAATAATTCCATTCACTAATGAAACTAGATTTTTACTTTTGAATAAAGTCTATTTTTCCATTATAAAGCAACATAAGGCTCCTCAGATACAATCTGCAAAATAGAGAAAAAGATGAAGACAACCACTGTTAAGGCTTTGTGCTCTTCCAGTCACTTGGACTTCTCAAGTTAGTGGAGAAAAACAGGAATAAGTACAAATCTAGCTGAAACAGAGAGAAAGCTTAGTTTGGCAAGTTTGGTTATTTCTATAGAGTTCATGTTCCTCCCAGAATCTGCCAATTCCAACTTCATCCTCTTCTATGTGTTCAGGAGTACTCAGTGGGAAGTTTGAAGGGATGCGTCAGGGGCTCTTAGCCAAGTGCTTTGTGAAATGTAGGTCAGCTTGTGTACTTTCTACATGAGTAGAGTATCACTGAAATGGCTAAGAAGTTGGCAGTGATCCCAGACTTGTAGGAATGGCTTACCCAGGGTTCTACACAAACTGTCCTCTTTCAAAGCGATTTAGAATTCCAACCATAACCCAGCAATTCCACTTCTAGGTATATACCCAAGAGAACGGAACATACATGTTCACATGAAAACATACACATGAATGTTCATAACAGAATTATTTCTAATAGCCAGAAAGTGGAAATAGCCCAAATGTCCATAAACTGGAAAATTGATAAACAGCATGTGTTACAATATATTATTCTCCAAAAAAAAATGAAGCACTGATATATACTATTACATGGATGAGCCTTGAACACATTATGCTAAATGAAAGAAGCCCATATATTGTATGATTTCAGTTATATGAAATGTCCAGAATAGGCAAACCCATGGAAATAGAAAGTATATTTTGTCGTTCCCAGGAACTGGGGGGAGGGATAACGGAAGAGTAAACTGAAAACTGCCAATGGGTATCAGTTTTATTTCTGATAACAAAACTGCCAATAGGTATCAGTTTTCTTTCTGATAATAAAATTATGCTGGAATTGGATAGTGATAGTGGTTGTACAAACTTTGCAAATATTCTAAAACCAGTGAACTGTATACTTTAAAAGGGTATGAATTTTATGGAATATGAATCTTATCTCAAAAAAGTTTAAATTCCAAATATATAATTTTAATAAAGATTGGAAGAAAATATGAGATAATGTATAATCGTTTGCTTAGGTTTCGTTTGAAATTGATTCTCTTCATGTTAAAATACTCTAAGTGATTTTATTATTCAACGACAGGCCTGGTGCACGGATTCATGCACCGGTGGGGTCCCTCGGCCTGGCCTGTGGGGATCGGGCCAAAACTGGCTCTCCGACATCCTCTGAGGGGTCCCGGATTGCAAGAGGACAGAGGCCAGGCCGAGGGACCCCACTGGTGCACGAATCCATGCACTGGGCCTTTAGTATGCATATAAGATCTTAGGTTAATCTCTTTCCGCCTTCCCCTTTCCACCCTTCCCTCTGAGATTCATCAGTCTGTTCCATGTTTCCATGCCTGTGGTTTCTACTCCTGCATTGAGCGTCTGCCCCCTGGTGGTCAGTGTGCATCATAGCTACCGGTCGGATGGTTGAATGGTCGGCTGGTCAGCCAGTCACTTAGGCTTTTAGATAGATAGATAGATAGATAGATAGATAGATAGATAGATAGAATTAAAAATAAAGTTTAAATATAATAGGCTCTGAGAACTGTAGTCAGCACAGCTCTATCATTGATTTGTAGCACTGAACACAGCAAGCCAATGGCTCTATCAGAATGAGCCAAAGAAGGTTTGATGCTGCATCTGAGTTTAAACAAAATTAGAAACTTTGGCAGGGACTTTTAAAGTTATTGTGCAACCCATCCATATAAAATGCTAGCGTGAAGAGCAAGCATTACATGCATCATCTGCAATCAATGACAAAGGCACATATGTCAAGAAACGTCAGTGCCATCTGCAGAATAACTCATCTAATTAGTCCAGTAATTACTAAATTGGAAATCAGATGGCTATAAAGTTCGGTCACATAGTTCATATTGAAAACTTCCTCAAAGTTAAACATATCTCCCACATTCTACTAATAGCCCATCTGTTGATATTCAAGGAATGGCTCTAGGAGAAGCCTCTGCATGTCACACAGTCACTAGGTGTTTGTAAATTTCCTTCTATGGTTGGTAAAGAGGTTAAAAAATGAAAAGGCCAACCAATTGCAGCCATCTGACTCACAGGAACTAGAAATAAGATGAGAGGAAGGTGAAAATTTAACAAAATGATCATGGGGGGGATCAGAATTAAAGGAGGAAAGACACTAGAAATAATTTAAAAGTTTTAATTTCTCAGGAATAAACTTTCTTGGCAACATTCTGAAGAATGTGAAGTATCTCATTAAAAACAAGAGGATCCCTAGCCGGTTTGGCTCAATGGATAGAGCATCAGCCTGCAGACTGAAGGGTCCCAGGTTTGATTCCGGCCAAGGGCACATGCCGGGGTGCAGGCTCGATCCCCAGTGGGGGGCATGAAGGAGGCAGCCAATCAATGATTCTCTCTCATCATTGATGTTTCTATCTCCATCCCTCTCTCTTCCTCTCTAAAATCAATAAAAATATATTAAAATGAAATTTAAAAAAAAACAAGAGGAGAGCTCAGGGTAGGCACTACCTTGAGGTATACCTAGAACTCACTTATATACCCTAACCATCTTTGAGTATCCATTAACCTGAAAGTCCTGTCTTTAGTGGTATATTTACATATTAAACGTCCCTTTAAGAAGCAGCATGACTTTAGAATTGTTTCTATGAAGTTCTCAAGCATGGTTATGCCACAGAGGTTCCTACTTGAACCTAAGCTTGTCTGTCTTAGAATTCCAGCACTGATCTAATGCACAGCTTAGTGACTACAGACAACAGTACTATATTATAAACTTCTAAGCTACTAAGAGACTAGATCTTAATTGTCCCCAGCACAAATAAAAGAAATGATAATTATGTCACATGATAGATGTATTAGCCAATGATAGAGTGATAATCACATTGCAATACATAAGTGTATCAAATCGACATTGTATCCTTTTAACTCATGCAATATTATATGTCAATTATATCTCAATAAAAATAGATTTAAAAAAGAATTCAGGATCACCTGGGCATGTCCCCATCCTCCTCCAGGAATTTATCCACCTGATGACCCAAGGAATTTCCCAGGAAGGACAGTGAACAAGTCAGAGTAGAAGTGACATGAGTATAGCACACGTGTCTACCACTCAGGTTGACCCAAACCCACGGTCCTTTGGTTGCAGGGCAAGGAGGTGACAATAACAGCTATAGCATGATATGAGCAGCTATTGCAAATTAAGGAGATGTTTTCAAAAGCAATTTTGGCACAGTAAGATTTGAGGCCCTTGACCTACAGTTTATGTTCAAACTTTCTTTGAAACCACCAAAAAGAACAGAAGGTGGAAAACGAGAAACTTTTTAAGGGTTGAATACCAATGTGCCAACTCCATATACAGATACTTCGGTGCACAAATTCAAAATATATGTACAAAGAGCTAGACTCACTTATATCATTAGCTGTGTTTTTTACAACCAACTACAAAACTAAATGTCACTTAAGAAAATAGTACAGAACAAGTTAAACTGAAGGCTTTAATTTTAATTTTTTCTTACAGTGATGCTTCTGGAACTAAAAAATAAAAGAACAAAGCCTTTGATACTTAGCAACCTATTATGTTGCCAATTTCCTAAATTTGGGTTGAGTTAGGTACTATATAATGACTTCAACAACCTTCATGGTTAGTCAATCATTTTTCTAAAAATTTATAGGACTATGAAATATAAATTATATATATTTAATGTAAGAAAAATAGGTAGTTCCATTTAAATGTTCTTCCTAGTAATAGCTAACAAGGATATGGAAACTACATATTCAAACAAATTCTTTGGAAGGAAAAAACAGACCTTTCAAAAAATAGGAAAAAATTGGCTTAATGAAACCTAAGTGAGATTTTAACATTTCTCAAAACACTGGAGAACACAGCATTTGGGAGTATACATGGGGTGCTATCTATATATGTGTGTTGAAACATGTCCATCTTCTGAGAAGTAACCTAACCTATCTGACTTATATGTTTAAAATATAAACATTCCCTTAACATTAACACACACACACACACACACACACGCACTTCTAGAAGCCAAGAATTATTAGCAAGCTTGTTCTACTTTCTCTTAATATTCAGATAGCTATCTGAGAAGCAGAAAGTAATGTAGAAAATGGCTGAAATGCACCAATGTGTCCATAGAGGGAATCTTTTAGATTTTCTTCACTCATCTGAGTTTCTCTGAATACTTTAGTGATTATCCACTATCCCCATCCTCTCTATTTCCCTATTCTTCCAAGAAAGCAAAGAGGACAGTGGATAGAGCGTCAGCCTGCGAACTGAAAGGTCCCAGGTTCGATTCCGGTCAAGGGCATGTACCTGGGTTGCGGGCACATCCCCCGTAGGAGATGTGCAGGAGGCAGCTGATCGATGGTTCTCTCTCATCGATGTTTCTAACTCTCTATCTCTCTGCCTTCCTCTCTGTAAAAAATCAATAAAATATATTTTTTTAAAAAAAGAAAGCAAAGAGGATAGAAAATGAGCAAATAGAATTAGATGATGCTGATGGTTTATAAGCCTAGATTCAACATTTTTGGACTGGTAAATTTTTAATGGCATGCTATGTTGCTGAATTTAATTGAACAATATATGGGTTTTGTACCATTTATGGGTCATTTGCCAAACAATGTAATATATTATTATATACTAGAGACCTGATGCACAAAATTCGTGCAAGGGGCTCAGTCCTCACAGCCCTGGCTGCCTTGGCCTTGCAGCCTCGACTGCCTCAGCCCTCTCAGCCCCAGCTTCGTCTGGAAGGTCATTTGGACAGTCTTCCAGAAGGTTGTCTGGACGGTCGTTCTGCTGTTTGGTCTAATTAGCATATTAGCTCTTTATTATATAGGATAATTATACGATAAAATTAGGAGCATATGCCCAATAAAAGCATGTGTGGAAAAACCAAGATGGCAGCATAGGTAAACACCAGAGATTGCTGCCTCGCACAACCACTTCAAAAATACAACTAAAAGATGAAACGGACATCATCCAGAACCACAGGAAGGCTGGCTGAGTGGAAATTCTACAACTAGAAGGAAAGAGAAAAGCATACCGAGACTCAGAGGAGGCGCAGTGCGGAAGTAAAATACTAAGGTGCGGAGGTGCATGCGGAGTGGGCTGGCGGCTGAGGGAGCGGTTGTCGTTTTCAATGGGGAGGGAGTCTCAGGCTCTGAGCTCCAGTTCCGGGCGAGTCTCCAGGGACCCAGACTCATACAGGAGAAGCGGAACTATGTGGCATCAGTCGGAACTCGAGGGCAGCTTTCTCTCCGAGGGCTTGCAGCGATTACCGGGACATTGAGAAGCAAAGCCTCTGAGGGCAGGACTCAGAGCAGCCATAACTGCTAGCCCTGCCCTGTTGATCCCGTGGGACCCGCCCCGCCCAAGCCCTGCAGGGAGGCTTTTGCTGGATAGCCTCAGGAAAAGGCTAGATTAGCACCTCCCTAGAGATCCAGGAGCCAGGAAGCCCAGAGGTCAGAGTGGGACCATCCAGTTTGCAGCTCCGTGGAAACATAAAGGACACACTCAGGGGACAGACTCAATGAGCACCAAAGCCCCATTGAAGCAAGTCTTGCCCCAGAAGGGTGTCTCCAGCACAGAAGTTCTCCCACTGCAGACACAGCTGATTCTCACAGCCAACTGGCCTGGAGGCCAATTCCTCCCAGTGATACCTACAACAATCAAGGCTTAACTACAACAAGATTGTGCACAAAGCCCACAAGGGGGTGCACCAAGAGTGTCTACCTCAGGTAATTGGGGAGGCTGAGCCACTGGGCCCTATAGGACATCTAGCACAGAAAGCCACTCTATCAACACAGGGAAGCATAAAAAAATGCTGAGACAAAGAAAAAGGACACAAATGACAGAAATGAAGGAAAGCAAACTACTGGATATAGAGTTCAAAACCACACTTTTAAGGTTTTTCAATAATTTTCTAGAAACTGCCGATAAACTTAATGAGATCTACAAGAAATCTAATGAGACCCTCGATGTTGTGATGAAGAACCAACTAGAAATTAAGCATACACTGACTGAAATAAAGAATATTATACAGACTCCCAACAGCAGACTAGAGGATTGCAAGAATCAAGTCAACAATTTGAAATACGAAGAAGCAAAAAACACCCAACCAGAAAAGCAAAATGAAAAGAGAATCCAAAAATACGAAGATAGTGTAAGGAGCCTCTGGGACAGCTTCAAGCATACCAACATCCAAATTATAGGGGTGCCAGAAGAAGAGAGAGAGCAAGATATTGAAAACCTATTTGAAGAAATAATGACAGAAAACTTCCCCTACCTGGTGAAAGAAATAGACTTACAAGTCCAAAAAGCGCATAGGAATCCAAAGAGGACCACACCAAGACACATCATAATTAAAATACCAAGAGCAAAAGACAAAGAGAGTATCCTAAAAGCAGCAAGAGAAAGAAAGTCAGTTACCTACAAGGGAGTACCCATATGAATGTCAGCTGATTTCTCAACAGAAACTTTGCAGGCCAGAAGGGAGTGGCAAGAAATATTCAAAGTGATGAATGCCAAGAACAAGAACCTACAACCAAGATTACTTTATCCAGCAAAGCTATCATTCAGAATTGAAGGTCAGATAAAGAGGTTCACAGATAAGGAAAAGCTAAAGGAGTTCATCACCACCAAAGCAGTATTATATGAAATGCTGAAAGGCATCCTTTAAGAAGAGGAAGAAGAAGAAAAAGGTAAAGATACAAATTTTGAACAACAAATACACATCTATCAACAAGTGAATCTGAAAATCAAGTGAATAATCTGATGAACAGAGTGAACTGGTGATTATAATAGAATCAGGGTCATAGAAAGGGAGTAGACTGACTATTCTTGGGGGGGAAAGAGGTGTGGGGGATTCGGGAAGAGACTGGGCAAAAATCGTGCACCTATGGATGAGGACAGTGGGTGGGGAGTGAGGGAGGAGGGTGGGGTGGGAACTGGGTGGAGGGGAGTTATGGGGGGGAAAAAGAGGAACAAATGTAATAATCTGAACAATAAAGATTTAATTTTTTAAAAAAGCACGTTGTGTTAAAACATCAGAGAATAAACTTATATGATTTTGGTGGAATGGTTGTTGAATCAATGTATTAATTGAACTTTCAAGTAAAAAGAGAATATTTTTTATAAATGAGAGAAATTGAGAGACAAGTCTACTTCAGACAGCCAGAATATATCTCAGAAGAAAGATACCCAATTTTCTTCAACTCCCCAAATCAAAGGCATTTGGAGAGCATTTGGAGTGAAATATAATTTTTATTTGTTTATTACTTCTTTACTTTTCAACTTACGGAAGACTGCCCACACAGTGAGACTGAAACTTTAACAGAATTGTTTTTGCCAGTCCAATACCCTAAAAAAATAGAAAACATTTTTCTTGCAGTCTAAAACAATTAGTTTTTAATGATTATTATAAAGTGTCTTCAAATTTTAATTATTGACCCCAAAAATTAGTATGCAGAAATTTGTGCTCAAGGACTTAACAGCATATGGAACATTTGGAAATAGAAAAAATATTCAAGGGCAATTTACATACCCAATTTCTCAGACAATAAAAATATTTCCTGTATTCAGAAAGTTGTCCATCCACAGATATACAAGTTCACCCTGTTACCAATAATTTGTTGAAACACTCAAAATCTACTGACATTTCAGCTGAGAAAAAAATGTATAGCCCTAATAGTAAAATCGATTCTCCAGTGTTAACATCCCTTTTTAAAGATCAGACCACATGATACTATCTAGATATCAAGAAATAAACAAAATGACCATTGTATTCAAAGAAAATAGGCATCTTTTACCTATACTAGTTCCTTGGTAGAAGCTAAGAAGCTTCTCTGTATTTGATTTATGAATAAAACCCTCATCCAAAACAGATTAGATTCTATTCAATTCTCAGATTTCTCTAATAGAACTATTTACTGGTTCTTTTTAATTTTAAAAAAAAGCAAATGACCATAAATTGTCTGTTTTACTGTCTGTGCTAATTTCATTTCATTATATTCTTGGAGTAAGCTATTATTTTCCCACTGGTTCCCATGGCATTCTTCATTATCAGCTGCTAATTGTCTAGCGTTCACAGAGGACTGTGAACCAAGTAGGCTGCTGTGTGGGCTAAAGTACTAGGGGAAGCTGAACAGCACTGGGATTCTGCATTGTTATTATTGTGACACATTAGAAAGTTTCCACCCACTCACGTGCCCAGATCACTCCACTGCACAGCAGCCAGACCCAGAGGAGCTGTGCACTGAAGCATGGAAGGCCATCTGCACTAGGCATTCCACGTGGTGATTATCACACCCATCAAGGGAAGATTACACAAGGCCAAATTGTGGCAGCCGTGAAAACCAGAGGTCTGGCTCCATATGGCAGGCATGAGTATTGATCTTAAAACACAACAATGACAGGTCCATCCTAAAGGGTTCCTTTATTCCCAACCTTGACAAGTACCTGACTCAGCCCAATTACTCCCTCAAACTTCTCCTCAATGACCCTTCCAGAATAAAAGCCAAGTTAGAAATTTCAACATTTTTTTTTTGCAAGATACAAAGACTTTTATGGAGATTTGAAGATGTACTGCTCCTTGAAGTTATTCCCAAATGGAGACTTAGAAATCTGGAGCTGATTACACTTGACCTTATAAATTCAGAATGTGCCAAACAAAAGCTATTAGAAGAGCCAAAACAACATGCAACGCTTCACACATTTAGGTCAAGAGGGAGTTGTGAAAGCCTCTTAATTAACAAAGCAAACTAGAACTACAAAAGTGGGACTTGGAGGCACGGAAGGTGGTCCTTTTACTCCTCATGCTTTGCAGGCACTATGTTGCAAAGTCTTGTGAAATAAAGCTCTGATTTCATAGCATGCTATGTGCTGATCACTTTCATCAGAAAATTGTGCCTCTTCAGACACCAGTGTTTCACCAGGGCAAGTCACAGGGAGCTCAATTTTTTTCATGGGTTAACCATGATCACTCCAACGCCTCCGTAGAACATGAAAGAGATGGGGGTGATGTTAGAGGTAGAAAGAGGTATGCTTCAAGCTGGGAGTCCTGGTGAGGCTGCCACAGTGCTAATACTATTCCAGGGCTTTAAATTTTAGGAAGATGATATTTGAAGTTTACCTCAAGATGCTCAACCTCTTGAGGACTAGTTCACTCTATTTAAACCAGCCAGAGATTGGAAGGCAGAGAGGCAGAGTAAATACAAAAGAGCATTTGGTCCTGAATTGGGAAGTTCAGGTCCTGTACTGTACTACCTAATTCTATAAATTTCCTAAGGTGATGTGAGGCCCTGAGGGCAGGACTGTATGAGATCTATGTGCTTTTCCAACAATAATATATGTGATAAATCAGGACACCAACTTTTATATTTATAATGATTATTTCTGGCCCAGGAACTAGAACCAAAGAACCAACCTTGTATCTATAGAACTACAGCCAACCTTGTATCTTGGGGTGGCTTCACTTAAGGTGGAATTATGGGTCAAAGTGTTGCCTAGTGAGCAATGAATATGAGCAAGAGTACTTGGATCTTTTCAAGGTCTACTACCACCCGTCTACTGGGCAGATGACTTCCTTATTTTTCCCAAGGACAATCTTGCTCAGAACCCAGAATGGCTATTTAAAATCAGAACACCTAAACCTCTGGACAGAGCTAAAACCCACATCACCCATCCTTTGTCTTCAAGTTTTCTTTTTACATGTCTAAGTCATTGCAGAATCTTCTGGTGTAGGGTTGGTTCTCTTCTTATCTCTTCAACCACTCTCTCAAAGCTTCATATCTCTGCTAACCTCTTAGAAATTTTGTTTGGGCCCCATTCCCACTTTAATAATCATTCCTTCAGATATTGTACCTTTCATCATGGCTTCAACCATCATTGAGGGCTACCAAGTGTGTATCTTTAAGTCAAAACTCCAATCTGATACAGATATCTCTACCAGGATGTCCTACAGGCATTCCCCCAATTATCAAGCCTAGGAGTTAACGCATTTTCCTCTTCAAAAGTCCTCTGAAACCTCCCAAATCCCCACCATTCCATCCTCAGTGCAGCACTTTAGTCAGACCCTTACAGGCTGGACCACTATGAAAAGCCCCCAAAGTGATGCTGTCTTCCATCTCCTTTCCCTTTTACCATTTTAGTTTAGATTTTTTAAAAAAACTAGCTCAATTTTTCAACTATTTAATTTCTCAACAAACTAATTGAAAAATAAATTTAAAAAAATAAAAAATACATATAGTTGGGTCTCTGGTGGGGAGGATTTAGCTGGGCTAAACTACTTTCATATACTTACAGAATAGTGGGGTTTAGCTAGAGAACATCTCAGGCAAATGGTTGAACATTAATTATTACAACACACACACCTATGCTGGATACTGCCAGAGCCCTCACAACTCTAATCCATTCTACTAACCCCTTCAATGCCTATCTCTCTCTCATATATAACAGACCCACAGACATGTATAAAAAAATACTAGGATTCTCCACTGCCTAGGGATTAAAGCTCAAAATATTACCATAACGTTTGAGATCCTTTCCAAACTAGCACAAACTACCTTTCCAGCTTGGTTACCAAGCACATCTCCCAGGTACACTGTGCTTAGCTTAACCAGATACTCACTGTTCTCTAAACATGCCATGTACTTTCAAACATCTGTGCATTTCTTCATAGAAATCCCTCTACCTTGAATGATCTTTTCCAACAGGCAAAGGTCATTCAAGGTAGTGGGTTTTCATTCAAAAACCCACTAGAGTATCACCTCCGCTACAAAGCCTATCCCTGTCCCACCAGGCAGAATATATTATTATGCCCTTTGCTTGTGTCTTTACACATAACTCACAACATTGCATTGTTGTTAGTTTAATCCAGATGTGATCCCAACTAGACTATAAATTTACTGAAACCAGAGATGGTGTCTTCTTACTATATTCCTTTTTTTTTTTAATTGAATGTATCGGGGTGACATTAGTTAATGAAATTATATAGATTGCAGGGGTACACTTCTATAATATATCACCTATATATTGTATTGTGGGTTCACTGCCCCAACCCAAGCCCCTTCCATTTCATCTTTATATTCCTGATGTTCATAATAGATCCATAATGTATGCTAATTTAATTAAATTAAAAATCATAACCTCCAAGATTATATTTTATTTTAAATTAGTATACTGAGGGTGTTATTACATTTAAACTATGAATGAATTAAGAGTATGGAAAGAGGCAGTCTCTGGAAGATTCCTTATGAAACGAATTTCTTGTATGATGTGTCCTAGATGGCTTCAACATCTGCTGTGCTTGCGTTGTGGTTCAGATCACCAATGTTTCAGTGTCTGTAGTCAACTATTGATTTAGAGGGAAACCTGGAGGACATTGATTTGACTCTTCATTTAACAAAAATAAAGACTGAAGGCCAAAGAGTTCAAGAGATCTTCCCAGAATACCCAAAAATGTAGTGGCAGAGCCAAGACCAGAGCCAGGTGTCCCCATGCATTCTGACAGTGCTGATGTCCCCACTCTCCACTGCTTCTTCCTGACATTACAGAATCTTTGGAGTAATGCCTTTCTCCCAACAAGAAAACCTCAAACATCTCATTAAATGAGGGGATCCAGTGTACACCAACCCAGATTAACAGCCATCAGCATCTATTTGAACACTTCTAGTTGCTGGGAACTTCACACCACTGCCAACAAACCCATTCCTTCTTTGTCCATATCTTCTGGGTAGACACTCTTTCTTTTTCACAGAGAAAGTTAGGGTCAACCCTGCCAAAAGCCAAAAACAGCACTTATGCCTCCAAAAGTTTTTCTCTAACCTAAAAATACTGTAGTTTCTTCAACTATTCCTCAAAACATATGGTTGTGATTCTATAATTCTACTGGTTGTTCTCCTCTATCCCACAGAACATGACATAGTCCTAAACAGCTTTTGGTTTTGAAAAGAGAAGAAAAATAAAGTTTTGAAGAAAATGTCCTTCAATGCCTATCTCTCTCTCATATTTTCAATGCAAAATTGCCATTTCCATCAGCTTCATAGGATACCTGAACAGTGATATGCAGGATCCATCAACAGAAAATATTAGCTGAGAATGTTCTGTTTTCAAACCAGTTTATATTTGGTAGAGACATACGAAGGAGATACTGCAAGCATTAGGCATGTACTAAGAAAACAAATTTTGTCCAGTCAGCATGGCTCAGTAGTGGTTAAGTGTCCATCTACGAAGCAGGAGATCACAGTTCAATTCCCGGTCAGGGCATATGCCCGCATTGCGGGTTCAATCCCCAGTGTGAGACATGCAGGAGACAGCCAGTCAATGATTCTCTCTCATCATTGATGTTTCTATCTCTCTTTTCCTCTCTGAAATCAATAAAAATATATTTAAAACAAAAACAAGAAAACACACATTTTGGGTCACACTGTCCTAGAGTATAAGCAAATCAAACTATAACTTTTCAGAAAGAATTAAAACATCTCAAGACATTCTCTCCTATTTTTCTCCTTTCAACTGCCATCCCAAGTTTAGGAAAGCACTCACTAAAATATCAATTCAAAACCAAAGATATTCTGTACATATCTTTGCTATGATCACAACCATCTAAACTCCTGCAGAGATTCTGTTGCAGAATCCCACTGTGAGCAAGAAAACAGAAGAAATTTACCTCTCAGCCTATCTAATGCCTCTCTGAGCTAAATTTCCAATATTTAAACCTAGTGGAGTCCCATTTTGATAGCACCACTGACATCTCCACAAAGAGAATGAAGGTTGAATAGAGCCTGTTCTCCCGCATGGAATACCAACCTAAGATTATTCCTCCAATAATTCAACTCTTTACTGACTGGAGTTGATTCCTAACTCCAAGAAGTTTAATAAAAATTTTCAAGGAAGTTTTCATCCATTTAAAATTTATTCCACATAAAAGAAGACTTGAAGAAGGGGATACAAGGACCAATTGTTGTAAAATAATGAAAATTTTAAAGGTTGAGTGACTTAGCAATAAGCACTCCAAAAACTTTAAAATCATAATCATTGTGCCCAGCTGGTGTTGCTCAGTGATTGAGCGTCAGACCATGAACCAGGAGGTCATGGTTCGATTCCTGATCAGGGCACATGCCTGGGTTGTGGGCTCGATCCCCAGTGGAGAGCGTGCAGGAGGCAGCCAATTGATGTTTCTCTCTCATCAATGTTTCTCCTCTTATCCCTCTCCCTTCCTCTGTCTAAAATCAATAAAAGTATATTAAAAACATTCCATTATCTACATCTGTAAGCAATGCCTTACCTTATTATTAATAGTTCTGAAAAAAAATGAGACAAATATCTGAAACTTCTAATTTATATAGTATACTCTGTCAACTTTCAGGAAGGCAGTATGCTCTGCCAATTTTTCTGAACATCTTTAATATTGGTAAACAAATTAGTTTGACAAATGAGTAATATTTCCAGAGAAGCCCTGCCTGACAAAGGCCAAGAACCTCTTCTTCTCTTGGATGAATTTCATCTGGCCCCAGATACTTTCTGGAATGTTTGTTGGCTTGTCTCTAGATACCATCTTTAAGATAAATCATTTCAATTGTCCAAAAACTGTAAATTAAAGGCCTGCCCACACTTCACTGAGGCAGAAGCATGACAATTTGCTATGGGGGAAAATGCACATTTGCAGCCTGGGTAGTGGCATCCATTCATCCAGGGAAGGGATGGAGACTGGGAAGGGAGCACTAAAGTGAGCCACAGAGCCACAGGAGGGGGGAAAGGGAGATTCTATTTGACTAGGTAAGGAGGAAGCCACGGGCTGGAGCAAAAGAGAATACAGCAAAGGTGCCAGGTAGAAGGCTGTATCTCATGAAGAATGGTGGCATGCTGGAGAAAGGGAGAAGGAGTAAGAACTTCTCACAATGTCACTAAGCACTGCAAGAAGAACTCCAGATTGCAGGGAAGAAGTGGTGGATTAATAATGCAGAATTCAAAGATTAAAAAAAAAAATGTTGCCCCTTCTTTGGACAAAGAATAACCTGAAGTGTGAGGACATTTGTGTAGACCTGGATTACTACTGATTTATGTATGAGCTGGTGCCTTGACAGTGGAGCTGTGAATGTCAGAGCTTTTGGCAGTCCTGTAATAATTCAATGTCTCACTAAGGGATTCCTAGGGGCCACTTAGTGACTTGTAAGGTCCCAGCAGTGGCCAGCCCAAGGCAGGCCAGGGGCACAGAGAGAAGAGCTGGTGTTTGTGTTACCTGACAAGCAGAAGCCTGTTAACCTCAGAGGTAGACAATCTTACCCTCAACACCAACAGGGATGTATTTGTCCTGTAGATCCCAACTAGATAACAAGAAGAGGTACAACCTGCCTGGCCACTGTGGCTCTGTGGTTGAGCATCAACCTATGAACCAGAAGGTCACAGTTTGATTCCTGGTCAGGGCACATGCCCTGATTACAGGCTCGATCCCCAATGGGGGTCCTGCAGGAGGCAGCTGATCAATGATTCTCTCTCATCATTGATGTTTCTATCTCTCTTTGCCTCTCTCCTCCTCTCTGAAATCAATAAAAATACATATTTTTTTAATTAAGTGGTACAACCCCTCCGCATTGTGACAGACAATTCCAAACTTTCCCTTGGATAACAGGCTCCCAGTTCCAAAAAGCTGCTACTTGTGCAAAAGTAAATGACAAACATCTCAGCCAAGGCCTGGGTAGCCCCTCCTTTCTAGGAGTCTTCAAGGGCCCATGGTGGCTTTGTAGGGAACTGGTCTGAGAGGATGGCAAGACTTCAGCAAAGCCTGTTGTGACTCATCTAGCAGAACTGCCCCCATGGTGAACAAAATTTACAGACCTTGTCAACTACTTCCAGTTATCAGTTATTGGTGGGACATATGGGCAGCTGGTCTGGGGAGAATTCCAGGGAAGCCTGCCTACCCCTAAGTGGGCTACACAAGGGAAACCTGGTGGGGGAAACAGAAGGAGCCAAATAAGATCTGAATCTCCAAGGAAGCTACTCAGAACAAAGACAAGCCTAATAATAATTATATATTTCACATGTGCATGGCATTTACTACCTGCCAGGCCCTTTATACTCATTCAAATCTCACAACAGTCCTCTGAGGTTGGAACTATTATTATTGTCATTTAACTGATGAGATAAAAACTGAGGTTTGGAGAATATTATCCAAATTGGAGGGTAATAGTATCAGAGCCATGATTTGACCCTGGCAGCAAGTCTGGCTCCGGTCCCCTGTTTTAATCACTCCACTGTCCTGCCTCCTCATGGGGTTGTGGTTTTTTTTGAGACTAGAATGCAATAGACTTCCAGTAGGGGTTCATATGATTGTGAGGAAAGCAGTGGTAGCTTAAAATCCAGAGTGGAATAAGAATTTAAAAGTGAGAGCATGAGGACCTGAAGCCTCAGCCTGAACCAGCCAGTGGCAATAGAGAACCACAGAAAGAAAGAGGGTATGGGAAAGGGTGGGGGTAAGAAGGAAAGATCAACCAAAGGACTTGTATGCATGCATATAAGCTTAACCAATGGACACAGACACCAGGGGGGTGAGGGCATGAGTGGGGGGTGGAGGGGGCAATGGGGGGATAAGGACACATATGTAATACCTTAATCAATAAAGAAAAAAATTAAAATTAAAAGAGGGTGTCACCTCAGAGGTCAAGGTGAAAGAAGTCAAAAACAAGTGCTAACCCTGGAAGGAGAACAATAATGACAACTATGTAGCTGTAACTTACTGCACCTGTTTATTCTGTATATTCTGTTCATCTTCAAAGATCTCCCCATCATTATACAAATTACCATGCACATGACTACAATAAATATGGTAAGAAACTAGCATGGCCAGAAAAGTTAAAAGGGAAAAAAGAAAAAAGAAGAAGAAAAGGAAGAAAGCTGCTAATCTCAAAATTGGGAGCTGAAAACCTCCAGATGACAGCCACCTAATTTCTCCTAAAAAAAGAATGACAGCTGACTCGGGGAACTTTCTGTTAGGAGGTGACCATTTTACCACAGGGGGTGGATCGGGAGCCAGAGCCTGGAGAAGGGCCCAGGAGAGAGGCTTGGCCTCTGTGCTCCTGTTCCCCTCATATTATTCCTCCTTGGGTGCTGCTATGGATTGAACTGTGTCCCATCCCCCCTCCTTCCCCCGCCCGCCCAAATTCATATGTTGAAGTCCTAACCCCAGGACCTCAGAATGTGACCCTATTTGAAGATAGGGTCTTTAAAGAGGTAATTAAGTTAAAATGATGTTTTTCAAATGGGCCCCAACCCCCTATGATGGGTGTCCTTCAAGAGGAGGAAATTTGGGCACATATGTCTGCACAGAAAGACCATGTGAAGACACAGGGAGCATACGACCATCTAGAGGTCAAGGAGAGAGGCCTCAGCATAAAAACAGCTCTGCCAGCACCTTGCTCTGTGAGTCCCAGTCTCCCAAACGATGGGAGAAAACACTTTTGTTGGGAAACCAACCGGTCTGGGGTATTGTTATGCCAGCCCCAGGTGACTAACAAAGGTGCCTTCCCTTGATCTACAGATGTATGATGTACGTGAGAGAGTTATTAGCCATCTCACTGAATAAACATGCATCCCTCCTGACTCTAAAACAATGGCAATCAGTGCTTCAGAGAAATTATGCATCTAGTGGGGACAGAGGAGAAAATGATTAAAGTCCCTGCTGGCTTCTGCAGCCAAGTTTCCAAGGACTTCGACCCCCTCGGTTCATGTCCTTAATGTACCTCTTATGATACCACAAAGTCCCTTTAGATTTGGTTTCCATGCTCTTCCAGTCTGCTAGATGCATCTTTCTTAGACTACACTGAATTCATCTTTCTTGAGTACTGTTCTTCCATGTCACTCTCCCTCATTAGCTACAAGATAAAGCTCAAACCCCTTTGCTTGTCTCTTAAGGCTACATGGAGTCCAACCCCATGCCACCTCTCCAAGTTATACCACTGTGCTCTCTAAGGGTAACTTCTAGTTCAACAAAATTAGCATCTTTAACTCACTGCCCAGGACAGAGTGGTACTTGCCCACTTCTAGGCATCTGGTCCCACCCCCTCCTGGAGAATGCCTTCCCAGTCAAATGCTACGCCAAGTCCCCTCTTATATGACCCTCCCCAGCTGACTCTGAAGATGACCATATAGCATTTCCATACCACTTACCTGGTAAACAGTTAATACTTGGCAAGCTTTGTACAGCTAAAGCTCTCTGCACTGTGAAGACCTTGAAGGAAATATCTAATATTCCTTGTACCTGGCCCCATCCTCACTCTCTCACAGCCTTGGTCGTGGTCTTCTTATACAGTACCATTCACTAAACACCACTGGAGGGGGAAGGAGGAAAACAAGAGAGAGCCTGTAGCAGTCGCTATTCTGTTTAAGCATCTCATTTCTTAAAATTTCCTTTATCCTTAGATAATTAAAATTTAAACTAAACTTACAGTCTAGATGTGTGTAATCTATTCTGTTCACATTTCCTTTCTGAACTACTGCGTGTGTGTGTGGAGGCAGAGTGTGGGGAGGCTTAGAAGAGGCATCGGATGAAAGAGTGGGTGTTCCTCACTGGACCACAAGCCCCTTGAAGGCAGGACACTAGTGTGCCATGCTTACCCTCCTATTACCTGTGCAAGTGCATAGTCCCTCAGTATAAGCTAGATGGATTCATGGGTGATGGACAGATTCTATGCCTGACTATGAACATGTGACTCTCTGGGGTTTCCCACGGTCTCAACACAAAGAATGTCCCATTCTTCCTCTTTCCTCCATTTCTCTAACCCAACAAATCCAAAAGCCACATCATATCTGGGAAGTCTGATACCTAAACGGACTTCATTTCTACCACTGAAACCACAATAACAACAATCTACTCTTATTGGAACTGTCCTGAGGCTCCCCAGGTCTGCATGCAAAGGAGAGGAAGGGCTTCCTGCCCATCTAAAGTAACCATGTGCCAAGACAATGACCTTGGCTGCTCCCAAGGTCATCAGCAACTTTGAAATTTTAACAAAAGAGCAGACAGAGGTAGAGCACAAGTAGTTGACAATTGTTAAATAAAATATAAAAGCTAAGTAAGGCTTACAGCTCTGCTACTTCCACAGGGCTTCCCTTCATGGATTACAAGGTAAGAAAGTTGGTTTTCTCTTGAGGCAAAGAACCACCTGGACTTTTCTAGAACTCACTGAATCACTTAACTCTTTCTTAAATAAGCAGAGAGAACATTTTCATACTGTGAAGCATGGTTCCTATTAACACTGCGCTTGATCCAGCGATTATGAATAATAACCAACTTTAAAAATCACGATGGGATACTATTTTAAAGTAAAATTAGTTTAAAGCAAATGTGAACTGTGAAGCTCTTGCGAATGGAATCATAGAGACATCACTGCCACGGGGAAGTCCCCACCCCGGCCCTGACCACCACGGAGGTGGGTGATAACACTGCTCCTGGCACGAGCCTTTCTGCTGGCTTTGTCCTCTGTGAAGAAGTGCATGCCTACCCTGGACAGCTGCTGAGGAGGCTTTTATAGTGCCTCAAAATCTGCCAACAGAAACAATCTGTTCGGATTTAATAAAACAAGGATGCGCAGGTACACCCTGTGACATGAGGTGAAATACTGCTATTTTTAGAAAACCTGAAAACAGGCTGAATTGTGACAAGAAAGGGAACATGCCGGGTCTGGCAGCCTCAGGGTAATGAAAAGACGCCAAGGACAATGCCGGGGATGCTGCCCCGTCATGTGACTCCACTCTCCAGGGCCTCAACCAGCATCCTGGGCCTCTTTCCTCTGCCTCCTGAGCAGCTGAGACCATGGCTGTAGGGGCAGACACAGAAGTGAGAAGGGGAGTGATGGGGCAGGGAACAGAGAAAAGTGTCGAAAAGGCAAAGAGAAAAAGTGAGAGGGAGGAAGAGAGGGAAAAGGGAGAAGTTGGAGGAAGCACAGCAACATCGGTATTTCTTCAAATGCAAACTCTCTGTTGAATCTCAGGACCAATATGACAGGACCCCTACCTGTCTGACACCTATCATTTCTCTGACATTGCCACTAGATGATCAGCAAACACATTATCCACCTTGTGGACTGGGAGTCAGTCACCTTCAATTGATAGCACAACACTCTGCCTTAGCCACCCCTAAGAGCCAGAACAAATTTAGAATAACCTATTATCATCTTCTTCATTTATATTAAACCATAGTTACCAATGCTCCTCTCTTTGCTGGGAAATCGTGGCAGAAAATTATGGTTCCTCATGCATTACTATGGAAACCCTAAAACTTCTAGAAAACATCAAAAAAGGCAGCACATAACCCCACTCTGACTTTCAATCATGATTCTCTCCAAGGAAGAAAACTGAAAATTAGATGGATTCATTCCAAGTTCCCCTTTCCAATCAAACAGATGGGATTTAGATAAGCTCTTAAAGCAAACTGTGATTCATATAATAATACGTAAACTTATCTCAAGTCTCAGAGGCTTTTTCTAAAGAAGATTCCGATAATTAAAATGTCCCTGTAGAACTCAAATTCCATTAAAGTGATACAGTTAAATAAAGGCTCTCTCAGCTAAAACATTTCTACACCCTGGCCAAAGGGCCAGAATATGTGTGTCCTTTGCTCAGTTAATTAAAACACTGATGATTATGAAAAAAAGTGTAATACTAAGAACCTGTATAACAAGTTTTTCCTATGTCCTTGTTTAATGGTTTTTAAGTCATACCAAAAAAATGTATATTTAGAAAACACCTACATTATGCCTAATGTAATGCAAAAAAAATCAAGGACAAACTAAGCACAATTATCAAAAACATCCTTCTAAGTCTGTTGATTTAGGGTCCATATGTGACATATTCAAATGAAGGTCCTACATTCATAGGACCTTCCCAATGAAGCTCCATGTTAAAGAGAAACTAGCATTCATCATGCTCTTCATGTATCCTAACCCTGTGCTTGCAAAGTCACGTGGTCAGTTCCATCCCATACCCCAAACAACCTTACTAGATTGGTTTTACTACCATTGCTGACCTAGATCATGACACACAGGCTTAGACTGACGCAGTGACCTGACTATTGGTCACAAAGGTCTGGTCAGCTGGAGAACCAAGACTAGGCCAGCACCCACAACGAAGGGGTAGGTTTTCCTGTAGCAGACAGCGGGATCTGACTCTGGCTAAAAAGTGAAAGCAGAATATGGTAAAAAAGATATGCAGCCCAGCTGGTGTGGCTCAGTGGTTGAGTGCGACCTCTGAACCAGTAGGTCACGGTTCGATTCCCGGTCAGGGCACATGCTGGGGTTGCGGGCTTGACCCCCACCAGGGCGTGTACAGGAGGCAGCCCAATGATTCTCTCTCATCATTAATGCTTCTTTCTCTCTCTCCTCTCCCTTCCTCTCTCTGAAATCAATAAAAACATAATTTTTAAAAAATATATATGCAAAGTCTACAGATTAGAAAGAAATGAGGATACTTAAGACCAGAAAACAGCCAGAATGAAGGGAGTCTGGGCATCTGGGTGGAAGGGATGAATGAGAGCCACTATCAGCACGAATTGGCTTCTGTTATTGCAGGGCCTTGAGTCTCCGCTGAAGGGACATGCAGGCCTCTTAGCTGGAGGGGCAGGATCGCCTGAAAGACAATACTACCCAAACTGCCTGCAATGGGGACTAGTGACAACCCAGGAAAAATTAGGAGGAATGGACCGTGGGGAAACAAAAATATTCCTTCACTAAATAGTATTGAGTTCATTATAATAAAGGTGCAGTCATTTGCCCAGGCCACAGAGTTTTAAACTCTAGGAGCTATCTTTTTTATTATTATTATTGATTAAGGTATTACATATGTGTCCTTATCCTCCCATTGCCCCCACCCCACTCCCGTTCATGCCCTCACTCCCCTGGTGTCTGTGTCCATTGATTAGGCTTATATGCATGCATACAAGTCCTTTGGTTGACCTCTACCCCTAACCCCATCCTCCCCTACCTTCCCTCTGAGGTTTGAGCATCTAGGAGCTATCTTAACAGTCCATGCTATTTTCTCCACAGGTTACTGCAAATGAATTCAACACAGCAGAGTCAGCTTCAGACTACTGAGATTTAGTTCTGAAAGGAACTTCAGAGGTGAACTAGAATCATTCTATCACTTTGCAGGTAAGGAAACTGAGGACTTGACAAGGAGAAGCTAGTTAGTGGCAGAACCAGGAAGACTGAGCTCGCCTTGGTCCCAGGCCAATCTCTGTCTGCTGTGCTGCACCACGTGCTCGAGGGTCATCACAGTCAAGTTGGCACAGTAGAGGGATCCGGGAACTCCCATGGCGCTGGCTGGCATCCTAGGCACACTGTACACCTACCAGTGTAGTCCCAAATCACGTCCTCTCTTCCTGAAGCTTCCTTTGCATAATTGTGCCTCAGTTCTGGAGCTTTAGGATTTAAACATTCACAAAGAGCTCTATGTTTTCAGTCATTAGAGAGATTTTCTCAGGCTGATTCACCAGTTTAAAACAATTAAATAGCTAACATTTATTTAATGGGCACTTGCTGATTTGGAGGGTACTTTTTAAAAACCATTTACATCTAAGTACATGAGACTGTAAGCCCTGAAGTGTTTAAAGAAATGGAAAATCAGAAATAATCAAAGGGTCAAACATTGAAGGAAGGGTTGAATCAAACCATAGTATGTCTATATGATTTTAAAAAGGTTATATAATTATCAAAGTTATAGGCATGGAAATATCTGATGCTACATAGTTGAATGAAAAATGTATGCAGGAAAAGTATATGCAGCAAAATTCTATATTTCTACAAAAACAATAGCAATGCACATATATGAATATGGGCATATATATGAATATATATGTAAATAAACACAGATATGAACATATACATATATGTTCACTCATATATATACACACATATGAAATTTGTACCAAAATGTTAATTTTGGGGTGTGGGGGAGTGAAATACAGATGATTTTTTACAATTTTCTCCTTATTTTTCTAATTTTCCTCCTATAGAAATTTTTTCCTTAAATAGAAGATAAGTTGTCTTTGTTGTGTTCAAAAGGTTGGTCAGCTAGGCAGTCCTAGGTGTGTCTGATCACCTAACCCTCACTCTCCACACAGGCCCACCTGCATTGAAGAGACTCAGAGGCCCTGGGACTGAGGGACTGTGCTGGTCCCTGCACACGGCCCGCTGCTTTCGCTGGGAAAGGACCACACTGAGGGGCACGCTCTCCGAGCACAGGCAAGGAAGGTAAGGGTGGGGTCTCCCACCCCAAAAAGGCCAACCTTGTTTTGTTTTTCCCAGCACCTCTTTTGTTTCAGAGCCCAGGGATTGACTAGCACAGCTCTTGCACCCTTGGACTTCCTAGAGAAAACAACTGTCCTACAAGCCCCCACAGCTAGGGATGGGGTGGAGAGGTGGGAAAACAAGACGGAAAAGACAGGTTCTGTGGTTCCGAGTTTCACTGGTTTCCTCTTGCTTTTTCAGAGACCCAGAGTGTACCTCCCGCTCCAGATTCAGTGCCTGTCTCCAAAGCCAGAGCCTTGTAAAAACATGTTGAGGGAAGGAGCTCTCTGGCTGTTCCCGCCGCCTTCTCCCAGCCCGCCTCCCCGACAGGCAGCCTGGTGATTTAACTGTCAAACACGGAGCAGCACTTCTCCTTTCAAGAGGCTCCACAGACCACTTCAGAAACTGACAAAGGAATATAACAAACAAACAAGTGTCTGGAAGCTTTCGTGTTGCCATGGCAACTAGCTGAGCTTTTCCCAAACTCACAAGGTAAAAACTATTCCACCAAAAAGGAGACTGTAACTTATAAACTTGACATTTTTTAATGCTTCTGTAGGTGCCAGCCAAGTGTTTCCAGAAATAGCGGCCACCAAGGCTAACTACCAACCAGGTCAAAACTGCCCTGGACCTGGAAGTCCAGCAGGAGGTTTTTGTTGTTCATGTTGCCTGAGCAGAGATGTCAGGCTGGTCCACTCAGCGGGCATTTATGGGTCTCACACCCACCATGTAAAGAGGCTGCTACACAACATAACACGCAGCACCTATACAGGAGTGGGCCAATGTGGTTGATAGTTGTTTGTATGGAAAAAGACATGCGGGTTATGATTATTACAACAACTTCATTAACTGTACACCTACTTTTGCCCCACCCTGTATATGTGAATCATGAGTAGATCAACTTCATGAATAAATAAGATCTGGAGTAAAGAAAGGGCGGGTGGGGGGGGGGGAGGGGAGTCAGGGAGATAAGAGGGTCTGTGTGGTTGGTCCATACTGAGTTTCCTTTAAGGTTCCTGCCAGAGACCAGAAGCCTAGTAAATCATATGGGGACTGTGAATTCTGCCCTTGGTTTCTAGTATATGATGTGGTGGGGAGGGGGAGGCCAACCCACAGACTTTTCTGGGTAGTAATGGTACCAGTCCCTGGGAGGGATGATAGGAAGATGTCTCAGGTACTAAGGAGCTGGGTGTGCTGGTTGGGAACCAAGGTGCCCGGTCAGTATCCAACTAGTTAAAGTGGTGCTCACTTTCAAAGTAAAATCATTCTCTTGCCACCTTTGATGTCATGCTCTCTAATCCCCCCATAGCTCCAAAAGATGGCAAGAGCATGAAGGTCAATTTGATGAAAGGACACTGTTGATACTATTTTCCTGAAAGGCATCAAACACCATAAAAAATCCAGAGTCTCTGACCCAGCTATTACTCTCAGTGAGTTTATGCTAAGGCAGGGGTGGGGAACCTTTTTTCTGCTGAGGGCCATTTAGATATTTATAACATCATTGGAGGGCCATACAAAATTATCAACTTAAAAATTAGCCTGCTATATTTGGTTAAACATTTAATTAACTCATCCCTAATGCCTTGGCAGGGCTAGACCAAATCATTTCCAGGTGCTTTATATGGCCCGCAGGCGGGATGTTCCCCACCCCTGTTCTAATGGAATAATCATAGATACACACAAAGATACTACAAAGATATTAATGGCAATGCTGCTCATAAAAGAGAAAAATTGGAAATAACATAACAGTTTAATGAGAAAGATGTTAAATTTTAGTACAGCCAAAAGAGGAATTCTGTGTAACTATCAAATGACTGTAGAAAAATGTTAACACTATATTAAGTCAAAAGTTTCAAAATACATAAAATACCCTTTTTTAAATATATAGATGTATATTATAACTAATTAGGAAGGTACACACCAAAATAATACAAATATTTATTTTTTGAGTGGCTTCATTGTAGGGTGGTGTGTTTTTTTTTCATTTATCAAATTGGTGACAATAAAATGCTATTATATAATTGAAAAAACAATTAAATCTTTTTTAAAAGAAGAAAAGAAATAAAGGACAGAATATATTTTTATCTTGTCATGTTCCCAGGAAGAGATATATAAAAATAAGGTAACTACCTGATTTTTAAATTATCTCCTCAAATTAAAAATCACGAATTGGACCAAGGTGCTGGGACATGGACTGTTTTCATGTATTCATTGCTTCCTATGTATAAAGTGTTGAGATGCTGAGAAAATAATGGCAACGAAGTGGTGGGGACCGTGGAAAGGTTGTAAAGACCAGGAAGTAGCATGAGGCCTGCAAGTGGACTTGGATGGTGGGCACAACAGAGGTAGGAGGATAAGTGTGTTAGTTTTCTATTGGTGCTGTAACAAATGATCACAAACCAAGTCACTTAAAACCACACAGTTCTATAGGTCAGAAGTGCGAAATAGGTCTCACTGGGCTAAAACCAAGGTGTCAGAAGGGCTCTCTTCCTTTGTGAAGGCTCTAGGACAGAATTCACTTCCTTGCCTTTTTGTACTTCTAGAAGCAACTCGAGTTCCTTTGGTTAACGGTCCTTCCCTTCATCTTCAAAGCCAGCAAGGGCAGGCCAAGCCCTTCTCCCATCATAGCACTCTGAGGTCCACCTCTGCTTTCCTCTTCCACTCGTATGGACTCTTGTGAGTATATTGGTCCTACCTGGATAATCCAGAATCCTCTCCCTATTTTAAGGTCAGTTGATTAGCAAGCTTAATTGCTTTTTGTCATGGAACATAACATATTCCCAGGTTCTGGGGATTAGGATGTGAACAGCTTTGGGGGCCATTATTCTGCCTCCTAGCACCAGCTAGAAAATCATTACAATGACCCACATGAGAGCCTGAAGAATGGCAATAGCAGTGGTGATGGGTGGAGAAGGCAATTCATCAGATATAAGGTTGAAACCTCTAGGATTTGGTGGCCAGTTAGAAATGGGGAGTGAACTGTAGCCTAGGTCCCAGGCTGAGCTGTTACCACTCACAGAGACAAGAAACACATGCAAGGGACCAGCTGGGGGAGGAGGCTAGTACGTGGTATGCATGTAGAACTTGAGGGGCTCCTGGGACTGGGAGTAGACATGACCAGTAACATCTGGCTCTATGAGCAGGTAGTCTGGAGACAGGTCTGGGCTGGATTATAGGAAGTGGGAGAGAATAGCTTAAAGCTCCATGATGAAGCTGAGGAGATGAACAGGTGAGCTGTCTGCTCTGGTATGGATGACATAGAAAGAACAGAAAAGCTTTTCTTTATGGATATCTTCCATTTGTACTCAACATTCATTGAGTAGCTCTCGGTAAGATGTGAGTACTACTAGTACATAGGGCAAGAAGGATTATTCTCAAGCTGATTAACCAAGTCGGCCCCTTCCTCACTCAGTTAGAGCTATAGAAAAAGATGTCTATGTTTCTAGAAGTTCTAAAGTATTTCTCTAAATTGGCAGGTACAAAATAGTCCTGGGATATAAAGTGCTGCATAGAGAATAGAGTCAATAAGAGCGTATTAGTGACAGGTGGGTACTAGACTTACGGGGGAATCACTTCGTAAGTTGTATAAATGTCTAACCACTATGCTGTACATCCGAAACTAATAGAATACTGAATGACAACTGTAACTGAAAATTTTTTCTAAAAATTTTAAGTGCTTCTCTAAGTTAACCGTACCACATAACTACCTTATATATAATTCAATCTGGTGAACTAGGTTATAGAAAAGCCAGAGTAAATTTCCAGCAGTCTTAACTACTTTTTAAGCTTAAAAAGGAGACTATTAAACAACATTTAAAAACAACATAAGTTTTAAATCATTCTTATAGCTAATTTGGGGAACACCTCTGCTAAGACACTATCTTTTTAGAAGCACTCATGGAGAAAAATATGTAAAAACCCATTTGATCTCCCACAGGCTCATTCAAGTTCCCACAACACATATCCTCTGGGGACACAAATGCTCTAGCAATGCAGCCGTCACATAGACTGAAGGTATTTCAGATGTGCCTTCACTGTAAACTCAGGAATCAAAGGCAAAAGGAAAAAATGTATATATGTATATATTTTATTTATTTATATATATATATATATATATATACACACACACTAATAAAAGACAAACATGCAAATTGACCATACCTTCGCTATGCCTTAAGCCATGCTCACCAGCCAATCAGAGCGACTATATGCAAATTAATCCAACCAAGATGGTGGCCGGCAGCCACGAAGCTGGAGCAAGCAGAAGGCTTGGTTCCAATGATGGAGGAAGCCAAGCTTCCCGCCTGCGGTGGCTGGCTCTGAGCTCCACTCAAAGCAACAAAGTTTCAATTATAGAAGATAAATAAACCCCAGATACCTGCTTTCAGCCGGCCATGGCCACGGAGCTGGAGCGAGCAGGAGGCCTGTCCTGGCTGGCTCTGAGCTCCACTCCAGGCTACAAAGTTTCAATTATAGAAGGTAAATAAATCCCAGAATTTAAAAAAAGAAGAAAAAAAGGAGAGGCTGGGAGCTTCTGTCACCGGGGAGGCTTGGCCAGCCTGAAAATGGCCCTCAGCCCCTCACCCAGACTGGCAAGGCACCCCAGTGGGGACCCCCCCCCACCCTAAAGGGGGTGTGGCCAGCCTGAAAACTGCCATCAGCCCCTCACACAGGCTGGCCAGGCACCCTAGTGGGGACCCTCACCCTGAAGGAGGTGTGACCAACTGCAAACAGCCATCAGCCCTTCACCCAGGCTGGCCAAACCCCCATGGGGTGAGGGTCCCCACTGGGGGGCTTGACCAGCCTGCAAATACCCATCCGCCCCTCACCCAGGCTGGCCAGGCACCCCAGTAGGGACCCCCACCCTGATCCAGGACACTCTTCAGGGCAAACCAGCCAGTCCCCACCCGTGCACCAGGCCTCTATCCTATATAATAAAAGGGTAATATGCAAATTGACCCTAACAGCAGAATGACTGGGAATGACTGGTCACTATGACACACACTGACCACCAGGGGCCAGATGCTCAATGCAGGAGCTGCCCCCTGGTGGTCATTGTGCTCCCACAGGGGGAGCTCTGCTCAGCCACAAGCCAGGCTGACGGCAGCCAGTACAGTGGTGGTGGTGGGAGCCTCTCCCGCCTCCTCAGCAGCGCTAAGGATGTCTGACTGCAGCTTAGGCCTGCTCCCCGCTGGCAAGTGGACATCCCCCGAGGGCTCCCGGGCTTCCAGAGGGATGTCTGATTGCCATCTTAGGCCCAATCTCCTGGGGATCAGGCCTAAGCCAGCAAGTGGTCATCCCCCGAGGGGTCCCAGACTGTGAGAGGGCACAGGCTGGGCTGAGGGACCCCCCCCCCCCGAGTGCACAAATTTTTGTGCACCAGGCCTCTAGTATATATATATATTTGTTTTAAGTATTGGTTGGATCAGTTTTAGTTTTGTCCAGTTACTACTGAAGCAAATATTCTCCCCTGAATGAGGGGTGTGGGTAGCAATTAGATCCGGAAGGGGCCTGAGAGATAATTCGGTGAAGTCAACCTCCTCTTAAATACGAGGACACTGAGGAACAGAGAGCATTAATGACTTGCCCGAGGTCACTTTACAGCCCTCGGATGCTGGGCCAGCTCCCAGGTTAGTATTCCCCACATGGCCCGATGCGCATCTCTCCTCCTCACCTGCCCATTCACATTCTCCCCTACATACAACAAACACATTTTATCTACTCCTGTCCATCTCTCTGTGTGAAATTATAGATGCCTGGGATTTTCTTTCCTCATTCCATACCCACCACTCACACCTCTGGTCACCCCACAATGATTTCCTGGTCTGCCCAACCTGAGAGGTCAGGGAGCAGGCGTGACTAGCAAAGTTCACAGAATCTGCTCTGCCAGTTCTTACAGATACACGGAGCATACCTGGAGGAACTGAATACATAAAAGATTACCAGAGCCCGGCTGGTGTAGCTCAGTGGTTGAGCGTTGACCCACGAACCAGGAGGTCACAGTTCAGTTCCCGGTCAGGGCACATGCCTGGATTGCGGGTTTGATCCCCAGGGTGGGGAGTGCAGGAGGTAGCCAATCAATGATTCTCTATCACCACTGATGTTTCCATCTTTCTCTCCCTCTCCCTTCCTCTCTGAAATCAATAAAAATACATTTTAAAAAAACAAAAAGATTACTAGAGTTTCTTTACTAGTACTCTCTAGATCACTTTCCTTTGGGCCTCAGAAAGGATAGAAAAGCAGAATTAAATCATTGCTGAAGAGGCAAAGCAGAAAAAATTGTAGGACAGGGATTTTTCATACACATTTAGCGATGTTATTGCTCCACAGTAGAAAGTGCATTTCCCCCACACCTACAGGCTGTCACTAATGACTACACACACAGGAAGTGTCAGGCTTACATCTATTAAATCACCGTGCTTCCTGCAAGAGGCACTGCTTTGGGATATGCTTTTATCCTTATTTATGTACTTATCCTCATTACCGTGTTCCTGATAACCAGCTGTATGCGATGCTCGAGCCCCCGAAGGAAGCAGTGCTCAGTTCTCAACCCAGCTTATTAAAAAATAACCAGACGCCTCCAGTGTGCCTTTGAACAGAGGAGTATCCAGTGTCTGCAAACATGAGCCAATCTTAGAGAAAGAAACAAGCTTTGCAAACGGGAACAAAATGTAATTGCCACCATCTGCTCCTGCCAATCCCCAGAAGACTGGCCTTCTCACCTAGATGTAAGACAATCAGGTGTCCACAGACGCCGGAGCGTGTTGCCATGGGACTTCTAATGACTATAGATCACTAGTCCTCGCACGCAACCCCACCTGGCGAGGTATTCAGACACAGAAGGGGACTGTACATAGGCCCACTCGGCTCAAAGTTCTGTGCCAAGGCCAAAACTAGTTTAAAAACGGACACAAGCATAGGGGGGCGAAACTTTGGTTATATCCTATCTTCCTGCCAATTGTACAGCATACAGCTTTCTATCACCTACTTCCCTTAGGGTCCCTGGTCCATTCCTGTCTCTCATGATGCAGCTCTGGGCAGCATCCTTTCCCGCTCTCCAGGCCTGCATACCAGCCTCTGTCTGACTCGCAACCTCCCTCCATTTCCTGTAATGGTCAGGTGAACCCAAATGACACAGATCCATAAGGGGCTGAAACTCCCAGCACTAAAAATCTCTCAAATTAATTAAAAATAAAGCAAAATTGTAATAGCTCGCTTATCCATTTTACATCTATTATAGTTCTTATACTATTTTCAAAGAAAGCGCCCCCCTTCCCTCAGAACGCCAAAGTTAGCCCCAGAATCATTCAGAACAACCAACTCACCCGGCTCTGTGGAACATTCACAACTGCAAGGCACGTGAAACCCGGCATGGCATTTCCTTGAGAGAGTTGATTCAATAATTGCTTCGAAGCTACCTAAATACTTCCTGAAAATGCACCTCCACTTCCCCTTCTTCTCCTAACTGCAGGTGACTAATTTTTTCTAACTCTGGGCCATAATGACTCTTTATCTTCCTTGGAGTTAATAATATGCACTCCAACTGCTGAAACCTGCAGTTCCCACCTGAAAAGGGTGAAAGAGAGCGAGTTGTTTATTTGAGGGTGAGAATCACCGAAGGAATGTTTGCGAGAAAGAGGAGGTCGAGAAACCAGTCTGACTCGCCAGGATAGCTATTAGAACCTTCTGCCTTCATAATTTAATAATTTTTTTGTAAATCCATCACCACCTGTTCAGTGGCATTATTATTATTTCTCCCTTTATGAGCAAAATTATCTTCCTGATAAATGTGCTCCAGGTTATTATTCATTTGCTAACAACCTGTAGGTAATTATTCCCTTTAGAGGACAGATGTAATTTGCTGCCCTGATGAAACTCAGACTCTTGCCATCAATATTTTGGTTAATCATAAAAGTACTTTGTTTTTCTTATTTGTGCCTACAGCCTCTGCAATAAAAAGCAAGTGCAAGAGAGCAGCTGGGATTCTGGGGCAGACAAAATGCCTAGTCTCCCATAAATATCATAACCGGGAATAAAAATACAGAAGTTCCCAAGCACTAGCCACTCATTTCTTCACTGGGTAGCTCCATAGAGCTTCAGGCTGAGATGAAGCCAAGCTTCCCGGGATTTAAAACCTGGAGGGTCACAGAAAGTCAGAGGTTGAACTGTGAAGGCAGAAGCAACATCTGAGCTGTTACTCTGTGGAACGTGAAAATGTGAAGCTATGTGTCATGAAGGGCCATTGTCGTTGAGTTGGAACACATTTTTTTTTCTATTTTATTTTATTTTATTTTGTTTTATTGTTTCCCATCACCATTTATCCCCCCTATACCCTCTTCTACCTCAACCCACCCAATCATCTCGCAATCACCACACTGTTGTCCATGTTGGGATACATTTTAAATATTCCTGCTTCAAACAAGAGGAGTCATATAATTACAGCTGAGAAATTGTGACAGAATGTCTAGTCAGTATGTTTTCCCTGTGTATGAAAGAGAACTGATATTTTATTTTCATGCATACTTTTTAAAAAGCACATAGAAACTCAGAGTTGTGGAATACCTCACTACAGTGCTCATATCTCTGGGGAAAATAATTCCATTTGAAACCTGAACCCTCTCCAAGGGAAAAAATGCACACAAAAAATTTTGTAAATACATTCATAGAATGTATTGATGCTACCTTAAAAGTCCATCCCCCCAAAAAAGCCCTTTGAGGCTCTCAAACTCCAGGTTAAGAATTTCTGCTTCAGAGATAGTATTTGGTCCAATTCTCCCATCAACTCAACACAAAAAAACAATTCCTCTTTCACATTATAACTCATCAAGAGAGTGGAAGTTGCTCATCTTCCAACTGACCTTGATTAGACACCATTTTTACACTTCTTTACTTTCCACTCATCATTTCCCAAAGTGTACTATCCGAATGTTCGGAGAAATGAAATGGCACGCCTCAAACTGAACTGAGCTGCCCATCACTGGGAATGTACACAGAATGGACTCTCACTTGCTAGGGGTGTTGCAGAGCAGACCCAAGAATCAGGGGGGCACTGGCATAAATAGCTCCTGAATCCACTCCACTCTGAGATTCCCTGATGACGTTGTACTCCAATGCCTGCATGTCTAGGTCCTTCAAGGGATGGCATTAAGAACTAAGTACTGTGCTTCCTGTGAGGTTCAACCAGGCAGAGCACATATGCTACTTTGATTCTGTGCATTAATTTAGGCAGAATCAACCTACTTTTACCCCTAAGGTAAGTAAGCAAATTCCTTCCAGCATCTAAGGTCTTATAACTTGTGGAGGTCACAACACAGCTCTTATTGAATTTCAAGTCGGTGAAACCCTCTCTTTCAACATGTGCTGCTAAGACACATCACCCACCATTGTTGGCAATTCATTTATTCAGTGTGTTCACTTAGATAATATATTTTTATTGATAACTTATGATGCACCAAACACATTCTAGACAAACAGCCAGGATTGAGGCAGACAAAGTCTCTCTGGTCATAATTCTACATAGTGGTCTGAAACATGACTCTGGTCATAAAATTTGCAAGTTTTTCATTCTCGTGAAATATTCATGAGAATGGAGGCTAAAACACCTCCTTTTCCTTAAGGATAAAACATGAACTCTGTAGGTCCCACAGAGCTTGGAGGTAATTCTTCTGGAACTTCACTTTCAAGGTGAAAAAGTCTGACTCATTCACTTCAAGTAAAGAGCCAGATGAATATAATCATAGCATCATAGAACATTAAAAGAAAATAAAGCAAACACATAAAGACATCCATGATAAAGCCTAACCTTGAAATTATCCTAAGGACAGAACATCTAATATATGTGCACAGGAAAGCTGTAATTATCCACTCATACAAATCTTGGACAATAATCCTTTCTTTTTCATCTATTAATTACAATGGGTCTGAATCCACTCCACTCTGAGATTCCCTGATGACAATAATCCTTTCTTTTTCATCTATTAATTCATCTAGCAATTCGAAATAGTTTCTGAAGCAATTTTGAAAAGTGTTTGTTTTCCACAATATTAAATGCTAAGAATATAATTAGCTACTTAAATGTGAATGCTAATACATCAGTTGTGTCCACAGTGAACATTCTTTGCAACAACACACCACTTGATACCATTCTGTGCCAAGATTTTCTTCTGCAATCACAGATTAACTGAAACTGGCCACAGGAAGGAAAGGAGAAGGAAACAAGCAGTTGGAGAACATCTTATGCAGACACTATCTAGGCTACCATGCCAGAGACTGCTAGTTGCCCTCAATATCTACTCTCTCCTTCTTCCTTAGGACTAGAGCTATCACTTATTAGCTAGGTAAATGGCTGTCCCAAATAAAGATGGCATTTCTCAGCACCGCCAACAGCTCAATGAAGCCATGAAACTAAGGAGATACAAAGTGCAACTTATGGGCAACTTTGAGAGGTATTGAGGGTGGTGAAGCAACAAGACAGAAGGATCCTGGGTCCCTGAAGCCAACACAGTGCCCCCAAACTAAGCTACCTGTAGGCTTGGCTTGGGTGAGAGAGAAATTAACTTGATTAAGGCACTGTCATGTGGCGTTTTCTGTTGCTCATAGCTGAATTTAGGACATAATGGACTTATTTTATCCACACAATACATGCATTAGATAGGTATTATTGTCCCCTTTTTTAGACAATAAGAAAGAATATTTCTTCAAGGTCCCTCAGAAGCAAAAGAATCCCATACATGAAAAAGAAAATGTGGCAGATTGTCTGAGAAGCAAGCAGCACTTCTTGGTGCAATAGACAAACAACAGCACTAACTAGGTTGTCATGGAAGTTTTTAACATAGAATTTTGAGAATTCAATAAGTACCCAAACCTAGATTTAGTTTGAGGCACTTGATTTAATACTGAAAGGGAAATACACCCTAGTTCTGAATGCAAAATATACCAATTGTTTACACACTAAATTGATGCTGCTGCTGCTGAAGCTGACACCTTTACTCTTAAGTTAAATTGCAATGAAGTTTCCTAGGTTTACTTTACAATTTCATCCAAATGACAACTCAGAGCCTTACATATCATAGTTAAATATTCCATATATGCTAACACCATCTGCCCCCTTTCTTCACTATATTTCTCTTTTTTATATATCCATGGCCCTTCACAACATTCTAGGTATAACTAGGATTATGAAAAAAGTCACTTGAAGGAATTGTCTAACATGCAAGAATCACCGACTCAACTTTTCAGTCAAAATAATTTCAGCGTCTTCATACCCCTTTCCTTCCACCCTGATTCTGCATGGACAGTGGTCTTACATAGCACTGTGTAAGTATTAACTTTGCTTGATTGAGATTTAATTCTTAACGGAAACTATACATTTCTCCAAACAACAAGAACAAAAGGCTGACAGCAACCTCAAAATATATTGTAGTCTTAATGAAGAATGTAGTCCTAGAATCATTTTTGTCGATACGGTTTTGAAGGAAGATCAAATCCCTAACCATAATATGTTGAATTTTAATCTTTATAAAGAAGTGACAGCATGATTTTCAAGAACTTTAGAAAACATAGTAAATAAAGATAATTAAGTTGTGTCAGTCAAACACTTTAAGCTGAAATTTCCTTTCCATTTGTCTAGGTCAGGTATTTAACTGGGCTGCGTCCCAATAATTGCATTAAGATGTTCAGAGGCTACAAATAAAGTTTTCTTCCAGACCTTAGCCTAGTAGGAGACAACTATACAACAATTATCTCATAGTGTTCACCTTCACTCATTGGCCAAAACATAGGAAGGGAGGGTCATCTGGTGGTGAGGTCAGGAAGAGATTAGGGAAGAGGGGTTTGGGGTTTGTGCAATGGATGTTTGACTCTGTGTGATAAACCAGAGTAGTACAAATCAATAACTTATCACTTGAATCAATGTATTTTTAAGAGAAAAAGATAAAGAGATAGCTGTTTGATTACCTTGATATATTTCCAATGAATGCAGTTGGTACCATAATTCCATTAAATTGTAGCCCAACTAATATTTTTTGTTACCCTAATAACTTAGTACATAATTTAAAAATTCACAAGCATTCCAGAATGAACAGAAATAATCTATATATATTAAAAGCCCATGGCCCTAATGCCGTAATGACCAAAGACTGACGCAGATGGGAGGGGCTGTGAGCAAGGGGAGGCTTGTGTGAGTGGGCGGGGCTGCAAATGTAGGGGGGTGGGGCCATGTGATTTCGCTGGTTGGGCTTCTAGTGTTATAATAATAATCCCTCCACCCCTTTCTAATATTAGTTTCATCACCACCAATAAGAACTTATAAAGCATTTTCTTTTCTTCTTTACACGTGGCACTAGTTGGGCTCTAAATGTGATCTTTCTTTTGAAACCTTGTGTTGACTATTAGGTACCAGATAGTCTCATTTTAGACATAAGAACCCAGGGATCACTTTAAAGCCAAGTTAATAAACTCATAAAGCACTTCCTTTGTATAAAACAGCTAGTATTTTACTGAAGCTAGGATTTAAAACCAGGTCTGTCTGTTCCTAGGAAGTTTCCTCTTAACCACTGTACTATTACTGGCTCATTCATCTCATTTTCATTAGGACATGTGCTTTGAGGTTGTTGCCACACAGGTGACAAACTGTTATCTTTCTCTTGCTAGGTTCCCCATGTGACTAATCACAATTTTCAGAGAAGCTGGTTTGGGTTAGACAATGTTGACACAGAAGAGGCATAAACATATGGTTTTTCAATGGCTCTGAGCCCCTAACTCTAATCAACAAAGCTAGCAGGGCCCAGGGAAGCAGCTCACAACCTGAGGTGACACTGCAAAATATGGAATACAGGCAGCTAAGGAGAGAACCCAGAGTGAATACATAAATAGGGCAGACACAAAATTAAATTAAATATTGACACTGCCTACAGAGCAAAGGTTATGAACACGATACACAGCAGTTTCCTGATAGAGAGAATGGGACTAGGAAAATGGCCCCTTGCTTAGGATTAGTCACAGACAGCTTCTCAGAGGAGAATTTCAGGTGCTGTCAGAATGGAGAAGTGCCTAGTGGCTTTGCAATAAAGAGTGATGATGTTGGACCCGATTCAAAGGGCAAAGTGAGTAGAAGCAGAAGGTTCTAAGACAACCCACCACTACAAGCACACAAGGCTGTGATGATAATGAATCAACATAGGAGTGTTTATTTGGGTCAACAAACAAGATCTTCTGTGCTTATTGTGCTAGACTCTGTGCTAAACACTGAGGGAACAAAGATGAATAAGTCAATGAGTATTTTCCAGAGGGAGACAAGACACAAACACAGATGTAATTATCACATGTCAGCTACTGAGCTGGAAATGAGCACAGAGTGCTGAGGGAATGGAGAGGAGGTGCTCCTGGAGGTGGAAGAAGAGTTTATCAGAAACAAGGTTGAGACTGGTTAGCTGTTTAATCTGGTCGTTGGGAGTACAAGATCTGCACTCAAAAAAATCTCACTCAGCTCTACCACTCACTGTGCTGTAAAGGAGGCAGACCACCTAACTTTTCTGGGCCTCAATTTCTTCAGCTGTAAAATGAAAATAGGAATAGTATCTACTGCCCTGACTGCGTGGCTCAGTTTGTTGGAGCATCATCCCATAAACCAAGAGGTTGCAGGTTTGATTCCTGGTCAAGGGCACGTACCTGGGTTGCAGGTTTCATCCCCAGTAGGGGCACATGCAGGAGGCAATCGATCATTGTTTCTCTCTCATATTAATGTTCCTCTCCCCCCACTTCTCCCTCTCAAATAAATAAAAAGATATCCTCAGATGAGGATTAAAAAAAAAAAGAATAGTATCTACCTCATGTAGATGTCCTGAAGATTAAAACTTAAAAGAGAGTCTAACAAATGCAGTAAACAATAAAAGTTACCTAATTGCATTGCTGAATAGAATAATGAACATTCATTCAACAAATAAGTGAATGAATTCAATAATGTGGGGAGTGAAAGGGATCAAAAGGAAGTGTGTTTTGAATGTTAAGTGGCCACAATGCCTATGAACACCAAAGTAAAGGTTTCTAATAGGCAGGTCTAGAGACAGGAATTGAGCCAGAGATATAAATTTGAGAATCATCAGGTGATTAAAGTCATGAGAATGAATGAGATCATTTAAAAAGAGAGAGAGGACGAACAAGAAAGTTAGGACCACGTTCTGAACATATCAAACATTTAATAATCAGGAAACAAAGAGGAACCAGCAAAGGAAAACAAGGGGGTAGGAAGAAAATCAGGTATATGGTAACCAGATGATTAAAAGGCAAAGGAACCAGCGTCAGCAAAGGCAGAGGGTATGTATGTGCAAAGTGGGAGTGGGAGGAAAACTACTACAATGTCAGCACTACCTGAGCATAAACTGAGAGGCAGGAGGGAGGTGAACACTAAGATAAAAGTAAAACCAAGGGTGAGAAACCTTGTATGTCAGGTCAAGGACTTTGGATAATTAAGAGGCTCAAAGAGGTTTTAACCAGGACAGAGGTCTGACGGGGTATGCATACTAGACAGCTTATTCGGTAGTTATGAGGATGATTTCTATGGGAGGCAGAATAATGCCCCCTCCAAATTTCCATGTCCTAATCTTTGGGACTTGTGAATATTTTAGGTTACATGGCTAAGGAGCATCAAGATTGCAGGTGGAATTAAGGCTACTAAGCAGATGACCTTAAAATAGGAGGGTTATCCTAGATTATCTAGATGGACCCAATGTAATCACAAGGGTCCTTAAAAATGGGAGAGGGAATCAGAAGAGAGAATCAAAGAAATGGCAGCAGGAGAATGTGACCCGCTGTTGTTGGCTTTGAAGATGAAGGAAAAGGGCCACAAGCCAAGGGATAAGAGCAGCCTCTAGAACAGTAGTTCTCAACCTTCTTAATGCTGCAACCCTTTAATACAGTTCCTCATGTTGTGGTGACCCCCAACCATAAAATTATTTTCGTTGCTACTTCATAACTGTAATTTTGCTACTGTTATGAATCATAATGTAAATATCTGATATGCAGGATGTATTTTCATTGTTACAAATTGAACATAATTAAAGCATATTGATTAATCACAAAAACAATATGTAATTATATATGTGTTTTCCGATGGTCTTAGGCGACCCCTGTGAAAGGGTCGTTCGACCCCCAAAGGGGTCGCGACCCACAGGTTGAGAACCGCTGCTCTAGAATCTCGAAAAGGCAAGAAAATTCATCCCAAAACTTTCAGAAAGAAGTCTTGCTGATACCATGTGAGATGCATTTTGGACTTCTAAACCACAGAACTGAATGATAACAAATTTGTGAACTTTTAAGCTACTAAATTTGTGGTCAATTGTTATAGTAGCAATAAGATCAACCAAAGGACTTGTATGCATGCATATAAGCATAACCAATAGACACAGACACTAGGGGGGTGAGAGCACATGCTGGGGGGTGGAGTTGGGTGGAAAGGATAAAAAATAAGTAAAAGTAAAATTATATGGGAAAGAAGAAAGAATCTAAGAATAAAATTTAATATTTGAAAGAAAAAAAAAAGAAACTAATACAATGTCCTTAAAAGCTAAAAATATTGGAATCAAAAATACCTAGGAGACCATCACATTAGTGCAGAGGAGAGATGATAAAGGTCTGTCTTAGGAAAATGAAATAGGGTAGGAATGAGACTGGTGCTTCTCTGAGCATCTATTATTTACTATTCTGTGATTCTCAACACATTTCTATCAGATAGACAGGTAGGTCTCTTATAGAACATGTGTTCCTACAAAGTTAAGATATATTCCCATTGAAGAAGAACCTACCTAATAAGTTCAATTGGAAACTACTGCCAAAGGAAGTTTAAAATAGTGGTCACCCATTGTCATGCTTTTAAGACTGTATCCAGGATCTGCCTTTTCTTCTAGGAATCCTCCCCCATATGTTGAATTTAGTTTTGTATTATTTCCAAAAGTTAGGAAAATGTTTTTATAACCGTGTCTTCTTTCCTCTACATTTCTCTGACAACTAAAAATGCCTTGCCTATATGTTTGCAGTACTAGTGGTTTTCTCTCTCAGAAGCTACCTTCAGCTTCTCTTATTTTATGCAAGTAACTCATACTCATTGTAGACATTTTAGAACACAAGCAAGCAAAAGAAAAAAAGGTAAGCAATTCTAATCCCACCCCCTGGAGATAATCATTTCTTGCATTTTCAGAGGATCTTTGATAATGTCTTATTAATATTTATACATATTCATGTATTTTATTTTAAAATGCAAGGATGGTACAATATCCGCAAATCAATAAATGTGATACATCACATAAACAAACTGAGAAACAAAAATCACACAATTATATCAATTGATGCAGAAAAAGCACTTGACAAAATCCAACACCCTTTCTTGATAAAAACTCTCAGCAAAGTGGGAACAGAGCGATCATACCTCAACATAATAAAAGCCCTATATGACAAACCTACAGCCAACATCATATTCAATGGGCAAAAACTAAACTCATTTCCCCTAAGAACAGGAACAAGACAAGGATGCCCACTTTCACCACTCCTGTTCGACATAGTATTAGAAGTACTAGCCATAGCAATCAGACAAGAATAAGAAATAAAAGGCATCCAAATTGGAAAAGAAGAAGTAAAACTGTCCTTATTCGCAGACGACATGATACTATACATAGAAAACCCCAAAGATTCCATCAAAAAACTACTAGACCTAATAAATGAATTTGGCAATGTAGCACAATACAAAATTAACGCCAATAAATGTATGGCCTTTTTATACACCAATAATGAACTCACAGAAAGAGAAATGAAAAAAACAATCCCATTTACTATTGCACCAAAAAATTTAAGATACCTAGGAATAAACTTAACCAAGGACATAAAAGACCTGTACTCAGAAAACTACAGAACATTGAAAAAAGAGATAGAGGAAGACATAAACAATTGGAAGAACATACCATGTTCATGGATTGGTAGAATCAACAACATTAAAATGTCCATACTACCTAAAGCAATCTATAGATTCAATGCAATACCTATTAAAATACCAATGGCACAGAACAAACTTTCCAAAAATTCATCTGGAATAAAAAAAAAAAAAAAAATCCCGAATAGCCACAGCTATCCTGGGAAAGAAGAACAAAGTTGGAGGGATCACAATACCAGATATCAAATTATATTACCAAGCCATGGTTCTCAAAACTGCCTGGTACTGGCACAAGAACAGACATATAGACCAATGGAACAGAATAGAGGACCCAGAAATTGACCCAAGCCATTATACTCAATTAATATTTGATAAAGGAAGCAAGAGCATACAATGGAGTCAAAACAGCCTCTTTAATAAATGGTGCTGGGAAATTTGGTCAGATACATGCAAAAAAATGAAACTAGATCACCAACTTACACCATACACAAACACAAACTCAAAATGGCTAAAGGACTTGAAGGTAAGATGGGTAACCATAAAAATCCTACAAGACTCCATATGCAGCAAAATTGCAGACATATGTCGTAGCAATATCTTTACAGACACAGATCCTAGGGCAAGAAAGACTAAGGAGAAAATAAACAAATGGGACTACATCAAAATAAAAAGCTTCTACACAGCAAGAGAAACCATCAACAAAACAAGAAAGCCCACTGCATGGGAGAACATACTTCCCAATGTTATCACTGATAAGGGTTTAATCTCTCTAAAAAATTTATAGGGAACTCATACAGCTTAACAAAAGGAAGATAAACAACCCAATCAAAAAATGGGCAAAGGACCTAAATAGACACTTTTCAAAAGAGGACATTCAGAAAGCCAAGAGACACATGAAAACATACTCAAAGTCACTAATCATCCGAGAGATGCAAATCAAAACAACAATGAGGTATCACCTCACACCTGTCAGAATGGCTATCATCAACAAATTAGCAAATGACAAGTGCTGGAGAGGATGCGGAGAAAAAGGAACCCTTCTTCACTGCTGGTGGGAATGCAGACTGGTGCAGCCATTATGGAAAACGGTATGGTGTATCCTCAAAAATTTAAAAATGGAACTGCCATTTGACCCAGTAATCCCACTTCTAGGAATATATCCCAAGAAACCAGAAACACCAATCAGAAAGGATATATGCACCCCTATGTTCTTAGCAGCATAATTTATAATAGCTAAGATTTGGAAACAGCCTAAATGCCCATCAGCAGTTGAGTGGATTAGAAAACTATGGTACATCTACACAATGGAATACTACGCTGCTATAAAAAAAGGAATTCTTACCATTTGCAGGAGCATAAATGGAACTGGAGAGCATTATGCTAAATGAAATAAGCTAGGCAGTGAAAGAAAAATACCACATGACTTCACTCATTTATGGATAATAAGGAAGATTATAAACTGATGAGCAAAAAGATAGATACAGAGGCAGAGAAGCATTGAACAGACTGTCAATTACAGCGGGAAGGCTAGGAAGTGTTGGGGGTGGGGGTAAGAGATCAACCGATGGACTTGTATGCATGCATATAAGCATAACCAATGGACACAAGACACTGGGGGGGGCGGGTGAGGGCATGTGCTGGGGGGTAGGAAAGGCCAGGGGAAGGTCAATGGGGGAAAAAGGAGACATATGTACTACTATTTGTAATACTTTAAACAATAAAAAGAAAAAATATATATCATGCTTAAATAATATTAGATATTTCTTCATAAGCACACATCATAATTTATTTACTCCATCCCTGTATCACTGGATGTTGATTTCATTTTCCTTTACCCTCCATCTTCTGTGCCCTGTCCCTCTTTACCCTCTGTTCATCTAGGTGTTCTCAGACATCACCACTGGGTGATTTTGTCAGCCTTTTTGAGGCCTATGGCTCCTACTACCACCACTACCCTGGGTGGCTTCCAGGTCTTCTCCACCCAATTGAATACTCAGATATCCTAGACCTCTTACCAGCATGGCACTGGGCAGTACGGAGACAAAGTGACCTTTAAACGGATCAGCAAACTTGACCTTCGTCAATAATGTTAATAGTGACCAGAAATATATATCAGTCTGAAAAGTCCTCAATGCCAAAGCTTTGGTTACTAAGACTAAAAATGTCCCTGTGTTATTATTGCTTATAGCTTACAGGTCTGTGCTAAAAGCCTTGCTACATCAGAGTCCTTACTTTTATTTGCCAACTCAAACAAACAAACAAGGTTGTTTCAGCTAATTTAAATCAGGTATTATCAGATCCAGATGCGCAGACAATGTCAGGAAGCTGGTGACCTTAGCTCTGCTATCTGTTGTGCTGGCTTTACTTTCAGTTTGGGAGGGTTTCTCCTCAAGGTAGCAAGCACTTCCAGGTTTCTATCATTATAGTTCCAAGTCCAGTAGAAGATGCTTCTTTCCTCAATACCTCTAAAAAAACACATCTTGGAACTGGCTCTACTCAGACCATTAGGGTCATGTACTTGTCCCTGTGCTATCTAGAGACATGGCTAGGTTCACTGACTTCATTAGAGCTGGGCTACAGGCCTCCCATACCATGTACTAAGTATGACCAAAGACCTCAGATACCACGAAGAAAGAAATGGATGCTGTGTAAGCAATAAAATAGATAGCCATGCAAGGGCAGTGACCTCAACTTTTGGGGTTACAAACCCCAAAAGATAATTTAATTAAGCTCTTAATGGAGGAAAATGAGCAAAAGCACACACATTTGGCTTATGATACCCTTATAGATTGAAATTTTAGTTCCTTCAATAGGTATATATTCAATAGAAAATACAAGCAACCTTATAAACAGTTATGTTTCTCACTCATTTTTCATGCAAAAAGTAATGGGTATTTCCTAAAAAGTAATTGAAATAAATCCAAATTTTGCACCCCACAAAAAATATGCTCAAAGTAAATTTCAACAAGGAGATTGAATTAGAATTTAAAATTATGAAATGATTTTGAAATAGAATGTAAGTCATCTTTAATATTTAAGCAACTTTTCATTTTGATAGCAACTCATCCTAAAAAAATTACTCATACACACACAGAAGCCAAGAATCAAAGCACCCATCTTTCACCTTGACAGACAGGCAGGCTTGTATCAAGGAACAAAAGGATGCTCCAAGATTTGGGTTGAATATATGTACCATTTCCTTTGTCCTCAAACCCATGAGATCATCTTTGGCAAAGACTGTATCATTGATGCACTGATGTCAGCAGGAAGAGAATTAATAATCCATGCTTTAATATGAAGGTCTTCCAAATAGAAGCAACCTTCAAACAAGTTCAGTGTTTCCAGAGGTCTACAGAGTTCTACCCATAGAAAGATCAACTGACCAGAAACTGTCACCCTAGACTGTCCTTGGTGTCCTATTTATAGAATTCAGAACATGACAGGAAAAGAGTGGTATTATTTGATGTCTCCCCAAAACCACAAACATATGAAAAAATTAGAAAACTTGGAGAATGACAAGGTTTTCTTCTAGACTAAGTGAGCAGGAGCATAATAAGGAGAGTTGGAGGGAATGGGGTTGGACAAGATCACATGTGACCCTCTAGTCTAGGCCATAGTGAGAATGTGAATCTGATTCTACCAGTAGATATGATGGAAGCCATTGGAACGTTCTGAGCCGGAGTGTAAGAGGCCTGATTTACAGCTTAACACTTGGAGTGCGGGAAACGTGTAAACTCGGGCCGATTGTAACTGCGTATTACCAAATATTTGTTTGTTTGCCGTTCACAAAGATACCTACCTGCGTATGCGAACCGTTTCATACCCATACTTCGAACCCATACTTCAAAAGATATAGGCATTTTAAACTAACTCTGATTTTGCGCGGGAAACCTAAATAATTGCCCGCGCCATCTTATATTTTGGCGGGAAATTCACCCGACACCGTAGTGTTTTAAGAGGCTCACTTTGATGCTGTGCAGAGAATAGGCTAGAAGGGCAAGTGTGGAAGAAAGATTACTTAGCACCTTTCCTCAGTATTTCGAAAAAGGGGTAATGGTGGCTTGTACCTGGGTGACAGTGGTAAAGGTAAGTATATTTTTGAAGGTAGAGCTAAGCCAACAGGTATGACTGACAGATTGGATATATGTTGTGAAGAAAATGAAAGAGTCAAGGATAGCTTCAAGGATTGGGACTCAGCAGACTATAGTGCCTCTTTACACAACTGGAGAATGCTTTCAGAGGAACAGGTGGTGAGGAAGAATCAAGAATTTGTCTTGGACATGTTCAAGCACAGATGCCTACTGGACACCCAAGTGAACATGTTACCTGAACCAATGAGTCTGGATTTCAAGTCAAGCCTGGAGATAAAAATGGGGAGTCCTAAGAGTGCTAAAATAGTATACATGTGACTGAATAAGACATCCTTTAGACAGACATCAAGATTCAGCAACAACATAACACGTGAAACTTTTGCTTCACCGGAGTGGAAAAAATAGAAATATTTCATCTGTGCTCCATCTGGGTTCAGAGGACAAGCTTTTCCTTCCCCTTGGAGTTCTGCCTGGCAAAGAAGCTTCGCTTGGAACTCAGCCTCAGAAATCATGAGGCTTCTCCAATCCTGAAGTGATATAACAATATATATTACAGAGAGATCAATGCTGTTCCAAACTGAACAAATTATAACTCCCCATACCATTTCAAAGACGTCATTAGCTTTTAAAGTTTCCAAGAAGGGCCCTGACAAATTTGGCTCAGTGGATAGAGTGTCAGCCTGCGGAGTGAAGGGTCCCAGGTTCGATTCTGGTCAAGGGCACATGCCCTAGTTGTGAGCTCAATCCCCAGTAGGGGGTGTGCAGGATGCAGCCAATCAATGATTATCTCTCATCATTGATGTTTCTATCTCTTTCCTTCCTTCCCTTTCTCTCTGAAATCAATGAAAATATATTTTAAAAAAATAAAGATTCCAAGAAGGGCTCCTCAAATAAGAAAAACAGGACAGGCCATTCTGAGAGAGCTCAGTAATATCATCCATTCACATGCTAAAGAGTTGTGACCTAATTGATTTCTCCAAAGCCTGCTTCAAAATATTAGATTGGCCAGTAATTCTGGAGTTTCTCCAACTGTGTGTGACTTCTTGTCTTTGGCACTGCAATAAAAAAAAATGTAAACAAGACTACTTGTTCGGCAAAACCAAGTTTGGTCTCTTCTCATGAAGAAGACCTATTTTGCCTGGTGTGTTTTCAACATGCAGAGATGTAAGGTCCTCCCTTCAGCTTTATTGCCTCCAAGCTCTCTTCAGCCAAAAAAAAAGAAAAAAGATTTCATTTTCTTCTCTGTCATTTTCTATTGAGGCTAGACCCAGTGTAAATAAAGTCCAATGTCCATAATCATAACTGTAGGGTGTATTTTCTTTTATTTCCACCAACAGAAAGTTATTTAATTTCAAAACATAAAAATGGCAATAAGTATATATCACCTAGCAGTATACATCAGCATCCCATGCCATCTGACTCTTAATATATGATATGACATTCATTTTTCTTTAAAAACAATCTGAAAAGGGTAAAATGAAAGTAGTTTTTTGGGCAGCCCACCAATCTCCGCAAGGCCATAGACTATGTCTTTGTAAAATGTAAAGGAAGTCCTCATGCTTCCATGGTGGCAAATTGTATTCCCAGAATCCATCATTCATTCATTCACTCGTCCTTGCAACAAGTAGTTGGTGGTCATGTACTATGCACTGGCCACTATGGCTCTGGGCAAAGCAGCAAACCAGACAAAATTCCTGCACTCATGAACCCACCGTTTAGTAGTAGAAACAGACAAACTAGTAAACAAATAAATATATTTTTTCAGAGTGACAAGTACTAAAAAGACAAATAGAGTGAGGTAAGGAAATAAAGATAGATGTGAGCTGTCTGCAGGGTGGGGAGAGAGTATGGGAGAGGATTTTAAAAGGATGTCACATTTGAGCCAAGAGCTGGATGAAATGAGGGAGGAGGACCAATACTCCAGATTCCCCAGAAGAATTCATCACCCCCTACTTCTCTATTGCACTTTAAATCTCTATTCATTCATTTTGATAAATATTTCTTGAGTGGTCTACCGCATCCCAGGCACTGTTCCCAGAGCTCTATTGTAGCTTCAGTTCATCCTGTTTCTATCTGTTCCTACCAAGAGACTGCAGTGACGGGGACTAGGTCTTTGTAGCTCCTTTAGTGCTTTGTATTTGGGGAAATAAAATGTTTGATGGAGAGGTGAATAGATGGACAATTGGGCAGACAGTCCAAACCTCAAGTACTTCCAAGAGTCAATTTTGTTATTTTCCTTGCTGCTCCCCCAGTCAAGATTCATCTTCTCTCAGAAGAAAACCAAGGTTACACAGACTTCTCCTACAGAACTCAGCATAATAAATCAGGTTGGGCCTCTTGGGAAATAAAGGATTCGAGTAAAAGGAAATCTTTGATTTAAAATGTAGTTCATTATTCAACACTCTTTGCTAGACAGCCAATATAAAGGCCATAAACCTTGCCTTAACTCAATAATTCAAAGAGCTCCCCAAACACAGGGTAATACACTGACTTACTTGAAATCGTCCCCAACAAGTGGCTCATTGGTCACAAGGGCACACAATGTCACACTTGTGTGTGGTGCTGTCAGTGCAACAACATTTCTCAGATGTCAAAAGCAAAATGAAAATGAATTTGGTAATCCTATCCAATCCTTTAATTTTAAAGAAGCCCACATATTTCCCTCTTTTTCATGCTTAATTCTGTGTTTCTGAGTGCTTAGAGAAACCTTTTCAAATTAGAAGTTTTAATAAATCCTTAGTCTCTCGGGAGGGGACATGTACCAAGAGAAGTTCAAAATATTAGCTGGTTGATCAAAATTAGTTATAAAATGGCATTAAATCTTGAAAACATCACTCGCATCATCAAACTGAAAATATACATGACATTAATGAATTTGCAGCTGAATCTCCGCCAGCATCTCTTGTAAGGTCCGTACCAAATGCCTTCCTAACAATTTTCTGCCACTATAATCACTTGGCAAATTGCGATAACAGCACACTTGCTTCCCTTTAACTGCACTTTTTGGCTAAGGCAGACAATATTCCTCATGTAAACCCCTGCTTCTGTTGTTTTAAAATCAAACATCCTTTCACCTGAAAAGCACAGAGGAGCTGGTTTCCCTGGCAACAACGTAATTTGCTTCCAGTTCAATGGAACATCGAGTTCTTTTTCATGGGTTCACTGCACTGAGAGGCCAATCATAGCTCCCAGAGCCCCACTTCCTTTGCAAAGGACTATTAAAAACACAGTCTGTTGCTAAGGTGTTTTTGTTATGGTTAAATGAATCTCTTAAATATTGATTTTAATGCTTTCAATTTTTTTTAAGCAGCTCTGCTTTCAGCTTTCTCTTAAACACATAGGACACAGCTTCTCTGAGTTTCTTATTCATCTGCTATGGCTCTCTCATTTCAATTATGCAAATCCACAGGCATCTTCTTTTGTAGATTTTTTTTTTCAACTAAAAACAACAATCACTTGACTAAATGGGGATGGGCTCGGGAGAGAACTGTTTTTCCAACTCTGGTGTAAATAATCCAGAACTGTGACAAAGTTAATGCCTCTGAATTGGCCAACTCTTGCCATCTAAACTAAAATACTTAAAGGTACATTAATTGGGGCTGAATTTGTATTAAAGGTAATTACCTTGGACCATTCTGGCACATGCCTCGTTCTAAGAGCAGATCTTCAAAGCTAGTTAGGTGCTAGTCCGTGGCCAAGTCCTACAAAATGCAACTTCTGCTCCCATTTCAGGGGTACCTAGTTGTCCAGCTGGAATTCCTATGAAATATTTGTCCATAAAAGAGATCTGTCTGAGGTATTACCTTACAAATTTTACTCAGGAAAGTTCAGGTGAGTAAATTAAAAGTGCTGCGTACATAGTAAATAGGCAAAAAAATAATAATAAATTTAAAACTCTCCTATAACAAAATCACAGTGAAATGGCATGTTTTTGCCAAAGGACAAGTAGCAGCTCAGGGTAACATATAAAAATGAAATATAGAAAACAAACACAAGGAAACAGCTTCTGAAAATGGTGGAAAACAGCTTCTGGAATGGGGGCTTATTACCTCATTTCACCAAAGCTGGCTTCACCTTTCAGAACACACTTAAAGACACCGGACGTTTTGCAGAAAGTATTGAGAAAGATGACATATTTGAAAAAATTACATAGAGTTAGAGTGCGTGCATATATATGGATATGCATGATAACAAGTTGGAGTAGAAATAGCTATCGTAATAAAAATAGTTGTCAAATTTGGGGCAAGAATTTCCTATTTTTTAAGCCTGAACTTTAAGTGAATGTAAACAGAAGTTGAAGTCTCTGTAACAGTCACTGTGTCAAAAAGCAACAAAACCCATGTGATATACAGTTCAGCGTGGAGTGTGGAAATGGACAAGGCACATCAGGGACTGATGCAGAGGGGGCTTAGAAGAAATAAAAATACAGGTATGGACATGGCTAAATGCTGCATTAGCCGTTCTTTTTTAAAAATATGTTTTTATTGATTTGAGAGAGAGACAGGAAGGAAGAAGGAAAGAGAGATAGAAACATCAATGAAAGAGAACATCAATTGGCTGCCTCCTACACGCCTCCTACTGTGGATCGGCCTGCAATCGGGCATGTGCCCTGACCAGGAATCGAACCAACATCCTCTTGGTGCATGAACCTACTGAGCCACACCGGCTGAGCTGCATTAGCTATTCTTGATTAAAGCCTCCACCAATATGTAGTAAAGAAAATGTAATAGTTAACTCTAGGCATTCCAAGTTATCTTATATAGAGTTTGCTTTCAGTTTTACAGTAGAGTAGTGTAGTGAGTGGGTTTGAAGGGTGGCTTCCCAAAAAAGATATATCCATATCCTATCCCCCAGTGCCTATGAATATGGCCTTACTTGAAATAAAAAGGTCTTTGCAGATGTAATGAAATAAAGGGTCCCAAAATAAGATAATCATGAATTCTCCAAGTGAACTCTACATCTAATGACAAATGTCCTTCTAAGAGATGCAGAGGAGAGACACACAGGAGAAGACAGGAAGGCTAGATAAAAACAGAGATTGAGTTATGCAATCACAGTGAAGGAACCTCTGGAGCCATGAAATGGTACAGGAGGCAAGGAAACAGTCTCCCCTGAGCCTTCAGAGGCAGCACAGACCTGCCAACACCTCAGTTTTGTGCTCTGGCCTCCATAAATGTAAGAGAATAAATTTCTGTTGTTCTAAGCCAACATTATGGTGGTCACAGGAAATAAACAAGTAGTATATAGCATGCATACAATGCAGTAGTACCTATTGTGGAGTTTTAAAGTTAGCACATGATGTAAAATTTGCATATAGTCTAGTTCTGGATGGTTGCTCAGTGGTTAGAGCATCAGCCTGCTGATTGAAGGGTCACGGGTTCGATTCCCAGTCAAGGGCATGTACCTCAGGTGCAGGCTCAATTCCCAGCCCCAGTCGGAGCAGGTGCAGGAGGTAACCAATCGATGTGTCTCTCTCACATCGATGTTTTTCTCTCTCTCTCTCTTCCTCCCTCCTTCCTCCCCTCCACTCTCTCCAAAAAAATAATCAATGGAAAAAATATCCTCTGGTGAGAATTTTAAAAAATTGCATATAGTCTAAAAGCGGTTACCAACCTTTTGGACCTCACAGACCACCAGTGGTCTGCGGACCACCAGTTGGCAACTGCTGGTCTAAATTACCTTGAAAATTCTTTGAATTACTCTGAAAGTGCTCTAAAAATATATGGCTTGGCTCACTTTGACTTCAACTTCAGTGTTTGAAATTGTTGCTGCTTCTTGGTTGAGCACCAGATGAAGAAGCTGGCTTGAGTTTCAGGAACACTTATCTAAATCAATGTGGTTTAATCTTATGGGACCTAAAGTGCTTTTTGAAAAACACAGGCCTCTCCTCAGAAGATTCTGATTCTATAGGTCTGCACCAGATTGAGAATCTGTATGTCTAACAAGTAGCAGGTCATTACAACCCGACGAGTTTGTAAATCACTAATTTAGTCCATAGCAGCTCAGTTTGTTGTCTTTATAAAGTACAAATTAAAGGAGCACCTCATGATTTCACTAAGCAGCTAAACCTGGGACACCCATATCAACTCTGCAGGCAGCATGCTGGGGGAGAAATTGGGAAGAAAGAAAAGACAGGTAAACCAAGATGGCAGCATAGGCAAACACCTGTACTTGCTGCCTCCCACAACCACATCAAAATTACAACTACAAAAATAGAACAACCATCATCCAGAACCACCAGAAAGCTGGCTGAATGAAAGTCCTAGAAATAAAGAAATAAAGAAGAAAGCACACTGAGATTAGGAGGAAGGGCGGAATGGGCTGGTCCAGTACCCACGTGTGTTGCTTTTTTTAATCAGGAGGGAGATCATCTCTGCTGAGGCTGCCCAGAGGAGTAAGGGGTCCCAGCCCCACACCAGACCTCCAGCCCAGGGTCCCAGAGCTGGGAAAAGAAGTCCTTATGGGCAGTAGGAACTATGGGCTATTAAAACCAGTGTGGATTGGGGCTTAGTGACTCAGAGGCTGCTGGAGACCCAGCTGTTCCTCTTAAAAGACCGGCACCACGAACTGAACTTACAAGGTCCTGCTACCTCTGAGCTCCAGCACCAGCGCAAGGCTTTGGGGGACACAGACACATACGAGGAGGAACTGGATTGTCTGGCATCAGGGCAGAAACCCCGGGGGTGGCTTTCCCCCAGATGGAGGTGCTTGCAGGGGTCATTGTTTCTATTCTGGGACCTTCCCATTTGCTCCCTCCTGGTGATTCCATGAGACCCCACCCCATTCAATTTACAGCCCTACTCAACCTGTGTGCAGTGGCTTTTGCATATGAATGGCCTGTCTTGGGTTCAGGCTAAAATCTGTCAAATAAGCTGCAGCTGGGTCAGAAAGCCCCAAACCTATAAATAAAAGGTCCAAGACCTGGTACTAGAACAGTGGTTCTCAACCTTGGCTGCACATTAGAATCACCTGGGAATCTTTTTAAAATCCTGATTTCTGGGCCTCATCCTTTGGAAATTCTGTTTCTTTGTTACTAATGTTGTGGCCCCACCCCATAGAAATCTGGATTTTAAAAAGATTCCCAGGTGATTCTAATGTGCAGCCAAGGTTGGGAACCACTGTACTAGAACCTGCCTGCCATGCTTCACAGCTGGGCCTCGTCTGGCTACTTCCAAACCCGATACAAAGAGGAGGAATCTGCAGATCTCTCTGTAGCTCCTGCTGGATGGCCCCAGGCAGTGGCTAACTTTACTCTCCCTGGAGACCCAAGAGCCAGTATACCCAGTGGTCAGTGTCAGACCATAACAGATTACAACTCTACACATCCATAAGCAACACACTCAAGGGGCAAACTCAGTGAGCACCAAAGCCCCACTGAAGCAAGTCCTGCTACATAAGGGTATCTCCTACACAGCAGCTCTCCCACTATAGTTGCAGCTGATCCTCACAGCCAATTGGCCTGGAGATCAATTTCTCCCAGTAACACCAACAGCAATCAAGTCTCAACTACAACAAGACTGTGCACATAGCCCATAAAGGGGTGCACTTAGAGTGTCCACCTCAGGTGATTGGGGAGGCTGAGCTACAGGGCCGTATAGGACCCCTACTACACAAGGCCACTCTACCAACTCAAGGAGACTTAGCAGCTCTACCCAATACATAGAAACAAACACAGGGAAGCAGCCAAAATGTGGAGACAAAGAAACATGTCACAAATGAAAGAAATGGAAGAAAGCAAACTATTGGATATAGAGTTCAAAATCATGGTTATAAGGTTACTCAAGAATCTTCTAGAAACCTCCAAGGGACTTAGTGAGACTTTCAAGGATCTTAGTGAGAATGCCAATAAAAATGGAAAAGGACCAGTCAAAAATTAAGCATACACTGACTGAAATAAATAATAATATACAGAGATTCAACAACAGACTAGAGAATCCCGAGAATCAAATCAACAATTTGAAATATGAGAAAGCAAAAAACAACCAACTAGAAGAGCAAAAAGAAAAAATAATCCAAAAATATGAAGATAGTGTAAGGAGCCTCTGGGACAACTCCAAGCATACCAACATCTGCATTATGGGGGTGCCAGAAGAAGAGAGAGAGAGAGCAATATATTAAAAACCTATTTGGAGAAAAAAATGACAGAAAATTTCCCCTCTCTGGTGAGAGAAATACACTTACAAGTCCAGGAAGCACAGAGAGTTCCAAACAAAAGGAACCCAAAGAGGACCACACCAAGACACATCATAATTAAAATGCCAAGGGGTAAAGACAGAGAAAATCTTAAAAACAGTTATATAAAAGCAGTTAGTTACCTATAAGGGAGTGCCCATACAACTGTCAGCTGATTTCTCACCAGAAATTATGCAGGCCAGAAGGGAGTGGCAAGTAATATTCAAAGTGATGAATAGCAAGGACCTACAACCAAGATTACTCTACCCACCAAAGCTATAATTTAGAATTGAAGGTCACACAAACAAGAAAAAGTTAAAGGAGTCCATCACCACCAAACTAGTATTATATGAAATGTTGAAGGGTATTTTTTAAGAAGAGGAAGAAGAAGAAAAAGAAAACTATGAACAACAAAATGGCAACAAATACCTATCTATCAACAATTGAATCTAAAAATCAAAATAAAAGAATAAGAAATCTAAAGAACAGAATAAACTGGTGAATAAAATAGAATCAGAGGCATGGAAATGAAACAGACTGAGGATTCTCAGAGGAAAGGGGGTGAGGGGATGGGAAGAGATTAAACAAAGATCTTATATGCATATATGCATTATCCATGGACACAGACAATAAGGTGGCGAAGGCCTACGGTGGGGAGGAACCCAGGTAGAGGAGGGCTATGGGGAGAAAAAGAGGGACATCTGTAATAATCTCAACAATAAATATTTTTATTTTTTTTAATATATTTTATTGATTTTTTACAGAGAGGAAGGGAGAGGGATAGACAGTTAGAAACATCGATGAGAGAGAAACATCAACCAGCTGCCTCCTGCACACCCCCCACTGGGTATGTGCCCGCAACCAAGGTACATGCCCTTGACCGGAATCGAACCTGGGACCTTTCAGTCTGAAGGCCGACGCTCTATCCACCAAGCCAAACCGGTCAGGGCAACAATAAATATTTTTTTAAAAAGAATAAGAAACTCCCACTTGACCCAGTGATCCCAATTCTAGGAATATATCCCAAGAAAACAGAAACACCAATCAGAAAGGATATATGCACCCTTATGTTCATAGCAGCACAATTCACCATAGCTAAGATTTGGAAACAGCCTAAGTGCCCATCAGCAGATGAGTGGATTAAAAAACTGTGGTACATCTACACAATGGAATACTACGCTGCTATAAAAAAGAAGGAATTCTTACCATTTGTAACAGCATGGATGGAACTGGAAAGCATTATGCTAAGTGAAATAAGCCAGTCAGAGAAAGATAAATATCACATGATCTCATTCATTTATGGAATATAATGAACAACATAAACTGATAAACAAAAACAGATCCAGAGACAGAGAAGCATCGATCAGACCATCAAACCTCAAAGGGAAGGTAGGGGAGGGTGGAGGTAAGAGGGGAAAGATCAACCAAAGGACTTTTATGCATGCATATAAGCCTAACCAATGGACACAGACAACAGGGGGGTGAGGGCATAAGCAGGGGAGTTGAGGGGGGGGAGTAATGGGAGGATAAGGACACATATGTAATACCTTAATCAATAAAGAAGTTTTAAAAAAACACTAAAAAACAAAACAGACCAAAAAAAAGAATAAGAAATAAGAATAAGGTAAACAGCAGCCTTTAAAGACCAATGGAGGGCCGAAACCGGTTTGGCTCAGTGGATGGAGCGTCAGCCTCCGGACTGAAAGGTCCCAGGTTTGATTCCGGTTGAGGGCATGTACCTTGGTTGCGGGCACATCCCCAGTAGGAGATGTGCAGGAGGCAGCTGGTCGATGTTTCTCTCTCATTGATGTTTCTAACTCTCTATCTCTCTCCCTTCCTCTCTATAAAAAATCAATAAAATATTTTTAAAAATGAGAAGAAAAAAAAAAAAAGACCAATGGAGGTCTCATCCTACAGGGGTGTCCCATGGCCTTAAGTGAGGATTATGAAACAACGGGGCCCATGTTTTCTCTGTTGTTTTTTTCATATCCTTGCCCAAAGACATGTTCTTAACCGATTTGAGAGAGAGAGAGAAGGAAAGAGAGGGAGAGAAATATCAACCAGATTGAACCTGAAACCGAAACCTAGGTATGTGTGCTGACTGACAATCGAACCCACAACCCTTTGGTGCACAGGATGACACTCCAACCAACTGAGCCACTCAATCTTGAAGTCACAATGTATTTTTTTTAAAAGAGGCTGCAAAATGAAAACTGTATGGTTATGAACACACCTCCACCTAAACACAAAAGGAGTCTTTAATGCTCTTTGTCCTTTGTATATGGTCCTACAAGCCCTAAGATGGCCTGAATCATTTTGTAGAAACATGGTCATATGCCCACTTTATTAAAGGGGTCTTTTAAAGAGTGAAGGAAAAAAAAGTTATGAAGAAAGGATATTATGGTAGCCAGCCAGCCTTCAAGATGGCCTGCAATGACCTCCACTGACTTGTACTCGTGCCTTTACTTAGTCCCTCCCCATACTATATCAGGATTACCTATGGGACCACTAAAACATAGAAAGAGTAATGGTATATCACTCCTGAGGCTATGTCATAAAGTAGATTATACCCTTGCTCTCACTTTTGGATTGCACACTGTGGGGAAAGGGAGCAGCCATGCCATGAGCAGCCCTATGGAGAAGTAAGGGCCTGTGGCTTCCAGCCAACAACCATGTGAGTGACCCTGCTTAGCAGCAGGTCCTCCAGCCCCAGTCAAACCTTCCGATGACTGCAGTCCCTGCTGACATTCATGAGAGACTCTGAGCTAAAACCACACAGCTCAGTCTCTCCTGGGTTCCTGACATCAGAAACTATGAAATAAGAAAGGTTGTTTTGAGCTGTCAACTTGTAGGGTAATTTGTTATATGCCAAAAGATAACTAGTGCAGATTTCATTTACAAATAAAGTATTTTCACTGGTAATTATCATTCATAAGAACATCATCTCTAATTATTGTATAGGTCTTGCTCAACTGTTTTACTGAAAATTTTCAAAGCAGCTATCACCAAGAATAAAGTGATCAGACATTTAAAAGCCATTTGTATGCTGCCCTTGGATTCAAGTTTCCATGAGCCAAGTGGCTATTGAGGGAACTGAACCACTCTGTCCAGCTCCCCTCCACCTTAGTGCAGTTCTGTTGGTTGTAAAGACAAAGGGGTGTTTGGGTCTATCTTTGCCTCAACCAGACCTTGAAAGCAGAGATTCCACATACTGATATCCACCACAGCTTCTAGCACAGGACATGGATGATAAGCATTTAAAACACTAATTCACTTCCAAAATGATTTCTAATTTTCAGAATGTGAGCTCCATGACACAAGAGGTGCTATGTGTCTCACTCATCACGGTGTCCTCAGAGCCTCTCCGAGCTCCTGGCACAAAATAGCATGTACAAATAATGGATGGGTGGGTGGGTGGATGGGTGGAGCTATTTAGTGCAACTATTTATTTATATAAGATTTAAATTTTGACATGGGAGCCAGTGATGAGAGGGAACTAAGACACCTGTGCTCTACAGCTTAGGACAATAGGAGATGATTTACAAATATTCAGGCTATGAAAATAAGAGAAAGGGAAACATTATTCTAAGAAAGCTAAAGAGTTAAAGAAGAACCTTAAATGTTAACTCAGTGAGAAATCCCTTTTAACCAATAGGCTACAGCAGTACATAGTTCTAGGAAAAATAATAAAAGTAAGGAAATGTATTTTGTGGCCCACTGCTAGATCCTTTCTCCTTCACCCTTGGCCACAACCCCCTCCTCCTCTTCCCTGAGGAACTTGGTTATCTCAAATTATCAATCAGTATATTTTTAATAAAGTGTTTTATAACTTTATTAGTTAGGGTAGCACTAGGTCTAAAAATAGATAAATCCAAATTCTCAGTAGCTTAACACAACAGAAATCCAATTGCAGCAGAAAGTACAGAAAGTAGGAGTGGGAGGGACTTGTTCCACACAATTATTCAGAGGCCTGGACCCTGCTGCCATGAACTCTTGACTTTTAAGGAGATCCTGGGTGTGGACAGCCTGCAGGTATAGGAAGAGGGCAAGTGGATAATAGCACAGAAGGTTGTCCTAGGCTAGGCCTGGAAACAGCTTACATCACCTCCATCCACATTCTGCTGGCCAGAACCCAGTCATAGGGCTCAGATATATACAAGAAGAGCTGGGAAATGTAGTTCCTGCCTAGAGAGTCATTTCCCAGCAATAACTCTACACTATAAAGTGAGAGCATGAATCTTTGGACATCCCTACTCACAAAACTCATTCACACAAAGGTGTTAATATTTGATAAGAGCTTAAAGCTCCCCAAAGAGATTTGTTAGAAGAATTCAAGACTATAAGCTCAGGGGATGACTTGGATAGAATTCTAGGCATCTGAGAACAGTATTGGGTTTCGCTCATTTTTATAGCCCTCAGGCATAAATCAGTGCTGCTGCATCCTCTATATTAGGTTGTCAAAGGAACAAGGAAGAAATGTAAGGGAGAGGTTTTGAAGTGGGTAACAAGTAAACACATGCTGCTCTACTTTGACCCCAACTATAATAGAAGCAATTAGATGGCATCCCAAGTCTTAGGCTACCTAAGAAAAATGTGTTCATGATTATTCCTTCATCTCCTGTAAGTGAATTTTAATATCTCCCTTTTTCAATAATTGCTATGTTTCTAACCTCCCAGTGGTCCTGCATATTCAAGTGCATTATGATTAGGAACTGCTAATTATAGTAATGAGAAAAAGGAAAGAAAAGACAAAGGGAAAAAATTCACAAATACAATACATGTGACTAAAGTGGGCCACAGCTTCTGCCAATCAACCTTTAGAGGCCCAGTGAGAAGAATGGGAAACTCAATGAGCATTCCCAAAGCTTTGACTTCCTTCACCTATTCGTGCACCGGCACTCAAAGGGCACACAGATTTTCTCTTTCCCTGGTAGTTCCTCTTTATCTAAAATCATTACAACTCATGGTGCCCAGCCAACTACTCAAATAACCACCCAGCAAATGGGAAAGAGCATACTTCAGTGAGAGACACACTACAACCATGCACCTCGAAGGGATGCAGGACCACTGCTTATGTTCTTAATCCAGAGATAAAAATTAGCTCCACACACTGCATTCCCAAGACACAAGACTCAAACCAGAGAAAGCCAGCATTCAAGGCACTTCCTAAAAGTTTGACCTAAACATGATTATTAAGAAACACAAACCTCCTAACATCATGGCAACTCAAAAACTGACTCTACATTGGCTCCAAGGTAGAGGGAATCTCAGATTGGCACTTCACTGCGCTGCTCTCAATGGGGTCCAAGAAGGACACTGGCAACCACCTCTGTGCCAGGCTGCAGTATGTGGAAGCTGACCACATGCCTAGGGAAAAGGACTCCAGGGAGGAAAGCAGGGACATGAAGGAAACAAATTCTGACCTCCACAGAGATGACAGTCCTAAATCAAGTCCCAAATGTGGCATAACTGAGGGCACCCAAAGTATTAAACTCCACAGAAGTGGGAGACCCTGGGAAAAGCCAGGGGTGGCCAGTGCCAGTAGGCCAGGCAATTATCAGTAATGCCAGGTTGTGGATGGGGGGTTAAGCTAAATATCCAGTCTGGGCAGTACATGGGAGCAAAGCTGGGTTTCAATCTCCTGTGATTGGGAGTTTTTAGGGACAGATAGATTGAAAGTAAGGTCAACCTCTCTCAGGAATTATTGGCAAAACTTCTCTCATTGGTGATACCCTTGGAGGACATGAAGAAGCCCACAAAGTCTTCAGAAGAATGCTGATCTACAGGAAAAAAATTCTCGTATCTTCAGTACTCCAGCAGTGATTACCTATTATAATACCAGGCTCCTACCCCCTCCCCATGGCTGGCAGCTAGCAAAAAGTCAATTTTACTTGCCAAAGCTTGTGAGTTGATCTAAACAACTACAGCAAGGACCTGGCTGGAGTAAAGGCTAGCAAATGTTCCTACAATCCTATATAATAAAAGGGTAATATGCAAATCAACCAAACAGCAGAACGACCCGTCGCTATGACGCACACTGACTACCAGGGGGCAGATGCTCAACACAGGAGCTGCCCCCTGGTAGTCTGGGCACTCCCACAGGGGGAGCTCCACTCAGCCAGAAGCCCAGAAGCCAGTCTCACGGCTGGCGAGTGCAGCGGTGATGATGGGAGCATCCCCCGCCTCCATGGCAGCACTAAGGATGTCCAACTGCCTACAGGGAGCGGGGCTAAGCCATCAGTTGGACATCCCCTGAGGGTTCCCGGACTGCAAAAGGGCACAGGTCAGCCTGAGGGACACCCACTCCCCCCGAGTGTACGAATCTCATGCACTGGGCCTCTAGTTACCTATAATTTACTTCCTGTGCTCTTAATCCACTCATTTAACAGTTTCCATCCAACTAAAAATATATGGACATGTAGTAAATTTTTATTTAGTACCTACTCCATGCTGGGCATGCTCTAAGCACTAAGGATGTGTTAGTCAAATAGGCAGAGTCACTGCTTTTGCGGAGCTTCCATGATAGTAAGAAGAAATCCCAATCCACCTTCTGCTTCATTCCTAATGAAGAAAGCACAGCTCCTCTCTTTTCTTCATAATTTACTGTCTCACGGAGAGAGCAAGTGGCACAAAGATGAGTATGGTGTGACTTACAGTCCAGTGGGGGAGACCACACACTCAAAAAAGGTGACCATATAGCCAGACATTATGGGTTTACGTGTGTCCTCACCCTCAAAAAGACATGCTAATGTCTTAACCTCAGTACCTGGAAATGTTACCACTTGCTTTCAGAACAGAGGCAACAACAAGAAAATGGCAGAAAGCTGGAGGATGTCTGTCACTCACTGCCCGGCTACCAAAACCATCGTGACATTGGAGCCAGCTGCTTCTCTCCCTCTGAGAAACGTGAAGCCTCATTGTATACCCTGTATTCAACAGACATGTGCTGTGGGACAACAGAAGTTATAACATGACCTAGATTTCCTACCTACACCAATCACTGCATTAATCCTTTTTTCATTTTGTGGACACCAAAAAAAAAAAAAAGGAGTGCTGTTTCCAGAAATGAGTTCTCTCTTCTGAACACTATTCCACGCTGGGAGATTCATGGACTCCGGTTTCCCTCATCAGTACCTGGTGTTAAGAACAAAGGAATCTTCTCAGATCAGATCAGCCTATCTCTGCTCTGTGCCCAATTGTTCCCCAGGGCTCTGTTCAGCTAAGATCAGGTTTCCAACCAACAGGCTGTCCACACCACCGAGCCCAAGACCATTCTAACGTCAAATCTACATTTCCACCACAATCAGTGTTCTGATGCTTTCAAATTCACTTCCTGTGAGCACAGTAGCAATATTCTTGATGCTATGTTTGAAGTGAAGACATTCTTTCCCTTACTGATGCTTCTGTACCTTTCAAATGTATTCACTCAACCAGTCCACACAGTACTTTGCATGTGTTAGAACTAAAGGTAGGCAGATTGCTACATCCCTGGAGGGAAGTGAATGTTACTCATTTTGCATCCCATGCCTAGCAGCGCACCTGGCACATGATAAAAGGCCCAGAAAAGTTTCCTTGTCAAAGGAAAGGTTTGCTTCACTAACAGATATATGCAAAATAGATTACAACAGCCTATCATAAGGTCCTACCCAAATCTCAAGTCTTAGGGTATGTGGAGTGGGCAGAACACCAGAGTCATACTGCCTGCCCCAAAATCCTAGCTGCACCCCTTCTGACCATGTGGCCATAGACTAACTAATGCACCTTTGAATGCCTTAATTTTCTCTGTGGAATGGAATTAGAATACCTGCCTCACAAAGTCATGAAAAGAATTAAATGAGAATGCTTGAAAATCATTCAGTATAATACCTAGCTCATAGTATTTAATAGATGTGACTACACCTGGTATAAATTTTACAAATCATAAACTCTGGTGCATAAGAAATATAACTTTATTTCCCATAACTTAGCTTAATTTCTGACTTATAGCCCCTATCCTGCCTGACATGAAAAATAAAACTCAGTAAAATAGAAAAATGTTCCCCTTTGTCCCACCCCTCTCTGAAGTTGTCCTTAAGTTCCAGACAAGGCCATGCTGGCGGTGGTGAGAATTTGGGCTATGGCCTCCTTTGCAGGATATAACTCACCCTTCTAATCCTTCACACAGGAAATGAGCAGTGATTTCTCGGATGGCTCCCCACTGATCCAGTGAGGTGTTGACATAGCATGGGCAGAGACTGTCCATGTCACATCTTCCCAACACATATCCTCCTGTGCTGCCTGAAGACTCTTTCAGGTCTCGGGTGCACACTCTCATATGGTGTCATGGCCCACTGGAGAGAGCCATAGAGAACCTGCAGAGATTGCCAAGGCTTTCTGCAGCCTAGACACACCTAGCAACTGGCTCTACTATACAGCAGTACCATGCCAGCAACAGAAATTCCTCTGTGACACCCATCTCATGAATCCACCCAGGACACGGGACTGGATCCTCTCCCCTATCATTTCCCCAATCAAAGTGGGGAACAGTAATTGAGTCCCTGTCACCCCAGGACTCACCCTGAAGTGGGAATCAAGAACAGGATACAAACAAGGTGGGGGATGGAGGAGAGAGGACAGGGGATGTGGGAGGAAGAAAAGAAAGGAGAAAGGAGGGGAAGAAAAGGAGGGTGAAAGACCAGAAAGTGGGGGAGGAGAGGAAGAGAAGAGGCAGAAGGGGGAGTTCCCTCTTACTTCTTCTCCCCCACTCCTCTCTTTCCCTGGTCAGAAGGTCTTTCCTCCAAAGAAGAGGAGAGGTGAGAGGGGATGAGAAGGGAAGGTCGAGGAGGAACTCAGAGAGAATTGTTCTGACTCCTCACATTTACTTTCTCAACCCTTGTTTCACTCTTCTATTCTGCATTTAGAAGCTAAGAATTGCCACGTTTTCTGCAATTTGCTTCTGACAACTCCCCTGGGGGTACATGGTGACTAGGCGTGGTTAGAGAACAGATGAATCCAATCATTAAGACAAAAGCATCATAAATGGGACTTAAGCCCAGATGTTGAAAACTTCTCTGATGGGAGTACCTACAGGAAAGCCCCCTGTGCAACAAGTACAGCCCCAGAGAAGGAGGCTCACACTGTTAGGAAAGCCTGCCAGGCCTTAGGAGGCGAGAAGCCTTAATGCTCCAAGGCGCAGGGGTTCAGGATGACAGGACAAGCTCTGGCCCAGTCCAAGTGTGCCTCTGGGTTTCAAGTGGCTTTTATTTTGCCTTTTTCTTCCAGATGGTTCCCGCCCGCCCCCCTTATCTTGTCAATACTGAGATTTCTTTCGAAGTTTCTTGACTTGGGAAGCAGATCAGCTGTGTGACTCTCTTGCTGCGCACTCGCTCCCTCAATCACACATTCCAGGGCTGTTGTTAGCTGCTATTTATTTTTCATCTACAGATGGCTTCATAAAAGCCATTCTCCTTATTTGCAAAAAAAAAGTCCAAGTGGTAGCTGGGTACGCATTTAAGATGCAAATCAGGTTATGCAGGTGGCATAAAATAACAGCAGCTTGAAGAGCTGCGTTGGGAGGTGGGACTGACACAAACACCACGCACAGCGCCGCGTGATGAAAGCGCACCTTCTCTGCCTGCTTCCTTCAGATCAACGCCTCCGCCGTGGGGTTGTTCCGCTCTTACCTGGAGACAAAAAGAATTCTAAACAGAATGCTCTCGCTTACATTCCTCTTCGTGGTACATCCACATCCTAGAACGGGGTCAGCAAACGTTTTCTGGTGAGGGTCCAAGAGTATTTTCGGTTTTGCAGGCCACACAGTCTCTGTTGCAACTATTGGACTCTGCCAGTGTAGTGGGAATGCAGCCAACAGCAGCCATGGCTGTGTTCCAATAAAACTTTATAGATGCCAACATCTGAATTGCACGTAATGTTCACATGTCATGAAATATTATTCTTTTGATTTTGTTCTAACTATTTGAGACTGCAAAAACTATTCTTCGCTCCTAAGCCCTACAAAGCAGGCAGTGGACTGGGGTTAGGCCCACAGGCCATAGTTTGTTACTTCTGACTAAGATCATCACTGTCTAATAGGATACAGCTCAAGTCTAACAAATTAATTCTGGTCCCAAGTAATACATGAAAGGAAACTTTATTAATCCATCTCTTTTGTGATATATGATCAAAGAGAAGGGGGCTAAAGTTTACATATTTCTTTTATAGAAATAATGCAAAATTATAAGATGACCACAAACTGTGAAAAATGTTTTCAAGTACAAAGTCTCTAAGTGGAGATGCATTCTTATTTATTCATTAAAAGTGTGACAGGGTCCCTCTGGGCAATATTTTATTGGCCTATGTTGAATGGACCTGCATTACAGTCAAAGAAATTGTATTTCTTTGTATATAGTCTATAGCCCAGAATTTTCATGTGTTCATGCTAGCCTGCCACCACCACCTACTGTCAGTTTGAAATGGTAAGTTGCCCATATACAAGAATTTTGTTCCAGAACAACTGTTAAGGACATGTTGCTCATGGTTGACAACATATTTGAGCCCTCACTGGTCACCTCTGTGCTATGATTTCAGAGATGCAGCTTAAGAAACCTCCTCCCAGCATCCTTCCCACAAAAAAGGGGGGTATGTATGTGGGGCTGGGGGGGAGGGGGGATTCCTGCTCCATATTTGAATTTCCTCCATGAGTGATGAGTTGATTTGAGGATTTCCGAAATAAAAAAATAAAATAAAATTTGGAGGGTGCTGTATTGTACTGGGTGCTGGAAATGGAAATGCAGAGATGAAGCAGGGAAGTATAAAACTTCCCTTACATTTGGGGATTCGAGGACAAGGGAATGTGTGCCTCATTTTGAGGCTGTAGGCCTTATAGGAAGACCTCTAGTCCAGCTTGGTCCCCACAAGTACCAGGACAAGAAGTCTGAGCTCAACCTCACAATAAGGAGGCAGCATGAAGCCAGAGAACAATCTTATTGGTATTTGTCCATCCCACCCCCTACAGGTCCAAACATGGCTCAGAAGAGGCCAGCCCAGACTCAGAGGTGTGCAAGGACGGAGGCCAAGGAACAAACTGAAGTCAAAACAAGGTACCTCCATGTGGATGGACGATAATTATGAACCACACAGCCCTGCATTCACTGTAGGGTCAGATGTAAACCCCAGATTGTTAGCTCATCCTCTGAGAAAAAGAAAAGTGGTTGAAAGGGGAGTTTTCCAAATTAACCACTTACCTAAAAATCCAAAAGAGAATAAATTTACCTTGAAATTTACAAGATTAGATATTTTCTGAGAGAGAGGAGAAACTGGAGTTCAAAATCCAAAGTAAGAGTAGAAGTAAAACAAAAGTAAGAGTAAAAATCATAGTAATACAGTAGCAATAATATAGTCATAGCAATAATACAATAGTAATAGAGTAACAGCAGAAGTAATACCGTAGTATATAGCAGTAATAGTACAATAGTAGGTAGTGGTGGTGGTAATAATAGAACTACTAAATAGCAGCTAACATTTATTGAGTACTTTCTGTTTGCCAGGTTTTGTTCTAAGTATTTTACATAACAGTACTCATTTAATCCCTACAACAAGTCTCTATGAGACAGGTATTTATCCCCATTTTACAGATAAGAAAACTGAGACACAAGAAAAAGATAAAAGCTTGAACAAAGACTCAATGAATATTTGTTGAATGGGTGAAGGGGTTTTTATGAAATCAGACATAAAGAGAACGTGGTTCTGACATCAAATCAGAAGGATGTGAGCATCCCAACGTTGCTGACAAAGCTTCTTGGAGCTCTGGCTTTGGAAACCAAAGTTAAAAAAAAAAAAAAAAAAGGAAAGAAGGAAGGAAGGAAGGAAGGAAGGAAGGAAGGAAGGAAGGAAGGAAGGGAGGGAGGAAAGAAGGAAGGAAGGAAGAAAGGAAAGAAGGAAGGAAGGAGGAAAGAAGGAAGGAAGGAGGAAAGAAGGAAGGAAGGAAGGAAGGAAGGAAGCTTTAAAATATTATTAAGACAACAGATAAGGATAGGTAACCATCACAGGCTAACTTGCTATCAACTCTCCTTTTCTATATTATCATTTCCTGCGTCCCCCACATAAGTTCACAATGGATTCCTTTCTTTTTCCTCTGACATAATGTTATCAGTCCTATCAACTTCCAAAATGAAGCTTCTAAAGCCAGTGTTTTTCCTGCTATTCTGCACTGGGAGCAGTGGGCAAGGCTGAGGAGGGAGAAGCCAGCAGGGAGGAGATGTCTTTAGGTCCAGATGGGCATGTGATTGAAAGATTATTGGAACCCACAGCTACTCTTGCCCCCCTCTCAGCCACGGCCCCATTTCTTTAGTGATTTAAGACCCTGTCATCTGATTGCTTTTTCTCTATGCCAAAGTCCTTAGCAGCATATATTTACTGTATAATGAAAATGATTTTAATTTTTTTTAAAAAGGTGGTTTCCTACTCAGCCACAGGGAAGGTTATCAGTCCCAAACAGGGAATGAAGGAAGGAAATCTTCCCTGTGCACAGAATCCGGGCCTCCCTTTCCCAGAGAAGACAAACACTGGGCCCTGGATGATCACGCCACCTAGCGGCATACGCGTTCCTCTGTGCACCTCCCTCCGTCTGAAATGAGGGTGCCCAGCTATCAGTTAAATTATTCCATCTCACAGCCTATGAATTTCAATAAATATACCATCTGTTCACCTTCTGTGTGGGAGTTCAATCATCTTCCTGGCAGCCGTATTCTTCTACAGCAATTACCTATGTCTTTATTACCCCTCATTGCGCTGCAGCAGCATTCTGCAAAGGTGACGAGTTCTAAACCACGGTCTCTGTACTCAGGACAGTCTCTATGGTTGGAACGCAGAAAAATATCTACACTTAACTGCATGTTGCGGGTGGGGGATGGGGAGGGAGCAAAACCTTATGAAATGAGCAGGCTTCCCTTGAGCCATCGCATAGAGCTGAGGAGCCTTCTTTCCAGGCTGCTCAGGTCTTGTCTTGATTCGTTGAAGTAACAAGACTGGCCAAAGGGAGAGAGGAGCCTCCGGCTGACAGACATGCAATCAGGCATGTGGGATCCAACTCCAGCTCTGCCACTAACCCACTGAGTGATGGTGTGCACAGCCAAGTATCCTCTCTGGACCTCAGTGTCCTCTCCTGTAAGCTGAGGAGGTTGGAATGAGTGACCACAGAGCGAACCTCCCGTGGGCTCTGAAACTGTCAGATTCTAGTGGCTAGAGAACTAGAGCATACGGCGCAGCCCACGCCCAGATGCACCACGGAGTCGTTGAGCTCCATTGAGTTGCTAAGTAAAATTACAGCTAGAAAAAAACCTCACACCCACCAAAGTGATTTGAATGCTTTTTTTTTAAATTTAGATATAATTGGCATGTAACTTCATATGTTTTCGTTTCAGGTGTGTGCTTTTTACATTGGGTTATTATTAATGATATTTTCTTGCGTGGTATGTGAGAAAAGGAAGCAAAGGCTTCAAGAGGCTAATTTCTTCACAATCACCCCTGAAAAATGGGGAAGCTGGAGGTTAACTTATGCCATTTGGTTCTGAAGTCCAAGCTCTTAAATACAGTGCCCTCTCAGAAGGCTTCATGGGAAAAAAAACCCATAATTTTAGGACAAGGTGTTGATCCAAAGAAAGAATGGAAGTCCAGCCGGTGTTGCTCAGTGGTTGGGCATCAACCTATGAATCAGGTGATCACGGTTTGATTCCTGGTCAGGGCACATGCTCACGTTGCAGGCTTGACCTCCAGTAGGGGGCATGCAGGAGGCAGCCAATCAATGATTCTCTTCTCACTGTTGATGTTTCTCTCTCTCTTTCTCTCTCCCTTCCTCTCTGAAATCAATAAAAATATTTTTTAAAAGAAAGAATGGAAGGCATTCCAGAGGAAGCACATTAATATCTCATAAATACCCAGTATTAACTTTACATTGGTTCCTTTCGATCACATATCTAAACAAACTGACTATGGCCCAGACACTGCTATGCATCCCTCAAACCCCATTCATTTCCCCTCTGGTGAATAAGAACACTATTACCAGCATCCCTTGCAGTGGGAACAAGGGATTGGGTTCTGACCAATGGGAAATGGGCAGAAACTCTGTATACCATCTGAGTGTGGCCATAAGACCCTGTGTGTTCTACACTCTTTCCCTCCTGCTCATGCAGCTGGAAGTGGAGGTCTCCGCACAGCGGCACCACGTGATACAAAAGCCTCAGTCCCTGTGCTGTCCCTTCAGGAAGCCTTACAGAGAAGGGTGCTCCACCTGCATTGGACTGTGGAGACGGGGAAATTAACAGTGAAAACAAATCTTTATTTGGGGATTATTACTGCTTTTTAAATTTGGTTGATTATTGACATTTTCTTGTAGAAAAGTAGTCAGTAGACCACTAGTCAGTAGACTGGACAATGGGAATAGTAATGGCACCTTATTTTTTGCCTGCCCAGTATCCAGTACCCTTTCTTCTGAATCCAATCCCCTATTCCCCTTCTCTAGCACCTTGATTTTCCTGAACTTCAATTGACATGGTTCAGAAATTGAAACCACCACCCATTCGCAGCTCCAAGATCTATCAGCATATCCCAGGCCTACATCAGCCAAATGAGAGGCTATGTGGGGACTTTCTGCTGAAACTAATGGGAAAGAGACACTCTCTTTCCTCTGGGAAGTCTAAGGTGATGAAGTCTGGAGCTATAGGGAGGTTCACCACAGAAGAAAGCCTGCCCTGGAATCAAGTTAGCATGTGGGACAACAGAACTATGAGAGGGGCAGGGAGCAGGGAGAAAGAGGAGAGAGGAAGAGAGAGAGGGAGAGGGAGAGGGAGCAGGAGACAAAGGGTGGCCAAGAAGGATGGAGGGAACAGAACAGGGCAAAGAGAGGAAGGGGGTGAGGTGGGAAGGATAGAGGGATGGACAGAAGGAGCAGAGGGAGAGAAGGTAGTAGGGGGGTAGAGTGAAAGGAAGAAGGAGAGAGAGTAGGATCAGAGCGAGAAATTGTCAGGGACCAGAGAGATCAGGCACAGGGAGCATGGGAAGGAGGAGGATGGAGTGGGGAGACGGCAGAGTCTGAGGGAGAAGGTAAGGGAAAGGAGAGGAAGAAAAGAGAAAGGGATTAAGAGGAGAGTGTTAATGGTTGGGGGTGGGGGCTAAGGAGAAGGGGCAGAGGTGCAGAAAGAGAGGCAGGAAAAAGAAAGGGGAGGAAGAAAAAGGAAGGGAAGGAGAGAGGGAAGGAAGTGAGATCCTTATTTGAGTCCCTGGGTCCAGTCATACCTAGTCAGCCTTACCCCTGGATTTCTCTGTTATGTAAATTACATTCTCTTTCCCATTTATACATTTTAATGGGGATCCTGCCACCTGCTAGAGAGATTTTTTTCATATTTTCCAAAACAACCTTAAGAATAGATGAAAGCAAATTATAAGTATCAAAACATGGACACATGATTACATAATACATTCAACAAAAATTAATTGATGACCTTCTACCAAATGAGAATTTTCATTATGTAAAGCGGCTCTATCAACTTATCCTTTCAGTCTTTCCCATTTGACTTCTTCAGTCCTCTTTTAGCCTGAGATTACATTCTATTATGATTTCTGCCTGGATTCCTTTCTCTCTCTTTCTCTCCTTGAATCTTGCTCCCTATTCTAATAAGTTGTTCTGTCTTTATGGCCTCTTCCTGGTGCAACTTTCCTTGTGTCTGTCTTTCATATAATGGTTTAGAGGTGTGCAAGGGTCCCAGGTGTCAGTCCCTTCGGCCCAGATGTACTCTCAGCACTGCAGCGGCAGCTACTGAGGCTTGAACTTGACCTCACAGGCTGCCAGCTCAAGCTGCTGCCACCCAGATCACCCAACGGAGTCAACAGTGAGCTGACACCCCTTGTTCTCAATCTCCCAACATCACATTCTGAAGAGCAGAAGCAAAGGACAACTGGGTTGTAATGCAAGTCAATGCTCCAATTTTCAAGGGCCAAAAGAAGGGGGTGAAAATGATGTGCTTGGCACAAATTGCAAATGCAAGAGAGACAGACACAGAGACACAGAGAGAGATTGAGTGTGTGTGCCCAGCGGCACATATCCTGGAAGGAGGAAGTGAAAGGTAAGTCAAAGGACCCAGCTCTCAAATGCTCATCAGGAAGTCAAACACCCTGGCTTTCTGTAGAGCCAGAAGAAAAATAATTTGTGGAATTTTAAAAAGCAAGAGAAGAAAAGTACCTTAGCTGAAACCAAGGGAGCAGTTTTACAAGTTGGCAAACATCACCTTCTCTCTGAAGCAGAGTTGCCAACAGGGAGTCTCTGCACACTGGGACTTATTTATTTTCCCAACACATTTCATATCCATTCGAGCAAAATTATATATATATGACATTTGGGCACAAGGTCTTGTTCAAAGAGAAAAGTCAACCCAGCCAAGCTCATTTTCCTCATTCATAGCCACCACCCCACTCACCTGCCTCCAGCCCTCTACCATTCACTCCCACAACACAGCCAGGAAACTGTTCAGTACATCCCAGGGGACGGGTGCTTTTTCTGCTACTCATATGCATAATTTACTCATATACACACTTCCTGTCAACAGTGGCCTCAGTTTTTCATGTATCAATGAATTTCAAGGCTCTATAAAAATCTGGATCCAGATAAAAGAACACTATAGAAGAAAAAACTCAGTGTTTTTTCTAAAAAGAAATAAAAATTATATTTCTATAGAAGGTTAAGTTTCTGTTTGTTGTTTTGGGGTGTTATTAATAAAATACTCCTGATAGATAGAAGACCGCCTAACTCCTGCCTTCCTCTGGAACTCCACACTCAGGGACCCAAGGGACAAATGCAGCCCCTCCACGTTGGACAGGACAGTGAGATTGAATCCTTGCTCCCCTTCTCAATGTGTGACATAGGCAACTTGAAAAGAAACTCAAAGCACCTTCTCTCTCACTCTCTGCTTCGCATCCACAGTTCTGGGACCTGCCCAGGCCCCTCCTTTTATGCAGGGCAGCAGTCCTCCCTCTAAACCCCTAACCCAAATGACCCACAGCCACCAGGCCCCCAGACCCATCTATACTTCCACCAGACGTATCCACCCAGTCTTGTCATGTATGAAACTGAAGGTGGGAGGGGAGGGAAAACTCACCCAAAGTAGAGCAATAGCCTACCTCTTCTCGGTCTTTCTCCACTTGTAAACGGGTTGCCTTCCTTCCCCAAGGGCTGGTCTGAGTGCTATGTCCCTGGTGGCTGCAAACCCCTTTTTCTCCACAGTGGCTACCAGAACCTCTCCTTGGACCTCCTAGGGTTGTGTGTGATCCTAATGCCTCGTCCCAAAGCTGGCAGGAACTCAAATGTGAGAGATTGCAAGATGCGATGTTATACAGAGAGCTACCAGCTTTATCGCCATCACTGTAGCTTTTTAGGAAAAAATAGTTCGAAATAAGTTATATCTATTAAGACATAAGTGGGATATAAAACTGAAAGCAACAAATGAACAAACAAGAAAAAAAAAACTCATAGACACAGACAACAGTATGATGGTTACCAGAGAGAAAGGGGGGCGTAGAAAAGGGTAAAGGAGGTCAAATATATGGTAACAGAAGGAGATATGACTTTGGGTAGTAAACACACAATGCAATATACAGATGACGCATCATAGAACTGTACACTGGAAACCTATATAATCTTAACCAATGTCATCTCAATAACTGTAATAAAAAATTTAAAAGACACCATAAAACATGGATTTGATTTTATTTCCAAATACCTGCTTGCTTTGTAAAGCCTCGATTGACCATTAATGAACATTAACCTGACTATACTGGTAAGTGCAAGGATTCATCTATCCACAGATGTTAATACCAGGCCGAATTTACCTCCGATGTCCCCTGAAAGACCAAAAGATAACTTTGGGCCATTCCCCAGTAACATCAACAATAATAGTAATTTTATATCCATCACTACCTGCCATGCATTTTACATAAATAAATTTAACAACAAAAAAAAACACTCCATAGAAGGTGCTGTTATCTTCCCTCATTTTATAGATAAGGAAATGAAGGTAAAGAGTAGGTGAGTTACACACCCAAGCTCATATAACCAACTGAGTCAAGTTTGAATCCAGATCTCTGGTTGTGCCCTCACCTCCTTGTGTCCATTTAAATTTAAGATACAGTATCTTGTTACACAATATTAGACAGATAATGCATGTTTTATGCCACTTTCCAAAATAGCACCTAAGAAGAAAAGAAAGCTGGGTGTGACCCAATCAAAGAAACCAGTAGAGATTACTTTGCTCAGATCTTTCATGGGAGAAATCATTCCATTATGTTTATGGCCCTGTGTCAAAAGAAGACAGCTTGACTTTATTTCCTGGAGTCCTCTGGTTTTTAGTGGGTCCCAAGTGAGAAATCTGCTGGAGACTTTTCAATGTAGCACAAAGTCGCCAATCACTGTTATTGACTTTCTGCCCTACAAACAGTGGGAAGAGTGACTTCATCCCCCAATCAGCATAACAGATCTTGACACTGAATGAGCAAAAGCCTTTTGCACTCCAGAAAAGCAATTATTTTCTGGAAAAAAAAAAACCCAGCCAACTTCTTAGGCATAATAAACCCACCTATTAATCTTGTCCTGCCACTCTTGTTAATTCTGAAAAGTAGTCACGCCTTGTTGCTCTCAAATTTTAGAACTATGCACATCATCAGCAACAAAGGACTCTTCGACTTTGTCCTTCAATTGGTCAAGCTTTCCTTTGAGCAGCTACTTAGGCACCAATGATGGAGAAGAGAAGCTATTTAATTATCACTTTAATTAGCGTATCTAAATATCACCGAAAACACTTTAAAGAACCCTTTACAAAATGCACTTCCTTAACTAGTTGAAAATCTATGTCTAATAAAGTAAGGAAAGCAATAATAAATTGACTGTGACTCACTAGCATTACTCAATATTAATGTAGGGAGCCTGAGGAGTTCTATTTCCGATGTTTTTACAAGACAGCTGTGGGTGAATGAACTGCCAGGTGGTGCATCAACCCCAGATCACTAGTTCTGCTTATACATTTCCTTCCAACGACTGTGCCAATCTGCCCTGTTACTGAAAAAACATCTACAGACTGCAGTTTGAAGTAGGGGTAGGTGCAGAAAGAGAAAAGCACCTGGTAGGACAATAGTTGTCAAAGACACAATAGTTGTGTGGAAATTTAAAGGCTGCTTCAAAAATCTGGAAAAATGGTGGTATTGAAATTAAATACAAATTACTGATCAAGTCATTGGTATTTGATAGTGCAGTCCTGCACTGTCTTGCTTACCCTATGTTAATTCTGTTTTTATATTCTGGGGAGTAGTATATGACACAATGTGTACCATATGAGAGCGATTTAATTATACTAGTATTTTTTAAAGGACCACTGTGGTTATTATGTTGAGAAACAATTGGAGAGAAGCAATATCAGAGTTTAGAACAAAAACAGTTCAGAAGCTACTGCAGTAATGACATGGTGACATACCAGAAGGATGAAAGTGGAAATAGAGGGAAATGAATGTATTCGGGAAAGGTATAGGCAGATATTAGTGATGCATTGGACGTGGGGATGAGAAAGAAGGAGGTAAGGTTTCTGGTTTACTGTGTGGTAGTGATGTATAATGAAATAGAGAACACTAGCAAAGGAAGGAGTTTGTGGACAAAGATGATAAACACATTTTGGATCTGTTATATTTGAGGTGCCAGCAAGACATTCAAGTAGACATGAGACAAGCGTGATTGGATGTGCATTGTAATCCCTAAGGCCCAGACAACAAATATTTGTCAATCTAGATGCTGGGGATGGTGCCGTGAAAAACGTTAAGCATTACCCCGGCCCTTGTGGCACTCGGAGTCTAGGTGAAGAGAAGGGCATTAAACAAGTAGTAATCACCTAAATGAATAATAAATGAAAGCCACGAAAAGAACATATTTTAAGATGGGTTTGGGCTAATGACATCAAATGATGCTAAGAGACAGAAAAGGATACTATTGTGTTTGATAACAATGGAGGTCACTATAATCTTGACAAGAGCTGTTTCCGTAGAATACCAAAGACAGAAGCCAATGAGTTGAAAAGAAACTGTAAAGTGAGGAAGTAGAGACAGTGACTACAGAACATTTGTTCAAAAGGTTTCCTTGAGAAGGGGAGCAGCAAAATGGAGCAGTGACTAGAAAGAGGACATTGGTAAAGGAAAGGCTATTTAAGATGTGTTACTGGGAATATTCCAGCAGAAAGGTAGAAAGTGATATGCTAGAGGAAGGGGATTCTGCATGAGCCAAGTCAAAAAATATTAAAAGCACAAGGGCTATTCTTTGAAGAGGTAGTGATGGAAGAGAGCACGAGGGATGAGGGGAGGGGGGGGTTCCGTTTCCTGGTGTGTTCATGTTGTCAAAATGTATCAAGAGGTAAATTTGTGTGCTCTTTCCTATGTCTATACTATATGTCAATTAAATATAGTTTTTTAAAGCAGAAGGATTGAAAATGAGGAAACAAAAAACATCATTTTTTGAAAGTGACAGTACTGTCTGCGTAGAAAACCCTGACAAATTTATAAACTACTAGAGGCCCGGTGTGGGGTCCCTCAGCCTGGCCTGTGGGGATTAGGTGGAAACCAGCTCTCTGACATCCCCCGAGGGGTCCCAGATTACAAGAGGGTGGTTCTTGGGTGATGCACCCCTGAATTGGGCTTCCTCCTCTCTAATTCCAGGTGCGTCACCCGAGAACCACAGCTGCCAAGTCACCGCAGCTCAGCAGCTCCTCTGTTGATCGTCTGCCCCCTGGTGGTCAGTGCGTGTCATAGCTACCAGTTGGAGTGTCAGCCCCTGGTGGCCATTGTGTGTCATAGCTACCGGTTGGATGGTCAAATGGTCAGATGGTCACTTAGGCTTTTATATATATAGATTATAAACAAAAGGAAATTTTAGCAAAGTGACTGCATATAAGAAAAATGTCCTGTGTCACAATAAAAAAATATGAGACATAATTTTAAATGGACTGTTTACAATAGTAATGAAAACTATATGAAACCTTGTAAGAAATAAACAAGATATAGGTTCAACCTGGATACAGAAAATTGTGCCATTTTATTGAAAGATATTAAAGGAAAAGCAAATAGAGCACTATACATGTTAACAAATTGAGAGATTTGATGTTGTGATGATGTGAATTCTCTCCCAAACTGGTGTAGAGTCTCAATGAAACTCCAACCAAAACCTCAACAGGGTTTTGTGGAACTTTATAAACTGAGCTAAAATGCACATGAAATAGTTAAGGACCAAGAAGAGCCAATACACTTCTAACAAAGAAGGGAGCCCTTGCCCAGCCATGATTTAGGACTTATTATAAAGCTAGGTTAACTACCAGTAGAGTAACTAGGACAGTAGGACAGTGTGATAGCAGCATCAACACACTGATCTGAAGAACCAGCCTAGAGACAGACCACCCACTACAAAACTGTGTTATATGTATCATCCAAACTGGGGCTCTGTAAGGGGATCTATGTATCCATAATTATGTCAGGCCAACAAACGTAAACCATTATTGAACTGGGCAATGAGGACACATTCTCAGTATGTCTATGACAAGGTTGGAAAAGAACAAGGAGCCCTAACCAGTTTGGCTCAGTGGATAGAGCGTCGGCCTGCGGACTGAAGGGTCTCAGGTTCGATTCCGGTCAAGGGCATGTACCTTGGTTGCGGGCACATCCCCAGTAGGGGTGTGCAGGAAGCAGCTGATCGATGTTTCTCTCTCATCGATGTTTCTAACTCTCTATCCCTCTCCTTTCCTCTCTGTAACAAATCAATAATTTAAAAAAAAAAAAGAACAAGGAGCAGCAGCTTTTGATGGGAACAAAGACACTTCACCTGCAGGTACAGGTGGAAAACGGAATGTGGATGAAGATATTAAAGGCCTGTTAGACTTGATGAGGGTATTTGGCCTGCCTCACTATTTTTTATTTTCTCAATAAATTCTGAGGCAAGGTCATCAGCTGAAGGTAGGTGGGAAAGGAGCACAGAGAGATGGGGGTGAGAGAAGACAGCACAAGTGTTCTGGAGAGTAGCAGGGTTGCCAAGCAGTGTCAATGGTTAATTTTAGATTTACATTATGAATCTGTAGATTAATGAGCACAGTTATGCATTTTTCTCCTGCAACATTTAGCTGCTTAAATAACTATAATACCTATTGTGCAATTTAAACTAGGTAAAATATATGTATATACTAGATGCCTGATGCACGAAATTCATGCAAGAATAGGCCTTCCTTCTCCTGGCTGCCTGCACCAGCTTCCCTCTGGCACCAGACCCAGGCTTCCCTCACAGCCCCAGCTTCATCTGGAAGGATGTCCAGCCTAATTAGCATATTGCACTTTTATTATTATAGATATGGAAAACAGGAGAGTCCTGGATAATGGAAATGTGGTGATGCAATGGATTAGGAGGGTGGTCCTACTAAGGAGGGTGAGCTGGGAAGATGGGGTGGGTGTCAGAGAGCAGGCTCCTCAAAACTAAGATGGTAATGGTGCCATTTGTGGGGTGATTAAAAGTCAAAGCAACATGGAAATAGAAGATCAGGGAATAATATTATTTAAGTGATAAAATCATGGATCATCAACTGTTAGAGCTGAGGTCCAGAGAGGTAAAGTGGTAAGGGAGAACTGTATTGAGCTCATACTGTTTGCCACAAGCACAGAGGTAAAGGCATGATGAGTCCCTGGATCACTACCAAGAGGGGATCCTTATGTCTTGGAAGTAATCTCTCTGTCACTCATTTTATGAATTTTGAGGCAAGAAAAGGCACACTGCTTTTTTTTGTTTTAAGTCATTATGGGAGCCAACTAGGAAAATTATTAATAATAAAGTTAAGTAAGTGTTTGCTATGTGTAAGCACTGTGGTAGCTGCTTTGATGATCTTCTGAGGTGGGGTCTGCCTGAACTCTTCCTTAGCGGCAAATTGAGCCTATGTACTGGGAGAAACGGACTCACACAAAGAAACCAGGTTAATAGCAAGACATGGTGAGAGAGAGGTACCCAACTTTGTATAAAAGACTGGTAGTCGTAGCCCCAATGGGTGGTCTAGGGGCTTTGAACCAACACTCTCATCATCCTAAACAATAAGCATGCACCCAGCCTCTGTAGCTCAATGGTTGAGCATCAACCCATGAACCAAGAGGTTGCCAGTTCGATTCCGGTCGGGGCACATGCCAGGGTTGCAGGCTCATTTCCCAGTAAGGGGCGTGGAGGAGGCAGTTTATCAATGCTTCTCTCTCATCATTGATGTTTCTATATCTCTCTCCCTCTCCCTTCCTCTCTCAAATCAATAAAACACATTTTTTTTAAAGTAAGCGTGCTTGTACCCTGGACAGTGTTTCTCAGTGGTTAGAGTGTCAGCCCTCAGACCAAATGGTCGCTGGTTCAATTCCTGGTCAAGGGCACATTTCTGGGTTGCAGATTCAAACCCTGGCCCCAGTCAGGGTGTGTGCCAGAGGCAACCAATCAATGTCTCTCACATTGATGTTTCTCTTTCCCCTTTCCTCCCTCCCTCCCTTCCACTCTCTTTCAAAATCAATGGAAAAAAAAGATCCTAGGTGAGGATTAACAACAACAAAAATGTAAGCAGGCTTGCTGCATAGACATGTTTCTAGAGAAATATGCTAGCAGCTCCTAGACAGCCCCTCCCATTTAGCATCTCTACACCTGCCACTACAGGTTGTCTGAAATCTGTCTACTGGTAATGTTCTCTCAGACTCTTCCACATAACCTGAAGAGGGAGAACTTCAAGTTCATTTTGAATTCTATGCTGATATGAAGGAAGTGGGGACTGAAAACAAAAGAACTGAATATTGAAATTACTTCAAAACCCAGGTTTTGCTGTGAGTCTGGTTGAAATGTCTTATTTTTCTTCTTTCTCAAATCGAAGTCAGTATTTGATAAGCCAGTATGAGACAGGAGTTTGTTCAAGGAGTTTGAAATCAATCTCATGTAGCCACTGAGATTGATTTCACGGTCAGGTACACCTGAAAATCAGACCCACTATGCTTTAGTCACATACCTGCATTTGGGAACCATGCAAATGAGAGCTGCCCACGGAGTTTCCTTTCTTGCACATGGTAGCAGGGCTACATCTCAGTTCTCTTCAAAATGAGATTTCTGGTGTTCCCTGAAATGGGCGTTTATATAACTGGGCCAAAAAGAGCCAAGTAATATCTGCCTTTAGCTTGTGGTAGGAGAAATAGTCAACATTTATTTTATCATTATACTGAGAATGTTTTAAAGATTATATAATCACCTTCATTTTCAATGTAATAATAATCACTGAATTTCCCTATGAACACAAAAAAAAGAGGTAAGCAAGAACAACATCTCATTTTCTTTTTAAATTATTTGCTGTTGCAACTATAATGCTCTTATTTAAGCTATTTGATTTTCCTTGGATCCCTAGACAAGGGTTAGTGAAAATAAGTGGTGTTTACACACTCCCGGGGCCTTGCTCAAGCCTATGATGTTTGCCTATGTGCCTAGAATATTCTGTTCTTATCACTCTTCCTGGTCAGCAACACCCAGGGATTAGGTCTCTTCTAATCAGTTTCCCATAACCTAGTCACCTCCTAAATATTTCCACTATGTTTCTACCCAACTGTGAGCCTCAATTCACCTTGTGGGTGCTCCTGAGAGAGTAAGTATTCCCACTCAGATTCCGAAGACCAAGGAACCAACCCTTGCAGGATCCACATGACCATTCATGTAGCAAGCTGCCTGAGGACATAAGGCAAGCTCTCAGCTCTGGGCAGGAACAAGGGAGTCCAAGATCTTCATGCCCAGGCCTTTCCCTTACCAGCCTGGTTCTGGGGCTCCCATACTCTTTAGCAGGGGCTGAGAAGGGAGAAAATGAAAATGGCTTTTAAGCTTTAATTACCTGGGAAATTTTTAAACCCACAGAGGCCCAGACTATATCAAAGATCCAATGAATCAGAATTTTGGAGTTAAGTCACAGGACAGCATATTTTGTAAAGCTCCAAAAGAGAGATTCATGTACACAGGTCCAATTTGGTCCTACCTTCTTAGTACCAGGAAGTGGGGCCCTCAAATCACTGTTTGTCCTTCCCTTCTTGATTTCAGGCCTAAATGGGAGTGTGTATGTGTGTATGTGGTGTGTGTGTATGTGTGTGTGTGTGTGTGTGTGTGTGTATGTGTGTGTGTCAACCTTCCTTCCTTGAGGTGCAGGTGAAAATGCCAACAAGATATCAAACAGTACATGCCATTCAGATAAAGACTGGGTGCTGTACTCATATGGGGCTCCACTGGCTTCCTGGCAGAAAAAAATACCCAAGGGCCAGCTCCTAAAGAAAATCTATTGTTACCACCTGTGGCGAGCCAGCACGGCCATGGTATACCCAGCCCCAGGGCACCTTGGCATACTCAGCCCCAGGGCGCCTTATGTGCCATGCCAGCTCAGCCTGGTTCAGTGACCCTGAGTGGGGGTGATGAAAGGCTTAGAAAAGACAGACATGAGAATGAAAGCTGGGTCTCGGTGAGACGCTGCTCCTCTGATGGACAGCACCAGCGCCCACAAGCCGTGTCTTTATTTTATAGCAGATGCCACGAGGTAAAGTAAGGGCATGATCAAGATGTTTACAGCATTCTCGTGGGTTTCAATCCTACTCAATACATGCACCTGAACTATATCACTCAGGCACCTGGGGCCACGTGTTCGGACCATAGGTTCAAGCTTACAACTATAGCTGTTGGCTATAATTGTGCTGGGAAGGCTCTGCCCTCCAAGCTGGGACTTGCACGTGGCAATGAGAGGACTGTGCCTTCTCCTCAGTCCAAGGCTTGAACCTGCCCAAAACACTGTAGCCGCGCCCTACAACCACCACCACCACCACCACCACCACACACACATATATATAGTTAATACAAACTTTGATTGGCACATTTTGAGACAATGCACTAGGAGCAACAGAGAAGTTTGCTGAGTGGAAGAAAGCTAAGGGATCTAAATAGAACCCCCTGACACACACACACACACACACACACACACACACACACACACCACAAAGCCAAGAAGAAAAGCGGGCTCACTCCAGTTCTGTCTGAATAACCGATATGTGAACTCTGGAAGTAAATGACCTGGTGCCCTCTGCTGTAGCAGAGGCACAAGATATTTCTGTTCCTAGGCAACAGACAGCCGCCTTTATTTCCCATCATTGCTCAGGCTGGAATAATTCAATTCCCTCATGGCTCAACTCCTGCTTCCTACCTGCCTGCAGAACAGAAGCCTGAAATGGTGCCCTGCCCCTCATCTGTTGCTTTCTCACACACACACCATCATTTTCTGAAAAACTTGGTCCTGTTCTTTTTGGGTGCAAGGAAAGGAACATAATCTAGAACACCATCTGTCATCCTGAAATAGCCAATAGTGGCACTATTTTTACCCAGCAATTATAAAACAAATAGAGTCATTTGAAAGAGTCACAGCTGTTCCTTGGTGTTATCTCAGTACAAATATGACATAGTGCCTGCTGATTTTGTTTTCTGCTTTGTGTCTCGTGTACTGAGGCCGTGATAATCTCTCACCCGCCCATCAGAGCACAAGGCAAAGTGTGTACTCCACAGCTGAGTCACTCAGGCAAATTAAACATCTCTCGTTATCTTGATTACATGGTCAAGGTTTCACAAAATACGATCTCATTTAGAAAGCAAATGCAATGAATTCCATATTTCAGAGGAAGTGTTGGGCAGCTTTTTTATTTCACAGAAAACATCAAGTTTACTCTTGGCTGAATATGACCTAAAAGAATGACTGGCACTCATGATTTTTATGTATGTTAACTCTTTAAACAAAAAAAGGCAGCAAAGTTCTGCAAAATGAATCCTACTTTACCATTATTGATCATCATCATAAAACCAGAAAGGTGTCCTATTGAAATAAATGTCTCTGGTGAACTGAACATACACATTCATGCACGCACACATGTACACACTCACACACACAAGCAACTTAAATATTTGTCATTCTTTCTGTCCACCTGCATCTCAACCTTCTTCTTGTGCACGGGAAATTCCCAACCTAATGAAGCAGTGCTCACCTCTCACAATGAAAGTGAAAATACAAGGCTTGCTTTCCTAGCTTCCCTTGCAGTTGGGACAAAGGCACAAGATCTAAGTAAGAACCACCAATCAGATGAACCTGCCCAAGAGTTACAGAGATCACCCAGAGCTCCCTCTGGGAAGAGAGATGCTACAGGGAATATAGAGTCCCATGCAGGGCTCCAAAGCCATACACTAGTAACAGGAGTGTCCACCAGATCAGCTCTGCAGGCTGACTCTGGCTCTGTCCCTGGCTTCATCCCCACAGCCTGGCTCTCCAGCGCAGGCAGAGACCGTGTGAAAAGGACAAAAGCCTTTCAATAGTCCATTTGCTGCTTAAATCAGCCAACAGTGATTGATTGTTACAACCAAGAACCCTACGTTAAAAGGTATTTATTCAATGTTTTCACCATGTGAAGACCAAGCAAATGCTTGGGGTTTTTGTTATCCTTCAAAATCTTCCAGCTCTTTCCCAACTTCTGAGTTTCTAGATTTTATTTTATATCCACACCCAATCCACAAAAATTTCCCTAACCCCTCGAAATTCCCTGATTCCTTATTTACAGCTAGGAATGTGTCCAAAGTAGGAAGATAAAAATGATAGGAGGGCTGGAAGATGGTGGGATAGGTAACTGCCTGTACTCGTTGCCTCCCACAACCAGGTCAAAATTTACAACTAAAATACAGAAAAACCATTATCCAGAACCGCTGGAAAGCTGGCTGAACGGAAGTCCTACAACTACAGAAGTTGGAAGCACACTGAGACTGGTAATAGGTGCAGAACAGGCTGGTCCAGCACCCACGTGTGCCACTCTTTTAATCAGGAGGGAGATCGTTTTTCCAAGGCTGCCCAGAAGAGCAAGGGGTCCGAGCCCCACACTAGACCCCCAGCACAGCGTCTCAGAGCTGGGAAAAGAAGTCCTACAGGCAGTCAGAACTATGGGCTGTAAAAACCAATGTGGACTGGGGTTCAGTGACACAGAGGCTGCTAAAGACCCAGCTGTTCCTCTTAAAGGGCTGACACACAAACTGAACTTACAAGGTTCCGCTTCCTCTGATCTCCAGCACCAGCACAAGGCTCTGGGGAACACAGACACATACGAGAAGGAACTGGATTGTCTGGCATCGAGGCAGGAACTCAGGGACAACTTTCTCCCAGATGGAGGTGCTCGCAGGGATCATTGCTCCTATGCTGGGACCTTCCTGGTTGCAGGGCTGACTGGCAAGAAACAGGCATGGCAGCCATTTCTGTTTGCTCTGCCCTGGTGTTCCCCTAAGACCCCACCTCATCCAATTTACAATCTCATCCAACAACAGCTTGCAACAGCTTTTTCATATAAATGGCCTATCCTTGCAACAGCTTTTTCATATAAATGGCCTATCTTCGCTCAGGCTAAAATGTCTCAAACAAGCTGCAGCTGGGTCAGAAAGCCCCAAACCAATCAATAAAAGGCCCAAGACCTGACACCAGCACCAGCACCAGCACCAGCCTGCCTTGCTTCACAGCTGGGCCTCGTCTGGGCACTCCCAAACCTGATAAAAATCTGCAGATCTCTCTGTAGCTCCTGTTGGGTGGCCCCAGGCAGTGGCTGACTTTGCACCTCCCTGGAGACCCAAGAGCCAGTGTACCCAGTGGTCAGTGTCAGACCATACCAGATTACAACTCTACACATCCATAAGCAACACACTCAAGGGGAAGACTCAGGACCAAAGCCCCACTGAAGCAAGTCCTGCTCCATAGGGATGTCTCCTCCAGAGCAGCTCTCCCACTGTAGTCACAGCTGGCCCTCACAGCCAATTGGCCTGGAGGTCAATTCCTCCCTGTGACACCAACAGCAATCAAGTCTCAACTACAAGAAGACTGTGCTCAGAGCCTACAACGGGATGCATCTAGAGTGCCCAGCTCAGGTGACTGGGGAGGCTGAGCGATTGGGCCCTATAGGACACCTATTACACAAGGCCATTCTACCAGCTCAAGGAGACATAGCAGCTCTATCCAGTAAGTAGAAACAAACACAGGGAAGTAGCCAAAATTCGGAGACAAAGAAACATGTCACAAATGAAAGAAATGGAAGAAAGCAAACTACTGGATATAGAGTTCAAAATCACAGTTATAAGGTTACTCAAGAATCTTCTAGGAACCTCCCAAAAAAATGGCAAAGAACCAGTCAGAAATTAAGCATACACTGACTGAAATAAAGAATAATATACAGGGATTCAACAGTAGAGAATTCTGAAAATCAAATCATTGATTTGAAAAACACCCAACCAGAAGAGCAAAAAGAATCCAAAAATATGAAGATAGTGTAAGAAGCCTCTGGGACAACTTCAAGTGTACCAACATTTGCGTTATGGGGGTGCCAGAAGAAGAGAGAGAGCAAGATATTGAAAACCTATCTGAAGAAATAATGACAGAAAACTACCACTCTCTGGTGAAGTAGACTTACAAGTCCAGGAAGCACAGAGAGTCCAAAACAAGAAGAACTCAAAGAGGACCACACCAAGACACATCACAATTAAAATGCCATGGGCTAAAGACAAAGAGAGAATCTTAAAAGTAGCAAGAGAAAAGCAGTTAGTTACCTACAAGGGGATGCCCATATGACTGTCAGTTTATTTCTCAACAGAAACTATGCAGGCCAAAAGGGAGTGGCAAGTAATATTTAAACTGATGAGTAGCAAGGACCTACAACCAAGACTACTCTACCCAGCAAAGCTATCATTTGGAATTGAAGGTCAGATAAAGAGCTTCACAGACAAGAGAAAGCTAAAGGAGTTTATCACCACCACACCAGTAGTATATGGAATGTTGAAGGGTATTCTTTAAGAAGAGGAAGAAGAAGAAAAATAAAAAGATAAAAAATATGCACAACAAAATGGCAACAAACCTATCAACAATTGAATCTAAAAATCAAAATAAGCAAATAACAAATCTAATGAACAGAATAAACTGGTGAATAAAATAGAATCAGAAGCATGGAAATGGAACAGACTGAGGATTATCTGAGGGAAGAGGGGTGGGAAGATATTAGGCAAAGATCTTATATGCATATATGCATTACCTTTGGACACAGACAATAGGGTGGTGAAGGCCTGGATTGGGGCGGGAACTGGGTGGAGGGGAGCAAATGGGGGGGGACAGCTGTAATAATCTCATTAATAAAGATTTTAAAAATAATAATGTTAGAGGAAGTAAAAAAATGATGGGAGGAAGATGCAGACTGAAATGGCTACTTCTTATGAAACTAGTCCCTATGGAATTAAGAAGGATTCAATATCTACATGCTAAAGCCACAGCACTGTACAGGTGGACCTCATCATTTTTGAGCAGTGCCCCTCAAACTTTCATATATCTATGAATCTCATGGGGACTGTGTTAAAATGCAAACTCTGAGTCAGTAGGTCTGAGGTGCTATGGCTCCCCCAAGCTCCCAGGTGCTGCCTGGGCTGCTACTCCACCACTGCACTTTGCATAGCCAGGCTGCCAAGTACTCAGGCACTACTCCTTCCTTCCAGTAGCTCAGGGAAAAGTCCTTAGAATGATCCTTGTATCATACCTCATATTCAACCTATGAGTGAATGTCAGTTTGACCCTCAAAATAATTTATATGTCATATTGGAAATGTGTGTGTGTGTGTGTGTGTGTGTGTGTGTGTGTATGTCTAAAATCTGACTAGATTTCCACTGCTCCCCATGAATCAAGTTACCATTAACTTTGATCTACATTCTACCTAACCGGTGTCACCCCTCATCCGCCTTTAGTCAATTCTCAAACAAGCAGCCAGAGCAATACTGTTAAAGTGTATGTTAGATCACATTGCTTATGTTATCAAAATCCTCCCTAGCTTCAATTCTCACTTGAAGTGAAATCCAAAGTCTACTCACTGGCGTTCATGGCTATACCACCCTGCCCTCCATCTCTTAAACCCACTTTCTCTCCTCGCCCTTCCTCCACCCTGTGGCAGGTGCCCTCCTTGCCATTCTTCAACCACACCAGGCACATTTCTGGCTCCAGCTTTTCATATGACTTTGAGGACCTTAGTATATATAACATGTGAATGGGAAGATATAAAATTCATATGTTAATTTGACATGTTAGTTGGGAGAGACATTTTTTTCCAGCTGTGTCAGTTTTAGACTTGATCAAACCATTCAGGCTTATTGCAAAGGACAGGATCCCCTTTTATGAAATCGGTTGGACTCTGCTCACCAAACACTAAGAATAGAAAAATTAATAAATAAATAACAGCATGATTACCTCACAGATTACTCTATTTGTATGATAAACTATTTTGCATAATAGTTTAATAGCCTAATAATCACCGTACTATATGCACACATACATCTGTAGTTCCCTGCAAAATTATAATTTATTAAGCCACCAATAGGCACAAGATAAGCTGGTTCCTTTAACTCTCCTTAAAAAATTAACTTGTATTCAAATAGCACTGAACAGCGTCTAGCAGTGTAAACATGTGTGTCTGCCTCATGACTTGAAGGACTTTGTTTTTGATTTGTAGTTAATGAATTATAAAAAGAGAAAAGCTTTTTAGATATCACGCTATTGATCAATAAACTTATCTGGATCCTTTCAGAAGAAGAATATTTATTCATATAACCTTGCCTCCTCCATTTCCTATAAAAGCAAATGTGATGAGAGAAAAAAAAAATCCAAGCCTGGCTGGTATGACTCAGTGGTTGAGCATCAACCTATGAATCAAGAGGTCATGGGTCAATTCCCTGTCAGGGCACATGCCTGGGTTGCAGGCTCGATCCCCAGTGTGGGGCTTGCAGGAGGCAGCCAATCAATGATTCTCTCTGATCATTGATGTTTCCATCTCTTTCTCCCTCTCCCTGCCTCTCTGAAATCAATACAAATATTTTTTTAAAAAATCCAAGAAAAGTGTCTTTCACGTAAGAAGCAAATGCTAGAATTATCACTGAGACAAACAAAAGTAAGATCCTGAACTCCTTTCTATACGAGTGAGGTGGGGGTGGGGAGGTATTTGCTATGTGTGTCAGGGCAAGGCAAGTGGAAAGAAAAGAAAGAACAGGCAACAGCGTTTACAAAATTTAGGTGAACGCCTAAAGAGCTCATTGTTCTCTGGTGCCTGAGCTTCCCCATTTGCAAAACGTAGCCTTCCCACTGTGCCTAAAACCCTCACCCTGAGCACAGCAGCAGACACAGGAGACCGAGCCTAGCAAGGGCCCAGTAACTCAAGGATACAAAATGATTTCAATCCTTCCACCTGCACAGCTGTTTTTGGTCAGGACAAGTAAAGAACAACAAAAAGCCAAACTCCACACTTTAAATCATCAGCAATTCAACAGGCAACAAAACTCTGTGTTTATAGTATCAACTTGACTCAAAAAAAGAAAGAAAAGATCCTAATTAACTTTCAAATAAAAAAAAGATGTCTTGCATTTTTAAATAACCCTCCAGAGCAACTGTCATTGTCAAAACCGCCAGTTCAGCCCCTTAACCCTGTCACAGAGTCAAAAAGAAGACATGAAGTTGGCCTCAAGAGAAATCAGAAGAGCATTCAGAGTCACTAATTATCACCAACACATGCAAAGGCGAACAGGACTGGAGGCATTTCTCTTCCCAGCCAAAACAATAGATGGTTGTCAAATGCATCTGATGTAGAGAACACCGAAGGGATAAACATGAGAGAAGTTCTTCCTTCAAAGTGCTAAAATTTAGTTACTGGGTAGACATAATAAAAATTACTTTTAAAAAAATGTCTAATCCTTACCCGAAGATATGTTTTTATTGATTTTTAGAGAGAAAGGGAGGGAAAAAGAGAAACATTGATCAACTGCCTCCTGTAGACACCACAACCCCAACCAGGGGTCAGACCTGCAACCTAGGCATGTGCCCTGACCAGGAATTGAACCCGAAACCATTTTGGTGTACGGGGTGACACTTCAACCAACTGAGCCACCTGGCCAGGGCTAGAAAAAAATTCAAAATAATCAGTTAAAATTAAAGAATTTTAAATTAAGCAGACTCAGAGATTCCAGAAGACGAATAAAAATTGCTAATCTTGGAATTCTCCATTGCTTCTAATTACATGTTAATGGCGACGAAAACAATGCCACGGGATAAAGTCATTCCTTTCTCTTATACCCAAACTGTGTCAGCTGGGCAGCTGCCAAGCATTCTCTGCAACATGAAATGGAAGCCAGGACCGTAGCTCTAAGTATGTCGCAGCACAATGACTGCTGAGAGTGGATCTGGCCCCCTGCAAAGGGCCCCGGAGAGTTCTGGGAGACCGAACTGCTCTCTTCAGATCGGCCTCGGAAACTTTTGGTTACATCCTACAGTGACTAGTATTCAGCCTAGGGAGATGCCAGGGGGTTTCTATCCCAGGTCAGTAGAGTCTCAAGCCAATTTGGTTCCAAATGGCAGTGGGAAGGCTAACCTAATCCCACTGCCTTCCTCGCACTTGGATGACTGTTCCATTAATTCTCTCGTTTTTCACATCTTCAATCTCACCCCCTCCACTGGCTTTTTCACATCTTCAATCTCACCCCCTCCACTGGCTTTTCCCTCCAAGCCTATAAATACAGTCAGCTCTTCCTTCTTAAATCTTCTAATGGAATGCTGAGCTCCCCTCCCACCTCCTTACCTTCTGCAAACCTTGACAGGATGGCCTGTGCTCACTAGCTCTGCCTCTTCATCTCCTTTATCCCTTAAGAGATCTGGCTGCTTCCCTCCAGGACATCACTCAGCTAACCCTAACTCGTCAGTCACCGGCCACCCTATCACTGCCATTTTGAAGACCTTTGCTCTCTCCTCACCCTGTTTGATCTCTAGGCTGCAAGACATTAAAATCGTCGCCTTTGCCTTCTATGACCACACTCTCCCAGGGCTCCCTCCTACCTCTGGCCACTCTTTCCTGGTCTCATTTGTGATCCAACTACTCATAAACATGTGTGCCCCTAAAGCTTTTAGCCTTACCTCTTTTTCTTCCTCCACTCACTCTCGCCAAGAGATCTTATTCACTGGGTGGCTTCCCTAAAGCCTATTCACTGATGTCTCACCAAACCACCAATCCTCTCCCAAGTTCTATTATATTTCCAACTGTCTGCCTTGCTTATCTACCCAGAATTCCCACATGCATCTTAACTTGGCCTCCAAATGAGCTTCTTCTCTTACTTTCTATTTCAAACAATGAGATTTTCATCCAACCAGCTATCTATGAAAACCATATAATCTTTTCTTTCTCCTTCACCCACGTATCTAATCTAAGATCTGTAGAGCCCTGGATTCTGTCTCCAAAATGTCTCTTACAGGTGTATGTTCTTCACATGTTGCCTGAGTTCAGCCCCTGGGCATCTCTTTCTTGGCCTGGTCCACCAACTGCTAACTTACCTCTCCCTCCCTCTTCTCTCCTCTCCTCCCCTCTCCCATGTATGTCCCACAACGCTCCCTCCCTCCCATGTTAATTACAGTTTCTTGAGCAGGAGAGAAATAGTACAAGCCCTGAGGAGCTGGCACATTTCCCTAAGTGAGCCCCTGGGAATCTAATGCAAAGGATTAGACTGTGACTTGCACTGTGACTTGCTGGCCTAGAAGATAAATAATTTTCTTAGTATAGAGAATGAGGTCCTCTGGGATTAGGCTCCAACCCAGCTCACCTGCATTCACCGACTCCCCCAAATAAGTCCTACACAGGCATCACACTCCCCCAAATAAGTCCTACACAGGCATCACACTGAGCCACAAAGCATCCCCCATCAACCCAGCAGTGTGGGGACTCCAGACCCCCGCTCCTGCAGCTCCCAGGGCCTGGCATGTGCTCGGCCTCACCTCTTCCCCATCTTGCAGATGCTTTCACCTGTCTCCAGCTCAGCTCATACGTTGTCTCCTGTGGGTAACTCCTCCTCCCCATCAAGTGAGATATTATAACTCTGGATCTTACCCCTCTCCGAGCCTCATCCCCCATTTCCACTGTGTGATTGTGACTGTGAGGTCATCTTCACAGTGCGAGAAGCCAGGATGATACCCTGCCTATGGTACAAACTCAATTAACAAAGATCAGTTCCACGGCTGGGGCTGACCCAAGTAAAGAGATGCTTCCGCCCTGCAGGGCCTGGGGTCGGTTTCCAACACCAAACATAACGAAACAGGGTGGTTTACTGAGATGTGACCTTGCCCTTTCTTCCTGCTCCTATTGCTGTTATCAGCTTTCTTCCTTCTCTCTCCCAAGAAGATAGACAACTGTGTGATTGGAGTTCTGGACTCCTTGGCCAGTCACATGAGATTTTTAATAGTTTTTGTGTACCACAGGGTCATAAATGGAAGTTGCAAGGTACCCACAAAAGTCCCCATCTAGATAGAGGAGGATCTCTGCTGTAAGGGAGGGCCTCTGCTGCATGGCTCTTCCTAAGGCCAGGAAAGGAATGGGTTTGAGGGGTTACTCTCTGTCAGAAACCCAGGCTCCATTCCCACTGTGCCTGCATTTGGGTGTGGGGGGGGGGGGGGCAGGCGGTGCTGCAGGAAGCGTACAATGGATGGGCACTCTGTTCTGTGTCCCAGAGTGATCAGTGGTGTGAACAGCCGGTGGGGGGGTGTCATCTGGCTCCGCATAGATGCTGCTCATTTCAGCTGCAGCTTATCAGACTGTGCAACTGTCCCGGCGGAGCAGACTGGGCCCCACCCCAAAGCCGCGGCACTCACTGCCTTAGCCTGGGATTCTCATATGATTCCATGGAGAAGGTGAAGTCACCTCAGTGATGAATTTTCCTTCCAGCTGGGCAACTAATACAATGCAATTTAGAAAGATAAGAGAATGTGACCTAAAATAATATTGCGATCTAAAATCAATAACAACTACACAATGATCTTTCCAATCCCCAGGAACATTACAGGATCCCTCAGAGCAGTGGTTCTCAACCTTCCTAATGCCATGACCCTTTAATACAGTTCCTCATGTTGTGGTGACCCCCAATTTCATTGTTACAAATTGAATATAATTAAAGCATAGTGATTAATCACAAAAACAATATGTAATTATATATGTGTTTTCCGATGGTCTTAGGCGACCCCTGTGAAAGGGTCGTTCGACCCCCAAAGGGGTAGCGACCCACAGGTTGAGAACCACTGCCTCAGAGCATCCTGGAAACGGCTTTGGGGCATATCGGTCCATTCTTACTTTGAACACACATCATCTAATATGCCATGGTACTATTACACAGGCAATACAATTTATCTGTTTCAAACTATTAGTTGTAGTATGTGCTGTGACATATCTCCTCAAATCATATCGGTTCGCAAAGCCAAAGGCCAAAACAGTGCATGGTGACTGAATCCAGCTTTGCAGGACACTGGGTTCTAAGAAGGAAGCCGACATTTGGGGACGTACAGTTCTCATGCATGGCCACAAGGTGGCAGAGTGACTCTGTACACCACAAGCATATTCTCAACAGTCTGGAACCCAGACTGTTCGTTACAGAATCCAGGAGACAGTTAACATAGGACAGTTAGAGAGCCTGTTGCTGAGGACTTCTCTGCTGAGGACTTATTTTCATATTCCCGTTTTATAGAGGCAGGCTCGCCAAGAGCCTTTCGGAGGCCGGAGTAACTTTCAGATAGGAAGCTCACGGCTCAAGGATCGGCCTCCCATGCTCAGTGGGGTGTCAGTCCCTGTAATGAGATGGCCCTGCTCGCTAGCACAGCGTTACCACAGAAAGGAGGTCTAATTTGAAACCCCTTCTCTCTGACATGCCTCTAAAGAGGAAAAAAGACAAGCTCAATGTCAAACGTTTCATCAAAGGCAGGCTCAACTGCCCCAGTAATAGGAGGTTTCCATCGCACATGAGCCCACACTGTCTCCAGACCACTTGCCTGGCTCCTGGCAGTGTGGGGTAGTGCCCCTGCTGTGGGGGAGACTGGAAAATCCACAGACAGCAACCAGAAAATAGCCATGAACTTGTGCCAGAAAATAAACACCTTATTCGATATTCATTTGAGGCTACCAGAAAATTTATTCAAAGAAATATAGAAAATCCTAATGAAAGACATAAGGACAGACATAAATAAATGGAGATCTATTTTACCTATGACTGAGTGGCTAACAAGCTTATTTCCCTGGCAACCTTCACATAGTTCTGTAAGCTGCAGTATACTCTCTAGTTAAATCCCCTTTTCCTTAAAGTAGTTGAGTGAGTTCTATTGTCGGAGATAAAAACCCTGATTATTACAGAAGACAAGGAAACAAATGCATTGCTAAATCACTCTGGCAGACAGGCTCTAAGATGATCTCCAATTGTCTCCACCTCCTAGAGCTAATGTTCTTATTTAAGCAGTAGGAGGAAGAGAGGAGAATAAGAAGAGGATGGCTAAGGAATGGCTAATGGATTTTAGAACGGGAGTATCTAACGTTCTGTTTTAAGCTGTTTGTGTTACTCAAACATATACTTCTTCAATCGTCCCAAACGACTATTTGGTCTTTTACATATTTTTTATATTTTTTATTGATTTCAGAGAAAGATAGAAACATCAATGATGAGAGAGAATCAATGATCAGCTGCCTCCTGCACGCCCCGCACTGGGGATTGAGCCCACAACCCAGGCATGTAGCCTGACCATGAATCGTACCGTGACCTCCTGGCTCATAAGTCAATGCTCAGCTCTTGAGTCATGCCAGCCAGGCGGTCTTCTACATATTCAAATGTCTTCCAAGTGAATGGATTGTATGTGTTTGGGTAAGTTACGAAAAATGGATTCAGTTCCTCATCGGGGTCAGTGCGATGTAGACATAAGAGCAATCATCACAATAGAAGTGCAGAGATCAAGAGACACTTAGGAGCAGGAACAGAGAGTTGGAAGAGACTGTGACAAATCAAGCTCCAGGAATTCTATTTCTATGATTTATATGAAAGAGGATGTGGGAGTATAGGACTTGAGCTGACTTCTGAGCTAAGCAAGAATAAGCTGTTTCTGCCGAAACCGGTTTGGCTCAGTGGATGGAGCGTCGGCCTGCGGACTGAAAGGTCCCAGGTTCGATTCCGGTCAAGGGCATGTACCTGGGTTGCGGGCACATCCCCAGTGGGAGATGTGCAGGAGGCAGCTGGTCGGTGTTTCTCTCTCATCGATGTTTCTAACTCTCTATCTCTCTCTCCCTTCCTCTCTGTAAAAAATCAATAAAATATATTTAAAAAAAAAAAAAAAGAATAAGCTGTTTCTAACCCTGTGGTTCTCCAACTTGGTGGCCTCAGAATCACAGGGATGGGTCACCCAAGCAGACTGCTGATTCCTGAGAGTTCCTCAGTAGGTCTGGTCCCAGCAATGGAACTTTGGTTAACATTATAATATTTCTTTTCTGAGCAAGGCAATTATCATTTCTGACTCTACTATCCCAACATTATCTAAAGTTTTAAAGAGGCATGTGGTACTCCAAAAAAAAAACCTAGTGGAAGAAGTAGATGCTAAAAGTTTCATGGGGAGTCTGGCAGACAGACTCTAAGATGATCTCCAATGGTCTCATCTCCTAGTACTAATGTTCTTATTTAATCCTTTCCTTTTGACTTGAGGTAGAATCTATAACTTGCTTCCAACCAATAGAATATGGCAAAGGGGATGTGATGTCACTTCCGTGGTTCTATCACATAAAATGTGTATGCCTGTCTTTCTAGGAGGCTCTGTCCCTTGCTAGCATTGACACCATGTGAGTTTGGAAGTGGATTCTTCCCTAGTCAAGCCTCAGGCCTTCTGATGGAAACCCAGCCCCACAGACACCTTAATTACAGCCTTGCAGACTCCTGACTCCTGGGAGCCTTGCCCAGACTCCTGCCTTCCAGGCCTGCGAATGACAAATGTGTCTTAAAAGCTTCTAGGTTTGTGGTAATTTGTTATGCAGCAATAGATAAGAAATGAACACAAAGAAGAATACATATAACTATAATTATGATTGTAATTATCACCACTAAATCTAACAATTGATCTTATGCTAATGGATCATTTAGGAACGATATCATAATGCTCCTGTAAAAGGCCTGCGGGACAGGATGGGACGGGCTGAGGGCTTGTCTTTTCCCCCCTCCCTGTGGAGAGGCAGGGGAGGTGGTTAAAGGCAGCCGAGCTGCTGGTGACTCCACAAACCTGAGACTGACAGAGCCAGTGTGTCTCAGCCAAAATTCAAAGGAATCGTGAATCATGAGGAAATCATCGGAGAGTTACAGCATGAGCTAGGAAGCAAAAGAAATGGGGCCATCTAGCTGGGCAGTGGGCAGGCCTCCCACGGCAAGACTGAGACAGACAAAGGCTACTCTCAGGACCTGGGTGGCCAAGGTCAGAACCATCAGACACCAGGCAGATGAGGTCATTATGTACGGACCTATTAGAAGACTAGGCCTTTTTAAAAGCTCAATAGTGGGATAGCCAGCAATTGCCTCAGGTTGATCAACATCATTAAAGATGTTGTATAAGACTTCAGAGCCAGGAGGGTATCAAACTCAGGGGAGTCCCCTGAAGCGACATTTACTCAGTGCTACAGCCATGTCAGTCGTGCCCAGGAGAGGCAGATTGCAATGCAGAGATCCCTAGAGCAAATCAGCAGAGCGGGTCCCCTGGATCTTCAATGGAAGAGGCAGTGTGGTAGCCCTGCTGAGAGCCCACCACTGAAACTTCCCTGGGTTATTAAAAGCTGTGTGTGTGCACATGCCCCACAAACTCACAGGCTCACTGTACCTCCAGCAACACACTTGTGCAAAACAGTGAGCAATAGGAAAGAACACATCATGACTAATACTTCTGTTGAAAACCCGAGTTCTGCACCTTTGGGCAATCTCACCTGGATTCTCTTCCCGAGAGTCTTATATTGCTGAACAGGCCATTTGGTCCAATGTTATTTTATTTACTTATTTTTTTATTATTTTTTTTTTTTAATCCTCACCCCAGCATATTTTTGCCATTGATTTTTAGGGACAGTGGAAGAGAGAGGGAAAGACAGAGAGAAACATCGATGTGAGAGAAACACATCGACTAGTTGCCTCCTGAACGAGCCCTGACCAGGCTTCGACCCCAGAAGGAGCCTGCAACCGAGGTACGTGCCCTTGACCAGAATTGAACCCAGGACCCTTTGGTCCGCAGGCCGATGCTCTATCCACTGAGCCAAACCAGCTAGGGCTGGTCCTAATTTTATATGTTTCACAGAGGAAAATGGAATCAATGACTGGGGACACAATTTCTGAAAGTCAGATTGCTCTTATAACAGGAGGCACACACTGTGGGAAGGATCTCATAGGGGTGAGGAGACAAACATTGGTTTTATGTCTACTATGTGTACCACCTCACTCAGTTCTTGCATCTCAGAGTGGAATAAGCCAACACCTCCGGGAAGTGGAAGAATTTACCCAAGGTTATCCGGCCAGTGAGTGGCAGGGCCAGAGTTCAGAATCAGGTTCTCTGAAACCAAGCCTGTGCTTTCGTCCCCCATCCCACACGGAGTTCATCGATCTTTGGAAATTTCTATTGCGTTAAGTCAATTGAAAACTTAATGTGGTTGGTAAGAGATTATGTTTAAAGTGGTATGTAACTATACTAGTAGATCATCGGGGGAATTGTTACATAGGGGGGAAAAATTCTTTTTATGTCTCTTAACCTTTTGCTCCATTAACCAAACCATAAAATGTGATTTATTGCTTTCCTAAAATTAGAACTCTCAAGAATATTGTAAAAATTAAAACTCTCAAGAAAACTGTACGCTGGCAATAAGAAAATCTATTGTAGAAGGATGGTATCTGTGCATAAATGTAAACTGCCAAAGTCGGATGTGCATAATCCCTTAATGGAAGATGATGCTGCACAGAAGAATTTTATTTGCAATATGTGCTTCAGATATTTCCTTAATTGATTAGGAAAAGCTGTCAGTGAGTTTTACTGTCATATTAACATACAGATAATCATTCCTAAATGGCACAATGGGCATCTTTTTTATCAATCCATTATGCTAAATAATAGTAGTTAATTACTAAATGATAGCCTAGTGCCCTAAAGGAACAAATGTCATCCAAATCTACCAGACCCAGGAGGAGATGTATTCCTCCCAGGAGATCCGGCCCAATTCTATTACAAAACAGAGTCGGCTCACTCAATCAAAGATGCCATCCTGAAAAGAAGGCATATGGAATTCTGCTCAATGAGGGTCCCACTCGTCATCCTGACTGGCTTTCGCAATGTTTTATTAGGATGTCATTTCATGAGTAAATCAGTCCAGATTACTGTCTCCATATCACATTTAGGTTTTCTTCACAAATTGAATCCTTGGTAAAAACAGGAGGAGGAGTTTGGAAAACAAAACAAGAACAAGCAGCTTCTCAGGCCCTTTTTTCTACACCGTTTATAATTACCCAGGCTTAGTCAGCTTTGCAAACTGAAAACAAGTGTACCCCCATGTATGTCAAATGAATGTGTTTCTCTGAACCCGGGTTGCTATTCTATTAACACACGAATAACAAAAAGAGAAAAAAAGAAAACAAAAAATGGAAAAGAGATGGTTACAGTAACATGATGTCTTGCATTTGCTTTCAGAATACCTCCTCCCAGAAGGAGCGAGCCCTGGCTGGGTAGTTCAGTTAGTTGGAGCATCTTCCTGTACACCAAAAGGTTCGGTTCCCAGTCAGGGCACATACCTCTCTTTCAAGTTGAATTCTCGGTCAGGGTGTGTTTGGGAGGTAATCAAAAGATATTACTCTCTCACATCAACGTTTCTCCTCTTCTCTTCTCTCTCTCTCTCAAATCAACAAACATATCCTCAGATGAGGATTTTTTTTAAAAAGGGGAGAAAGATATTATAGATTGGCAACAATGCTCTTCATTGTCATACCTGAGTCACCTGAGTACATGGGGGTTTCTTACATTAGTCTCTCTTCTTTTATATGTATATGAAATTTTCTGCAAGAAACGGTTTTGTTAATGTTATCATCTCAAACCAGAATTAGGAGTCTTCCAACATTATTTCTTTCAAAAAGTAAACTCAAGAGTATTAGACCACAATGCCTAGAATTACAGATCCACAGGCAAGGGCTATCTTTTTTTGTTTTTGTTTTTTTCAAATTTACTTAAGAGTTGCAAGAATAATACAAAGAACTCCAAGATTCACCAAATGTTAAAATATGCCACTTTTTCTTTACCTCTTTCTTTCCTGCATAACACATATATGCATATAAATGCGCACATATACACATACATTTTTTTTCTAAATCATTTGAGATTTAGGTGCAGACATCATGTCTCCTTACCCTTGAATTCTTAGTTTCTCCTAAGAAGAAAGATATTCCCCTCCAAACTGCAATGAAAATATCACGTTTAGGGAATTTAACCTCGATATAAAACTATTATCCAATATCCAATCCATATTTAAAAATCATCAATTATGATAATATTGTTCTTTGTAGCACTTTCCCCCATTTTAGGATCTATTCAAAATCATGCATTGCATTTAGCTGTCTCTTTAGTCTCCTTCAATTTGGAACAATCCTTCCACCATCATTCATGACACTGACTTTTGTGCAATGGCCATCAATTTGGGTTTGTCTGATATTTCCTCCTAATTAGAACCAGGTTATACTGTACATTTTGGCACTGTGTCCTTCTCAGTGCTTCATATCAGGAAGCACAAGGTATCAGCTGGTCCCATTATGAATGATGTTCACTTTGCTTGGTTAAGGTAATGTGCCCCAGGGTTCTCCACTGTAATGTTACCATTGTCCCCTTTGCAATTAATGAGTAATCTGTGGGGAACTTCTCCAGGGATGTATACATTCTGATCATCTTCAAGTTTTCACATAATAGTTTAGCAACCATGGGGGATTCTTACTTGAATCAATGGCTACTATGATTGGTTGCAAAGTAGTAATTTTCTAACTTTGCATTTTTTAGGTGGCATCATTTGTGTGCTTTTTAATAACTATGATTGGAAACAATTTTACTCAAGAATCTGAGTCCATTTTCAATCAAAGTCAAGCAATTTTCTTTTAAATCCTAAACATCCTAAGTGTTGAACATCTCAACTAACTGGCAGAGGTTCATAACCTTTACCTGCTTAGGGCCTACATTTGATTGTTCCCTCCCTTGCTCTCCCTTCTGTCCTCCAGCACTAAGCGCAGAGTGGAAATTGCTGATGGAGTAGGTGGGATGAGAAGAAAGGAAACTGGAGGTTGCTGACCAGTAAGTAGACGGGAGGGAATGACCACTGATGGAGGTTACCTGTGGGTTAGCAACAATCGACCAGGCAAAATGACATCAGACCAACCAGTCAACCAGGAGCAACCTGATGGGGACCAGATGTCTCCCTTATGACATCAACCAGTAATCAACAACAGCCCCCAAAACCCACACCCCCAAGATTTCTGGGCCATAATATAGTAACATATTTCCCACATTGCCCAAACTTGCCTGGCTGTTCCTGAGAAATTATTCTTATCAACAGACTACAGTGAGTTCAGCAGTAAAGACTCATAAGGAGATGTATTAATAATGCAACAAATGACATAAATGGAAGAAAAAGAGAAAAATACTCCACTATGATCTGGAAACACACAATTATCTGGAACACTTGTCACGGAGGAAGTCATGAAGCATTGTTTAAATACCTAAGTATCACCACTTTCTATAATAAACCACTGCTCAGGCAAACAGGATTTTTTTCCTATTAGTCTCTTATCTTTTTTTCTAGTATAATTCCGCCCAACTTTTTCAAGCTCTTATAAGCCCGAGTTATCCAAATAAAAATATTACTAGCTCAGGGGGGATTTAATTTGAGAATTTCAAAGTTCCATTTCCCTAGCGAAGTTGAAGCACTCCGATTCCCCATCCTCCGCTGGAATCTGCCCTCAGGCTGCATGCTGTTCAGACACAAGGACATTTTCTTTCCATTGGCTACATTCTTTTCTGTGAATATTTTAAGTTCCCAGGCAAATATATTTTAGATATCTTTGTATTTATATACATTTACATACCACATTCATAAAGAAAGCCCTTCTGGATTCCTTCCAGAAATGACTGGAATAGAGGGTTCAGATTTTGCCTGGTTTTAGAACCAATATTTCCCTCAAGGGACATTTTCTTGGGGAGAATAATGGAGAAAGCCATGAGCTACAGCCCAAGGCAATACTGTGCCCAGGTTTGATGTAGCCTTAATGAGGCCGTGTACTCCCAGGCGGTGACAGGACAGGACTGCCAAAGAAGTGATGGTCTCTCCATGATTCTGCCTGCCTCTCACCTGTCATTCCCTCGCCTACAAAGGTCAGGAGGAGGACAGGGGCGCGGTGGCTTCATTAGCGCCTGGAACTTTGTGAGAAGTGAAAATTCTCAGGCTATAACCCAGACTTACTGAATTGGAGACTTGGGGAGAGGCCTGGCAATCTGTTTTTAACAAACCCTTCAGGTGATTATAATACACATTAGAGTCTGACACTACATTAAAAAAAAAGTGTATATATATATTCCCAAAAAAATTTATACTCACACTGAATAATTGGTATTTCTCTCTCTCTCACTATCTCTCTCTCTCTCTCTCTCTCAAATTAATAATTTAAAAAAAATTAAGAGTAAATAAGTAAATAAAAAAACACTAAAACCAGCATGCCCTGACCACTATGGCTCAGTTGAAATATCGTCCCGTGCACCAAAGGGTTACAGGTTCAATTCCCAGTCAGGGCACATGCCCAGGTTTCAGTTCAATCCATGTCCAGGTGTGTGTGGGAGGCAACTAATCCATGTTTCTTTCTCACACCGATGTTTCTTTCCCTCCCTCTCCCTTCCTCTCTCTCTAAAAATCAGTGGAAACATATCCTTGATGAGTATTAAAAAAAAAAAAAAAAAAAAAAAAACTAAAGCCAGCATATTTTTTAAGCTCTACTGTGCAGCCAGGCTGAGAACCAGAGCTAGCTAAAGAATTCTATGTGGGGGAGGAGTCCTGGGCTACAGTTTCAGGGTCACCTTTATGCTGAGGACTGTGGGACTTTAAGGTGCAGACATGGTCAAGATTTGTGGAGACTTTTTCAAGACACTGGCTGCGATTATGTCCCTTCTCTCCATGTCCATGGTAGGGACATCCTACTTCTGAAAAAGAACAAAAATGAACTGATGATCCCTTATACTCTGGAAACCTTTCAGAGTTCCAGCTCCATCCCAGTTGAGAACGAACGTAATTAAGATTGAGCCTAAAAATCAGCGCAAGAGCTGAGCTGGTTGAATATCATCATCATTTTTTCCATAAACAAACAAAACCAATGGGATAAAGTTTGATTCTTTAGTAGAGTTGAATCTACCATGTAAGGAAGTGGAAGAAAATTTATCTAAATAAATTGGTACAGAGCATGGACAATATTTCTAGGAAACTAAATGTACTATCTTTACTCAAAATGTAAGAAAATGAAATATAGAATGCTGTTTCACTGCATTAAGCCTATACACTTCAAATCCCTTTGCCTTTATTTTTCTTAAGAAATACAGTAATGGACCAAATCTAATTATCTTCCTCTTTGTTGAGTCTGACTTTGTTAATAAAAGCTTAAATCCATTATTTCTTTTCTTAGAAAAAAAAATTAAGCCAGACTACACTTTTTATAAATGGGCAGAGCAAAGGGGACCCCTAGTTCAGTTTAGTTGATTTTATTATAAACACAATCTACATTTATTTAATTTAAAAAGTAGGGGAAGCCCAGCCAGCATGGCTCAGTGTTTGAGTGTCAACCTATGAACCAGGAGGTCACAGTTCGATTCTTGGTCAGGGCATATGCCCAGGTTGTGGGCTCGATCCCCAATGGGGGGCATGCAGGAGACAGCCGATCAATGATTCTCTCTCATCATTGATGTTTTGATCTCCCTCTCCCTCTCCCTTCCTCTCTGAAATCAATAAAAATTATTTAAAAAATAAAAACAGCCAAAACCGGTTTGGCTCAGTGAATAGAGCGTCGGCCTGCGGACTGAAGGGTTCCAGGTTCGATTCCGGTCAAGGGCATGTACCTGGGGTTGCGGGCACATCCCCAGTGGGAGATGTGCAGGAGGCAGCTGATCGATGTTTCTCTCTCATCGATGTTTCTAACTCTCTATCTCTCTCCCTTCCTCTCTATGAAAAATCAATAAAATATATTTTTAAAAAAAAATAAATAAAAAATAAAAACAAAAAAGATGCGAGCGTTCGGTATCTCCACACATATAAAATGTTGGCAAAGAGAGAGGGGGAAGGCCAGCTGTGTGCTCATCACTGTACAAGAGACAGGCTAGCTTTGTCCTGACTTCAGAGGTAAAGAGACTGAGGAGACCTTCCATGGTCCCACTTCTAGTGAATTTCAGAGGTTTGAAATACAAGTTTGTTTGGCCACGAAAACCCATGCTCTCTGTACTACACCAAAGCTGTGTTCTTGGCTGGGATAGTAAATGGTTTAAAATAAAAACAATAAATTATTGTAGAAATGTTGACCCCCATCTTTGTCACTTCTCACCTCTCAAAAATGCCCACCAAAGGGTGTCTCTAACCAGTACACCATTCATTCACTCAGTGAGTCTCTAATATGTGCCAGGTGTGTACTATGGGCTCTGACCACAGCTCCTTATCTACATGGTGGGTATGCAGCAGGTGGGATGGTGGTTTTACTCTGATCTCCCTTTAAGGCTCCACTATGGACACAAACAACAGGGGGTGAGGGTAAGGGCAGGATTGGGGGGATGGGGAGCAATTAGGGGATATGGATACATATGTAATACCTTAATCAATAAAGAAATAATAATAAAATAATAATAATAATAATATCTAGCTTCCCATACATCTAAATAAACTGGCTTTCATAGACGTGACTCGATTTCCAAAAAGCACTGAGCCAATAAAAGCAGTGGTGCCAAGATGCCCAAAGCAGGCCAGCCCAGCGCCTTCCAACATTTCCATTCAGTAGTTTGAACCTGAAAGTCAACACGCTAATCACATTCACTGCCCACAGTGACCAGACGTGGTCTCTGGCCGACCCACAGCTGCGCTAGTAGCATGGCCCGAGTGGGGCCACCGGGCAGCCAGCAGTCCAGGTACCTTATCCCCAAAGGCAAGTCCGCAAATCCAACCCAGAACTCGAGGCGGACCTTGAACTCGCAGCACCAAGGGCTAGTGGTGCCTGGGTGGCAGGGATCCCCAAAGCCTGGCCCTGGGCCTGAGGGCACTGCCCCCAAACGACAGCACGGGCAGCCCCCTCTGCCTCTCTGCCCCTCTGCCCCACCTGCCCCACCGCATCGCAGCGTCCCCTCCACCTCCGTGCGGCGCACGCCCTTCTGCCACATCCCTCCCGAGTGGGCTGCCAGGACCACCTGCGCCTCTGAAGTCCTGCCTGGTAGCGAAGGGTGATGGGCAGAGGACCAAGGGCCCGTCCAGGGGTGAGGGGAACCCCAGACGCTGGTCCGCGAGCCCGGCATCAGGACAGGTGTCCAAAGAGGAGAACTTCCCACCCCAGGGCCCCGCGGCCTCCCACCCGGGGCCTCCGCGGCCCAGCGCACTTACTGTCAGTCGCCATGGTCTGGCTGGGGGCTGCGGGGCGGCCGCGGCGGCTGGGGACCCTGCGCTGAGCCCCGCCAGGCGCGCGCTCCTCGCCAGGCCCCGCGCGCGGGGGGCCTCGCCGCTCACAGCCCCTCCCGCCGCGCGCCCCCGCCGCGCCGCCCGCGCCCGCCGCTGCCTCCCACCGCCGGCCCTCCGGGCCCTGGGAGCTCAGCCCTGCGGGCAGAGCTCAGGGAGCTGTGGGCGCCGGGCAGCTGACCCACCCCGCCCCCGCTTCGCAGCATCCGCCCCCCTCTCCTCCCCACCCCCAAGACAATGAATGCAGCAACTTGGAAACGCTCTCCTGGCCACGCCAGGGCCACCTCTCCAGGCTCCCTTTCCCATTACAGCCCGTTTCCAGCTCATTCCTGCCTCGAGCTTCCTACCTGTGGCTTGGGACGCACGGATCAGTGCTTAACCCCGTTGGGTGTGGAGGGCAATGCTGAGCCAGGTGCTGACGTGAATTGTTTGGGAAACCTGCCCTACACACCATCCTGGTCGGTCCCAAGGTCCTGTGCTCCTCGTGCTACCATCTATGTTGTCTCCAATGGGAAAAGAGCGTCTGGCACATAGTAGGCTCTCAGTTAATATGTGCTGGGTGGGTGACTATGTGACTGCAGGCCTGCATGAGTAAATGAATGAATGGCCAACTAACTGATTGGATGCCAATGGGATGAGCAATTAATTGGCACAGGATCAGGGGCCAAACCACAGCCCGGCCAGCTGACTAGGAGAGGACTCTAGAGTCAGTGGATCAGCCTGAGGAGTGAGCCTGACCACTTTGTGCCTCACAGGCCATTTGTGTTTCAGGAGGGCTCTGCACTGAAGCTGTCTATGAAAGCTGAATACATCTTCTTGAAGTCCAGAAACCAATTTCTGATGGGCTCTTGGTATGTCACGGGGAGTGGTACATGAGAACCCAGGTCCTTATGTGAAGAATCAAATGGCTCAAACGTGTGTCACTTCTTACAGATACAATCAGTTTGGTGCACTTGGGGAAGCACATTCCCCCAATCAATGAGGGGCACCCAGCCCTGGGCTAGACACTGAGAAGACACTGGAGTAGGTGTCACCAGAGGCAGCTGCCATCTGGCTGGGCAGACACAGGAAGCAACCAGAGAACAAGACAGGCATCCTTTGTGATGAGGTCACAGAGCACAGATACGGGAGCCGGGGGTATCCTGAGCGGGCTCACATCCAGTCAGGACATCTGGAGTGGGACCGAGGGGACCGGTGTGTTATTGTTTGTTTTTAATATTTGTGTGTTTAGCACAGGTGATTCTCAAAGCACCCCCTAGTTATCCACCACAGAGATCTGGCCCATCTATCTTTCACAACAGCGCTCTGTGGTAGGCCACGAAGCCAAAAGATTTGAAATGGATTAGGTGGGAAAAGGAGGGGGGGAAAGAATTAAAAATGAGCCTGGTGCTTTGAACTATTTGAAGCTCAGAAATCAGGAGATGAAGCTGGTTTGAAGGGAAAGATGGGTGAGTTGGCATTGGACTCATTTGAAGTCAATAGGACAGGGGTCCTTAAACTTTTTAAACAGGGGGCCAGTTCACTGTCCCTCAGACTGTTGGAGGGCCGGACTATAGTTTAAAAAAAAACTATGAACAAATTCCTATGCACACTGCACATATCTTATTTTGAAGTAAAAAAACAAAACAGAACAAATACAATATTTGTATTTGCATGTGGCCCACGGGCCGTAGTTTGAGGACCCCTGCAATAGGACATTTGTGAGGCTCTTTACTCATTAATTGAAGCTACTTTTCTAAGTCAGACAAAGGAAAAATTGTAAGTCAAAGTATAATTTTAATCAATGTACTCTGAGTGACCCATTAGGTAGCAGGCTCATCAGATGATGGGCCTGGCGCCAGGTGTCAGATGAGAAGGGGTTAGAGCAGCCGTGGGCAAACTACGGCCCGCGGGCCGGATCTGGCCAGTTTGAAATGAATAAAACTAAAAAAAAAAAAAAAAAAGACCGTACGCTTTTATGTAATGATGTTTACTTTGAATTTATATTAGTTCACACAAACACTCCATCCATGCTTTTGTTCCGGCCCTCCGGTCCAGTTTAAGAACCCATTGTGGCCCTCGAGTCAAAAAGTTTGCCCACCCCTGAGTTAGAGTCAGTAGGTTGTAAAGAGGTGAAGGCCCCCAGTAGAGAGTATTCTCTCAAAAAGTTTGGCAGGGGAGGAATGAAAGGGGATGGAGAGCTTTAGGGGAGAGCAGGATTGAGGGAAGACTGGGATTTTGTTTATTTAAGATAGAGCATTGTTCAGCAGGAAAGACATTTCTGTCTGCATATTCAAGTACATAAGAGGAGAAAACTGCACTTTTCTAATAACTACATTAACTTTGGGGCCCAGTCCCCATTCTGCCTGTTGTTATGAAGTTTGGTTTTAGTCAGGCAATTCCGAGTTTTCCTTTTGGAGGAACGGGTTGGATGGCATCCGGGCCGTGAAGAGGTCTCTGGCCCCCGGGCACTGTGCCCACACTGTGTGGACCTCCTATGTCTGGACGTATGAGCTCATCACACCTCCTCAGACGTGGATGGCCTCCCGTCATCAGTCCGTGAGTGTGGCGTCCACAGCTCTGGTCTCTTGCCCACACTCACAGCCTCTCCACGTCTGACTTCTCCTCCTTGACTTCCCCCTGGGGAAATACGGCTATTTGCCCACATCGTTCTCTGGAAATCTATGAAATCTCTGGCCTTTCTAACCGTCCACGTAACCATTCCTTTCTTGCCATTCCCTTACCATGGTGGCTAAGGGGAACTGTATACTTTGCCAACAAACAAGATGTTTAATATGATTGTGAGACAAAGGTTCCCTTAGGTCTCAACTTCTCCAACTTGTTAGTTCAACCTCCACCCCCCAAGCCCTTGGCAATGGGCCTTTTCTCTAAGAAAGGGAGTGGGAAAAGTGGGTATGGGATGTTTTCAACTCCATGTAACTGCATAAGGGTGGCCTACGCAGCAAGAACTGCTTATTATCTCATATAACAAGGAACACAAAGGTGGGTCGTCCCATGGTGGGTTTAGCATCTCAACAACATCCTGAAGACTCAGCCTCTCTCCATCTTCCTACTCTGCCATCTGCAATCTGTCAGCAGGTCCCCTTCATGATCACAATAGATTGCTGCAGCACAGAACTTCATGTCCTCACATGACAACATTCCAAAAGTCGGGGAGAGGACATACTTCCTTCTCTCTCTGTTTATGAATGAAGACAATCTTTGTAAAAGCCCTCAGAAGCCTGCTCCATCAATTCTAGCTGCAATTAAGGCTGGGAAAGCCAGTGTCTGTTCTTTTCAGCTTTTATGACATGTAGTGGGTTGTGCCAGCAAGGAAGAAAGGGGTAGGGAAGAGAGTTGGCCTCACTATCAATGCCTGCTTTTATCTTCTCATATCCCCAGTAGAATCTCACCTCATTTCTCTCCTTAATGACCCTTCCTCTCTCCATGGCCCAGGAAATCTATATCTTAAGGAATTGGAAAACTGACTTTTTTTTTTATTGCTTAAAGTATTACAAAGGGTATTACATATGTGAGAAAACTGACTCTTAAAAGATCCTGTATTCTTGCAAATCTTTGTATCTTTTACCTGGTCCTTAGCTTTTAAAATTTAAAAGCCAAGATTTGGGTTCCTATGGTTCTCTTAAATGCCAGGGTCTAGTTAGAGTCAGGGAGACCCATAGGGTAAATGAAATTACATAACAGGAATAAAAAATACATGTCAGTATCGAGCTAGCATGCCAGTAGTTCCAAGGGAAGGAGCCATTGGAGGAGAGGCTCTAAAGCAGCGGTTCTCAACCTGTGGGTCGCGACCCCTTTGGGGGTCGAACGACCCTTTCACAGGGGTCGCCTAAGACCATTGGAAAACACATATATAATTACAGATTGTTTTTGTGATTAATCACTATGCTTTAATTATGTTCAATTTGTAACAATGAAATTGGGGGTCACCACAACATGAGGAACTGTATTAAAGGGTCGCGGCATTAGGAAGGTTGAGAACCACTAAGAGAGGCAGGAATTGGCGTTGGATGAAAGAGTGGCTGGCATTGCCAGCATAGGCAGAATTTTACCTTAGAGAGAAAGACCCATTTTCATCTCAGAAACTTAAGTTGAGACAAAGGAAGTAATGATGCAAAAGGATTTTGTGGTTGGAAGAGGGAGCTTGAGGGAGCTTAGGCATGCTACGTGGTCCCTGAGTTATCTATAATGTGGGATGTATGCTTAGTTGCCAAGGAAGGAAGCAGAGATAAGGTTGAGGACTTAGGACAGCAGGAAAGGTTTACTTGCTGGGAAAGCAGGTAATGGAAGGAGCTGGGACTTGAACGAAGGCCATAATAAGGAGGGGTTCCAAGTCACTGTATCCTCACCACAGCCAGCAGGAGGGCTGAGGGTGGGGGTAGTTGGAGGGATAAATGAAGCCACAGCAGGAGTAAGGAGGGCCTGGGGGATAAAGAGAGGTCCAGGGCCTATAGACCCTAAGGATGGTAAGTAGGAAGACAGGTTCAAATTGGGGAACGTTAGCTTTGGAGTGTACACAGGAGAAAGGACAGGACTAGCAATCTATATATATATAAAAGCCTAAGTGCCCTGACCGGTTTGGCTCAGTGGATAGAGCGTCGGCCTGCGGACTGAAGGGTCCTAGGTTCGATTCCCGTCAAGGGCATGTACCTTGGTTGCGGGCACATCCCCAGTGGGGAGTGTGCAGGAGGCAGCTGAATTGATGTTTCTCTCTCATCGATGTTTCTACCTCTCTATCTTTCTCTTTCTCCCTTCCTCTCTGTAAAAAATCAATAAAATATATTAAAAAAAAAAAAAAGCCTAAGTGACCAGTCAACCATTCAACCAGTCGACCGATTGGCCAGTCGCTATGACGTGCACTGACCACCAGGGGGCAGACGCTCGATGCAGGAGCTGCCCCCTGGTGGTCAGTGCACTCCCACAACGGGAACACCGCTCAGCGAGCTTACCAAGCGGCAGCGGTGGCAGGCGCAGTGGGGCCAGGATGAGCAGAAATGGTGTGGTGCCCAGTTCAGGCTCGGGCTCCTCCCCAGCCACCTGCTGCTTCGCACACTACATCCCTCGGGGTCCCGGATTGTGAGAGGGCACAGGCCAGGCTGAGGGACCCCACCAGTGCATGAATCTGTGCAACGGGCCTCTAATTGATTATAAAATGTTTTAGCTAAGGTACAAATTGATGGTCAGCAGATGGGAACCATCCCCTACCCCCTTTCCTAATTGCCAGTTTATAGTCATGGGAATATAAAGCATAGCATGGGAAATATAGTCAATACTATTGGAATAACTATGTATGGTGTCGGATGGGTTCTAGACTTTTGGGGTGATCGCTTCTTAAGTTACAGAAATACCTACTCACTATGTTGTACACCTGGAACTAAAACAATATTGTATGTCAACTGTAATTGAAAAATAAAATTTTTTTAAATCATTTTAAAATAAATAAAGTGTTTTAGGTAAGGTAATTTATGATTATTGCAAGGCTCTTCTGACTTATTATTTGCCATAATTGTGATTCAGATGTCATCATCTACATTACTTGAGTTTATTTCCAGTGTAAGACAAGACATTATCGCTGATACACACTGCATGGAAATTACCATATATGCTCTCTGACCCTTGGCCTATGGCCACATCCTGTTGACTTTCTCGACACTCAGGCTAAAAACAAGCAGAGGGCAGGGAAGGGGGAAAGGCTGAATGCACACACCCAGTGGGTCTGCGTCACTGTGGAGACTATTTTTGGTTGAAATGGCCATTGCTTTGTCTCTTTGTTAGAGGGGATGAAATAGAAAACTTACTTTAACTATGATTTATGCACGTAGCTGGCAAGCTACTGAGCATTTTATCTGACAAGAGAAGACTTTTTGATTGTTTTGTGTAAAACTTGACTTAGATTTTCAGTCTATCTGTCCTCAGCTTCTGAATTCAAATGCTTCAGTACCTTCAAACACGGCATGGATTGTGGTAATAAACCAAAAAGCTTTTCCAACTTCTTCCAAGCCATTGGGTATTGTGGCACTAAATTATGATCATATAGCACTTGGGTGACTTAAACGACTTAATAAGTTCCCAAAGAATACTAAGTGGAATCTTGGTAACCTAGGAGACACTCAGGGCACAAACCCAGTGAAGGTTCAATAACTTCTGGATAAATAGGGGGCTATGGTCTCATTCATTTTTGCAGCAAAACCTGTCGGGGATGCAACCCTTGGCAGGAGAGATCCACGCCTATACAACTGTGCCCTGCGTGCGCACCCCTGTCCAAGGAAAGCCTGAGTCTTACAAACTGAGGAATCAGAGACTGGAGACTGGGCTCTCAGGGTAGTTGGAAATCAAGATGGGAAATACTTGAAAGCAGCAATTACAGAGAGGAGAATAAAAACCCCAAAATGTGAGAGTGAAATCCCTACAATCTTAGGCCGCAAGCGGGACAAGAACTCCACTGATTCCAGGGCCAAATACCAGTAAACTGCTGCAGAGCAGAGAGTGCTGAGCAGGTATTTCAGCAGCCGCCCACTCAGGCGTCTCCTGAGTTCAAACTTCAAGCCCTGCCAGGACAGAGCAATGTGGCAAACACTTCAGGCTTTCCATGAAAACTTGAGAAGGGCCACATACCAGGACTAAGTATTTGCCATAAAACTGAGGACAAAAACAAAACAGATTCAGCTAACAAAGCCAACAATCAAACCTCTCTAGAAGTTTAAGATGTTCTGTCAGTAATATAACCATCTCCCAGAACAGTGGTTCTGAACCTTCTGGCCCTTTAAATACAGTTCCTCATGTTGTGACCCAACCATAAAATTATTTTCGTTGCTACTTCATAACTGTAATGTTGCTACTGTTATGAATCGTAATGTAAATATCTGATATGCAGGATGGTCTTAGGCGAGCCCTGTGAAATGGTTGTTCGACAGCCAAAGGGGTTGCGACCCACAGGTTGAGAACCACTATCCTAGAACAACATTCAACATGCTTCAGAGAGAGGTAAGAGTCCAGCACCTCTAATATGAATCATCAGACAATAACTACTAGATGGGGGGTGTGGGAGGAGGATAGGAAAATGTGGTCCATAGTCTATAGGGAAAAAAATCAGTCAACTGAAACACATACATTGATGACCCAAATGTTGGAACTAGCAAAGACTTCAAAATAACTAGATAAGTATATTAAACAATCTGCAGTAAAAGATGGATACAATGGGTAAAGAAATGGAGAATTTAAGCAGAGATATGAAAATCATAAAAAAGAACTATGGAGACATCCAAAATTTGAAAAATCCTACATCTAAAATTTAAAAGTTATGGATGAGATTAACAGCAGATTAACCCTTTGCGGTCCAATTTTATTTTTGGAATTCAAACAGTCTGGTCCAAATTAGTTGACGGGAATGAATGTTGAACTGGTTTGCGGTGTCTCAGCCTCGACATTGGACCTGCTCCTAGAGTCAGCCTCCACATTGGACCGAAAAGGGTTAAATACATGAGAAGAAAGGATTTGTGAACTTGAAAACAAGTTGAAAGGAATCATCCAGTCTGAAGAACAGAGAAAAATTATGGTGGGAAAAAGTCACAATAACTTGTGGGACTGTATCAAACACACATGTAAATAAAGTCCCAAAAAGAGAAGAGTGAGACCAACCAGAAAAACACGCATGATAGACTGAGAAAATAAACCACAATAGACACATGTCAAACCGCTGAAAACCAAAAATAAAGAGAAAAAGTATTTTTTAAAGCAGCCAGAAAAAAAGGGAACAGCAGTGAGAATTAAAACTTCACATCAGAAACAATGAAGGCTGAAGACATTGGAACGATCTTTAAAGTGCTAAAAGAAAAAAAGCTGTCAACTTAGAATTCTAAAGCCAGCAAAAATATCTTTCAAACATGTAAGTGAAATAAAGACATTTTCATACAAACAAAAGCTCACAGAATTTGTCTTCAACAGAGTTGAGCTACAAGAAATTAATATTGAAAGAAATTCTTCAGAAAAGGAAATTTATTCCACAATGCAAGCACAGATTTGAATGGAGGAAAGAAGAGCACTGTGAAAGTTTCATATTATTATTATTTATTTAAAACAAGAAAATATATAATGAGATTTATAACATAGAGAAGTAAAATATATAACACTGTCACAAGAGATAGAAGGGGGTTTAAATGGAATTATATTAAGTGAAGGCTATCATCCCTGTGCCACCCAGGCAGTCTGGCCTCCAAGCAATTTCTCTTAACCACTGTGCAATGCTGCTGTTTGTCAATGAACACTTTTGTCACTACTTGATTCTTTCACCAAGTTGCAATACTGACAATAATGTATAGCATCATTATCATTTTAATCAAATCATGATTGGATAGAGAAAGCCATAAGATTCCAGAGGCCTGTCCCGCTCACAACCTCTTCTAAGTTGCCAGAGTGGGTCCTTCCACATACTTGGCTGTGCCCTCTTGCCTGTGACACTGCTATCCTGGCCACAATTGACTGTACCAGGAACTTGTGCCTTAAAGACAATCATCTTCTGGGTGGACATCAGTGAGTCCAGAACGACACAGTAATCTGTGCCAAATCAGGAGGCTCTTTTGGATTATAACTAGTAGAACCAATCAGACCTCTTTCAGAGACAGAAGTAGCAAAGGAAATGTGCAGAGAGAAGCTGGAAAACACTAGAATAAGAGTGTGCATATTGTGACTATATAGCAATGGACATCTATTTCAAGGCGAGGCTACAACCAGGCCATCCAGACTGCACTACATGGCAAAGACCTATTTTTTCAGTTTTCCAAAAAGCTGTGCTTCGATGAAATAAGGGGCTTACTGTTCTCTAAATTCTTTTATTATTATTACTAGTGGCCTGGTGCATGAAATTTGTGCACGGGGGGGGGGGGGGGTTCCCTCAGCCCAGCCTGCACCCTCTTGCAATCTGGGACTGCTGGCTCCTAACCGCTCATCTGCCTGCCTGCCTGATCTCTCCTGTCTCTGCCTGCCTGCCTAATCGTCCCTAACTGCCCTCCCCTGCCAGCCTGATCTTGCTCCCAACTGCTCTCCCCTACCGGCCTGATCTCGCACCAACTGCCCTCTCCTGCCGGCCTGATCTCACCCCCAATGGCCCTCCCCTGCCGACCTGATCTCGCTCCCAATGGCCCTGCCCTGCCAGCCTGGTGGCCCCCAACTGCCCTCCCCTGCCGGCCTGATCTCGCTCCCAATGGCCCTCCCCTGCCAGCCTGGTGGCCCCAACTGCCCTCCCCTGCTGGCCTGATCTCTCCCACAATGGCCCTCCCCTGCCGGCCTGGTCTTGCCCCTAACTGTTCTCCCCTGCCAGCCTGATTGCCCCTAACTGTCTCTGCCTGTCTGATCGCCCCTAACTGCCTTCCCCTGCCAGCTTGATCTCTCCCCCAAATGGCTTCTGCTGCCGGCCTGATCTCACCCCCAACTGCCCCTCCCTTGCCGGCCAACTTGGTTCTAATTGGTTGGTTTCTATGCCAGTCAGCGTCAAAAGCTCTGCCTCCTAGGTAGCCATTGGCTCCTCACAGTTCACCCAGATTTGGTTCTGATTGGTCGGTTTCTATGCCAGTCAGTCTCCAGGTCTATCTCTAGGCCTGATCAGCAGCCCCTGCAGAGGCCCAGAGATTAAGAGGCACGGCTGCTGGTGAAGCCCAGAGAGAAAGAGAGAGGCAACAGCTGATCAACAGCTGCCATGGAGGCTGCAGATCAGACCCTGTCTCTCTCTCCCGGCCTCTCTCTGGGCCTGATCCATAGCCCCCTCAGCAGTCAGTGCTGGGTCGCTGCATCCGCAACAGCGGCAGTCAGTGCTGGGTCGCCATGGCAACCCAGCACTGACTGCAGGACTGACTTCCAGTGTTCGGTGGAGCCTTTGGTCGGTCGTTATGAACCCTGGGTTTTTATATATTATAATTATTATTATTGATTTTAGAGAGAGAGGGAAAGAAACATCAACATGAGAGTGGAACATCAATCAGTTCCCTCCTGCATGGGCCCCACCAGGATCAAACCCGCAACCTTTCAGTGTATGGGACAACACTCCAACCTGAGCCACACCTGCCAGCCATGTCCTCTACATTCTTAAAAGCCTCCAGCATTTTAGGTAACATGCCTTTGTTCCTTGCAACCTCAAGGAGCCTGTCCAAATTTATCTAAAAAAAAATTTTAAAAAAGCCAGACCTGCAATATACAGCACATTAAACCAAATGATTCAGGAATAAAAAACATGTAAAAAGGGGTTATATAGCCTGAGGCACTGGCATTTACTTCAATACCGGGAATTTTAAAATGTGTTATGAAAATTACTACATAGTAGTTCAAAGATAAATGAAAATGTGAATAGTTAAGCACCCACAGAGTCCTCTCAATGCCATTTAAAAAACAAGCATTCTTCAAACTGTAATTGAATTCAAGAATCAAGGGCAAATTTGGGAAGGCATTGATATCTCTGCATATTTTCCTACGCTTTTTATGTCAAAGCTAAAGTTATAAAGATCATTTTCAGCTCATAAAGATCCCTTTTAAAGATACCTCAGTTAAAGACATTTTCCCTTTATATATCTGTGAATCTTTTTGTCATAACCAAAATCAGCTATTAGGAAGAGGATATATATCGTATCTAATTCAACTTGGAAAAAGAAAACCAGGTGCTCCTTAAATTGTCAACTGAGCCATAAAGGTTTGTCTCACATCAATCTGAGGATCTTGGTAAACACATAAGCTTTCAATTATTCTGACTTAAGAAAATCGCATGAAACACTAATAACCACTCTGGTTTCCTTAGCATCCCAGTACATTTAAAAAGCTTACACTTTCCAGTGGTAATTATTTTGAAGTTTAGCATTCATAGCGTTTTCAAAGCAGTACCCAGTTCTTAATATTTTTGACAAGTCAGTAATACAGCTCTGAATTTACAGCTGAGAAAAGGATTTAAACAAAATGAAATTAATGTTTTAAGGTTACACAATGAATCAGTGGCAGAAGTAGGATACAAATTTTTGACTTTCATTTATAGTTTCCAGATGAGAAAAATACAAGTATTCAAACCATTTTAGATAAATGAATTTTCAATGCATTTTTCCTATGATATCACTGTCCTAGGAATCACTGTAGAAGACAAAGTCTTTGCCTAAATGTTGGCTCATTATCCCTCCTTTGGCAGTAGACAATATCTTGCAGGTGGTACAACTGTGTTTGTTTCAGGGAAGAAGCACTTTAATTGGGTGTTAAAGAGATTGGGAGTGTTTGCCACACTGAATGCACCCACTCAGTTAGGAAACCTCTGAAGCATTAAGAGAAAGAGGTTAGAAACCCAGATGGGAGCTTAGGTGTGCATACAACATAAGCCCATAACAGTACCAGAAAGGAAACAAAGACAACACACAAGGATTGCTCATACAGAACTGCATACTTCCGAAGAAATAAATTACAATACTTTATTTTCAACGTGAAAAGCATTCCCCCAATAAGCATCCATACAAGCTCCATTTTCTTTATGGTCCCACTTCTTTTATTCAGTTTGTTTTTTAGATCCTCCAAGTTAGTCTGGCATATAACGTTAACACTACTATAATTCCAATTCTCTACTTTGAACAACACTTTCATATATTAAAATTTCTGAAAGCCAAGTGGTATGATTTTAAAATACAGCTTGCTTATTAACACTGTTACAATGGTTCTTCCCTTACAAAACATTAATGTAGTAAATATTTAATATTAAAATCATTTACTTATGACTTGGTGCAGTTATTTTATTATAATTAAGTTGAAAGTGTAAACAGCTTAATTTAATAAGTAACTAGTATTTTAACACATTTTGATTCTGAAAACCCAGTTAAACACAAATATTTTCTATTTTAACCCTGTTCAATAAGTTTCAAATTATTCACACAGCATTTTCATAATATATTCATGAAAAACTTGTTACCAGCTAAAGCATTACATTGTCAGATGTAACTACATAACTCACATCTGCTTAATACAATTTTATTACTTTTATCTACCTTTCTACATTTTCTGTTAAGATTCAGGATGTATTCAACTGACAATACAAAGATAACCTGTGTAATGGAGGGTGTGGAGTCCCTTGCAAATACTGTTAGTAGGAATGTAAATAGGTAGTCTTTTGGGAGTTCAATTTGGCAACAATTATCAAAATTAGGTGTGTGTGTGTAGGTGTGTGTGTGTGCGTGCGTGAGCCAAGATATGCACAAAAAGGTCAACCCAGCATTGTCTGAAATAGTGAAAAATGAAATGAACCCACCTGTGCCGAAGAGGTACTAGAGCAGGCCTTGAGACTGTCACCCTTGGGAAGGCTTGCTTGCCAGGCTGGCCTTTGACTAGTGTCTGGGAACTTGGCTGGTGAACAGTTTCCTGCATTGACATAAAGCTTTCCTCAAGGATCCAAACCTGGAAGGACCTAGAAGCCACAATGGAACTGATGTACTTCAGCATATAACCCAGGGCCACTCGCACTGAGACTCAACTGGCTTTAAAATAAACTTTCCTTATTGTTTAAGCCATTTTGAAATAGCTTAATGCTTGCAGTCAAAAGTACTCCTCTGGATTTCCGTTTCCATTGGCTTATGTGAAATGACAACTATAGGCCAGTGTCTGTTTTTGTGTCTAGATGTACCACTTACTAACTTTGTGAATGTGGGGAAGGCATCCTGAGGTACTTTCTTCATTTTTCATGTGAAATGATACCTTGTATTTTATTAGCATTGTTATGAAAAAATAGAGGGCTACTAACTGTCTTAGCTATACAAGGTTTGTAAACTTTAATGATCAGACAAGTTTATTCAAATAACCTGGTATATAAGTGGCCAATAATGGCTCCATATCTCCAAGTGCCCCCGCCCTAGAATATTTAAATCCCAGAAGCTCTGCCCAATGTCCACATTATGAAAACTGCCCCATCTATTACTGGAAACATCTTAAATCAGTCATGGGAAACAATTCTGTTTAGTAGCTAGCATGATGACATAGATTCTAATAAATCAAAGTCTTACTTGGGCTAGTGTTAGCATTTTGATTTTAAAAGATTACAGATATCACACACTGTCACTCACTACACACTTGTAGAATTCCTGAATATACAAAGCTGGAAAAATGCATGAATACAATCAACTGTAAGACAGGCTGAGCACACATGATGTGGAAGTGATCTGCCACTGGCAGCAACTTAACATGGCTCAAGCAATCTCCATTTAAATGTCTCAAATGAGAAATTAACAGGGAGGCACATTCAGGAAGCTATAGAATTTTTTTCTGAGTACCAACTATTCTGTACCACAGACAAATTCTGAAATTTACATTGCCACTCTAAAGGTTTCATCAGAAATAATCAATATTTAAATGTACTTAATATATTTACTAATCATGTTATATGTGTGTGTGTATATATATATGTATATATGTGTGTGTATATATATGTGTATATATATACATATATATAGAGAGAGACACACACACACATACATATATCTATACATATATAAACAGATATATAAACACATACGTATATCTATACATATATAAACATACATAAATGTTAGGCCAAAGAGAGCTTTAAAACAAGCACCAAAAAATATTTAATTGATCACAGAAGTAGAAACTGAGCTTCCTAAGATATCAATCACATAAGTTACTGACCACATAAGTTTCATATATTAAAAACTAAAGCAAATAAGGCAAAAACTTTAGTGCGCTTAACCATACAATATACAAAATAAATCCATTACCAGAGTGTAGATACAAAACAATTAGCCATTTACATGCAATTAACATTAATAATTCAAGAAAAAAAAGATTTTAAATATAATATTACCAAAACTGTACTAACATAGTGTAATAACACAAAAGCTATAGGAAATATTAAAAATCTGCAAATAACAGGATTACACTATTATAATATAAATCAAAATTTTCTCTCCTTACACAGATTTCATAAAAGAACATTTCGAAAATAAATTTGAGTAAGTTCTTACTCTCAGTATGTGTCTTTTGGTTCTGGAACTATATTAAAGTATTGCCATGTCAAAGATATCACCTACAGTTTCCCAGAAGGATCATCTTTAATAGTGGCAGTCTTCCTGTTCTATACACAGAATGTAACTCTCCTGTCGGAAAGCTCAAAATTGAACTACACCAGCCTCTTTGTTCTGGGTTTTCTTTTCCTCTTGAGTGGCGTGACCTCTAAAAATATAAAATTAAGAAGTCTGTCAGGTCTAAAAAAATAATAATAACATACATTGAAACTATACAGATGTTTAATTGGTATTAAATAAGAATGCCATCACAGCAAAACTCCAAGAAATCTTAAACCTGACATATACATGATTTTTTTCCTCAAAATGATATTGTAGTTGAAAACTTACTAATGCAGACTCTAGTCATCCTAAATCCTACTTAACAATAAGCTACTCTGAAGATGTTTCATATGGGTATGCCCTCCCTATAATTAGCATGGATCCAGTGTGCCAATCTGAAAGGTATCCAGGCCAGTGCTAAGAGAGATGAAGAGCCAAGGATTTCAGTTTCACTTCACTTAAACCTGAAAATGTAACCCAGGACACTAGTACCATACATCTTTGTGGCTACCACAGCAGACACCAGATCCAACACGAAAACAGGTGTCCATCTAGAAATAGCTGTAAACCTAACAGTTACTGGTAATTAAAAACAAAACAACAGAAGATAAAAAAACATAAAAAATGAAAAGAAATATTCCCCACCAGTGCAAAATACAAGGGGAGTAACAGGAAAAGGAATAAGAAAGGACAAAGGAAAAATTAAGAGAAAGGAAAGAAACTGCTAGAAGAGAGCAGCAGTCAGGACAGAGTGCAGCAGGCCCCATGAACAAACTATCCAGAATAGAGCAAGTCACAGGTCTGGAAGAGACTTCGTTAAAAAGATGAAATTGCCCTGGCCTGTGTGGCTCAGTTGATTGGGCATTTGTCCCGTGAATGGAAAGGTTGATGGCTCGATTCCTGGCCAGGGCACATACCCTGGTTGTGGGCTCGATCCCTGGTAGGGGGTGTGCAGGAGGCAGTTGATGGAGGTTTTGCTGTCACATCAATGTTTCTCTCTCTCCCTCTCTCTAAAAACCAATTTAAAAATCTTTTAAAAAAAGATAAAACTGATAAAATGCCTAATGTGTTTGAGTATATCAAGAGGAGATTTATACAATTGAAGAGTGGTCTGGGGGTAAATCAGTGATAAGCACATGAAAAAAAATCAGGCAAAAAAGTTATTAACTCTCTAGGGAAAATAATAAATGCATAGATTAAGAAAAAATCATAGTCTATTCCACGCCCCTCCTGCCAATAATGTTTTGTAAATGTTGAATACCAATACAACTAAAATAATAATTATATTGGGCGGGTGGGGCTGGAAAGCGTTCATGTTTTTGGGGTGAGAGGCGAAGAATATGAGAGAATTAAATCCTCGCCTTCCTCAGTGGGAAGCCAATAGATAATCCACAGAATTGAAATATGAAGAAATGGCAATATAAACATGTTATTTAGAGACACAAAGGTAATTAGTAATTGGGTTAAAGGTGTTGTCTCTGGGGATTAATAAATGGGAGTCAGAGTTAGAAGACTGGTTTCTTATGAGTACTATACAATTATTTGAATTGTAAAATAAATTATGTGCATATGTAATAACTAGTGGCCCGCTGCACGAAGATTCACGCAATAGGCCTTCCTTCCCCTGGCTGTTGACACTGGTTTTCCTCCGGCACCCAGGACCCAGGACTGGTTTTGGTCCAGCCGCAGCAGCGAGGCTTGGCTTCTCTGCTGCGGCTGCTCCCAGCCCCTCCTTTTATTTTATTTTCTAGCTCCTTCAGCAGAGCCCAGGGCAGACTGGAAGCCTGGGTTGCCCCCAGTGACCCAGGCCCCCAGCCACTCCTTGAGGGGAGCCCAGGACCCCAGACCCTCCTTGAGCAGAGCCCAGGGCAGGCTGGAGGCCTGCCCCCAGCCACTCCTTGAGTACAGGGCTGGCGGGAAGCTTGGCTTCCTCCGTCGCCAGGAGCAACCCAAGCCTCCTGCTCGCTCCAGCTCTGTGGCCACCGCCATCTTCAGTCGTCTTCAGTCTTCGCTCTGTGCCTGCATATGCAAATTAACTGCCATCTTTGTTGGGTTAATTTGCATAGTCACTCTGACTGGCTGGTGGGTGTAGCAGAGTGGCGGAGCGATGGTTAATTTCCATGTTTCCCTTTAATTAGTGTAGATGATTAATGAAAACCAAATTTTTAATAAAAACAAGCTGATAGATTTTCAAACAGGACTTGTCAGCTGGCCTAAGGTATGTGTGTGATTAATAGTTTACACACAGTAAAAGCCTGCAAGCAAGACTGGAGAGAAGCTAAGATCTGAAATTCGCCACAAGATTGTAAAGGACTGTTTTATGCTGACATAAGCAAACCACAGAAATGCTCAGATTTCTGAGGGAACAAATAATCCCTTTTAATTGTCTATTCTGTCTTCCATATATTTCTATAGCACCTTGCTTCTCTTTACCATTGTGCACTGGCTTATTTTCCTCCCACACTAAACTTTAAGGTCCTTGGGGACACAGACTGATATAAATCATTCAACAAATATTTATTTAGGTCCACTATGGGCCAGTCACTGTACTCAGATCCACTCAGATCTACAATCACAGTGATTAAAATAATATGGTTCTTAAATTATTATAGTATATATCTTTATATACTATGAGAATTTAGCTAAGTACTTGAAAAACAAGAGGCACCCAATAAATGCTTGCTGAATAAATACATAGCCCAAATGAAAAAAGTCATTGCCCAGCTGGTGTGGCTCAGTGGCTGAGTGTCGACCTATGAACCAGGAGGTCACAGTTCAATTCCCAGTCAGGGCATATGCCCAGGTTGCAGGCTCAATCCCAAGTGTGGGGCATGCAGGAGGCTCATCAATGATTCTCTCTCATCATTGATGTTTCTATCTCTTTCCCTCTCCATTCCTCTCTGAGATCAATTCAAAACAAAAATTTCTAAAGAAACTTAAAAAAAGAAAGTCATTAGGCATTATCCTAATACATATTACATTCATTATCATTGATGGATTACCAATTACTACTCTTAAGTGTCTACATTAACAGTATGATTAATACTAAAATTCTCCAATATGCCAAAGATAAAAGCAAGAACACAGAACCAACCATCATGATCTTTAAGGGTTCTAAACCTTAATGCTCTGAGCATAGCTTTCTTTTCCAGTTTGACAAAACCTCACCTGTACCTGTTTCACTCTGACTTCCGTTCTCCTCATCCTCCTCTGTAATAACAGGCATACTCAGACTCAAACATCTATCTTCCTTATGTACATTCTGCTTGTCATCTGGAAATAAACAAAAAAAGTGGTTTTATATCAAAAAGAATGTTATTATTTAAGAAAAAAAATATTTATACAAATAATGTCACTATTATAAAAAATAGATGTTTAAACTAAAAGCTAAAACTGTAACAGTAAACAGAAATATGCATGTTAAAATATATCTTTAAGTATTAATACATTTGTATTTATGCTTTGAAATAGTCTCTAATTCTTCCATTAAAGAAAATGGAGAAAAGGGGAAGAAACAAAATTAGCCAAATACAGATATCTTATTTAATCCTTGTCACACACAGCACAGTATGTTATCTGCTACTATCGGGATAACCACATGTGTTACTTTGACTATATTAATTAATGACAAATGTAATTTTAAAGTTAATAGCCTTGTTTCTGAATGAAGACACACTTCCTTTTATCACCACATATGCTCTACAAGATATATTTCTCTAGTTATAATTTGCCATTGACTTTGCATTTTCCAAAACATTGGAGGTTTTCTACATCAACCTTCTGTTGCCTGAAGAAATAACCTATTCAAATTTACCAGATACCATTGTCAGATCAGGTCTCATTTAGTACATAACACCCATGTCCCAAGAGCAACCCCCTACCAAGAATCACTATTTATTCCTTACTAGAGGCCCGATGCACAAAAATTCGTGCAAGAGTAGGCCTTCTTTCCCCCTGCTGCCGGCACCGGCTTCCCTCTGGCACCCGGGACCTGGGCTTCCCTCCTCCCGCCGCCAGCAAGAACCCGGGACCCCGGCTGGCTTCACCCGGGCCGCCTGCAGGCACCTGGGACCCCAGCTGGCTTCACCTGGGCCCCAGCTTCATCAGAAAGGACATTCGGAATGATGTCCGAAGACGTCTGGTCTAATTAGCATATTACCCTTTTATTAGTATAGATGCTTCCTCATTCTTCTCCATAACACATCTACTGCCTGACATACTGTATATTTATTTGTTTCTTTACAGTCTGCCTCTCCCATTAGGATGTAAGCCTCACGAGGATAGGTTTTGGTTTAAGTTGATGTACTCCAGCACTTAGAAAAGTGCCTGGCATATAGAGCTTCAATAAGTATTTGTTAAATGATTACATATGATTCAACTATTTTATAATAAAATATTTCATACAAGCATCTATACTAATAATAGCCTAGATGGTCGTCACGCTCTCACATCGTCACAAGATGGCTGCACACACAGCAGAGTTGGGGCCCAGCGGCCACTCTGCATGGTGAGGCCTGGGGGTCCCGTGGCTCCGCGTGGCACGGAAGAGACCAGTCCCAGCGTCTCCGCCACCTTGCGCAGAGGAGGCGGTTAAGGCAAGGGAGGGCAGTTGGGGGCGATCAGGCCAGCAGGGGAGGGCAGTTGGGGGCCATCAGGTTGGCAGAGGAGGGCAGTTGGGAGCCATCATGCTGGCAGGGGAGCAGTTAGGTGTCAATTGGGCCGGCAGGGGAGTGGTTAGGGGGAGATCAGGCAGGCAGGCAGGTGAGCAGTTAGGAGCCAGCGGTCCCAGATTGTGAGAGGGATGTCCGACTGCCGGTGTAGGCCCGATCCCCTGCCAGCCTGATCTGGCCTAAACCGGCCTAAACCAGGTAGAGCAGATGAGTGGGGGTGCCAGACCAAGGTGGGGCTCTAGTCACTGTCATTGGGGCAAGCCTCTGGTGGTTACTGAAAATTCTTTGCTCCCATGTGCCACGGTCCTGCCGGGCGCTTGCATCTGCTGCCGGTGCCGGCCCCACTCACACCCGCTGCCAGCACTGGAGTTACTGCTTGCACCTGCTGCCAGTGCCTGGCGCCAATCCCAATTGCTCGGCACCATCAGCGGGTGCGAGTGGCGGCTGCCAGCCCCGATTGCCCCTGAGGGCTTCTCCACCTCCCCCTACTCCTGAGGGCTGACTGGGACCGGCAGCCGCCTCTCACACCTGCTGCCAGCGATGGCCCCAATTGCTCCACACCATCAACGGGTATGAGCGGGGCCAGCGCCGTCAGCACATGGTTAGCAGCGGCAGCGAAAGCGGGGCTGCCAGCAGACAGGGGATCGGGAGCCACAGTGGGAGGGGCCGGGCAGGGGCGGGGAGGATGGGCCAAGACCCGCCCTTGTGCCCACCACAACCTCGCCGCCCACAGTTCCTTTCAAGGTGCATGAATTCGTGCACTGGGCCCCTAGTATGCTAATAATATGCTAATACCGCTCAACCACTCACTATGACATGCACTGACCACCAGGGGGCAGACAGTCAACTGATCAACCAGTTGCTATGACGTGCACTGACCACCAGGGGGCAGACGCTCTGACCAGTAGGTTAGCTTGCTGCTGGGGTCCAGCTGATTGGGGCTAAGCGAGATGGGTCAGACATGCCCTGGAGCCCTCCCGTGGTCCCTCCCCAGCTGGCCAACCTCCCGTGTCCCTCCCCGACCCGGATTGTGCACCAGTGGGGTCCCTCGGCCTAGCCTGTGTCCTCTCACAACTCCGGGCTGAGGGACCCCACTCCCCGAGTGCACGAATTTCATGCACCAGGCCTCTACTATGTTAATAAGTACCTGTTAGCACAGAAGGCAAGACATTAAATGAAAATGAGTTTAAGCCTTCTGCTCTGAACAACATATAATGAGATCTTAATGGGGTACAGATTTTATGGAATGAAGAGATTGCTCTAAGACGGAGTTGAGTAAACTGTAGCAGTAAGTTTCCATTTTGAACACAATTCAAACTTAATATCAATTTCTACTGAGTCATTAAAATAGAATTTTACCCTTACTTACAAGTCCTACATATTAACTACTATAATTTTCACATGATTTTTAAGATGATAATCTTTTAGAAAATCTGTTTCCATTTCTAATCACATTTTTTACACCTAGAACCTATAAATTTTTCAATTGTTCACAAACTTATAATTAGTATGCTCTACCTAGAATTATTAATATTGTTCTTCACAATCGTTTAGTCATGTCCATCCATATCAATTATTAATGATTTTTTTAATCCACATTTACAACCTAACAGAATCTATCCAACAATGTCAAGGGAAGAATTTCTGAGTTCAAAACTGAAAAACAAACCTTTGTCTAGTCACATGATAACTGACTGCAATTTAGAAATCTAGTACTTCTACACTAAATGAATGTTTAAAAAATAAAAAGCAATATTCTCACCCTGGCGCTTTGCAATCTCAAAGTTACCTAACAAACTGCAGCTGGGCCAGACAGACCCAGAACTTCCAAGAGAAGGCCCAAGGCCCCACAGCAGCTTGCATTGCTTCACAGCTGGGCCTCATCTGGGCACCTCCAAAGCCAAACAAGGAAGGGGAATCTGCAGATCTCTTCATAGCTCCTGCTGGGTAGCCTCAGGAAGAGGCCAAATTAGCACCTCCTTAGATCCAAGAGCCAGTGTACCCAGTGGTCAGAGTGGGACCATCCAGATTACAACTCCTCAGATCCATAAGGGACAAACTGAGGGGGCAGACTCAGTGAGCACCAAAGCCACACTGAAGCAAGTCTTGCCCCAGAAGGGTGTCTTCAGCACAGAAGTTCTCCCACTGTAGACACAGCTGATTCTCACAGCCAATTGGCCTGGAGGTCAATTCCTCCCAGTGATACCTACAACAATCAAGGCTTAACTACAACAAGACTGTACACAAAGCCCACAAAGGGGTGCACCAAGGGTGTCCACCTCAGGTAATTGGGGAGGCTTAGCCACTGGGCCCTATAGGACACCTAGCACACAAAGCCACTCTACCAACACAGGGAAGCATAAAAAATGTGGAGACAAAGAAACAGGTCACAAATGACAGAAATGGAGGAAAGCAAACTACTGGATATAGAGTTCAAAACCACGGTTATAAGGTTTTTCAAGAATTTTCTAGAAACTGCCAATAAATTTAGTGAGACCCTGGAGGATATGAAAAAAGATCAACTAGAAATTAAGCATACACTGACTGAAATGAAGAATAATATACAGAGATCCAACAGCAGACAAGAAGATCCCAAGAATCAAGTCAAAGATTTGAAATACGAAGAAGCAAAAAATACCCAACCGGAAAAGCAAAAAGAAAAAAGAATCCAAAAATATGAAGATAGTGTAAGGAGCCTCTGGAACAACTTCAAGCATACCAACATCCGAATTATAGGGGTGCCAGAAGAAGAGAGAGAGCAAGATACTGAAAACCTATTTGAAGAAATAATGACAGAAAACTTCCCCTACCTGGTGAAAGAAATAGATTTACAAGTCCAGGATGCACAGAGAACCCCAAACAAAAGGAATCCAAAGAGGACCACACCAAGACACATCATAATTAAAATGCCAAGGGCAAAAGACAAAGAGAGAATCTTAAAAGCAGCAAGAGAAAAACAGTCAGTTACCTAAAAGGGAGTACCCATACGACTGTCAGCTGATTTCTCAACAGAAACTATGCAGGCCAGAAGGGAGTGGCAAGAAATATTCAAAGTGATGAATAGCAAGAAACTACAACCAAGATTACTTTACCCAGCAAAGCTATCATTCAGAATTGAAGGTCAGATAAAGAGCTTCACAAATAAGAAAAAGGTAAAGGAGTTCATCACCACCAAACCAGCATTATATGAAATGCTGAAAGGTATTCTTTAAGAAGAGGAAGAAGAAAAAGGTAAAGACAAAAATTAAGAACAGCAAATACATATCTATCAACAAGTGAATCTAAAAATCAAGTGAATAAAAAATCTGATGAACAGAGTAAACTGGTGAATATAATAGAACCAGGGGCATGGAAAGGGAGTGGACTGACAATTCTTGGGGGGAAAGGGGTGTGGGGGTGCAGGAAGAGACTGGACAAAAATCGTACACCTATGGATGAGGACAGTGGGAGGGGTAAGGGCAGAGGGTGGGGTGGGAAGTGGGTGGAGGAGAGTTATGGGGGGGAAAAAGAGGAACAACTGTAATAATCTGAACAATAAAGATTTAATTTTTTAAAAAAAGATAAAATAAATAAAATAAATTTTTAAAAAAGCAATATTCTCTAAAAGTTCATTAAAAAAAACCACTATGCTTCACACACACACACACAAACACACACACAGACACCTTCCCATAATGCAGTCAGGAACCAAGAAGTGAGCACATAAAACTTCAAGATATTTATCTCAAAGCCCACATCCATAATAATAGAAGTGTAATATGCTAATTAGACTGGACGTCCTTCTGAATGACCTCCCAGACGAAGCCAGGACTGTATGGGAAGCCCAGGTCCCGGGGGCCTTATGGCGGCCGGAGAGAAGCCCAGGTTCCAGGTGCCAGAGGGAAGCTGGCGCTGGCAGCCGGGAGAAGGAAGGCCTACTCTTTCATGAATTTCATGCATCAGGCCTCTAGTCTATATAGATAAAAGCCTAAACAACCAAATGACCGGTTGCTATGATGTGCACTGACCACCTGGGGGCAGATGCTCAACACAGGAGCTGCCCCCTGGTGGTCAGTTCATTCCCACAGCCAACCTCCCATGGTCCCCCCACCCCCAGCAGGCCAACCTCCCACGGTCCCACCCCCTCCCACCCCCCAGCCAGCTGGCCAACCTCCCGCAGTCCTTCCCCCCCACAACCCCGCCCGCCCCCGACATCAGCCCCAATCGCTGGCCAGGCTGAGGGACCCCACTTGTGCACAAATTCATGCACCAAGCCTCTGATATTAAATAAAGCACGTGAGCCCTGACAATGTTTCTAAATGGTTAGAGTGCTGGCCCTTGCACCAAAGGGCCACAAGTTTGATTTCCAGTCAAGGGCATATTCCTGCAGATTCAATCCCCATACTCGGACGGGGCAGGAGCAGGAGAAACATATCACAACCATGTTTCTCTCTCTATCTCTCTTTTCTCCTCACTCTCTCCCTCCCTCCCTTCCACTCTCTCTGAAAAGCAACAGGAAAAATATCCTCTGGTGAAGATTAACCAAAAAATAAAATAAAATGAAGTACACAAACTTCAGTCACAGGTATGTTCCTCACTAAGGTTCTTTATCCAGAACCTAATTACATTTATTTTATAGAAAACTAAGAAGAATGGACTGTTTCTTAAACCATTACAATTAAGAAGTAGCAAAAGAACAAAAAAAATTGCTACAAGCCTGCACACTGAGAACAGAGAGAAGACACCCATCACAATGAGTATGACAGAAAAACTATATTTAAAGAATAGGACACAGAGCTGACCCAGAACTGCAGCATGAAGCCATGAGTTTAAAGATAAAATGCCCCACTTGATAAGATCATTGTATGATAAAACCCAGTAAAATAATATGCTCATGATGCTAACCCTGAGTCATAGAGAAAATTAAATTATGTTCAGGATACATTTTAGAAAATAGGAGAACATAAAAAAATAATTTTAGTATTATTCTAATTATAACAATGATAAATGCACATTACAGAAAACAAGAAACATACAGCGAAAAATATGTTTTAGAAAGATATCAACCAGAATAATTAAACTTTTAAAAAGTAAATTTTGACACTTAAATCATTAATCTCAATTATCCACAAAGCTAATTCCCCAAACAATGTCAGATAGATAGTTTTACTATGCTCAGAGCAAACTGTGTGGGATGTAATTAAAAGTAATAGAGTATTGCTCAATCTCAAAACTAATGATTACTAGACATGCAGCTCGAATACAACTTACTTAAGTGCATGTCTAATTTGAGCTCCAGATCCACATTCCAATGACCTGAGAGACAGCAAGGATAGCCATTAAAGATTCAGGCTTGGATCCAGGCAGACTGCCATTCATTCAAGTCTCAGCTCTGTTTAGTAGCGAGGCGACTTAGACATGTGAAAAAAGTTGGGCAAATAGTAAGGTTACATTGCCCTAACCGGTTTGGCTCAGTGGATAGAGCGTCAGCCTGCGGACTTAAGGGTCCCAGGTTCGATTCTGGTCAAGGGCATGTACCTTGGTTGTGGGCACATCCCCAGTAGGGAGTGTGTAGGAGGCAGCTGATCGATGTTTCTCTCTCATCGATGTTTCTAACTTTCTATCCTTCTCCCTTCCTCTCTGTAAAAAAATCAATAAAATAGTGTGTATATATATATATATACATATATATATATAATAAAAAAATAAAGTTACATAAGATCCTCTTCATCATCTTATCATCATTACTCTTACTAATGCCCTCCCAGAAATGTTCATGTTAAATTCTAAGAATGGTGAGCAAGTACAGCCAAAGCTTAAGTAAAACAAACCTAGTAAATCCAATCAATATACTAAGCACCTATTTAAGTGCTAGAGAGCTACTGTAGGAATTGAGCTTGAAAAGGCAGATTGGTATCTATCCATCCACCCGACCCCCAAAATAAAAACTTCATCCTGTGATTCTTATTTCTGTTAAAGGCACCAATATTCCCTCAGCTGTTTAAGCATTAAGCATCCTTGTCTAATCCCTCTCCATCACCCTCTATATCTGGTTACCTATAGATATACATTGGCTGTCCTATCTGTTAATCTACTCATCTAATTCCTACAACCACCTGGTCAGATACTCATTACTCCAATACAGCCTTTTACTTAGTGTTCCTATTTTTAGTTTGTTCCCACCTACCTACCATGCTACTCCCAATAGTAGGTAAGGAATGTGTTTTATATAAGTCACTAAATATTTAATGTTTCTAGTGCTCCTTTTTTCCCCTGAGCCTGCTAATCAAACTCCAACTTTATGTATGATGAATACATGTTATCTGTATAATTTTTAAAAATTAAGCTATTAAAATACATAGTCATTTCTTTAAGAACCAAATACCAAAGGTAATTTTATAGATACACTATTTCAAAAGAAAACCAGGTACAGCTTAATTAGTGCAGCCAGAGGGAAATATGGTTTACAGAATGTTATTGCTTATCAGACCTTATTTTACACATTGGTTTCACACATAAGAACTACTAATAAAGTATAATCTGGAAAGTTCTAGACTGATTCTATAACTGTCTAGCTATATCACTTTAAGCAAGTTATATTATTAATCTACTAAAGGCCCAGTGCACGAAATTCGTGCATGGAGGTGTGTGGGGGGTTGGGGGGGGGGGTCCCTTAGCCCGGCCTACACCCTCTCCAATCCAGGACCCCTCAGGGGATGTCCGACTGCCAATTTAGGCCCCACCCCACAGGGACCTAACCGCTGGCTTCTAACCGCTCGCCTGCCTGATTGCCCCTAACCACTCTACCTGCCTGCCTGATCGCCCCTAATTGCCTCTGCTTGTCGGCCTGATCACCCCCTAACTGCCCCCCTGCTGGCCTGGTTGGCCCCTAACTGCCCCTCTGCCAGCCTGGCAGCCCCCTAACTGCACCCCTGCTGGCCTGGTCGCCCCCTAACTTTCTGGAAGGAAGTTGGATGTCTGGAAGATGTCCGGTCGACCTGGTCTAATTAGCATATTACCCTTTTATTAGTATAGATATGGACCAAAATTTCATTATCTATGAAATAATGGATTTTATGACTCTCCTAGGGTCTCTTTCAGCAGTAAGATTCTAAGAATCTAAGATAATTCATTTATTTTTAATGTTAAATCTCACAAGGTTCTCAGTCAAGCAAGTAGTTAATCCTTTTTAATAACAAAAAAATCAGTGAGGGGAGATTGTAAATAAAACCCATTCTCCCTTGTAGAGTCTCAAAAACACTTTAAAAAGTTACCTCTTTTTCTGGAAGACTTCTTCCTTCCAGCGGATTTCAATGTTTGTTTGTTTCTTTTTTCCCTGGTTGCTTGACCAGAGGCAGAATCAGAGTCAGAAGAGTCAAGTCTGACTTGGCGATGCCTCCTTGACTTGGAAGCCTTAAGAGTAAGAAATCCAATTAACTATAATGAATTGCAAAATGAATACAGCTGATAAAGACAAAATACACAATCAAAGACGAGGAAAGATTTACAACGATATTTGTCATAAGTAGTTTACCATTACACTGGCTTGCTTGATACTTGTCACATGTAAATACTCCTTTATCTTTACATCTAGAGGCCTGGTGCACAAAATTGGTGCACTCGGGAGTGGGGGTCCCTCAGCCCGGCCTGCACCCAGTCTGGGAGCTTTTGGGGGATGTCTGCCTGCCAGCTTAGGCCCGATCCCCTGGGGGATCGGGCCTAAGCTGGCAGGCAGACATCCCTCTGGCATCCCAGAAGTACCATTTCTCAGCCTCAAAACTAAACAACTGACCTCATTCTGTGGGAAATATGTTTGCTCTCTAGAGAGTCTAAACCAGGGAAGCTGTAGGCTTGGGAAAACTGGTATAGCTGAGGTTAAATGAAACCTACATAGGAATGGTAAGTCTCTAGATTAATTCTCTCGGTCAGCTTCCCAAACACTGGCAGGTGGGTTTATTCACCACTTTCTTTCCCCAGACAGGGAATGGAAGACTGCTATCTGGTAAAAATGACTATATCCAAGAAAAAGAAATATTGAGATTAAAATGCTGTATCTCCACATGACCACTCTTAAAAATGATCCAAGAATCTTCAAACATTTGAAAAAGCCAGCAAAATAGGAACTCCAAGAGAAAAGGAGGAAACTTCAAAAAACCGTAATTAATATCCACAGAGATAAGATAATGCATCCAGAAAAAAATAAAGAATACTTTCAAGTAGAAAAAGATTCAAAGACAAAAATCAGTAGTGAAAAAATGTCAGGAGAAATTCAATGTAATGTTCAGAAAACAAAGTTTAAGAAATCTCTCTGAAAACAGATTAAAAACAGAAAAAAAAAGTTCAAGAAAAGAAAAAGCAAAAATGCAGCAAAGAACTCTATCAAAGAAACAAGACAAAAAAATTCCTCAGAACTGAAGGTTATTAGATCAAAGGATGCCCACCCATGAGAGCCAAGGACAATGAGGGAAAATTACCTACATCAAGTTACATTATCATGAACTTTCAGATCTCCCGGGATAAAGAGAAAATCCTAAAACCTTCCAAGAACAAGAAAACAAAAGCTGGAAGACAATAAAGAACAACGGCATCGCCCTAGCCAGTTTTACTCAGTGGATAGAGTGTCGGCCAATGGGCTGAAGGGTCCTGGGTTCGATTCCAGTCAAGGGCACAGACCTCAGTTGCAGGCTCATCCCTGGCCTTGGTCAGGGTGAGTGCAGAAGGCAATCAATCGATGTGTTTCTCTCACATCCATGTTCCTCTGTCTCTCTCCCTCCCTTCCACTCTTTCTAAAAATCAATGGGAAAAATCCTCAGGTGAGGATTAAAAAAAAAAAAAAAGAACAATGGCATCAAAATTCCGGGTAAATACCAGAAGTTATTAAAAGGGAAAAAGTTAAAAAATAAAATAAAAATAGCCTCAACCAGTTTGGTTCAGTGGACAGAATGCCTGTGGACTGAAGGGTCCTGGGTTCATTTCCGGTCAAGGGCACATGCCAGGGTTGCAGGCTTGACCCTCAGCAAGAACCATGCAGGAGGTAGCCAACCAATGATTCTCTCTCATCATTGGTATTTCTATCTCTTTCTCCCTCTTCTTTCCTCTCTGAAACTAATAAAAATATATTTTAAAAAATGGTATATTTAAAAATAATAATAATAAAAATAAATAAATAAATAAATAAATAAAACAGAAGAAGTTGAAGACAGTTGCCTCTTGAGATTAGGAATACAGGGGTGGGAAGTGGTGGAGCAGGAAACTGTTGGGTTATACAAACTATACAGTATTATCAGCCTTTTAAAACTATGTACATGTATTACTCAGATGAAAAATAAAAATGTAATTAAAAAAGCATCAAGTCAATTTCTAAATTACCTTAATAAAGAAATAACTTACCTGAACAACAACTGCAAAGGCCTTTGATTTTATTTTTGCTAATGATGCTGCCCTTTCACACGACTGGAAATACAAAGGAAGGGGAAAAGTTAAAACATAAACATTAAGTGAAACTATGAATACCCACAGAAATAAGATTTTAGACAGAGGTAAAGTCCAAAATGTAAAGATACAAAAACACACACCACATTTTCACAGCAGGTGCTATGGCTACTGATTGTTTTCTTTCAGGATTTGAGGAAGATAATATAAACAAAAGCCTTGGTGATGAAGCCATTCCACTTCATTGGCCTATGCCCAAAGACAGCTCTTGTCTCATACACTAAGATGGATGAAACCTCTAGAGCAGTGGTTCTCAACCTTCCTAATGCCGCAACCCTTTAATACAGTTCCTCATGTTGTGGTGACCCCCAACCATAAAATTATTTTCGTGGCTACTTCATAACTGTAATTTTGCTACTGTTATGAATCATAATGTAAATGTCTGATATGCAGGATGTATTTTCATTGTTACAAATTGAACATAATTAAAGCATAGTGACTAATCACAAAAACAATATGTAATTATATATGTGTTTTCCAATGGTTTTAGGCGACCCCTGTGAAAGGGTTGTTCGACCCCCAAAGGGGTCGTGACCCATAGGTTGGCGACCCACAGGTTGAGAACCGCTGCTCTAGAAGTAGGAAGCAATACTGAGTAGCTTGAGCTCCACACCAGCTGAAAGGCTGACAGGAAGCAAGAAAAGACATAATACAAAACCCTAATTCTGCCCTTGGCACTCCAGCATCATCCTTCCCTTCCTCTGCTGAAAACTGTCAACATCCTCACTCCCAATCGACACCTGATGTGGTCTTACACAAGGTTTCCAGTAAAAATAGACTAGCTTGTCACAGAACCCAGGTTTCAGAATTTTCTAAGATATTTATTAATACTGACCAAAAATCATGATGTTTAGTATACAGAATCATAGCCACACATAATATAAAAAGCGAATCAAATACTGCCCTATCAGCAATCACTGTGAATTTTTCTGACCTCTGATTCTTGTGAATTTCCTTCCATCTTTTCTTCTCCATCTTTACCTTTCAATTTTAAGGATGGATTCTGAAAGAGCAAAAATTTATATAGACACATTAACAATTCAAATGATCTAAACATTAATTGCAAGTCATTTCAGAACAATGAGAATCATTTACTTAATTATTGAAAAGCTGAAAGATCATTTCACATTATTGAAGTACTAGAGGCCCAGTGCACGAAATTTGATGTGTTAATGTCAGCCCGGTCTATGCCCTCTCGCAGTCTGGAAGCCCCACGATCTATCACCCCACAGAGGGAGGCCCCACCCACCGCAGCACTGCCGGCCAGGTAGCCTGGGCCTCCCCTCTGGGGTTATCACAGAGCCCACCCACCCCCAATTGATCGCCCCACCAGCCGGTGGCCTGGGCCCCTCTGCCGAGCAATCGTGGGGCGATGGCGGGGGTCCCCGACCAATCGCACCCACCTTGGCTGGCCTGGCGCCAGTGCATGTCATAGCGTGGTCAATTTGCATATTATACTTTTATTATTATAGACTAGAGGCCTGGTGCACGAATTCGTGCATGGGTGGGGTCCGACCCACCCTGATCGGGGACAGGGCCACCAGCTGGGGGGAGGGGCCACAGGCAGTTGGCCGACTGGCCCCACACCCTGGTCAAACTCCCAGTCAAGGGGACAATTTGCATACTAGCCTTTTATTATATAGGATGGTTCATCACCTGACAATTAAGATCATGGTTAGGTTTCAGAATAGTTCTAAAATTCATTAAAAAAATGCCTTAATCATCCTAATGAAGGAGGATTTTATGTGGAAAAGACAATTGGTTTATTCTCCTTTCCTCCAAATTTTCAGAGGTCTTAGTAATATCTTAGTAATCATTAAAGACAGTTTGTTAAAAGGGAGTACTATTCAAACATTCTAAAATGTTCTACCTCATTAAAATAAATGTGAAAGCAAAGTATTTCCTTCTCCCCAAGACTGTCATCTCCTCATCACTTTTCTTGTATTTTTTTTTCTAAAGTGAATTTGAGCCAGCTCCTTTTATATAATGGAAAGCCAAAGAAGCAACAAATCTTTCTGAAAACTTATCTAGCATTTGAGAAAACATTAACACATTATCACATTCACAATAAGTAATCAGAAATTGCTTCTTTTTACTTTTTTTTTTTAGAAGCATTTAATAAAATAAGATGGAGTAGTGGTTTCAAAGGCTGGCCTTTAGGTTTCCAGAGTAAAAAAGTTTCTCCAGCTGAAAAGGTTAATGTGGAATATGAGTAGCTCTAGCCTCAGTATTTGGGTCAGGAAATTAAATTGCAGATGTGTTGATGAAACTTGTAAATGAATAAACCAAGGCTGGCAGCGCACAATGGGGCAGCCACACTCAGGTCTAGCTCTCTGCTGCCATACAGCAAAGCGGGACCAGGACTGCCAGAGCTCTGACTTTTAAGAGAAGCTGGGTGTCTGGAATTTCGCATGAAGTCTACAGATATTTACGTTAGTAATTAACTCACATTTTTAAAACCATGTTAGGATCAATGCTGTGCCAAACAAAACACATCTGTGTGCAGGATTTGGCCCACAGAGCACAACCTCCAGAAGATGCTGAATTTTAAAGACTGCAATAAATCTGTGGTACGCCAGGATGACTCATTCCTCTATTATTATATAGTTACATATATTACTTAATTATACATTATATAATTGTTATTAATTATTATTATTTGGTTATAGATGTCATCTATATAGAATCTGTTTGTAAGGTTAAAGAACATCACATAGCTAATAAGTGGCCAAAAAAAAGTAAAGCCCGACAAATCTTAGGTCCACAGGAATGCAGCCAGCCACTCAGCTAGCTGCCTCTCAACATTATCATCCTTCTGTGTTCAGTGCAATTGCAAAGATGAGGTATCAAAAAGCAGTCACATACCTTCCTGTCTTTGTGCCACTGCTGATGCTCCAAAATTATTGTCTTAATATTATCAAAGAAATCATCCTTTACCAAGCTGAGGGTTTTGTTTGGATTGGACTTATCGGCTGAAATTACATGTTTCATGTTCTGATAAAGATCATGAACATTCAGCATTTCCTAAAGGTGAAAACATGAGTCTTTTATTCAGTTTTATAGGAGAAACTTACAGGCAAAACCAACACAAAATAAAATGGCATTCCAAAGTGACTGTGTTGATAAGGAATAACATACCACAGTATACTGAAAATAGTATTTAATAAAGAGGCTGCTTTCCAAAGGTATGGATTCATTCAATTCAACTCAACAAACATTAAGTAACATACACTGCATGGGGAAAGACTAATGGTTAATAAATGATTGAATTCCTGGATATAACAAAAATTATTTGTAGTATAACATATCATTAAATATCACTACTGATAATACCTAAAATCCCATTTTTATTTTATATTGTCATACTAAGGATATGCACATAGTTCTTTATGCTCAGCTGGAAGTTCCTGTATGATTCACCTAATCCCCAGAGACGTGCTGGCTTTCACACGTCTCAAAGCCTATGTGCCTGTACCCAAAACTTCATCATTGCTTCAGTATTAAAAGTTAGGGTTAAAAAAAAATAGAGGGGATTTATGACACCATTTGAGGCAATGTTCATTAATTAGACCTTTCTCCCCCAGAAATCTTCAGCTAAATTGGCAGATCTATGGGGTAAGGAGAAAGACAGCACACTTAAGAAATCAAATAAAACTGGTATTGGGACTTGGCTCAAAGTTCAGCAGGGAACTAGTGACATCTGAGTCATCCCTAAGTTGGGCTACTCAATTCATTTCTAGATTTTGACAGAATAACAGACATCTGTTCAAGGAATCAGAAACTGCTCCATGGTGGTGAGTGCTCATGTATGCAAGATTTTCAAAGGGGAACAATGTCCAGACATGGGGAGCCCATAACTTTGTACAGTTTACCATGTGCTGTACTCCCATTATTTTACCACATGCAGGGGAAATACAGGGGAAAGACCGTTAGCTGGACCTGGTTTTGGCCTGAGTTCTGTCACTTGCTAGACTGTGACCTTGAGCAAATCCCTCAATTTGAGAATCATGTTCCACAATTGTACAGAATTAAGCAATGCCACCTAACCCACTGTAAAATTAGTTGATTTTATGAAAGTGAGAGTGTTCTGTGTAATGTACCAGTAAATCACTATACAAAATTAAAGTGTTAAGACATAAAATAAAGTGCTTGGGCTCTGGAGCCTTATAGACTTGGACATTCAAATCCAGTGTCTACACCTTACTTTATTTACTTTTAAATATATTTTTACTGATTTTTAGAGAGAGAAGTGAGAGGAATAGAGAAATAAAAACATCTATGCGAGAGAAACATCAATCAGCTGTCCCCTGCACATCCCCTACTGGGGATGGAGCCAGCAACCTGGGCATGTGCCCTTACTGGGAATCGAGCTGGTGACCTTAGTTCATGGGTAGACACTCAACCAGTGAGCCACACCAGCCAGGCTGCACCTTACTTTTTGAAAATTACATAACTTCTCTGAGCCTCAGTTTCCTTGTTTTTAAAATCAGGAAAATACCACCTCCTCTGTAAGGTTACTATCATGATTAGGGAGATAACATAAACATTTAACATAGTTCCTGGTACATATTGAAAACGCAGCACATAATGGCCATTATTATAATTGTATAAATGAAAAACAAAAAAGACTTAGAAAAAAAATAATTAGCTGAAGGTCATATTTAAGTAGCAGAGTTCGAATTAAAAATCAGATGTTTGATTCAATGTCCTATCCTCTTCATTTTATTATGCCTCCTTAACCACAAAACTAAAACCAATGAGTGGCAGAATCACGACCAGAATTCAGGTCTGCTGACATGGAGACATAAAAGCATTTGCAAGTAGAAAAGTATTAAATTTAAGGATTATCAATGAGTATGGGTCAAAGGCTAGACAAGGACATAACAAGTAGAATTAATAGAGGTATTGAGAGAAAAGGCTCTCAAAGCAGATCTGTGACAAGCCAAAGATGTGAGATAAAGTCAGGATGACTTCAGACTCCTCCATTCCTAGAAGCTTCTAGGAGTAGGCATCCCATAGCCTGGCCCTCCTCTCCAATCACCCTAAAAGATAGGCCTTTGTGCATCATCCCAGCTCTGTTCTCTTCAATCTTCCTAGTGTTCAATAGTGGGTTTTCAAATAAGCATTGTAAAAAGGAACTTAGAAAATAAATACACATTGTTAAAAAAAAATAAACTCACTTTAAATTACTGTTTTATCACCTACCTAAAAAGTCAAATACAAATGTAGTTTCAGTATCTGAATCTAAATATCTTGAGTTGAAATCCAGTCTTCTATATCTTTGTTTCTTACTGTATTTTGTGATTTATCCCACAAACTTTTATATATTTAGGGTGCATTATTTCTGATACTTTAGAGAAAATACTCATTCTATGGTTAAAGTCATTAAAAATTTTTCAGTATCCAGTAGATAAAGGTATAACCTCAATATATAGTTAACAATAAAATGATTTATTTTTAAATTTCAAGAGAATAAAAGAAATTTACCTCTAATACATCAGAAGTGATAAGTTTCATTACACGATCATTTGGTTCCTTAAATTCTTCCGTAACTGGAGTTCGCTGAACTTTTTTCTTCATTCTAAATGACAGCTATTTGATAAAGAATGTCTTTTAAAGTATATTTTTAAATATGGAAATAAGTAAGACAGCAGCAAAAATTGTCTATCAGTAAACATGGATGAAACGAAAGCAGCACTAGGTACATATTAAATAATCCATTTTTAAAGACTGTTTGAGATAATCCTTAAGATACCATGCCAAGTACCTACAGATTCCAATATTCAAAGAAGTTCCATTATTTGCCAGCTGATGGCAGAGCCAGAACTAGAACCTAGTGCTCTTCTAATGTAGTTTCTCAATTGTCATAAGATCAAAGAGATATCATATTTTATTGGTGGAAGTTTCAACTTTTCACCAGCTGACATTAAAATTCTTTGGTCGTCTTTCAGCCGTATCCTCTCTGATGTTTGAATAAAGAATGAACAAATGCAGATACTGAATTTAATGTCTTCTCCTAACAATCTGCCTAACAGATGGCATTCAGAAATGCACTGCATTTAAAAGCAGAGCCTGAATTTTGATTGCAACAAAAAGTAATCAGGAAGCATTTTCTCCTATTTTAGGAAGCCTTTCTAAAAGTACTGGAAACTATATAATAATCTCTCCACATTATGGAGACTGAAGCACTTTATGGACAATGAACTATAATTTCTCATTATGAAGAAACAATTTATTTTAGGTAACATACCAATTTGGGCATTGCTGTAAAGTGAAATGCTTTGTCTAGTCGTAGCTTCCTAAAAATATAGGCTACATCAAAATGTTCCGAATTTATCAAATCTTGTTGAAATTTTAAAATTTCATCCCAGTCCCTCAGGGCAACTCTAATCTGCAAACAAGAGAAGCAAAAAAGTCGTTACTAAATGTAAATCTTCTTTCACAAATGTTTTATATTTTGAAACACTGGCATTTCTGTATACATCAAGTTTGTTATAAAATATTGTACCCGTTCAGTGTTTCTGCTGGTGGAAAACAACTCATCAAGTATTACCTTTTGTTTTGGTTGACACAGTTGGGTGTTATATAATCCATACAGCAGATACAAAGCACCAACTCGGATCTGGAAGGCGTATGGAGGTAAAAAATATCGCCAAGCTAAAGCTAAAGCTTCTTTTGTAAATGTGTTCTTTTCTAAATTTCTCATTTTGCCACTAAAAAACAAAGAGAAAATATGTTATGACTTTAAGTAAATCAGTAATGAACAAAAATTACAAGAGGTATATTCTAGCAGCTGCTAGAAATTGGGTGGGCGTTCCACATCTAATCCCTTCCTGATTCAAGCACAAAGACCTAACCTTTGGTTGTATTTCCTCCACTGAGGCATAGGGGTACACTAGGTAAACATGATGCATCTTCCTAAAGCATCAATTTGACTTGCTGAATTAAGGAGCAAAGGGGGTGGGGGATGCATATTATTCCTGGTTAAGAATTTATATCCTATATAAAAAAGCCTAATATGCTATGTGTCCGGTTGTCCACTCAACCAATCAAAGCATATTATGCTAATGATATGCTAAGGCTGCTCAACTGCTCACTATGATGTGCACTGGCCACCAGGGGGCAGAGAGTCGACCGGTCGATCAGTTGCAATGACGTGCACTGATCACCAGGGGGCAGACGCTCCAACCATTAGGTTAGCTTGCTGGGGACTGAGAGAGATGAGCTGGACATGCCCTGGAGCCCTCCCTCGGCCCCTCCCCCCTGCTGGCCCAGCCCCCAATGGGCAGGCCTGCCAGACCCCACCCTCTAGTATCAAAATAAGCATGATTATGTTACAGAATAAAACACACAAGCTACATGTATTTTAATATATAATGGATATTTTCCCCAATACTCTCAGGGATTCACACTAAACCTCAATTGTCCTTGGGACACCTAGATAAAAAAAGTTAGAGGCCATAAATACATCCCACCCCCTCCTTTCAATTCTTCAGGGCAAAGCTCACTTAAGTAAAGAAGGAACAGGAGCAGGATAGGAAAGTATACTCCACTTTACTCCCAAAGCTTGGGCTCTTCAAATAATAAATACAATAAAAGAATGTAAAATACCTATTTTAAGGACAGGCAACCAAAGCAACTTCTAAAGAAAATCCCCTACTCCTCAAGTGGTCTATATTTTTCCCCTCATTTTAGTTTTTTCTCATTAGCTAAAAAATGAGGTAACCCCAGCAAAATGTTCCTGAACTACCACATTTCCCAAGAGGATTACAGTGAAAGATAACGGGTTTTGCGAACAGGCAAACATATAGGTTTCCATATCTGCTTTACCACCTACTTACTAGCTGTGTGATCAGGGAGAATTACTTAACCTCCTTAAACCTCATTTTCCTCATTTATAAAACATCCATCATACCAGTTTCTCAGAGTTGTTCTATGGATTAAATACGTTAAGCTATAAATGCATTACATGTAGTAGCTATTAAAAAATAGTCTCTCTCCTATCATTAATTGTACAACAAGCAGCTCTCCACCCTCTATCCCCTGCAATGAACAAACTGCATAGGTAATCATTTTACATCAACAGAGAGAAAAGATAACTTTTACATTTTATTCAGCAAAGTTTTAATCACAAGAACTCATTCACTCAATTACTTAGCCTTTTCAATATTATATGCATTATGCTAATGACCAGATGCATCCAGTCATTGTCCTCACAGAGCTCTGTGTAATGGAGGGAAAAATCTATATAATAAAAACCTAAGTGACCATTATGGCAGAACGACCAGAACAACCGGTCACTATGATGCACACTGACCACCAGGGGGCAGATGCTCAACGGAGCTGCCCCCTGGTGGTCAGTGCGCTCCCACAGGGGGAGCAACACTCAGCCAGAAGCCAGGATCATGGCTGGCGAGTGCAGCAGCGGTGGTGGGAGCTTCTCTCACCTCTGTGGTAGCACTAAGGAGCAGTGAGCCAAGTGGTAAGGAGCAGCGAGCAGGTGGGCGGTAAGGAGAGAGGGGTCCCCGGCTGTGAGAGGGATGTCCGACTGCTGGCTTAGGCCCGCTCCCCATGGGAAGCGGGCCTAAGCCGGCAATTGGACATCCTCCAAGGGGTCCAAGACTGCGAGAGGGCACAGGCCAGGCTGAGGGACTGCCCCCCTCTAGTGCTCGAAATTTGTGCACCAGGCCTCTAGTTTAAAAATAATAGCAATAATGAACATTTACTGAGCACTTGGAGTGCACTTAACACATATTAATTAGCTCATTTAATCCTCAGAACTACTCTATGAGGTATTACCGTTGTCCCTCTTTTACAGGTAAGGGAGCTCAGGCCAGTAACTTACCAAAAGTCACAGTAGGTGGACTCTGATTCACATCAGGCAGGTGGGCTCCATAATCTGTGCTCTTTAACACTAACAATGTCTTTTAAAACTACACACTTATAATAAAATGCACTTAAGTTGAGAGATAAAATAAGCAGAATGCTATAGGAAAAAAAGAGCAGTGCCCCTTACTTAGCCTAGAAGGGCGAAGGAAGCTTCCCTGAGGAACTGCCATTTGAACTTAAACCTGAGTGAGGAATACAGTGGCCAAAGGGCGTGGGGGGAAAGCTCCAGGCTGAGCAAACGCCGCTGGTGGAGGACCAGCGAGAGCGTGCCTGGAGGGGATTGGTCCGTGAACTGCAGAGAAGGGCAGAGGCCAATCACAGAGGGTCTAGCCAACCACAATAGGGAATCTGAGCTGCATTCCAAAGGCCACAGAAACCACTGGAGGGTTGTAAGCAAGGGAGTGACATGATCCACTGTGCACTTTAGAAAGAGAACTCTGGTTGTTATAGGTGAAATGAATTCAATCGTGCTTTTTGTCTTTGCTTGGGTGTTTCTTTTGTTTTGAAATATGGGGGTTCTAGAAGAACCAGCCTGGAGAAGAGCAAGCGATGGGGACCTAGGTCAGGCTGGGGCGGTGCAGATGAGAGGACGGTTGAAAAGGGCGGCCAGGCAGAAATACACATTCGGGAAGAGGCCGCAAAAGGATGCAACCGAAGCCAATGAAATCGCCCAAGGAAATCGTGTCACGGGCGCACTAAAGACCCGGGAGAAATGGAGGTGGATTCCAGAGGCTGCCGCTGCTCCAAGCCCTTCCCAGGTGCGGCGACGGGAGGCGGGAGGTAGGCGGAGGGAGGAGGGCTGCAACTACCTACGCCGCGTGGGAGCGGACGTGGGGAGAGAGAGAGGCGGGAGCGGAGAAACACCCACCAGAAGATGGTCCCAAACTTCATGCTCCTCCAGAGCGCCGAGAAGTCCTCGAAGCGCACGCTGTCCGTCTCCTGGAAGCGGCTGAGCAGCTCCTCGCAGTCGGCCTGCAGGCCTGGAGGGGCCCCCATGCCTGCAAAGCCCGCGCACTCGGCCAGCGGTCCAGCCGGCGGCGGTCGCCCAGGAAACCCAGCCCGGACACCCCGCCTCCGACGACGTGACACCCGCACGCGCTCCGTGACGTCATATCCGGCTCCTTTAGCTCCACCTCCAGCCAGATCGAGCTCCGGTCCTCGATGCTTGCTGCGCGTGCGCGGGATTGTAGCGTTCAACTCTCCTCTAATACAAGGACTAAAATCAGTCCTTTTCATTTCTTTGAAGATGTGTACATCTCCAGTGTCTTGTGAGCCCAAGAAGGAATTAGGTCTGCATTAGGCTAGCTTATGAAAGCTGGCTTTACCCCTACTATCACTCTCCCTTTAAGTGGCAGAGGCACAAAAGTCAGCTTCTATAGCTAGGGGAACAGTTCAGAGCCTCAGCCCACCCCCTGGTGGCCAGAGGGTCTAAAGAGAGTTTACTAGAAAAATGAACTGGACTCATCATGCCCTTATAGACTCTATAACCACACAACAGGCAGCTGTGTGACGCTCTCCTTGGAGCCCTAGCAGCCTTCTGCAAGCACTCTTGAGAAACTGTTTTGTAAATATCTCCCCACCACCCACCCACCCCTGCGGTACAGTGCTTTAACAGAAAAAATTTATTTTACAGTATATGTACTTATTGATTATGTGGCTAAATTGGCTTTCTGTGTACACTCCACCTCCTAGCTTATCCCTAGAGTGAGATGTGGAGTAATATTTTGTACTTTTCACCATTTCTCTGATTGCAGGGCATGCTGTTCTTATTCTTTAGGAGAGGCATTGTAATACGACAGAAAAGCCTACGGCCCAGCTGAAGTGGCTCAGTGGTTGCGTGTGGACCCATGAACCAAGAGGTCACGGTTCCATTCCGGTCAGGGCACATGCCTAGGTTGTGGGCTCGATCCCCAGTGTGGGGCATGCAGGAGGCAGCCCATCAATGATTCTCTCTCATTGCATCCTCACATGGCCAGAGGGGCAATGGAAATTTCTGGAGCCTCTTTTATAAGGGTATGAATCCCCTTCATGAGGGCTCCATCCTCATGATTTAATCACCTCCCAAAGGTCCCCCCCCCCTCCTAATACTAACTGTGGGAGGTTAAGTCTCAACATATAAAGTTGAGGGGACACAAACATTCAGGGCAAATCAAACATCTTGGACTCACTCAACCCTCAGTAATTGTTCATTGAATGGATTTCATTGGGAGAGCTAGAAAATGGTTGGCAAGAGATAAATTCTGCAATGTCCTAAATTAAATTACAGTGGATTGGAGAGTGGGAGACAACGGAAGCACTCAGCTAATACGTGTGCTAAAACTAAGAAAAACTACTCAAATTCCAGAATGTTTGTTGAAACTCTGAATCAACCAGATACCACTGAGTCCTTCTTTATGAACTTTCGGACTCTTGCCCACAACTAATAAAAACATTAGTAAACATGTCTTCCTTATGGACTAGGCACCTATCCTAGAACTGCCTCTGCTTCATCTTTTCTTCACCCTACCCCTTTATCTACAGTCAATGTCAATTCTTTCAAAAACAACTTACATCTCTTTTCCCAAAACTCATTGTATAAAAGGGTTCCATCAGCTCCAGAATGGCAGTGTGTGTCTTTTCCATCTGGCCCTGCTGCTGCTGGTTTAGACTGTATGTCCCAGGACCTGGCCATATGGCTGGCATATGGCTCAATAAACTCTTTCACAAAAGTTTGGGGCGGTGAAGGTTTTTGTTTAACATGGTCCTGAATTCCCTATTCTGCAACTCTGATAGTAATTCTTTTCTGGTCCCCACGTCACATGAATTCTCCCACCTCAGTCATGTGTGAGCTGTCCTTGCAAACAGAGAAGGGGGCTTTTGTAACAAAGATGAATCAGATGGGAAGCGTGCTCTGATGGAACTATGAGTGTAGTAGGGGAGAAAAGATACATAAATGATCAGAGAACGTAAAAACTAAGCAGTGAAGTAAGAAAGCTGAAGTTTGCAGGGGTAGCAAATATTGGCAGTTGACTTTGACCAGAGACAAATTGGCTGAGCTGGCTCCTCACTGATTTGCAGTGTTAGCAGGTCACGTCGATTAGGTGGTTTTTTTGTTTGTTTGTTTGTTTTTTGCTTTAAATAGTCTACCAGCAGATAAGGCAGTGAGGCAACAATTTATAATGGCTCACCCGGCAACTAGTTTAGTGCTCCTATGAAAGAGTTTGTCACTGCAGTTGTGTATAGAAACATTGAAATCTATTTCAAAGACCAAATGTTATCCAGTAATATTTGGAAAGGGATCTCTACCTAAAATAATGTTTCTTTGATGTTTTACTATTCCAAAATCTTTAAAAAATAGATTTGACTTAACAGAGTCTAGTTTACTTGCTAGGCTATATGCTTTCTCAGTGTTTTAAAAGACATTACCCATTGTGATTAAACACTGCACAATCCCCTCACCCCCATCCCCACACCCCACCCCCCAGCTTGTTCTTCTCTGTGGAGACTCACCGTTTGATAATGATTTATTAAGTATTCACAAAGCCAAAAGAGTTTATCACTCTCCTCATATGGCACCTTTGTAATCAAACATGCCATGATTGAGGCTACCGATTAGTTTTTATTAGTAAAATATATATTTAAAACACCTTGACCACTTTTTAAAAAATAGACCATTACTTTCTGGGAAATTCTATTTGAAAACCCATAAACAATACATTTTCCTGAAGAAAATAATTTACAATAAAATGTCCATTGTAGTCACCTGTGACTATGCAGAGGTGAGGTTATTTATTCTAAACAATACCTGCCTTTGTACTTTACAACAAACTGCGCAATCCTAACACTAATTACAGCCGGTTACATTTACAGCCCCAAGCTTTTCTGTACCCATAAACTCACCTCCTTTCTGTCCATCGAGATTATCTTCTCCCAAAGAACTCTCAATATCTGGCCTCGATAAGGTGCAGGCACACAACAAATTAAAAAAACAACAACACAAAAACATGACAAGCAAATCAAGGAAACAAAAACACCTGGGGCAGCTAAACTTTCCATCTCCTTCATCTGAGACACCTCCAAGTGCTTTATTTAAAATAAACTGCCTTTGGGTGCCTTCAGGGGGAATATATCTAAACAAACAAACTCCTCTATTTTTGATCAAATTAGTGGATGACATTAAAAAAACAAGCTGTTATATAGGTAACCAAGGTCCCACCTGTTAGAAGACCTCGGGTATTCTCCTATTCTACAAAGCACAGCTTCACACCCCAAAGCATGAGACTGGCAATGTCGGAGACAGTTCCATGGCAACACCTATTCCTCGCCGACCGACCACCCATCCAAAAACCAAGTTTGGGGAAGAGCGAGGCACCAGAGCTGGACAAGTCGCCTAAGACCAAGGGCAGCGCTGACCCCTCCTGTGCCCGCCGGCCTCCCGACATGCGCTCACACACGTAGGCAGCAGCCCGGAGTAGGCGCGGGGACCTGCGCCGGCTCCCAGCCCAGGGGGCGCGGAGCTGCGGGCGGGGGCCGGCTGCGGTGCTGCAGCCCAGCACGTACCGGGGCGGGGCCTGCAGTGCGCTGGGCGGGGCGGGGCGGGGCGGGGCGCGGGTAAGTTTCGCCCTGCGGCTCGAGTTTCGCATCCTTAAGTAGTACCAGGGGCACCGGGAACTAAAGGGATGCCAGGTCCCTTCCGCATCCTTGGTATTTTCCAGCCGAGGGTCTGACCATTGCCGCTCTCAGGCACCTGCCTTTCCTCTCCGTCCAGGAATGGAGCCAAGACAAGGGAATAAAGGAAATAAAATAATACAAGGAGATCGGGTGTCTGAGCAGCGTCTTGGGTAAAACCGTCCATGACAGGTAAGAATAAAAATTATGCCCAAACCTCTGAAAGGTGTGAACACAACAAAGCTCCAGAAGGCATTCAAATTTGTGGTGAGGTGCAGCGTCTATCTTATAGGTAGACTATTTGGTATCAATTCTACAGATTGAACTAATTCTCTGTAAAATGCTTTGGGGACGACGGGTTCAGCGCTATTTAAAGGGATGAAATATGAGCAAAGGGGTATGTGATAGACTTAAAGAAAAACACACCCTAGTAAAAATTTTTCTTTACATTTTTGTTGGTTCCAGCTAGCACTATGTTTGCAAAGGTTTTATTTAACCAAACCCAATTGTTAAAAAAAAAAAAAAAATCCATATTCTTTGCAACTTGTTTTTGATGTTGCTACAATGGAAATTTGAACTTATAGAATTTTTTAGATTCTGTGAAGCCAGTAACTTTAAGTCTATCCTTTTTGTGTTTTAGAGGTTTTAGGGGAAATCAAGATTTGAATGAAACAAACAACAAAGGGAAAATATGTGCAATAATTGTGAGGTTATACAAACTTATTAGAAAAGAAGTCAAACAATTCTGGGAGAACTATACCATACATTCCTATAGCAGGTTTGTTTGCTGTTCTTTTCATACATCGTCTCATTTACCTGATAATGTCTCCATTACCAGACATTCTGGAGACATAATTCAGACTATTTTTTGAACCTGTAGTTCAAACTAAAGGCCAGCTAAATAGCATTTCAAAATACCGCTTTTGTTCATTTCCATTTGTCTTGCCACTCCTCTTAGGACATCCTCTCAAAGTTCTGTATGGTTTCATTACCTTCAAGAGACACCTAGCGTCAGTTCCCTACACCCATTGTTTTTTCCTGTTTGCTATGTAAAGTTAGTGAGGAAAAGGGTATGTTCTGGAGTGAGTAGCACTGCAAGGTGGTTAGCACCAGCCGCTATGGAGCTACTACTGATGGCCGGCTCAAATGCTCTGAACCTTAGGCCACCTCTCCAAGACTATTTCCTCATCTACAGAACGAGATGCAGGTACTAATTCATAGGTTCTTTTTTAAGATTGTGTGATAACATGCAAAATGCTTAGCACAACATCTAGCATAGAATACTTATGAGATGTTAGCTTCATTTTAATTCCTAATCTTTGTGTCATTTCACCAAGCAGTGCTAGGCTGTCTGGGGAACTATTTCCAGTTCCAAGGTTAATAATGAAGCTTTAGAACACGTGAACAAAGTATACTAAAATCTTTTAAAAAAATATTTTTATTGATTTCAGAGAGGAAGGGAGAGGGAGGGATAGAAACATCAATGATGAGAGAGAATCATTGACTGGCTGCCTCCTGCATGCCCCACACTGGGGATGAAGCCTGCAACCCAGGCATGTGCCCTTGGCCGGAATCGAACCTGGGACCACTCAGTCCACAGGCCGGCGCTCTATCCATTGAACCAAACTGGCTAGGGCTATACCAAACTCTTTACCATACTTTCTTCAAGTGTGAAAATAATACAATGGTCATTCACTCACAGCAGGACCAGAGAAGGGGAAGTAGGGGTGCATAGGGAGAGGACAGGAACATTAAGGGGAGAAGAGCTATTATAGAATTATAGTTGTTAGGGTAGGGTTATACTTCATAGATAAAGATATTTCTTAAAAGTCTGTGATTGTGAGAGAGGGAGAGAGAGAGAGAGAGAAAACAATGAATGCTGGGAAGGGAGGGCTGTTTCTGCTATTTCAGCCTCAAGCGCTCCATGAGGTTTGTTTTTGGGATGACCCAGAGGTACTTGTTTCTTCCAGCTCTACTGTCCTTTAAAAGTGGCTTTCTCTTCTAAATCATTGCTCTCACAAGTCATTTTCTCAGACCCGGTCATTACATAATCTGACCATTTACTAATATTTGAAAACAATACATCAACTTCTAGTTTTCAACTCAAGATAATTTGCTATCAGAAAAAATTTATTTCGACCTGGGAATATTAAACAACTACTTTATTCTGAAATATCACCTCTAGTAAATCTGTAATTAGTTAAATACACAAGAACTTGGATCATAATATTTACAGTGAAGTATACATGTGCCCAAAAATATTGGATTGAGTTTTAGTATTGTAAACTTTAATTCCCAAAATTTCATGTAACTGTAATCACATTTTCTTCATTTTTAAGATAAAAACAGCCCCCCCCCCCCCCCCCCCCCCCGCCAAGATATGTGGCTTAGTTTATTTTGTTCGGAATATTTTGTTCCTATAACCTCAGGCTATAGTATCTAAGATCTGGCATTACCTATATAATTTGTCCATAAAAGTAATTTGCAGTTACTTCTCGATACAGGGATTCACAATGATTTTTCTGCTTCTTTTAAATATCTTTTTATGCTTTTTTAAAAATTGAGAATGTATTACTTTTATAGTCAGAAAAATAATAGCAATTTCATAAATATATATGGAAGAAACACAAAGCTATTTTTTAAAATTTAAATATACAGTATCATTAAAACAAAGGCAAGGTTAGTTCTGTTTCATATTAGAGTCAGAAGACCTAAGTCTGGCATTTATTACCTTTAGGGCTTAGACCAGTGGTTCTCAACCTTCCTAATGCCGCGACCCTTTAATACAGTTCCTCATGTTGTGGTGACCCCCAATTTCATTGTTACAAATTGAACATAATTAAAGCATAGTGATTAATCACAAAAACAATATGTAATTATATATGTGTTTTCCGATTAGGCAACCCCTGTGAAAGGGTCGTTCGACCCCCAAAGGGGTCGCGACCCACAGGTTGAGAATCGCTGGCTTAGACAAATCATCATTTGAGGTCTAAATTTCTTCATCTGTAAAGGAGATAGATTAGAAATCTTTATTATTTAAAAAAATTTTTTTTTTAGTTGATTGATTTTAGAGAGAGAGGAATGGAGAGAAATCCATTTGCTGTTCCTCTTATTTATGTATTCATTGATTGATTCATATGTGTGCTGACCTGGGATTGAACCCACATTCTTGGCGTTTTGGGAAGATGCTCTAACCAACTGAGTTATCCGGCCAAGGGGTAGAAATCTTCAGAGGAATCTAGCCCTTACAACACTATTTAATGTTAATAGAGGAATATGCAAATTTGTCCCTTACAGCATCACTTCACCACAGGATCAACAGGCTGCGTCCCCGTCCTCTGCTCAGGCAGCTCCAAGGCCCAGGGTAGGATAGGATAGGACAGGCGCAGGAATGGAAGAGCGAAGTACACCCGGCGAGGGGCGGGGTGCAGGCGGTGTGGATCAGAGCCCCACCCAGACACGGGAGGAGGGCAGTGGCGGTGTTGGTGGGGAGGAGTCCGGGACGGAGTGGAGGACGGGTCCGAGGCCTTCTGGGCGGAGGCGCTCCTGCTTTTGGGCAGCAGCACCGGGGCCTTGCGTGCCTCGGCCACCCTTGCTGGGCCCGGCATCCCGGGCAGGGAATGGGAGCAGGACAGCCACGGGGAGAATGGGGAAGGGGCGGGGGGGGGGGGGGGGGGGTGAACACCTGGCTAGGGCTGAGCCCTGGGCTGGGGGTTAACGCCTCCCTCCCCCCAACGGAAGCCTTAAGAAGGGAAGGCGGGAGGGAAGAACTTTATAGAGTCAGTAGAGAGCAGTTAAAGAAGGGGATGTGTGAGTGAACTGTAGGAGCTATAATGAAAATCAATTATAGTTGTGTACTGGGGGCAGATTTTAAAAGGAGTCAGAAAAGAAAAAAGATAAATGATATTGAATAATTAGGCAGGTAGATAGATATTAAAACAGTGGAAGTAAGTAGAGAAGGATGTGGATGTGGAAGAGGGAGGGAAGAAAAGTTTTAAAGGGGAGCCAGTATAACTTAAAAGGAGAATGGGAAGAAGGAAGAAATGCGCTAGGGACCAAAGCAGGTCTGAGGAAGTGAAGAAAAGAATTAAGGTGGGAAGGAAGGAAAAGGGTAGGGAGGGTAAAGACAAAGGAAAGAAGGAATGTGGGGAAGGAGGGTAGGAGAAAGATGGGAAGGATGATGGGACAGAAGTAGGAAATGAGGAAAGAAAAGTTTATAAATGATGAGTCAGTAGGAAAAAGTGTTACACAGAGAGAAAAATTGTGACAGGGAGAAGCCAATAAGGAAGTCAAATACAATTGTGTATGAAGGGGTTAAGATTAAAAAAAAAGTTAATAGGGGAGACCAGGCCAGCAGGGGAGGGCACTTAGGGGGAGCAAGCAGGCAGGCAGAGTGGTTAGGGCAGGCAGGCAGGTGAGTGGTTAGGAGCCAGAGGTCCCAGATTCCGAGGGCTCCCAGATTGGAAAGGGTGCAAGTCGGGCTGAGAGACACTTCCCCTCTCCCCCGAGTGCACCAGGCCTCTAGTGTTACTGTAATGTTTAGGATTCATTTCACCCATCCCTTTCATATTAAAATTACTAGAGGCCTGATGCATGAAATTCGTGTAACAGTAGGCCTTCCTTCCCCTGGCTGCCGGCACTGGCTTCCCTCTGGCACCCAGGACCTGGGCTTCCCTCACAGTCCTGGCTTCATCTGGAAGGTTGTCTGGAAGGACGTCTGGTCTAATTAGCATATTATGCTTTTATTATTATAGATTTTACTTGAAATAACCAATCCATGCAAATGTAATCTTCATAAAATACTTAAATTGTTGGCAATTTTAGGAGTTGGAGGTATTGAAATAAACATTAACATAAAAGCTGATCAAGGAGGGCCTGGTCCACAGAAGATGTTTATTTGAAGTAACAAAACAACACAGTTAGTGTTAGATCCAACCACAAAGAGCAAAAGGAATGAAAATTTTGTACAATGCACATAGAAAAACAAGATATTTACTGTGACAACTATATATTTCTAAAATAATACCTCTAAAATCACTCAATTATTGAAATCTATATGAAAACAGGATGTTAATCGCGACAAAGTGCATAAAACCAAACATCAAATTTTGAGCAAATTAACATACTAGGCAATTTTGCTAACAAAGCATGATTTTGTTTTTGTTTGTACACAATCTGCTCAAAACATCTTTATACCAATAGGGTGGGCAGAACATTTAGGTTTAATATCAATTACACAATATTAGCATAAATTTCCACAACTACAGATAGGGTATTGTTTTTTTATTGAGCTGGCAAAGTGACTATACAAACATCAAATTCATTTCTCTGAATTGAGAATTTTATCCAAATAAATGCCACATACCTTCCAGATATATGTATCTTTCTATATCATGTAAATGGCTTTACCCATTTAATAATAAACCATACAAGCATTTAAGAATCATTATATGATTAACAATGTCATGTTCCAGGTTTAACAATTTCATAGGCCAAAAACAAGTTCTTAAAAACTAGTTTTATAAATGCAGTATATATTGCATGAGTAACTGCTGGTATTTTTTAAGAAAATATATTGTGCAATTGAGGCTACCATGTACTGCTGGCAAATCACTATTGTTTATGTAAATGTGAAAAACTGAGTAAAAATTTTTCAAGCTGATCATGATGAAAGGTTACCGCCTTCTTAAAAGATTAAATGGCATCTTATTAAAAATAATTCGATAAGGGACAAACTAGGTCCCTAGCCCAAAATAAATAAATAAAAAGGTGCATTTTAAAAATGATGCTACTGCAATGCAATGGTTTAAATACCAAAGAACTGTGAAAATGTGCTGTCTGTGATCTGGCATGAATGTAAATTAAGTAAAGGGATCAAAACTGAACTAACAGAGTTTGTGCAGTATTGTAGCCAGGCTTCTAAAATTAGATATAGAAAATATAAATAGACTGCTTTAGGTAATGAGCCACCAGTGTCCAAAATAAAGGAATGAGATTATGAAAAAGCTCAGTTAACTTGATCCAGCGCTCTGAGTAATTCTTCACCCTGCAGTAGGTTTCTGCTGCCTTGTATAGGAGCATTAACTTCACAATCGTAACTGGTCAGCTGTGGTAATCCACTCTCATCCATTGATTGCCCGAGGAGTCTACATGCTAAATCTGGAAAACAAAGAGATATCTAAGTATTCATTCATCTAGTCAATGGTTATTATTAAACACCCACTATGCGCTAAGCATTGGGAAAATAAGGCAAATAAACTCTTTCTGAAAGGGTTTTTAGTCTATGGTGTAAAACTGTAAACCATCGCTATGTAAACAAGTAAGTGCAATCAAGTGTTACTGGTGCTATGTCAGAAATGTTCACAAGATACAAGGAAGGACAAAGGAGTGCTAAATCAATTTAGAAAAAGGCATAAACATTTACAAGGTTTAGCTTCTATTCAATATTAATAATACATAGACATATCAAAGATAATTACTAAAAAAATAAAGTTCCATCTTGAAATAGCTGTTACAGACATTAGGTAAAATGCTACCTTAGTTTTTAATCTTGCTAAGGAATGAAAACCACTCTCACTTAGAACAAAGCTCTTAAATAAAAAGCCATATAATTCTCCTATTGATATTCAGGACAAAAAGAATAAACTAACCAGAGGGTATTAAAATAATAGTCTTTTGCTCCATTCCATTCTGTTCATTAGATTTGCATCCTTTTACACGTTTCCAAGAAAGTGATGTGGTAGTTGCACGATCATCTGGCTGCTGTAATAATGTTCCCTAAAAAGAGGAAAGTTATTTCAATTTTACTACGTTCAGTTTTTAAAAAAATCAAAAACTTTGATATCAATGAAAGTTTAATAACATGGAGAAGGCAGGCTTCTTAAATCAAATACTGCCCCAAATTGTTTTTAATTCTTTCTCTTACCACTACTAAATGATCAAGACATTTATTTGCCACACATTATGGCTAACAACTTCTCTATAAATTCTTTCCAGTTAATCTTAAAATATCGGTATGGGTTACAAGAACATTGACTTAACAAAACTATTGTGTTTTGGGAATAAGAAGGGGAAATTAACTTAAAGGGAAGAGAACAAGACTGGTGGTGATGTTGGGTGGAATAAGGGGAGAACATCACATTTTACTCAAAATACATCTGTATTATCTGAAATTTTTACACTGAGAATGTATTCATTGTCTTTGTTTTTAAGAAAGTGTGTATAAAGTGAAAAAAACGACCAATGTTTAATTCTAAAAATACAACTTTAGTATTTAGAAGAAACAAGGAATTATCTATATATATATACTAGAGCCCCGCTGCACGAAATTTGTGCATGGGGTGTGTGTGGGGGTGTCCCCTCAGCCCAGCCTGCACCCTCTCCATTCCGGGACCCTCAGGGGATTCCGACTGCCGGTTTAGGCCCGATCCCAGGGGGGGCAATCGGACATCCCTCTTACAATCCAGGACCGTTGGCTCCTAACCGCTTACCTGCCTGCCTGCCTGCCTGATCACCCCTAACTGACCCCGCTGCCAGCCTGATCATCCCTAACTGCTTCTGCCTGCCAGCCTGATCACCCCTAACTGCCCCCCCCTGCCGGCCTGGTAGCCCCTAACTGCCCCCCTGCCGGCCTGGTCACCCTCAACTGCCCACCGCCCCCTCCGGCCTGGTCGCCCCTAACTCCCCCCAACCCCGCCGCTGGCCTGGTCGCCCCACGCAGCCTGCCGTTCGGTCGTTGCATGAGGGTGTCTCAACCAATTTGCATATCCCTCTATTATTACTATAGATGTAACTTATAAAGAGAACATTAGCTAGACTAGAAAAGGCAAACACATACTCTTACACTTACAATTCCTACTGCTTGAAAAAGTGAACCATCATGTTCTATTTTTCGTTTTCTTTGAGCATTCTGCAAAGCTAGTATCTTTGGATTTAGTTCTTCCTCAGGAACAGTAGTTCTGAAAGAAAAAAATTTAAATAAAAATGTGGTTGTTTTATTATTTTTTAGAACTATCCAAGTAGCTTTTTTCAACAAAATATATTTATACTAGAGGCCCGGTGCACAAATTTGTGCACAGATGGGGTCCCCTGGCCTGGCTGACAATTGGGGCTGATTGGGGTCAATAGGGGCCGGCTGGCTGGGGGAAGGGACCATGGGAGGTTGGCCAGCAGAGGGAGGTTGGCTGTGGGAGCACATTGACCACCAGGGGGCAGACGCTCAACACTGAAGCTCAATTTTCAGAACAAAATATCCTAAAATTTGCATTTTTCTTTCTTTTTTTTAAAATATATATTTTATTGATTTTTTACAGAGAGGAAGGGAGAGGGACAGAGAGCCAGAAACATCGATGAGAGAGAAACATCGATCAGCTGCCTCCTGCACGCCCCCCACTGGGGATGTGCCCGCAACCAAGGTACATGCCCTTGACCGGAATCGAACCTGGGACCCTTCAGTCCACAGGCGGATGCTCTATCCACTGAGCCAAACGGGCTAGGGCTGCATTTTTCTATTAATAGAAGTGAACTAGATTGATATCTTTATAAGTCAAAAACTTAAATATTGGCCTTTCATTCCATCTAATATAATTCAGATAATCTCAGGACTACTGTGATAAAAAATTAATTTCACACTTGCATAGCATTTTCAGTTCATAAAACATTTCATGTTCATTAGTTCATTTTAATTTCACTCCAATCCCAAAGATAGTGACATATATATATAATACCCATTTTATAAATGAGAAACCTGAGGCCCATTAGGTAAATATCTCAGAGTTCCACTGCTAATTAGTTGTGGATATGGAAGTACATTCTAGATCTCTTTAGATCCATGCCCTCCCAGTGATCTTCCTACTAAGTCAATTTGCCTCCAGTATTGATATGTTATCAAACCTGCATCTAAAATTAATATTAAATAGTGAAGAACTACTTGGTGGGTCAAATACATCAATTTTATCATAGCTACTTTGTCTTCTCAAGAACTCCCCCATTAATACATTAATCATAAATGGCTCCTTGCTCTGTTTCACATATAGTTGAGAATGTATATGGGCAAGTAACACACTGAGTGGCCAGATTATTATGACTGGCCAGATTATTATGACCACCCCATCAATACAATGAAATGAATTAGTTATGCAAATAATAATAATAATAATGATAAAACCTTGAGAGTATTTTCTTAGGAAGTTTTCAATATTCAGTATTTTTGGAAGTGTCAATGAAGTACTGATGGGGTGGTCATAATAATCTGGCCCATCATAATAATCTGGCCACTCAATGTATATTACTCTATCTCAGTGGTTCTCAACCTTCCTAATGCCGCGACCTTTTAATACAGTTCCTCATGTTGTGGTGACCCCCAACCATAAAATTACTTTCGTTGCTACTTCATAACTGTAATTTTGCTACTGTTATGAATCGTAATGTAAATATCTGATATGCTATATGTGTTTTCCAATGGTCGCAACCCACAGGTTGAGAACCGCTGCCTAACTCCTTCCTACATGCAGTTTTGTAAAATGTCCAATATACAGACAGGCAGGTTTTAAAATTCTTACATAACTATATTATCTTTATGATGTATAATTCAGTGTATAGTGTAAACATCACCTCAGTAGTACTTTTTAAAAAAATGATTTTAGATAGAGGAAGGGAGGGAGGGGGAGGGAGAGAGAACGGGAAATATCCATGTGAGAGAAAAACATCGTCACCTTTTGGTGTATGGAACAATGCTCCAACCAACTGAGCCACACCGGCAAGGGCAGTAGCAGTACTTTTAATGGTTATCTTTAATCTTTACTATAAAGTTGTCTGACTTAGTATAGCACTTTGATTTTGCAAATAACTACCTAGAGAAATAGTAACGAAAAAGCCCCTATAGTTCATAAAATTCATGTCGTAAGGTATTTAGTGCATACTATAGTGGAACTAATGTAAAAAAATATTGTAACATGATTTGATACTAAGACTTTGGTTTTGACAACTATATAGTTGTTCAGAAAACTGAATATTCATAGTCTCCTGTAGCTACTAGTCAACTGTAAAAAGGTCATTGTCATCACCATTATATTACTACTAGAGGCCCGGTGCATGAAAATTCATGCATGGGGGGTGAGGGGGGTGGGTGAGAGTCCCTCAGCCCGGCCTGCCCCTCTCACATCCAGGAACCCTCAGGGGATGTCCTACTGATGGCTTAGGCCTGCTCTCCGCCTAAGCCGTAGTCTGGCCTCCCTCTGCAGGAGGCGACTGGGTGGATCAGGGGAAGGTGCTGCCCCCATCACCCCGCCACCGCCTCCAGCCTCCCTCTGCTGGAGACAACCAGGCCAATCAGGGGAAGGTGCCGCCCCCATTACCCTGCTGCTGCTGCTGCTGCTGCTGCCGGCCACCACGGCTTTGTCCGGAAGGACTTTTGGCTATCCAGTATAATTAGCATATTATGCTTTTATTATTATAGAGGATATTCATTCATCTGTCCACACAATAACCATTCATTGTATAGCTACTACACAACAGGGACTGAATTAAGTATTAATACCACTAAAATGTCAACAAAGACACTGTCATTGCCCTAAAGCAGCGGTCACCAACCAGTGGTCTGTGGACCCACAAGGTTGGCGACCACTGCCCTAGTGGAACTCGGAGTTTAAAGTCAGTTGGTAACATAGTAATTTATAAAGTAATGTAAAATGCTCCTTTTTATATCTAAAGCTCCAAGATCTTTTCTTATGTCTAGGAAAAGGCCTCTCCCAGCATTCTAGATCAAAGAAAGCATTGATTCAAGGCAGAAGCAATATGCCATGAGCCCTGGCTATGGCAGTGCCTTTTCCCATTGCTACTGATATCTGGATCAGTCTAGGCACAGTAGAAAAAGAATCATTTTTCTCCTACACACACTGCCCCACTGACTAGCTAAAACTTATTTCCTGTAATTAGAGCTTTAAATTTAAAACATGTTAAGTCCCATTACAAATTATATACATAAAGTATAACTTAAAATGTGTTTGGTGTCCAGATATTTGCTTAAATTTACTCCATAGAAGCAATGTCATAAAATCAGGCTTAGATTCCTGCTGTAGCTCTTAAAATCCTATTTAACCTATAAAATATAATGTTCTATAAATAAGTAATGAAAAATATGCCCAGCTGGTGTGGCTTAGTGGTTGAGCGTTGACCTATGAACTAGGAGATCACGGTTCGATTCCTGGTCAGGGCACATGCCCGGTTGCAGGCTCAGTCCCTAGTGTGGGTGTGCAGGAGGCAGCCAATCAATGATTCTCATCGATATTTCTCACTCGCTCTCTCTCTTCATCTCTGAAATCAGTGAAAATGCATTTTTAAAAAATAAAAGCAATTATAACATAACTATACATAAAATTTAAAAAGAAGTCTTATAAATATCTATACTGAATACTGAGGACTGAAGACCTTCAGGCTCACTGTGGAATTGGAAATACCCTGAAGTAGGAAGGACTTTTTTTCAGGTAAGCTAAATAAGTGCTCCATAAAACAGAAGCAGTGAGAATAAACTAGCCTGATTTAACCAACCATAAGAAACCAAGCCAGCCCTAGTTGGTTTGGCTCAGTGGATAGAGTGTTGGACTATGGACTGGAAGGTCCTGGGTTCAATTATGGTCAAGGGCATATGCTCAGGATGTGGGCTTGATCCCCAGTAGGGGGCGTGCAGGAGGTAGCTGATCAATGATACTCTCTCATCATTGATGTTTCTATTTCTCTCTCCCTCTCCCTTCCTCTCTGAAATCAATATATATATACACACACATACATACATACATACATACATACATACATAAAACACATACCAAGCCAGTTTTTGTACATTTACAGAACTTACTAGCTAGATTTTATTTTTAGAGGTATTAGAAGACCCTACATTTAGATAGGTGATGACTATTTTAGAGAAAATAAACACATAAGCTAATTTAGAAATAGTTCCTAGAGTGCTTGTTCTAAGTTCAAAATTTCTTATATCAATTTTATGTACTTTAAAGCATATTACATCAGAAAGTTTGCTACATTTAGAAATAATTTACCATCATACACATTTTCTAAAAAATAAAAGAACTATAACTTTAATGTTACACATAAATAAATACCTTTGACTCAGAGTGATAGATAACACGTTAGGGCTTCTTGGATGAGATTTTTCTGTCTGTTCTATAACTCCTTTTCCTGCTCTGTTTGGTGAGGCTGTCCGACTTCGATTATCACTATACGGTGATGTTGTGGTACTAGAAGTTTCTTTAGGTACATGGGTAGGAGATGGAGATGCAATCAATATTTTAATGTCTTCCATACCATCTTTTGTGAGTGTTTTTAATTCATCAGTGGTGGCAGTGGTAGTGGTGGTGGTAACAGGTGGTTCTTCCATTTGAGTCAGCTGGAATACTGTAACTGTGCTCGCACTTTGAGGGCTTGTAGAACTGCTTTCCAATGGTGACAACTGATCAAAGGAACGTAACTGGAAGTCATCATCCATTGGGATATAAGGAGCTAACATCTCCAAGTCTAAATCAGTGTCCTATAAAACAACAAATGTATGAGTTTTTACAATGGCCGCATCGTACAAAAGAAAAACAAGTTAAACTCAAAGTCATTAGACTAAAAATTTAATAAAGATTAATGTAAAATATAATAAACAAATTCATATACCTGAGTAGAAAATGGATTCTTTGCTTCCGTGTCTTCAGCAAAAAGTTTCTCAACCAATTCCAACTTGAATTCATTGACCATATCACTATCAACATCAAAACAATACTCACTGGGACTGGTAGGCTGTAAAAGGAATTAAATGTATTCACTTTCCCAGAATAAGCCTCTGTGTTTTGCTAGTTGTTAGAATTCTCCAACCAGATCTCAGACAATACACAACAAAGTCCATTTGTTCTATCAAATTTCATCTAACTAGTGAAAAGTTAAATTTTTGAGCTTACACTTTTAACAATTTTTGCTAATACAATAGCTTCCCCTTATCTGAGGTTTCACTTTCTGCAGTTTCTCAGTTACCTGTGGACAACTCAGGTCTGAAAACATTAAATGGGAAATCCCCAAAGTAAGCAATTGGTAAGTTTTAAATTTTGCATTGTTCTGAGTGTAATGAAACTTTGCACTGTCCCACTATGTCCTGCCATGGACATGAATCATCCCTTTGTCCAGCATATCCACACTATATACACTACCTATCCATTAGTCATTTAGTAGCCATCTGGGTTATAAAATCAATTGTCACAGTATTGCAGTGCTGTGTAACCAGAGATTAGGATGTGTTCTCCAGAAGGCTATGAGATGTCAAATCTCCTACTTTTAGCTTGCCAGTTTTGATTCCATAAATACTTAATATGAAATTATTTATCACCTATTAAAACTTATTTGTGCCTCATTTATCAAGTCATCATATTCAGATCTGTTACCCAACTCTTGAGCATATTTTTAGATACAGGAAGCTCTAAAGTTGAAGCACTCTAGATTTAGAAATAGAGCCCTATGTGATACCTTTAGTCTTAGCCCAACCTTGCCCTTAAAGAGAACTTTTATTGTGAGAGAACTTGCATAAAAAACAGTTATTACGTATTTACTCTATGTTAGATTCGGTATTTTCATGTTATACTTACTGAAAATTTCAAAATAGTAATGGAAACTGTACTAAACTGGGCAGAGCTTAGGGTCCTTTTGCTTTTAAGCCTTTTGCTGCTGGACAATTCTCCAACTCAATGGTTAATATGTATGGGCTTAGACCTATCATAGGCACACACAGTTTTTTCTCTGTGGATGTCTAAATTCAAGTTTTTTATTTTTGTCTTATTGATATAGAGTTTTTCCTTTAGATTTCTGTTAAGCCAGTTCTTTCCCATGTTCCACTAAGGTCCAAGTCAAGCTCTTAACAATTATTGCAGTCATTTTCAAGTGCTAAAATGCACAATAACAAAATCCATGACATGTGGTTCAAATTAAAGTTTGAATAAAACCTACAAATACATTCTTTCCTGAACATTAAAATCTGAAATTTATCCTTTTTTTTATTACATCACAACACCCACCTCAGGCGAACTTTGTCTAGTACTTCCATCAGAAGGACTAGCAGGCTGATCTTGAATCTGGGGCATGGTAAAAGAAAGTTCCAATGACTCTGGATTTGGTTCTAATTTTAATGCAACTTCCTCATTGAGCGCAGGGTCGGCACTACTTCGAAGTGGCTCTGGAGTTTCAGAGGCAGGTAATGGAGACATTGCCAAATTTATACTCTGTAATTTTTCATTAGATGAGGGGAGCATTACATCATTATATAATGGAACTTCCTCAAGTTGTTGGTCATCAGTTTCTGTGTCTGTAGGGGAAAAAAAAAATCAATTTAAAGAATATCTAGATTTTAACATATATAGAATATGTCCCCTTTTACCAAAGGTTTGTCTAGTTCGCTCAAACAACAAAAATGTTAGCCAATTTTTCTTAATCAGAAAGTTTACAGATACTATGGTATAACCATAAGTCTGAGTTATCTTTCTAACCCACTACTGACAACTCCTATTAATTTACATGACATAAAAAAACCAGTAATTCCAACCATTTCTTCATTAAAATTTACCCTAGTTTGAAATTACAATTTTCATTTTTAATGTTTGATATTGGTATGACTGCTTATTTATCCTTTAATGCAACTATACCAATTGCAATATAATTTTGCTAAATCGTGAAGAAAATATGACAGAATGTAGAAATAGAAGAGTAGCTGAGAAAAATTAAAGTGGGGAGAAGAAATACCTTAAGGACACTTTGAAGCACAATTTCTAACAATGTGACAAAAACAGGAATGCTGAGAAATTACAGAGGCAAAATATTTAAGCAAATACTTTTAAGAAGACTATGAAAAATGAAATATATAAGACCATGATGTCCAAATGATTACCAACAAAATATGTTAGCATCAAGTTCAGTTAAAATGGGCTTGCATCAGCAGACACAATTTAGGCAATTAACAAACTAACTAAAGACCCACCATTGCTGCCAAAATCTAAAGATATGATTGTGTCTCCAGCTGCCGGGGCCAGCAAAGTTAAAGCATCAGGTTCTTTCTTAAGTTTATCAAAGAGGCTACTTGTATCTTCTGATTCAACTTTGGTGAATAGCTGAGTCATTTTCATATCTGAAGATTCAACTGGTTTGAGGACACACTCTGTTTGTTGAAGGGAGAAGATCAAGTCGTGCTGAATAATACCACTGTCAAAAAGAGAGATCAGTAATTCTTAAATGAGCAGTTGACATAATGGGGGTAGAGGAAAAGGGACACTTATCTCTTGAACATTTTAAGATCTTGTGACCTAATCTCTCATTCATTTAGGGTTGAAAATACCAATATGAAATAAAGACCTATTAAAATTCACAGTATAAGATAATTCAAATATTTGACTAATTTCAATTAAGAAACTTCAGCTATCCTTTTGGGAAGAGTAGTGGTGACAAAGAAATGTAACAGTCAAGTACATAAAAGACATAAATAGACCTTCCTAATTTTTATGTTGACTCATATAATGAAATTGGCACAGAAGAATTCTTTGGCAATAAGGATGGTCCTAGAATATAAAGATATATAGGTAAATGACTCAGGTCTTTCTTTCTAAGAGGGATGCCATATTTTCTTTAGTGGTAGGAAAATGATATCGTGATATCACCTGTGGGGGTAGAGTTGAAAAGAGATAATAAACAACTCCATATTCATTTGGTTTAAATATAAATGTTATTGCTCCTTTCATCAACAAATAGTATTTACTATGTGAAATAAACTGATACAAAAATAAAACATCCAACCCACGCATGTCAAACTCAAAGGCTAACACGGGCCAAATAAACAAGGTTTAAGTTTATGCAGGCCGCAAAAAACAAAAGCTTCAATTTTCATAGAAACATAGGATTATTTTGATAGAGACGTGCTGAATACAAAGGGCTGAAATAAAAGAATAATCGTTAACATAAAATAATAGAACATTTTAATAAAAATTATTTTTTCTTGAACATAAACTTTCCAGACACTGAATAACTGCACAAATCAATAAGTGTAACGCAAATAAACCTATTTTGCCGTAACCTGTTTGGCTCAGTGGATAGAGCGTTGGCCAGCGGACTGAAAGGTCCCAGGTTCGATTCTGGTCAAGGGCATGTACCTTGGTTGTGGGCACATCCCCAGTAGGGGGTGTGCAGGAGGCAGCTGGTCGATGTTTCTCTCTCATCGATGTTTCTAACTCTCTATCCCTCTCCTTTCCTCGTTGTAAAAAACAAACAAACAAACAAACAAACAAAAAACCTATTGTTCTCCGAAAGCAAAATATTTCCTGTTGCGCATACCAGACAAGTCAGTACAAGACTAATGATGTGGCAATCTGCTTTAACTAGTATTGCTCGAATAAAACACACACACACACACACACACACACACACCCTATCTAATAATAGACAAACATGGTAATTAACCGTACCTCCGACACGCTTCCCATGGGCTAATCAGGGCGATATGCAAAGTAACTGCCAACCAAGATGGCGGCCAGCAGCCAGGCAGCTGAAGCGAACAGGAGGCTTGCTTGCTCCAGTGATGGAGGAAGCGAAGTTTCCCCGCCTGCCGCTGCCAGCCTCTGAGCTGCAGTCTAAGAAACAATGTTGCAATTATAGAAGCTAAACAAACCCCAGAAACCTGCTTTCAGCCAGTGGGGCCTCAGAGCTGGAGTTGCAACAGTGTTTCAATTATAGAAGCCAAACAAACCGAGGTCTCAGAGCTGGAGCCGAGCCTCAGAGCTAAAGCCGGCTCTCAGCTCCAGTGACAGCTATAGAAGGTAAATAAATCCCAGAATAAAAAAAAAAAGAAAAAAGAAAAAAAAGGAGAGGTTGGGAGTTTCAGTCACCCGCCAGCCTGAAAACGGCCCTTAGCCCCTCACCCAGACTGGCCAGGCACCCCAGTGGGGACCCCCACCCTGAAGGGGGTGTGACCAGCTGCAAACAGCCATCATCCCCTCATCCAGGCTGGCCAGGCACCCAAGCGGGACCCCCACCCTGATCCAGGACACCCTTCAGGGCAAACCAGCCGGCCCCCACCCGAGCACCAGGCCTCTATCCTATATAGTAAAAGGGTAATATGCAAACTGACCCTAACAGCAGAAGGACTGGGAATGACTGGTCACTATGACACACACTGACCACCAGGGGGCAGACACTCAATGCAGGAGCTGCCCTCTGGTGGTCAGGGCGCTCTCACATGGGAGGAGCTCTGCTCAGCCACAAGCCAGGCTGATGGCTGCCAGTACAGCGGTTGTGGTGGGAGCCTCTCCTGCCTCCTCAGCAGCGCTAAGGATGTCCGATTGCAGTTTAGGCCTGCTCCCTGCTGGCAAGTGGACATCCCCTGAGGGCTGCCAGGCTGCCAGAGGGATGTCTGATTGCCATCTTAGGCCCAATCCCCCAGGGAGCGGGCCTAAGCCAGCAGGTGGTCATCCCCTGAGGGGTCCCAGACTGCGAGAGGGCACAGGCTGGGCTGAGGGACGCCCCCCCGAGTGCACAAATTTTTGTGCACCAGGCCTCTAGTATATATATATATAAAAGGCTAATATGCAAAGTGTCCCCTCGGGAGTTTGATTGGGAGACGGGGAGTTCGATTGCTCGCTATGCTGAGCGCTGACCACCAGGGGTTAGCTCGGAATAAAGGAAGGCCCCAGCCGGCAGCCAGAAGGCCCTGATTCAGCCTTGATCACCAGCCAGGACTAGGGACCCTACCCATGTGTGAATTTTGTGCACCGGGCCTCTAGTTATGTTTAACAGGATATTGTAAAAATTAAGTTACAACATTTTTTTTTTAACTACTTTTTTGTTTAAAATATATTTTATTGATTTTTTACAGAGAGGAAGGGAGAGAGATAGAGAGTTAGAAACATCGATGAGAGAGAAACATCGACCAGCTGCCTCCTGCACATCTCCTACTGGGGATGTGCCCACAACCCAGGTACATGCCCTTGACCGGAATCGAACCTGGGACCTTTCAGTCCGCAGGCCGACACTCTATCCACTGAGCCAAACCGGTTTCGGCAAGTTACAACATTTTTATTGAAACATTTCTTACATACCATTATATTGGCTGGGCCGCAAAAATATTCATTGTGGGCCGCATGCGGCTCGTGGCCCGCAAGTTTGACATGCTTGAGCCAACCCTTTCCTTCAAGTTTATAGAACACCCAACCCTTTCCCTCAAGTTTTATAGACCAGTGTGAAAGTAAATGTGCAAACAAAGTAATGATTGCTAAAATGGAGAAGGCTTGCTTCAGAGAGGGGCCCACAAGCTGAAACTTGGACTCAAATAGTATTTGTTAGGTAGACTGCGATGAGGGGGGAAAAGGGCATTCCAAGTAATTGATTCTTATGTAATGGGAAAGTCACCAAAACTCTTTGGCACTAATATTAAAATATTAAAGGATGGTGTCAGAATTGGCAAAAATAAAAACAAATGACCAAAGTCTTCCTAGCCATAGATGTTAGAAAGAGGGCTGCAATTATGAAAGCATGGGTGTATAGAAGGTAATGACAAGAAATGATGCTCTGCAAGTAGGTGAGGCTTTATCATGGAGGTGACCAAGGGATCTTTAAAACAATTCTAAAGAAAATGAGATGAGCAGGTATATACATGCAAGAAAAACCAGCGTGGTAGTAATGTGGAAGATGGACTAAATGGGGGCATTTGAAACTGATCAAATGAAAGATTCGTTTATGATATCTATAACATTCACAAGCCCATCAGCTAAGGGAACAACTCAAGAATATTCAAGAACCACGTATCACATTATACAGCCTTTTATAGTAATCTCACATAGAATTTAATTTAGTTCTCATATAACCTTTTGAATTAAGTATTATTATCTCTCAAATATGAATGAAATTCAGAGAAATGAGACTTTCCCAAGTTTATGGAGAAATGACAGAGCTACGACACAAACCTAACTATTCCAAGGCCAGTATTGTTCCTATAAAAATAACATAGCTGTTGTGAGATAATACATGCTGACAGCTGTATGACTAGAACAAACTAATCCATAGATTTGGTATTTTTTTAAGGTCTTTTAAAAAATAGGAGTGAAAAGAATGGAGATAGACAGCTATTGGTAGTAGTGGAATCACTGTAGAAAAGCTGGCCTGGAAACACAGATTACAGTACTGAAAACCGTAACTAGGTAGAAATGAGAAAATAAAATTCAGTTAATGTTGAAAACCTTCTCTCCCTTTAAAAGTAGAGTATCCAAAAGAGTTATTACTTATTTTCCCAAAATATTTATTTTCCAAGCTTACCTCACAACAAAATTTACGCAGACAATGCACTGTGGTTGAGAGTTCTTAGTGTTATATATGACAGTTGCTTGAGTTTCAACCCAGACATAACCACCTCTTTTGGCAAGCATCCTGTACTGTCCTGTGGTTACTTGTCCTTTAGTAAACACTAGGAGTAAAATGGAAAGAGTCATGCAGAGAAAAAAACAACTGAACTGTCAATCAAATGGATGCTAAATGTTGATTGTTGTTTTAGAAAAGGAGAGATGTTTACATTAATGGAATCAGTTGTAATTGTTTAAATTGAAAGAGAAAAAGCCCCAGCATAGCTGAAAAGGTACCCAATTTTATTCTTCTAACCCCCAAAATAAATTCCTGTCACTTTAAATAAAATCAAAGCCAGGAATGAGGGACAACAGTGACTAAAATTCCTTTACTGACTAGAGAATGAATAATAATCTCTAGCAAGAACGTTCAAGAAAGAAGTATTGCTCTTATTTTCTTAAATTCCCGCTATAGTTTCCAGATAACCAAAGATGCTTCAAATAGCTATGCTAGCATATTTGAACCTCAATTGATATGCTGAAGTCTTTGGCACTTTAAGCAATCTTAATTACTGATTTGGGAGAAAGTACTAGAGAAATAGTAAAGATGATATTATCATGAATATTGGTGGCCATTTGGTAGTTCATGACTAATCACATTCAGTGACATTCAGGCATCCCCAATCATACTGGGAAGTCATTTTCAGGTACAGATTCAACAGGCAAGTGAAAAATTCCAAAGTTTTACTTATCGTGGAATATTTAAATAATGTTTGAGTAAATTTGAAAAATGTATCTTATGACCAGGGTACTTATTACCACTAGTACATGCTGTTAATCACCTTCACTTCGCTAAACAATTCACTTCATCGCACAATTATTTTCTGAATGCTTTGTATGAATTCTGAAAATGATGCTACAATATCCTGCAATATATTTTTTGAGCCTTTGTATTTAAAACACCTGGGAAGTTTTCGATATCAAATGATTCTGCTTTAACTAGTATTGCTTGAACAAATATAAAGCATAGATTTAATGGTTAAGATCCTTTAGGAAGAGTTTTGTTAAGATATATCTAGAAAGACTGGTTAATATTAACCAAAAAGTTAAATGTACGTGGCTGTATGACCAAAAAGTAAAGAGACTGAAAAGAGTTAAAAGAGAATATCAATGAGTTACTCCATTGTGCTTACTATCATGATGAGTTTTGGTCAGATGATCAGAGTCCAAAGCATGATAATATTCATAAATTGAGCGGCCCAAAAGTTCTTCTGGTTCATATCCCATCAATTCAGTAATTCTGTTAAATAAAAAATGTAATAAGAAAAAAGAGAAATTAACTGATAGTGAAAAACTTTCCTTCTTTATGGTAATGAATATGCATTAATCTTATGAACAAGTGAATTTTAAAAAATAAAGAGCATTTTCCTTTGCTGAAAATAAATTTACATCTCATCTTTAGTAACTCTGCAGTTACTAAATATGGCACCATCTGTTTCTTTTAAGTTCTCTGGATTCACCCTGTTATCTAACCCTTTAATCTCTTTCATTCAAACACGTTACCTAGCTTTATCACAGTGTATTGTATATACTTTTGGTAACAAGACAGGTTATTAATAAATAGATATGAAGTACTGCAAAATTAAATGGCAAATGTCATAAAGGTAGTTACTAACACTTAATTTAAAATATATAGATTAAATCCAGAACACTATCTTGCCATAAAGTCAGATTCCTATGTGTGTGTGTGTGTGTGTGTGTGTGTGTACACAAAATCACATTCTTCATAAAAAAGGTCCACTAGGCAAGGCTTCATTTTGGGGGATCAATATCCACTACAAAATTTCAGTATCATTAACCAAAGCGTATCTACATTAAATGGGAATAAAGGAATACCTATTATGTTGGTTTTAGAAGACGCTCTTGTACTTCATTTTGGAAATTAATTACATGAAATCACAGGAATTCATTTCAGATGAAACAATGCTATGAAACTGAAAGTTGACTAGAACAAAATCCTTCTGATTTTCTGGCAGTTCCTTTAGGACAGAGACTAAATCTTACTATTCTCTGTAACCACAGTCTGAAATGGAACCCTTTTCATGGGAAAGAGAAAGCTCTTCTTAGCACTTCTTAGAAGAGAAATGTTCTCTTCTTTTCTGAAAGCAAAACATGAGGTAAGCTTTTTTATTTCTCAGAGTTTAGATTTCAAGGGACTTTCTGAGGTGTAAACAGAGGTTCCATAACAATATTAGTGTGTCCAAAAATACCACGCCCTCCCCCCCCAAATGAAATCACACCTCAATTTTAATTACAGAAAGCACATAGGGAAGATATTTTTCTCCTAAGAAATGTGTAAAAATAATACTGTTTTTTTTCACACTTTAAGGAAAGATCTGTTGTAATTTATTCCAAAACAAACAAACAAACAAACAGAAAGGTGATTTGTAAACAAAACAAAACAAAACAAAAATTAAGCCAACTCAAGCCAAAATCCAAAATTCTTTACAAAGGGACCTCCCTAAACATGTCTGCACTAGGTGGCAGCATTTCAAAGGAAACCATTGTTTTAAAAAAACCCACAACAGCCTTCTTTCTTTAAATTATGCTTTAAAAATAATTTTAATTGGTCTTCTGTAGCTTATACTAACTAGTATGTTTAAATAATATTCCCATGAAATTAATTTTTTCATTATTTATACCTTTATATGTCTGTATGCCTGTCACTGTTCTAGGTATGAAATGGAAAGACAAAATTCAACATGTGGCTAATCTTCTAGTACACTTACCATACTACTTAATAATGTGGTAAGCATAGGAATCAGAGACACCACCCTTACCCACAAGAAGGAATGGTGGGATAAAGGATGCTTTCTATAGGAGATTTATGAGTTGAGTATAGAAGAGAGTCAAAGAGAGAACAAAACCACTTCAGGAAGAAGATACACCACAAGCAAAGACAGAGATGAGAAAATGCTTGGCACTGTATAGCGAACAAAGACTGGTGTGGTTAGAGGGTCAAGCAGAAAGAGATGAGGCCAGAAAAGTAGGTAGGAGAATCAGATTAATGAGGGTCTTGCATATTATGTTAATAAACTCTGATTTAATCAGATGTCAATCAGTGCTTCTCAATCTGAGTTGAGATATGTCTACCACTAGGGATGCAAGATGTCAAAACATACTAGTAAATATTTCCCTAGAAGGCCAATTTTTTTCATATTGGAGGAAGAAAGGTAAAAAGTTAACTTTAGAGAATTACAAACCTTATATTCTGTACCAAAAAGGAGAGGAGTAATCCAGAAAATCTGATAAAAGTATTTTTAGTGGACTAAAAAACCTGTGATCTAAAACAACTATGCAGTGTACCACTTATTCACTGTAAGTGTCTGGAGGGCAGAACTGTTAATCTTCATTTCTACTTTAGTGCCAGTTACAGTGTCATGCACATAGTAGGTGCTCAAATTAATGTGTTGAATGATTGTAAGTGGAAATCTGTATAGTAAATAATAGCTATTTATGGGATATTTTAGATGTGAGAAGTTTGATGTGTTAGATTTTACAATTTTTTATCTTTGTTCTTAGGGGTTAGAGATGTGAAATTCTTACAAAGAACTCTAAGCAGAAAAATAACTAGTTAAACTCAAAACCTTACTTCGCTGAATTCTAAACTGGCTGTCTTTACTCCTCTGTCATGATCATTTTGTTAACTTTCTGAAATAACCTTTCTCTTTCTAGCTTCATCACTTTCCTTTTTCCCAGCCTACCCCTACACTTTGTTACTAAATTCAAAAAATAAAAAAATAATTCCTCAAAAAAGGAGGACATTTCTGTTTTATCATACATTCACATGAATACTGCCAGTAAATGCCATAAAATACTTCTTAGCTCTATCTTCATTTTTCTTAAAAAGTTGACACCAGAGTTTGTGAAGCACTCATTATGTGTGCTAGGCACTCAACAAACTCTTTTGATCCTAGTAACAGCCTTTTGAAGTATGACCCTCATTTTAGCTAAGAAACATGAGATTTAGAACAGTTCAGTTCTAAGACCAAGGCTACACTGCAAGTACCAGAGCTGCAGGCCAGGACTGAATCCAGGATTAAGTGATACCAAAGCCAGCACTCTTTTTTTTTTTTTTAAATATATTTTATTGATTTTTTACAGAGAGGAAGGGAGAGAGATAAATAGTTAGAAACATCGATGGGAGAGAAACATCGATCAGCTGCCTCCTGCACATCTCCCACGGGGGATGTGCCCGCAACCCAGGTACATGCCCTTGACCAGAATCGAACCTGGGACCTTTCAGTCCGCAGGCCGACGCTCTATCCACTGAGCCAAACCGGTTTTGGCCAAAGCCAGCACTCTTAACATTTCCTTGTCTAATGGGGTGAGACATTCTTAACTACATTATGGCTAAATGCTTAAAACTGGCTTTCTCATATAATCTTCACAATGACCAATAAAATAGGTATTACTAAAGTTGAAAAAACTGAACTAATGAGTCCAAGATCATTTCCAAAAACGGCAGCAAAGTCAGGACTTAATAGTCTAGCTACAGAATCTATGCCGTTAGCCATAGAACTTTTTAGTGAAAAAATAAAAAAAAGGACAAACAGGCAAATAATCATAACAGTAGAATAAATGCTATGACAGAGATATATAGAAACATGGGGAGTGCTCTGGCTATAGGTGTAGGAGACACACCAGAAGGGGTTCGCCCTCCTACTGATTAATCTGGAGAAGTGGGCAGAGGCCAGATCATAAATATCCTTGGTTGGCCGGAGGAAAACCGGTGCCAGCAGCCAGGGGAAGGAAGGCCTATTGCACAAATCTTGGTGCAACGGGCTTCTAGTTAAGTATAAAGAGGGTAAAAAAAAAAAGGATGACTTCCAAATTTTTGCTGGAGTTATGTGCCTACAGTGGTATATTTAATCATGATAGGTATTATAGGAAGAAAGCCAGTTTTTGAAGTTAGTAGTGCAGTTCAGTTATAGAAAGATTTAGTTTACAATATGGTAGAGGATCTATCCAGAAAAAAAATTAAATTGGTAATTAAATAGAAATATTTAAGAATATAAATTTGGAAATGGCAATAGAAACCATAGGCAGGGATTAAGCTGCTCAGGAAAAATCCACAGGGCGAGGAGATGACCAAACACTTTTCTTTCTAGTCCATAACTAAAAGTAATCGATCCTTCCTCAAATTATGTATTGTGTATCTTTGAAATATATTTATTTTCTCTATAAACTAATGAGTCCCTAAAGGAAAAAAAAAAAACCTCATCTTAATAATTTCTGAAAAGCATGTGGTAACGTATTCATAGTACAAAGTATTCAATGTGGCTGAACTAATCTACAAAGTTAATATTACTGAGTTCTAGGATGTATCATGGTATTCAGCTTAGTAGGAGTCTTTACTATAAAATAAATAGTTTTTTAAAAGTTGTGAATTAATGACAATTTTCAAGTTATATTTTATATCTCACTTACCTTTCATCACAATAAGAAAATTTCATATCCAGGCTGTGTCGACTGAGAAAAGTCTTGCTATCTAATGGAATTTCAATATTTGATGGATGAGGAATGGGTTCACAAATCAGCACCAAGCACGTCATAGGTGGTTTCTTATACCCACACTGAGACTGGTTACCGTTGGTATCATACACATGAATATGTCCTGTGCAGTGAAGTACCTGTGTATGAAGAAAAAGCAGTTTTTTAAAAATATACAATGCTAGAAAAAAACAAAATACAGCAATAAGTAGTTGAGTCTGATATGGCAAGTAAGCACTGGTAAAAATTTACTGTCATTAGTAGATAAACTATATTTCTGAAAATCAATAAATGTTTTCCCTACAACCACCCCTGGCCTACTACCTCAGGCCTCACAGTTTAATTACTCTTTTTAAAAATCTCCTTCATACAACAAATCTGTGCTGATTTTTCATTCAGCTGGTCATCATAGCTGTGTGATGGTTATTTCTTGCTTTAATGACATCTTTAACACAGAGCAAAACAAATGATACAACAATGAATTAAAAATTGAGTTCTATAAAGATTCAAACTCTGAATGGTTGGCAAAGCCAACTGACTAAGTTAGCTCAGTAAGCCAGTGTCAATTCACATTATGCCTCAAACTGGCAAATCAATGCACTGTTTGGATGTTAAACCTGCAAATGCCAAGGAACAAATCTAGGTTTTCCCTCACAGTGCTAAAGCTACTTAATACTAGCAATGTCAAGATGCATGAAACTCTCTATAAATCAAGTGCATCACCACTCACAAACCATTTTTACTTACCTTCCATGTTGCAGACTTTATGTTCATAGTTCTCCCCCGGCTAGTTAGGGTACACTTCATTCTGAGAAAAAAGCTTCGCTGTGTATTTTGCTCTTTACCCTTTTTCACAAGGCCTAAGGAAAGCAGGAAATAAAGTTTAAAAACTTAAATATGCAAATTTGTTACAGTAAGAGTAGCACACCTGGGAGCTGTTCAATTAAACATCCCACCATGAACAAAAAAAGTCACACTCGCTTTGCCCACTCCAACACATCCAGCAACCTAACACTCCAAGTCAGTACTGGATTTGTAACAGCAGTGATTCCGAGTTGGTAGGAATCAACAGTTGAGTAATAGCAGTAATCATTTCACATTCAAGCCAGTAATATTGGTCAAATTGCAAAGAAATATAAATGTGGTATGAATTTGTCCGCAAACTATGCTATCAGTGCATAAGCAAACCCCCAAAGAAGGAACTTCAGCAAACTCTTCCAAACCTTTACTAAATCTATTAGTTCAATTTATAATAAGTACTCCATTACTTACAGAACTTCTAAAATAGAAAATTTCTTCAATAGCAAATAAACATTTTTATATATCTGATTTTTCCTTAAATCGTTCTATGAAGCAGGCAGGAAACTATTTCTATCTTGTTACTAGGGGGAAAAAAGTAAATGACTTTTCAAAGCCAAATTGGAATTAAATCAATTCAGGTCTATTTACTCATATTCCAAACCTCATATAACTAAAAAAATGAGATTACAACACTCAAATAGCAACTTGATTTCTTATCTTCATTCATCAGTCTGATTTAGTATTTATTATTCAGGAACTGGACTAGATATTGCAGGCAATACAAAGATGAATAAGACACACTGCTTTTCCTGAAGAAGTTAAACATTTAGATGCAGGGAAGTTAACGACAATACAATGCAGAGTTAAGTGCCCAAGACTTACAAGAACGCTCTAAGAAGTATAGAGAGAGCTTACAGGGGTGGGCAAACTTTTTGACTCAAGGGCCACAATGGGTTCTTAAACTGGACCAGAGGGCCGGAACAAAAGCATGGATGGAGTGTTTGTGTGAACTAATATAAATTCAAAGTAAACATCATTACATAAAAGGGTACGGTCTTCTTTTTTTTTTAGTTTTATTCATTTCAAACGGGCCAGATCCGAGGGCCGTAGTTTGCCCACAGCTGGCTTAGAAGATAACTTCTAGTCCAGGGGAAATCAGGAAGTTCTTCTTAGAAAGAGACATTAGTATTTTGACAAGTAGAGATGAGTTGAAGGGTATTATTCCAGATAGAAGGAAGAGAAGGAAAAGCACATAGGTGGGGAAAATAGCACATTTGGGCACCAGTACTACAAAGTTGAGTTTGGCCACAATATAAAGAAAAGAGTAATGAGACAAAATTAGAAGAGAAGGTTAGAGCTGTAGCTCTGGAGGGCTACAATGAATTCAGCCTTAAATATAAAACATGGAGTTTCTAAAAAAATTCTGAGGTGGGAAGCACAATCAGGAACTTAAATAACATTAATCTAGCAGCAACATATAGGAAGTATAAGAATTAGAATACATGATGGTAATGAGGGACTGAACAGTAGCAGAAGAAGGATGACAAAAGATAAATAAAAAGGTAGAACCTATAAAAACTTAAAAATTGATAAGAAGTAAGGCAGCAGAGAAATTTTAAGATTTGAAGATTTTTAAGGCTAGTCTATTGAAAAAAAAGTGTCAAGTGGAAAAGAAACAAGTAAAGATAAATTTTGACCGGGTTAGCTAGAATGTTAGACTCTTGAAGAAGAAGAGGAGTGATAGCTCAGACTTATAATAATGGAACTAGGCAAGTTAGGGCAGTCTTGGTGCTAACACAAGTTATTTGGATTTACCTAAATAAGGATTTAATTTGCCCTCCTTAGAAGTGTTTGAGAATGGATTTTAAAGAGATGCCACACCCCATACTGGTCTTAGTTATGGTATAAGGCAGTGATGGCGAACCTTTTGAGCTCGGCGTGTCAGCATTTTGAAAAACCCTAACTTAACTCTGGTGCCGTGTCACATATAGAAATTTTTTGATATTTGCAACCATAGTAAAACAAAGACATATTTTTGATATTTATTTTATATATTTAAATGCCATTTAACAATGAAAAATCAACCAAAAAAATGAGTTCGCGTGTCACCTGTGACACTTGTGTCATAGGTTCGCCATCACTGGTATAAGGGCATGTGTGTGGAGGCTGATGGTGGCAACAGTGATCCACATGCAAACTCTTTGGGGTATTTTCAGTCCTTTATAATCTAAGCTTAAATTGGATTGACCTTTGAAACCCAAAGCCGTTGAATTAGGACATGAAGATAAATTTAAACACCAAGGTAGTAGAAAAGTACTAGTATTTTCCTAATGGAAGAAACATTTCTAAAGAAATAAATTTTCAGCCTTCTAAAAATAAATCATATTTTATAATATCTTATGAAATCTAAAGAATCTTTTTAACATTTAAATGAAAGAATAATAGGATTGGCCCTGGCCAGGAGCTCAGTTGGCTACAGAACTGCCCCGATATGCCATGGTTGCGGGTTCCATCCCTGGTCAGGGCACATACAAGAATCAACCAAAGAATGCATACATAAGTGGAACAACAAATCGGTTTCTCGCTCTTCCTCTCTCTCCCAAAAATCAATAATAATAAAAAAAGATTGGACTACATCGTGTAAATACACCAATAATAGCTCTTAGTGTACCATTAAAATGTGATGCACTATAGCAGCCCTTCTTTTCTAAAAGTGAAAATCTGCATTTTTGTTTCTTAATAAAACAAATAAAAAATTAACTGCATTAGGAATGATTTTTAAAAAAATATATATTTTATTGATTTTTTTTACAGAGAGGAAGGTGAGAGGGATAGAGAGTCAGAAACATCGATCAGCTGCATCCTGCATATGCCCCACCCCCCCCCCCCCCCCCCCGGGATGTGCCTGCAACCAAGGTACATGCCCTTGACCGGAATCAAACCCGGGACTCTTCAGTCCGCAGGCCGATGCCCTATCCACTGAGCCAAACTGGTTTGGGCAGGAATGATTTTTAAAAATGTTTATGTGCTTGGTTAAAAACATATATTTAAACTATATTAAGCAAACTATATTTGATTTAGAATAACACATTACCAAATCAAAACAAGACTTCCTAATATCCATCCACTTATGGTCTAGTGATGGAAGCACTGAGCAGCCAATAGAAACCCTAATCCCCTGAATTCATATACTAAACTAATTGACAACCCACATAGGTCTTTGCTTAGCATTTACTCCTCCTTTATAGAATTCTAAAAAGTAAGCATTTGCTTTCCAAGTTCACAGTAAACACACAGTATGAAATTTAAAGACAGGAGAGGGCTCCTGCTGACAAGGTGGCAAATGGCAGTAGAATGTAGTGAGAGTTGGTGAATATGAAAAGAGCTCTAACGTGTGAACTCTAGAGCCAGTCCACCCGAATTTAAGCCATGCTCTACCATTTATCCACCCAGTAATGGGCAAACTACTCAATAACTCTGTGCCCCAATTTCCTAAGTAAAACAGAAATAATAACAGTATCTTCACAGGACTGTTGTGAGGAATACAGGAGTTAGAAAGCACATAAATTCAGAGAACAGTGTCCTGGCACAGTGTAATCTCTGAATAGAGGTAACCTATTATTATAAATGAGATAAGATGAAAAAGAAACCATTAAAAAACTATTCAAAAGTACTAGAATTTTTAATACAGAAAGCAAACAAACATACACTTAAATTAGAGAGCTGCAAAGAACAACCACAGAGCATAAAGACAAATTTTCATTATAACTTTCAGTCATGAAAGCTACAATGAAAATTTACAAATTATGATCAGGATACTCTATTTAAGAGGGCACGGGTATGAAAAAACTTTCTTTACTTGTTAAGTTTTTAAGTGCAGATTCCTGATAGGCTGTAGAGTAAGTAGTAGAGCAGTGACAGAGGGTGCTCTGAGTACAGCAGTCACCTCCTTATCTGGCATTTGCTTTCTTCAGTTTCATTTACTCACAGTCAACCTCGGGTCCAAAAATAGTAAATGGAAAATTCCAGAAATAAATAATTCATGTTTTGAATTTCGGGGGGGGGGAGGGGGGAGGTACTTTCCCCAAATCTTGGAACATTTGGTTATTTTTAACAATTTATTCTTAAGAGTTAGAGGTGTTAGGTCTTTTTTGTTGTTGATAATGTGGGGTCATCCATAATGTAACACTTTATAATTAATTACATATTCTCAAGTTACTGCGAACATCATGAAAGGTCAAATAAGCAAGTATTATGTTCTTTAAAATCTCTTTTCTTTTTCTTGAGCCTTTAGAAAGCTTAAATTCAAACGGGGACCTCAACTTTAGTAATTGTCTAAAATCCTATAATCTGCCATTTGTATTGACGTCTTGTCTTAATGTTGTATTTTCATTTGTAACTTCCTTGGTCCTGATCTTTATTTATTTTTCCATTTTATGTTATCTATTCTTATAGCTATATATTTGTAGAATTAGGTGGGCTTTAAAAACATTTTTTACATATTTTTAATGAAATTCTTTAAAAATAGAATGGATTTAACCAAGAATAGAGTAACATTTAATTAACATGAAATGATGTTTTGCCTTAGTACAATAACAAAATCTAAAAATTAGTAACACAATCTGATCAGGTAAAACCACCTGTCACATTATATCAAACAATAGACTTTTCTTCTCACCATTTCTGTGTGTAAGCATTTCTCTCATTTCCTCATGGTCACACGGATGAGTAAAATCAAACACACTGTGTCCAGTTAGTTCAAACTGTAAACATATTTTAAAAAATTAGATCTACATCATAAAATCATAAATATATAAAGAAGGACTTTTAATATAAGGGTATTTTACCTGAGTCAACCCCATGTATTTGTTCACATTATCAGAAATGTAAATCATGTCACCATCATCTGTGAGAACCATAACAAAACCATCCAGGGCTTTCAAATAAAAGCAATTCATTTGCGCCTTCATTTCATCTTCAATATCCAAATCACCTAAAAAGAGCACAAACAAAAGGAAAATAATTTAAAGGTTATACTTAAGTGAATACTTAGACGTTTCAATAAAGTTTTCTCCATTTATTTAAGACACATAACCTATATTTTTTCTGCATATTAAAATCTCCGCCCCCTCGTCACTCTCCTTTTAACACAGAACAGTCAAGGCCAGCGAACAGGAAGACTAAAATTAGATTTGCCAGCTACTTTTAATGATTACTTAAAGTAATACAGCAAGGCAAGGCAAACCACTGAAAAGAGAAAGAATGGTCAGGTTAATAAAAGATAGGTAGGTAGGGCCCTGGCCAGGAGGATCAGTTTGTTGGAGCGTTGTCCCATACCCCAGAAGGTTGAGGGTTCAATTCTTGGTTGGGGCACGTGCCTGATGTTTCTCTTTCATATAGAACTCTCTCTCTCTCTCAAATCAGTAAACGTATCCTTCAGTGAGGGGGAAAGGGGAAGGAGATAAGTAGGTAGGTGGGGCAGGAAATAAAGAGGGGCAAAGGCCTGAAGCTTTAGAAGCATGTAATAAAAAGGCAATCATATTAAGGAAGAATTGAGAGTATGACCATCCTCTAAATATAATTTCTAATTACTTTTAATTTCTAATTTTTAGGCCTAGTATGCCCTAGTAAAACAACTCACCAGCATCCAGAAGTTTCCTCACACGCAGATAGCTGATGGTAAGCCTCATAACAGAAGCCTTATCAAGATGCGAACTCACGTTATGGGGAAGTGGCAACTGATGAGCAAGCTCATAAAAAACTTCAGACTCTTTACTTCGCCGAGATCTGGCTGCATCTCTAGACTTTTCTTTTCGACGTTCAGAACTTATCCTATATAACAAAAAGGAATGGGAGGGGGGAGAAAAGAGACAGAAAATTTATGTTAGTTTGCCTTTGCTTGAATAAACTAAATTTACATTCTGCTTACCACTGAAGGATTAGAAGGTGCTATGTAATGAAATTATATAGAGATTTTTCTACTACATGAATGCATTTTAAATAGAGAGCTATAGAAATTTTTGGATTACTGCAGACATAAGAACTCCCAATAAGAAATCCAACATGAAGTTTTAAACCTGTCTGAAACAGGTGTTTCCTCCCTGGCAGGTCAATTTGAAGAGGATGTTTTTGTTTTAGCCCAAATGTGAAAAATAGCCTGTATATGAAGGCTGCACCTTCATAGCCATTCAAAAAGTCTCAACATAGAGAAATCATGATTAAGTCTAGAGAAACGGAAGTTGTGCATAGTAACCTGAAAGCAGGTGTTTTTAAACAGATAGAATAGTAATAGCTACAAATACATTTTTGACTCAAGTTTTCTTTTGACTCCAATACTCTCCCACCCTCCCTTTTACCATATGAGCAGTAGTGACTATAAGCTATAGGAATTTATATTAGCAGCTATAATAAACTACTGTTTTCAGGTTGCTTACTCCCTTAACAGCCCCTATCTATGACTAGCACAATAGGTACTAACTAAATGTGGGTTTATAAAAAACAAAGATGTGGCACAGTACTAAGAAAGGAATGTATTAATAAAGATTAACAAAGGTGTTAATAAGGTATCTTTGGGGAACTCTTCCAAGAATAAAGTCAGTAAAAAACATTTTCTCAAATCAGACCATGCAGAATTGTTTCTCTGCTTAACTGCATAGCAACAAAGCTAAACTGGGTTCTGTACTTAGCTTCTTTAATAGCTATCTATTTAAAACTACAATGTGCCAAACATGCCCTCTACAAGGTGCTTAGTTCTCTCATAACAACCTATAAATTGGTTAAATATTGTCAGATGATGAAATGGGGATGCAGCTGGTTAAAAATAGCCAATATGTAGCAGGTGGGATTTGAACCCAGGTGTTTGTTTGTTTTTACTTCAAAATCTTTGCTCTTCCACAATGTTTTATCTTCTTAATGGAGAATGCTGCTTCTGTCTCACTCAGCTGCTTTCTTATGACATTCAACCTAATCCTGATGAGTCAATTACTTATTAAATGCTGAAAATAGCCATTACCATTTATTGACCACTTAGCAGTATGCTAAGGACTTTACCAACATTATTTCACTTAATCCTCTTTAGCTCTATGAATGAAGTGCATAATTGTCTTCACCTCAAATATCTCCTTCCTCCAAATAATCTGCAGAGCTGCAAGGTTCAATCATAGAAGCAACATTCTCAAGAAATAGGCAGGGTTCTTAGCACATGCTCACTCCAGTTATGTTGTTAACATGTGAATAACAGGTTGTATTGTCGCAACAGTGATAAGATAGTGACACTCAGAACTTTGAAGATTATGATTGCTCGAGATATGGCAACTAAATTTATAAGACAAAGCCATTAGAAATGTGAGCTTGAATAAAGCATTTAAAAGACAATATTTTAAGCTAGTGAAGACTGTAAGGATAAGAATCTGAACATGTGCCAAATTTTGGAAAATAACCCTAATTGAAATAAGTAACATGATACTTCAAGGGTTGACAAACCTAAATTAGATGAAGGTAATGAAAATCAGTATGTCCTCAATTATATAATCACTCTAGACATAAAATAATTAGGAGACCTATAATAAAAATTTAATAAAATTTATCTGATGTTCTTCATATGAGACTATTGGAGCTCTTAAAACATTTCTAAGCTTAAAGCTTCCAAAGTTCTTATGAGTTTCAGATCTGCACTGCCCTTCATGGTCTACTCACAGGAAGACTTTGATCAGGTCACACCCCAAAGAATTATAGCACTGACCAAGAATTATTTGTTAGACATGTGATGAATGAAAAGATGAATCCTGTACTATTTGTTTACTTACGACTTAAACTGCACAACAGGTTTAGGTTTGAAGACCAGAAGGAAACTGGCAGATTTTCAGCATGCAAATAAGTTCACTGTATTACTCGAAATTATCAATTCCCATCTATGTTGTTTTTATTTTATTAAGTACAGATCAAGTAAATTTCTGTTACTTATGTATCTGCATAAGGTGCTATTTCACACACTGGTAGTCACACTGGATATTAGTTAAGAGTACATATAGTAAATTTCTATCTTTTGAAAGTTTACTTACCCAATTCCATGACTGTCCTAGAACTATTGTTTGAGCAAACCAAAAAAACAGCTCAATGTTTGTGGAACTATAGTTTCCACACACTTACAATTTTATTATTTAACATACATTACTGGACAAGAAACTAACATTATATCTTGAAATTATTTTGTAGAGGAAATATACTTAGGATGATAATTTTGAACCACTGTCTTAAGCTTCTTGTATAGAGTTTATGAAAAAGCAATAGCCATATCACAGAGAATGCCTATTATTCTTCAGATTAACAAGAACACAAAATAATTGCAGATATTTTAAGTCATCTATCTGTGCTGCCTACTAATTGCACAAGAAAAGCCTGTTAGTGTACTTGATTGTAAACATGTTACTTTAAGAACTAAAGTTAGATCATAATCATTGAAAATGTTAACAGATGATCAGTTATCTACACTAATAAAAGAGAAACATGGTAATTGGCGTACAACCGCTACCCTTCCCATTGGCTAATCAGCGTATCCTTATGCAAATTAACTGTCAGCCAAGATGGCGGCCGGCAGCCAGGCAGCTGGAAGCGAACATGAGGCTTGCTTGCTGCAGGGACTGCAGACTCCAACTCTCAGCCGACAGTTTGAAACTTTGTAACAAATATAGCCAGCCGGGATCTCAGAGCTGAAGTTATACATTGTTTCGATTATAGAACGCAAACAAACCAGCAGCGGAGGCCTCAGAGCTAGAGCCAGAGCTAAAGCTGGCCCAGAATAAAAAAAAAAAAAAAAAAGAAAAAAAGGAGCAGTTGGGAGATTCGGTCAATCGCCAGCCTGAAGGCAGCCCTCAGCCCCTCACCCAGACTGGCCAGGCACCCCAGTGGGGACCCCCACCCTGATCCAGGACACCTTTCAGGGCAAACCAGCTGGCCCCCAGGCCTCTATCCTATATAGTAAAAGGGTAATATGCCTCCCAGCACCGGGATCAGCGGAGCCGGGAGGCCTCCTGGCACCGGATCAGCGTGACAGGGGGCAGCGCCCAAATCCCCTGATCGCCCTGCGGCTCTGTGTGTGACAGGGGGCGGCGTCCCAACCCCCTGATCGGTCCTGCTCTGTGTGTGACAGTGGCGGCGCCCCAACCCCCTGATCCGCCCTGCTCTGTGTGTGACGGGGGCAGTGCCCTAACTCCCCTATCAGCCCTACTCTGTGAGTAACAGGGGGGAGCTCCTCAACCCCCTGATGGGCCCTGCTCTGTGCGTGACAGGGTACGGAGCCCCAACCCCCCTGATGGGCCCTGCTCTGTGCGTGACAGGGTACGGAGCCCGAACCCCCCTGATGAGCCCTGCTCTGTGCGTGACAGTGGGTGGCACCGCAACCTCCCCATCAACCCTGCCTTGAGTGTGACAGGGGGCGGTGCCCCAACTCCCAATCGGCCCTACCCTGAGCGTGACCAGGGGCTGCACCTAGGGATTGGGCCTGCCCTCTGCCACCCGGGGGCAGGCCTAAGCCAGCAGGTCGTTATCTCCCGAGGGGTCCCAGACTGTGAGAGGGCACAGGCCAGGCTGAGGGACCCCCCTCTTCCCCCCCGAGTGCACAAATTTTTGTGCACCGGGCCTCTAGTCTATATTATAAAAGGCCTGTGGCCGTAACGACCAAATGAGGTGCGGCAGAGTGTGAGGTCCCGTGGCAGCACAGCGGGGTCTGGGGTCTCACGCGATTTTGCGCACTGGGCCTCTAGTTTCTAATAAAGTCAATATATAAAATTTTTAAAATCTCTCAACTCTTTTACTTGCTGACTTTAAAACTCTTCCTGGCCCATGGGGCTATAAGTTGTGTTCTGTACTTCTTGCACCAGTATTTCTACAGGATAGACACTGTGAAGTGAAATTCCATGATCTAAAGCAGTGGTTCTCAACCTTCCTAATGCCTGACCCTTTAATACAGTTCCTCATGTTGTGGTGACCCCCAACCATAAAATTATTTTTGTTGCTACTTCATAACTGTAATTTTGCTACTGTTATGAATCGTAATGTAAATATCTGATATGCAGGATGTATTTTCATTGTTCGCGACCCACAGGTTGAGTACTGCTGATAAAGGATGTGGCATTTAAATATTCCTTTCCAAAAAGGTCTATACCCATTTTTGTCTCTGCCAATCCATGAATGTGTGTATCCATTTCCCCAAGCACTCTGCAGTAATAGATATTATGGACCCTTTATATCTTTTTAATTTTTGCCAAGCTGATAGGTGAAAATTGTTATCTCATTGCTTTAACTGCGTGTACTTCTTAAAATCTCATGCCAAAAGAAAATATTCATGTTCCTTAGTTGGCATTTTGACCTGCACCTTTAAATTCAAACATTTCTACATGGTGCATAATATTACACAGTAGTATTTAAGTATTTTTCATCTATTAACTTATTTAATTGTTATTATCATAACCATGTTATAAATAGGAACCTGGTTAAATAGATTACAGAGTTAATAAATGGTAGAGCCTATAATCAAATTCAAGCTGTCTGGGTCTAAAAACTATGCTACTAACAATAGTCTATGCTGCCTCTCAAAACTTATTCTAATTACCAACGTAAGTATTCTTAAGTCATTATTATAAAGTTCAAAATGTGTTTTCTTCCTATCTCCAAAGACATAAAAAAGAGGTACAGGGGTTGGGTTTAAATTTAGGACTTGACCCTCCTAAGCTATTTGGAGGGACTCATGGCCAGGCTTTCCTGGAGTCTGCTCATAATCCAAAATCCTAATTGAAAGGCATCTACAATGGCAGTGCTCTCTGCTTCACTGTCCGCCATTTCTTCAATGCAAGGCAACTTTTAACGGGTAATGCCAACCACAAAGGGGAGAGGATCAGAGCACACTACCTCATATACTCCCACTATACTTTGTTTTTAATTTGTACAGAGAAACTATTTGAACATCTTAGCTCACTAATGTTGGTGTTGTATTTGCTCAATATGTGGATCCCTACAATAAAAGCAATCTACATACTCACTTCAAGATATCTGGCTAAGCATAAGCAATTGTCAAGATATCTAATCACACAAAGTACCATGAGAGAAAAGATGAAGAGAATTTTCCCCTTCTAACATTTATTGAGCACTTACTATGCACCAGGCACTGTGTTGAGTGCTTTTATGTATTAGCTAATTTAATGATCATAACTCTAGAGAACCAAAACACAAGAGGGGAAGAGCCTTCCTGAAACTCAGAATAACCTCCTCCACTCAAGAAACAGTCATTCGGTAAATATTTATTGAGCATCTATCAAATACCATGGACTGTGCTAGGTACTAGGAATATACTAGTACTGATAAGCAAAACAACCCTGATGAGGCTTAAACAGCCTCCCACTTAAGTCTACTGAAATAGCTATATTCCCAAATGCAGGTCTAGTTGCATGATAATCACTTAAGGGACATAAAGCAACATTTCAAACTTCTGGGCTCTATCTTTGTAAATTCTGATTCAGTAGATCTGAAGCAGGGCCCACAAATCTGGATTTTTAAAAACTCCAAAGGTGCAGATACACAGTGGAATTTGGGAACCACTGACTGAACTCATCCTTCCCTTACTTCACTTTAATTTCTCCCTCAAATTACTATCACAATGATCCTTCCAAAATAAGAAACCTGGTATTATGTATGTCCTTACAATTTTATCAGATGTACACAGGGCAAAGTATAATTATTTCCAACAAAACCCATCCTTATCTAGCTCCCTGCCCATCTCTTCACCCTCATCATTTCCCACATTCTTCAGACACACTGCAGTTAATCAAAAGCATAATATTTCATTCCTTCTGGTTCACTCACCCCACTCTCTCTGCCTGGAGTACTCTTGAATATGTGACCTGGTAAGTTTATGTGAGAAACTTTCCATTTTTAACTCTAGCATCACTTTGTTTCTGTTCTGTCTTCTAAAACTGCTCCTCTCTCCTAGATCTGACCCACTTTGGTTATTTTATCTTCCTCAACAATCCTTAAAAGCTCTTGAAGACAGGAAACAGACTTATTTATCTTTGTATTATTAGTAGGGATGTGTGTAAGTTTTACTTCACTTTAGTACTGGCTCAAATCTGCTATTTGACCTTGACTTCAGCCCATGGAAGGTTGATTGTCCTTTGAACATTCCTTTTGGGATCCCTGAATTTGTGCTTTATCAGTGTTCCTGTGATCCTACAGATTACAATCATAATTAAACAGCATAATAATGCCAGAACTATGAATAAGGCATACTATTTGGATTTACTGTGATTATCTGGATAAGCACTTGCAAATACAGGTAAATAGATGTAAGTGGGGGAAAAAAATCAACCAAGCAGCATAAAGTGAACAGCACAAATATCACCAAGGAGTGTAAGTGATCTTTCGAGAGAAGAGATTTAGAGACACAGGGAGAAGAGAGCTGAGAATGTAGGATACCAATTTGCTGAAAAGAGGTTTGAGGTTTAAAGATTATTTCCCTCATCACTATGATCCACAATGTCTTTTATTGTTTTGTCCTAAGCTTATGTGGTCAGGAAAATACATCAGTGGTAGTTAATGTTGTTAACCATTTTACAATCAATACCTTTATCACTTTTATAAATGTCTTTCTAGCCCAGCAAGAGACACAGAAGTTGACTCGTTTTGTTTTGTACAGTCTTTTTCAGGAAAGTGTTGGAATTTTCATCAAGACATGAAAGTTTTCTTTTTTTTTTTCTTTTTTTTTTTTTTAGATATGTTCTCTTTTTTTTTTTTGTGTGCATCTTTTTTTTTTTTTCGCTTAAAGTATTACAAAGGGTATTACATAAGTGTCCTTTTTTCCCCCCCCGCCCTTGACAAACCCCTACCCTCCCTTACCCCCTAGTGTCTTATGTCCATTAGTTATGCTTATATGCATGCATACAAGTCCTTCGGTTGATCTCTTACTCCCCTCCCTCCTGCCCCCCAACTCTCTCTGGCCTTCCCACTGCAGTTTGACAATCAGTTTGAGGCAGCTCTGCCTCTGTATCTATTATTGTTCAAAAGTTTGTAATGGTCTTTATTATCCATGAATGAGTGAGATCATGTGGTATTTTTCCTTCATTGACTGGCTTGTTTCACTTAGCATAATGCTCTCCAGTTCCATCCATGATGTTGCAAATGGTAGGAGTTCCTTCTTTTTAACAGCAGCATAGTATTCCATCGTGTAGATGTACCAAAGTTTTCTAATCCATTCATCTACTGATGGGCACTTAGGCTGTTTCCAGATCTTAGCTATGGTGAATTGTGCTGCTATGAACATCTGGGTGCATATATCCTTTCTGATTGGTGTTTCTGGTTTCTTGGGATATATTCCTAGAAGTGGGATCACAGGGTCAAATGGGAGTTCCATTTCCAATTTTTTGAGGAACCTCCATACTGCCTTCCATAGTGGCTGCACCAGTCTGCATTCCCACCAGCAGTGCACAAGTGTTCCTTTTTCTCCACATCCTCTCCAGCACTTGTCGTTTGTTGATTTGTTGATGATGGCCATTCTGACAGGTGTGAGATGGTACCTCATTGTTGTTTTGATTTGCATCTCTCGGATGATTAGTGACTTTGAGCATGTTTTCATATGTCTCTTGGCTTTCTGAATGTCCTCTTTTGAAAGGTGTCTATTTAGATCCTTTGCCCATTTTTTGATTGGATTGTTTATCTTCTTTTTGTTAAGTTGTATGAGTTCCCTATAAATTTTGGAGATTAAGCCCTTATCAGATATGACGTTGGCAAATATGTTTTCCCACGAGGTGGGTTTTCTTGTTGTTTTGTTGATGGTTTCTTTTGCTGTGCAGAAGCTTTTTATTTTGATGTAGTCCCATTTGTTCAGTTTCTCTTTAGTTTCAACTGCCCTAGGAGCTGTATCAGTGAAGAAATTGTTTTGGCATATGTCTGAGATTTTGTTGCCTTTGTATTCTTCTAGAATTTTTATGGTTTCCTGTCGTACATTTAAGTCCTTTATCCATTTTGAGTTTATTCTTGTGTATGGTGTAAGTTGGTGGTCTAGTTTCATTTTCTTGCATATGTCTGTCCAATTTTCCCAACACCATTTATTGAAGAGACTATCTTGGCTCCATTGTATGTTCATGCCTCCTTTGTCAAAAATTAATTGAGCATATTGGTTCGGGCTAATTTCTGGACTCTCTATTCTATTCCACTGATCTATATGCCTGTTCTTGTGCCAGTACCAGGCAGTTTTGAGAACAGTGGCTTTGTAATACAGCTTGATATCTGGCATTGAGATCCCACCTACTTTGTTCTTTCTCAGGATCGTTGCAGCTATTCTGGGTCTTTTTTTATTCCAGATGAATTTTTGGAGAGTTCCTTCTAGATCTGTGAAGAAGGCCATTGGTATTTTAATGGGAAGTGCGTTGAATGTATAGATTGCTTTGGGTAGTATGGACATTTTAATGATGTTGATTCTACCAATCCAAGAACATGGTATGTTCTTCCATCTGTTTATGTCTTCCTCTATCTCTTTTTTCAACGTCCTGTAGTTTTCTGAGTAGAGGTTTTTAACCTCTTTAGTTAAGTTTATTCCTAGGTATCTTAATTTTTTTGGTGCGATGGTAAATGGGATTGTTTTTCTGATCTCCCTTTCTGAAAGTTCACTATTGGTGTATAGAAATGCCTCAGATTTCTTGGGGTTAATTTTGTATCCTGCTACATTGCCAAATTCATGTATTAAGTCTAGTAGCTTTTTGATGGAGTCTCTAGGGTTTTGTATGTATAATATCATGTCATCTGCAAATAAGGACAGTTTTACTTCCTCTTTTCCAATTTGGATGCCTTTTATTCCTTCTTCTTGCCGAATTGCAATGGCTAATACTTCCAGGACTATGTTGAACAGGAGTGGTGAGAGTGGGCATCCCTGTCTTGTTCCTGTTCTTAGGGGAAATGGTGTTAGTTTTTGTCCATTGAGTATGATGTTGGCTGTGGGCCTGTCATATATGGCTTTTATTATGTTGAGGTATGATCCTTCTATTCCCACCTTTCTGAGAGTTTTTATCAAAAATGGGTGTTGGATTTTGTCGAATGCTTTTTCTGCATCAATTGATATGACCATGTGGTTTTTTTCTTTCAATTTGTTTATGTGATGTATCACATTTATTGATTTACGGATGTTGTACCATCCTTGCATCTCTGGGATAAATCCTACTTGGTCATGGTGTATGATCCTTCTGATGTACTGCTGGATCCGATTTGCTAAGATTTTGTTGAGGATTTTGGCATCTATGTTCATGAGGGATATTGGCCTGTAATTCTCTTTCATTGTGATGTCTTTACCTGGTTTTGGTATTAGGGTGATGCTGGCTTCATAGAATGAGCTTGGAAGCGTTCCTTCCTCTTGAATTTTTTGTAGTAGTCTGAGGAGGGTAGGTTTTAGTTCTTCCTTGAATGTTTGGTAGAACTCCCCTGTGAAGCCGTCTGGCCCTGGGCTTTTGTTTGCTGGAAGCTTTCTGATGACTGCTTCAATTTCTTCCATAGTTATTGGCCTATTGAGGTTTTTAGATTCTTCCTGATTGAGTTTTGGAATGTTGTATTTTTCTAGGAATTTGTCCATTTCCTCCAGGTTGTCTAGTTTGTTGGAGTAGAGTTGCCCGTAGTATTGTTTAACAATCATTTGTATTTCTGTGGGGTCTGTTGTTATTTCGCCTCTATCATTTCTGATTTGGTTTATTTGGGACCTCTCTCTTTGCTTCTTGGTGAGCCTGGCTAGGGGTTTGTCAATCTTGTTTATCCTTTCAAAGAACCAGCTCTTGGTTTCATTGATTTTCTGTATTGTTTTTTTGGTCTCTATGTCATTGATTTCTGCTCTAATCTTTATTATCTCCTTCCTTCTGCTCACTCTGGGGTTTTCTTGTTGCTCTCTTTCTAATTCTTTGAGTTGTAGAGTTAGATGATTGACTACCATTTTTTCTTGTTTTTTGAGATAGGCCTGTAGAGCTATAAACTTTCCTCTCAGGACTGCTTTCATTGTGTCCCAGAGGTTTTGGATTGTTGTGTTTTCATTGTCATTAGTGTCCAGGATGTTTTTAATTTCTTCTTTGATGTCATCGGTAACCCAATCAATATTTAATAACATGCTATTCAGCTTCCAAGTGTTTGAGTATTTTGGGTTGTTTTTATTGTAGTTTATTTCTAACATTATGCCATCGTGGTCTTGGAAGAAGCTTTTTATGATTTCAATCTTCTTGAATTTGTGGAGACTTTGCTTGTGACCCAATATGTGGTCTATTTTTGAATATGTCCCATGAGCACCTGAGAGGAATGTATATTCCGCAGCTGTGGGGTGAAGTGTTCTGAAGATGTCAATTAAGTCCATCTGATCTAGTGAGTCATTTAGGATTGCTGTTTCTTTGCTGAGTTTTTGTCTAGCGGATTTATCCAGTGATGTCAGTGGTGTATTAAAGTCCTCTACTATGATTGTATTGTTGTCGATCTCTCCCCTGATATCTTCCAGAAGTTTTCTTATGTATGTGGGTGCTCCTGCATTGGGTGCATATATGTTTACCAGGGTTATATCTTCTTGTTGTATTGATCCCTTTAGTATTATGAAGTGGCCTTCCTTATCTCTGGTTATGGCCTTCACTTTGAGATGTATTTTGTCAGATATAAGTATTGCTACCCCAGCTTTCTTTTCCTTTCCATTTGCGTGAAAGATATTTTTCCATCCCTTCACTTTCAGTCTGTGTGAGTCCCTTCTAATGAGGTGGGTCTCTTGTAGACAGCAGATGTATGGGTCATGTTTTTTTATCCATTCAGCCACTCGATATCTTTTGGTTGGAGCATTTAGTCCATTTACATTTAAAGTTATTATTGAAAGGTACATGTTTGTAGCCATTTCTTTTTTTTTGTGTGTGTGTGTGGCTGTTTTCTTTCTGAGCTTGATATTTCTTCTTTTTACACCAGTCCCTTTAGCATTTCTTGCATGGCTGGCTTGGTGGTGATAAACTCCCTTAGCCCTTTTTTGTCTGTGAAGCTTCTTATTTCCCCTTCAATTTTGAATGATAGCCTTGCTGGATAGAGTATTCTTGGATTCAGTCCTTTGCTTTGCATCACTTTGTAGATTTCCGTCCATTCTTTTCTGGCCTGATGTGTTTCTGTTGAGAAATCATTTGATAATCTAATGGGAGATCCCTTGTATGTTACTTTCCGTCTCTCTCTTGCAGCCTGTAAGATTCTCTCTTTATCCTGAACATTTGCCATGGTAATTATGATGTGTCTTGGTGTGGGTCTTTTCGGGTTCACCTTGTTTGGGACTCTCTGGGCTTGTGTGACTTTTTTCTTCCCCACCTCAGGGAAGTTTTCTGATATTATTTCTTCGAATAGGTTTTCTAATCCATGTTCATCTTTCTGTTGTTCTGGCACCCCTATTATTCGTATGTTGTTTCATTTCATGTTGTCCCAAAGCTCCCTTAGGCTCTCCTCCTGTCTTTTAATTTTTTTCTCCATTTGCCGTACAGTTTGAGTGTGTTTTGCTTCCTTGTCTTCTAATTCACTAATTCGGTCCTCCGCTTCTCCCAGTCTACTGTTGATACTTTCAATGGAGTTTTTTATTGAAGCTATGTCACTCTTCATTTCTTCTTGGGACTTACTTAAGTTGTTGATTTTTTCATCTGTTTCTTCTAGCTTCTTGCATAAGTAGTTGAGTTTTTCATCTGTTTCTTCTTGCTTCTTGAACATCTGGTGCATGTACTCTAGGAACCTTATTCTGAATTCTTTTTCCGTCATGTTGCATATCTCTGTCTCACTTAGCTGCTTTTCTGGCAAGTCCTCCTTTTCTTTCCTTTGGGGGTTTCTTTGCCTACCCATGTTTGATCTCGCTGACATATGTAGATGTTGAGATGTTCAGTGGCTGCTCCCTGGGTGGCAGGGGCTCCTTGGGTTGTGGTTGCTGCTCAGACGATGAAAGTTTTCTTTAAGTTGATTTCTAATCCTAGTGGCTTTTTCTCCAAGCCTGGTTACTCTTAGACAAGTATTTTATATTTTTATATTTATTAGGAGTATTCTTATTATTAATAAGATTTATTGTTATACTTTCCGTCTGATAATTGCTACAAAACCAGAACACTTCAAACAGATGTTTAATTTTTAAAAATCCATACTTAATGAAAAAAAAAAAAAAAAACAACAGCAAAAATCTGACACTTCAAATTAAATATAAATTACATTTTCAGGACATCTAACTATAATTCATAATTATTTTCTCCAGGAAAACGTCTTGAGTTCTAATCATTATCAATAAACTTAAAAATGAAATTTTAGCATAATCATGTTAGAAAATATCATTTAGTCAATAAATATTTCTTAATTGTCTCTTATGAGCTAAACGCTGTTCTCAGCATGGGGCATAGTTCAATAAACAAAAGAGACCAAGTTGCTACCCTCATGGAACATATATTCTAGTTATCTTTATGGTTCTTGACTTTATTCAATAGTAGTTACCAGGGTCAATTCCTAACTGACAAAACATTAGTTACAGCAATAATCTTTTTATAAAATCAAGTAAAATAAAATTTTAGGAGACAAGGAAAAATCTACAAAAATTAATCTGTGCTTACAGTAGATGTTACAATATAGTACTATGTAAAAAGAGCAAGTTATACAATGAAATTTGAGCATGAATCCATTTCTCTATAGGGGTGTGTAATGCATGTATATATAGAGAAATAAATGTGTATATATGTATACAGACATACATATGGACATATCTATAAATGCAGTTAAAACCAGAAAAATACAATGACATATGTTAGCAAAGTTTACAAAATATTAGCAATAGAGTTTCAAGATGACAGAATTACAGATTTTGTACTTTAAAATTCACTAATAAACTGACACCATCTATGTACCTGCATTTGTTAGAAAAATCAGACTTTTAGTATAAACTAACTTTTAAACTTATTTTCCAAGAAGAGGAAAGTAAAGAATGAGTAAGCAGTATCATTTAATATTTTCAACTTCTCATTCTAATCTAACTTTCAGGTTTTGAAAATTCAGCATTTCATAATTTGAAATTCCAAAAATACAGGTGATATGATTTGTTTCTAAAGGAAAATATTCAGAACATATATACACTTATTTTATTTTTGAAAGCAACTTAAATTTCTTGCTTTAGGTGGCCATTATCTTACTAGCATGGAAATATCACTTAAATACCCACAATTAGAGAAAAGATGGATTATTCACCTTCCAATAACCTCACAAAAAATGCTTAATTACTTGATATTCTAATGTTGCAGTAAGATAAATAGGGAAAAAGAATCACTACTTTAAATTAGAGGATACATTCTGAAAATGAAATCTTTGTCACATCTATTTATACATTAATTACATTAATAAGCTAATAGACATAACTATTTATATTAATGTATATTTGTGTTCTGTTTATTTTTTAAAAAATATGCTTGCCCTAGCCACTTTGGCTCAATGGATAGAGCACTGGCCTGCAGACTGAAGGGTCCTGGGTTCGATTCTAGTCAAAGGCACATGCCAGAGTTGCGGGCTCGATCCCCAGTAGCGAACGTGCAGGAGGCAGCTGGTCAATAATTCTCTCTCATCATTGATGTTTTCTATCTCTCTCTCTCTCTCCCCCTTCCTCTCTGAAACCAATTTTTTAAAAAATGCTTTTGGTTCTGGCCAGTGTGCCAAGTGGTTAGAGCATAGGCCCTTGCACCAAAGGCCTTTTGGGTTTCCCTGGTCAAGGGCAGTACCTTTGTTGCAGTTTCTATCCCTGGCCCAGATCCAGGTTGGGGCGCATGTGGAAGGCAACCAATCGATGTTTCTCTCCCCCCCGCCCCCTTCTTTCTTGTTCGTATGGATATTTATCTGTTTCTCTCCCTCACTCCCTCTCTCCCTTCCACTCTCTTTAAAAAAATCAATGGAAACACAAGAATAAACTCAAAATGGATAAAAAACTTAAATGTAAGTAAGGCGTGAAACCATAAAAGTCCTAGAAGAAACCATAGGCACCAAAATCTCAAACATCTCTCATAGCAATAAGTTTACTGATACATCTCCTAGGACAATGGAAACTAAGGAGAAAATAAACAAATGGGACTACATTACAATAAAAAGCTTCTACACTGCAAAAGAAACCATCAACAAAATAACGAGAGCCCACTACATGGGAGAACATATTTATTTTCCAATTATACATCCGATAAGGGGTTAATCTCCAAAATATATAAGGAACTCTTACAACTTAACAAAAGGAAGACAAACAAAACAATTTTAAAATGGGTAAAGGACCTAAATAGACATTTCTCCAAAGTGGACATACAGAAAGCCAAGAGACATATGAAAACATGCTCAAAGTCACTATCATCCGAGAAGTGCAGATCAAATCAACAAGATATCACCTCATACCTGTCAGAATAGCTATCATCAACAAATCAACACAGGACAAGTGTTGGTGAAAATGTGGAGAAAAGTGAACCCTAGTACACCACTGGTGGGAATGCAGACTGGTGCAGCCACTGTGGAATACAGTATGGAGTTTCCTCAAAAAATTAAAAATGGAACTCCCATTTGACCCTGTGAACCCACTTCTAGGAATATATCCCAAGAAACCCAAACCAGTCATCAGAAAGAATATATGCACCCTTAAGTTCATAGCAGCAACTATTTACAATAGCTAAGATTTAGAAACAGCCTAAGGGCCCATCAGCAGATGAGTGGATAAAAAACTATGGTACATTTACACAATGGAATACTACGCAGCAGTAAAAAAAAAAAAGAACTCATACTATTTGCAACAGCATGGATAGACCTGGAGAATATTATGCTGAGTGAAATAAGGCAGTCAGAGAAAGGTAAGTATCACATGAGCTCACTCATATGTGGAATCTAATGAACCAAATAAACTGATGATCTAAAATAGACCCAGAGACATAGAAGCATGAACAGACTATTGAACCTCAGAGGGAAGGCAGAGGAGGGTAAGTGGGAAGAGATCAACCAATGAACTTGTATGCATATATGCATAACTGTGGACATAGACAATGAGGTGGTGAGGGCCTGGGGTGAGAGGAGGGGAATGGCAGTGGGCTGGAAGAGGTTAATGGGGGAGGGGGGGAAAGGAGGACTTATGTAATACTTTCAACAATAAAGATTTTTAAAAAATACAGAGACAAAAAATCAACAGTAAGTAAATAAATACAAATCAATGGAAAAATATTTATTCTTTTTTTTGTTAATATTGTTTTACTGAGGATTCTTTTATTTTTTTTGACTGTTTTATTTATTTATTTTTAATGAAATCTTTATTGTTCAGATTATTACATTTGTTCCTCTTTTTTCCCCCCATAACTCCCCTCCTTCCAGCTCCCACCCCGCCCTCCGCCCTCACTCCCCACCCACTACGTTCATCCATAGGTGCACGATTTTTGTCCAGTCTCTTCCCGCATCTCCCACACCCCTTTTCCCCCCAAGAATAGTCAGTCCAGTCCCTTTCTATGTCCCTGATTCTATTATAATCACCAGTTCATTCTGTACATCAGGTTATTTATTCACTTGATTCTTAGATTCATTTGTTGATAGATGCATATTTGTTGTTCATAGTTTGTATCTTTACCTTTTTCTTTTTCTTCCTTTTCTTAAAGGATACCTTTCAGCATTTCATATAATACTGGTTTGGTGGTGATGAACTCCTTTAGCTTTTCCTTATCTGTCAAGCTCTTTATCTGACCTTCAATTCTGAATGATAGCTTTGCTGGATAAAGTAATCTTGGTTGTAGGTTCTTGCTATTCATCACTTTGAATATTTCTTGCCACTCCCTTCTGGCCTGCAAAGTTTCTGTTGAGAAATCAGCTGACAGTCGTATGGGTATTCCCTTGTAAGTAACTGAGTTTCTTTCTCTTGCTGCTTTTAAGATTCTCTCTTTGTCTTTTCCTCTTGGCATTTTAATTATGATGTGTCTTGGTGTGGTCCTCTTTGGATTCCTTTTGTTTGGGGTTCTCTGCGCTTCCTGGACTTGGAAGTCCATTTCTTTCACCAGGTGGGGGAAGTTTTCTGTCATTATTTCTTCAAATAGGTTTTCAATATCTTGCTGTCTCTCATCTTCTGGTACCCCTATAATTCTGATGTTGGTGCGTTTGAAGCTGTCCCAGAGGCTCCTTACACTATCTTCGTATTTTTGGGTTCTTTTTTCATTTTGCTTTTCCGGTTGGGTGTTTCTCGCTTCTTCGCATTTCAAATCTTTGACTTGATTCTTGCGCTCCTCTGGTTTGCTGTTGGGAGTCTGTATAATATTCTTTATTTCAGTCAGTGTATGCTTACTTTCTAGATGGTCCTTTATCACACCATCGAGGGTCTCATTAGATTTCCTGTACATCTCATCAAGTTTATCGACAGACTCTAGAAGCCTCTTGAGAGACCTCAAAAGTGTGGTTCTGAACTCAATATCCTCCCTTGATAGTTTTGTCCTGTTTCTTTGTCTCCGCATTTTTTACGCTTTCTTGGTACACCCCCTAGTGGTCTTTGTGCGCAGTCTTGTTGTAGTTAAGCCTTGATTGTTGTAGTTAATACTAGAGGGATTTTACCTCCAGGCCGACTGGCTGTGAGAATCAGCTGTGTTTGCAGTGGAAGAACTTGTGTCCTCTAGGGAGGTGCTAATCTAGCCTTTGCCTGAGGCTATCCAACAAATGCCTCTGTGCAGGGCTTGGGCGGGGTGGGTCCCACGGGATCAACAGGGTGGAGGAGGGAGCAGTTATGGCTGCTCTCAGTCATCCCCAGGGGCTCTGCCTCTCTGTCCCAGCAACAGCTGCAAACCTCGGAGGGACCGTAGCCAGACAGTCCTGCTTCTCCCGTTTGAGTCTGGGTCCCTAGAGACTTGCCTGGATCTGGAGCTCAGAGTCTGAGGCTCCCTCTGGATTGAAACAGACAACCTCGCCCTCAGCCACACCAGCCCGCGCCGCGCACTCCGCACCTTAGTATTTTACTTCAGCACTGCGCCTCCTCTGATTCTCGGTTCCTCCTAGTTGTAGAACTTCCATTCAGCCAGCCTTCCTGTGGTTCTGGATGATGTCCGTTCCGTCTTTTAGTTGTATTTTTGAAGTGATTGTTCGAGGCAGCAAACTCCGGCGCTAACCTATGCCGCCATCTTGGTTTCTCTGTGAGGATTCTTTTTTCTTTATTCTTATTTTACTTATTTAAATAGGGTGAGGATTAACAACACACACACACACACACACACATATTTTAGATTATTCCTAAATAGTGATTTTAATCAATTCTCTCCTGGTTCAGAATTGGTACTGAGTCTCTCAAAAAATCCCTGATCACTTACAATGTAAAGTATTAGATAAGTAAAACAAAAAATGTGGATATGAAACTTTTTCTCTAAGATGAAGGTTCTCAACATTTAGCTTGCACCACAACCACGTGGAGGGATTCTTAAAACACAAATTACTACGCCCGCATGTTCAGGAGACAACCTATCAATGTTTCTCTATCTTCGGGTGAGGATAAAAAATAAAAAAAGAAAGAAAGAAAAAGAAAAGAAAAAGATTGTTCATCCACACTCAAAATGTTTATTAAAATTTTCTCTTTAAAAATAAATTTTAAAAAAACCACAAAACTTTCTCTTAAAAAATCTGCCTAAATGCTTTATAAATACAGTAAACAGAGTGAACCTCTAAGATATTTACATTGCTACATACTTAGAACTCAGTAACTATACACATTAAGGACTTAGATCAGATCAGTAAATGGTTGACCTGTGGTAAATATCACAATCACCAACAGAATTTTTAGCTCCGAGATATATATGTGCTAGATCCCAACCCTGGAAATTAAAATTGTAGGTTTGGTGTGGGAAACCGCTTATTGTCTTCACTAGCTGAGCATAGAGTAGAGACCCCCAAAAACTAGTGACCTTTGAAGCCCTAGCAAAGGTCGGGGCTGTGCACCACCCAGTTAATCTAGATAATGGTAGCTGAAGCATCACCCCCACCTTAGTTCACTTAATTCCTTAGATACTTATGTAAATCCTTGTTGATTATTGTTGATTAAATATTCTGCCTATTTCTGGAAATTGTCTGCTGATGAGCTAGCTAATCTGTGTGTCATTGAAGTCTCCTTACCTAAGGCTGGCTACCCTAGATCAATAAAAGGTTGGATCGGCCTGAGCATCAGTGGAAGTCCTTCTGGACTTGCCCGCCTGGCTCCCCAACATTTCCAAATTGTCTCTTGTCTCTTTTCTCTCTCATTTGTGTGCGGCTCCTCTTTTCAGATCCCGAACCCTAACCCACGCGGGACGTGGAGGGAAACACACTCGACAGTTTGGCATGTCTGTTTAAAACCAGTTTCACAGGTGATTCTGAGGAGCACTCTTATCTGTTCAAGGTGTATGTTTCGTCAATTGGTGCTTGTAAAATTTACAGATTCCTGAGTCCTATCTGAAAATTACCAAATCAGAATCTCTGAAGGTGGGTACCTGGGATTCCTCATTATTAACTAAACACCCAGGTGATACTTAAAAGCAACACAAATTTGAGAACCATTAGCAGATCTTATAGCAGAGATTTAACAAGTTAACTAGCAAATTCTGAAAAAATAAGAAAAATTTATTTTTAGCTGTAACTACATATGCGTAATATGACAATTATGTTTGTCAGGAAGAACACTGAGCGGAGTGGCTTGGGCAATTCTACATAGAGCAAGGTACAATTGCTGGGAATAAAAAGCTAAAGGTACAATTTAAGGACAGGCCAGTAATAAAGTGTGTACTTAATAAAATCTTGACTTCAAAAATATTAGATCATGATCAGGCTTCAAAGATGACCAAATGAAAAATGTGGTAACGTGGAATGGTTTTCTCAATTCTTTGAAAGAATTTTTAAAAAGTAACTTTTGAATAACAGCTGTATTAATGGCTTTCCCAAAACCTTATCACCTACTCTATCACTCTTCTCCCTTTCCATTACCTCCTCTCTCAGCTGGTAAATGTTTTTCTTTCCATTTCCCTTATTATATAGTTTCTGACAGTAACAGATGTGAGACTGGAACTTAAGAAGTCAGTGACACTAAACTTAATGTGTGTATTTGTATATTGAAAAGAATGTGTCTTTAATTACTTAAATATAACAGATAATATATAAATCATAATAATCATGTACTTATGTAACAAAAAAAAAATTCACATATATCAGAATAAAGGTAAACACATAGAAATCATACCCAGAAGATTGTTCCTATTTAGTTTAAAACCCTGAGCATGATAAAGATTCTGGAAACAATGACAAAGGAAAAGTGCTAAAGCAAATGGCTTGGTTTTCTATACTAACTCATCCTATCCAAGGCTACCAAATAAATTTTCCCAAAAAAACTCTGATCCTGTTTACTTGTCTATAAAAAGGGGTTAAGTAATGTGGTTAGTAAGTGGCAGATCTCAGAGTCCACCTGAGTCTGAAGTCCCCATCTACACTAATAAAAGAGAAACATGGTAATTAGCGTACGACCGCTACCCTTCCCATTGGCTAATCAGCATATCCTTATGCAAATTAACTGTCAGCCAAGATGGCGGCCGGCAGCCAGGCAGCTGGAAGCGAACATGAGGCTTGCTTGCTCCCGTGACTGCAGACTCCAACGTTCCCCGCCTGCTGCTGCCTGGCCTCTGAGCTGGCAGTTTGAAACATTCTAACAAATATAGGCCGGGATCTCAGAGCTGGAGTTATACATTGTTTCGATTATAGAACCGAAACAAACCAGATACCTGCTCTCAGACCTAGAGCCAGAGCTAAAGCTGGCCCAGACTAAAATAAAAAAAAAGGAGCCGTTGGGAGCTTCAATCAACAACCGTCAGCCTGAAAGCAGCCCTCAGCCCCTCACCCAGACTGGCCAGGCACCCCAGTGGGGACCCCCACCCTGAAGGGTGTGTGACCAGCTGCAAACAACCATCATCCCCTCATCCAGGCTGGCCAGGCACCCCTGTGGGGACCCCCACCCTGATCCAGGACACCCTTCAGGGCAAACCAGCTGGCCTCCAGGCCTCTATCCTATATAGTAAAAGGGTAATATGCCTCCCAGCACCGGGATCAGCGGAGCCGCGAGGCCTCCTGGCACCAGATCACCGTGACGGGGGGCAGCGCCCAAACCCCCTGATCGGCCCTACTCTGTGTGTGACAGGGTGCGGCGCCCCAACTCCCACCCCCCCACGGGCCCTGCTCCGTGTGTGACAGGGTAGAACCATAACCTCCCCATCGGCCCTGCCCTGAGTGTGACAGTGGCGGCGCCCCAACCCCCTGATCGGCCCTGCTCTGTGGGTGATAGAGGGCGGCGTCCCAACCCCCTGATCTGTCCTGCTGTGTGTGTGACAGGGGGCGGTGCCCCAACTCCCCTATCGGCCCTACTCTGTGAGTGACAGAGGGGAGCTCCTCAACCCCCTGATGGTCCCTGCTCTGTGGGTGATAGGGTACGGAGCCCCAACCCCCCTGATGGGCCCTGCTCTGTGCATGACAGGGGGCAGCGCCCCAACCCTCTGATCCGCCCTGCTCTGTGTGTGACAGGGGGCGGTGCCCCAACTCCCCTATTGGCCCTACTCTGTGAGTGAGAGGGGGGAGCTCCTCAACCCCCTGTTGGGCCCTGCTCTGTGTGTGACAGGGTATGGAGCCCCAACCCCCATGATGGGCCCTGCTCTGTGCGTGTCAGGGGGCGGCGCCCCAACTCCCAACCAGGGGCTGCATCCAGGGATTGGGCCTGCCCTCTGCCACCCGGGAGCAGGCCTAAGCCAGCAGGTCATTATCTCTCGAGGGGTCCCAGACTGGGAGAGGTCACAGGATGGGCTGAGGAACCCCCTTTCCCCCCGAGTGCACAAATTTTTGTGCACCGGGCCTCTAGTCTACACTAATAAAAGAGAAACATGGTAATTGGCGTACGACCGCTACCCTTCCCATTGGCTAATCAGCATATCCTTATGCAAATTAACTGTCAGCCAAGATGGCGGCCGGCAGCCATGCACTGAAGCGAGCAGGGAGGTTTGCTTCCTCCAGGAACTGCAGATTCCAACGTTCCCCGCCTCACTTGCCGGCCTCTCAACTGCAACTCTAAGCAACTATTACTATGTTGCAAATAAGAAGCTAAACAAAACGGGCTTTCAGTCAGCCCCGGACCGCAACATTGTATCCATGTTTTCAGCAGCGAGGCCTCAGAGCTAAAGCTGGCCCAGAATAAAAAAAAAAAAAAAAGAAAACAAGGAGCAGTTGGGAGCTTTTAGTCAACTGCCAGCGGGAAAACAGCCCTCAGCCCCTCAGCCAGCCTGGCCAGGCACCCCAGTGGGGACCCCCACCCTGATCCAGGACACCCTTCAGGGCAAACCAGCCAGCCCCTACCCGTGCACCAGGCCTCTATTCTATACAGTAAAAGGGTAATATGACTCCCGGCACCGGGATCAACGGAGCAGCGAGGGTCCCGGCACCGGGATCAGCGTGACAGGGGGCAGCGCCCAAACCTCCTGATCAGCCCTGCTCTGTGCCTGATAGGGGGGGAGCTCCCCAATCCCCCGATTGCCCTGCGGCTCTGTGTGTGACAGGGTGCAGCGCACCAACCCCCTGATCGGCCCTGCTCTGTGTGTGACAGGGTGCGGTGTCCCAGCTCCCCTATCGGCCCTACTCTATGAGTGACAGCGAGGAGCTCCTCAACCCCCTGATGGGCCCTGCTCTGTGAGTGACAGGGGGCAGCGCCCCAACCCCCCTGATGGACCCTGCTCTGTTAGTGACAGGGGGCAGCGCCCCAACCCCCTGATTGGCCCTGCTCTGTGACAGGGGGCAGCGCCCCAACCCCCTGATCAATCCTGCTCTGTGCGTGACAGGGGGTGGTGCTGCAACTTCCCCATTGACCCTGCCTTGAGTGTAACAGGGGACAGTGCCCCAACCCCCAATCAGTCTATCCTGAGCGTGACTGAGGGTGGCATTGCAACCTCCCGATCTGCCCTGCTCTGTGCATGACGGGGCGGCGCCCTAACTCCCCAATCGGCCCTGCTCTGAGCCTGACCAGGGGCTGCACCTAGGGATTGGGCCTGCCCTCTGCCACCCAGGAGCAGGCCTAAGCCAGCAGGTTGTTATCTCCCGAGGGGTCCCAGACTGTGAGAGGGCACAGGCCGGGATGGGGGACCCCCCCCCCCGAGTGCACAAATATTTGTGCACCAGGCCTCTAGTCTATGCTAATAAAAGAGAAAGATGCAAATTGACTATCCCTCCATGATGCCCACAAGCCATGCCCCACCAACCAATCAGGAGTGAGTATGCAAATTAACCCAACAAAGATGGCGGGTTAATTTGCGTACTCGGGTGTCAAGCGCCCTGGGAGGCAATGGCAGCCACGGGCTCCCGGGACCATCGCCGCCCCGGGAGGCAAGGCTAGCCGTGCCTAGCCACACCTGCAGGCTCCTGGTGGAGAGGAGAGCGGTACAGTGGGCGGTGAGCGAGAGGTTTGGAGGACTTGGCAGAGCAGGAGACCCCTGGACATAGAGCAGAGCGAGAGAGAGAGGGCGGCTTGGAGGGCGTGGCTCCCTCTGTCACCCCAGCTTCCTCATCACAGCTGTGGAAACTGACAGCAGGGAGGAGGAAGTCCCACCCCCATAGAATCAGCCAGAATCAGCCGTTGGTCAGACAGTTCTCAGCGGCCTGACAGCCAGGACTCTCATTCACCTGCATCTCAGACCATGACAGTAGAGAGGTGGGACTATGTTTAAAGAACAATTGTTGATACAACGTAGCTCTGCAGCCAAAAGATGCCAACGTTATCGACAGAAAATGTCTGAAGAGCAATCTGCATCTGATCTTGAAAGAAAGCAGTGCCTGTGACAGAATGTATCTGAAGACCAGCTATTGGAAAAAACATCGCTCTGATGCCGAAAAACATGGGGATCATCGACAGAAAATGTCTAAAGACCAAAGTGCCTTTGAAGTTGAAAGATGGCAGTGGCGAAGACAAAATATGTCTAGAGAACAGTCATCAACAAGTACTACCAATACTGGTAGGAACTGCCTTCTCAGTGAAAATGGAGTACATGAGGATGCAATTCTCAAACATGGTTGTGGTGGAATGACTGTTAGGTGTGAATTTTGCCTTTCACTAAATTTCTCTGATGAAAAACCATCCGATGGGAAACTAACTCAAGGTTGAAGCAAAGGGAAAGTCTGTCCAAATGATATACATTTTCCAGATTACCTGGCATATTTAAAAAGATTAATGACAAATGAAGATTCTGACAGTAAAAATTTCATGGAAAATATTCGTTCCATAAATAGTTCTTTTGCTTTTGCTTCCATGGGTGCAAATATTGCATCGCCATCAGGATATGGTCCATACTGTTTTAGAATACATGGACAAATTTATCACCTATTTATTGATGATAAATTTATTGATGATGAACTATTTATGGAACGAATATTTTCCATGAAATTTTTACCGTCAGAATCTTCATTTGTCATTAATCTTTTTAAATATGCCGGGTAATCTGGAAAATGTATATCATTTGGACAGACTTTCCTTTTGCTTCAAAGGGAAACTGGAACTTTACATCCTTCGGTTGGTGTTTCTCGGAAGTTTGCTCAACTCTATATTTGGGATACAGCCAAAGCTACAAGTAAAAGATTAGCAATGCCAGAAAACCAGGGCTGCACAGAAAGACTCATGATCAACATCAACAACCACATGCATGAAATAAATGAATTAACAAAATCGTACAAGATGCTACATGAGGTAGAAAAGGAAGCCCAATCTAAAGCAGCAGCAAAAGGTATTGCTCCCACAGAAGTAACAATGGCAATTAAATACGATCGTAACAGTGACCCAGGTAGATATAATTCTCCCTGTGTAACCGAGGTTGCTGTCATATTCAGAAACGAAGATGGAGAACCTCCTTTTGAAAGGGACTTGCTCATTCATTGTAAACCAGATCCCAATAATCCAAATGCCACTAAAATGAAACAAACCAATATCCTGTGTTCTACATTAGATGCAATGACATATCCTATTCTTTTTCCACATGGTGAAAAAGGCTGGGGAACAGATATTGCATTAAGACTCAGAGAAAACAGTGTAATCGACAATAATACTAGACAAAATGTAAGGACACGAGTCACACAAATGCAGTACTATGAATTTCATCTCTCTGTGCGGGATACGTTCAATCCTATTTTAAATGCAGGAAAATTAACTCAACAGTTTATCGTGGATTCGTATTCAAAAATGGAGGCCAACTGGATAAATTTCATCAAAGCAAACCCATCTAAGTTGAGCGTTGAAAAATACAGTGGCTTGATGGATTATCACAAATCTAGATCTGAAAATGACAATGTGCCGATTGATAAAATGATAATACTTCCATCATCTTTTGAGGGTAGTCCCAGAAATATGCAGCAGTGATATCAGGATGCTATGGCAATTGTAACAAAGTATGGCAAGACCGATTTATTCATAACCATGACATGCAACCCCAAATGGGCAGATATTGCAAACAATTTACAATGCTGGCAAAAAGTTGAAAATAAACTGACTTGGTAGCCAGAGTTTTTAATATTAAGCTGAATGCTCTTTTAAACGATATCCGTAAATTCCATTTATTTGGCAAAGTCATAGCTAAAATTCATGTCATTGAATTTCAGAAATGCGGACTGCCTCACGCTCACATCCTCTAATTAATTCCCTTTCAATGTGCACGAATTTCATGCACCGGGCCACTAGTCTACACTAATAAACTAGAAAGATGCAAATTGACCGTACCTTCATGACGCCTACTAACCAATCAGGAGTATGCAAATTAACCCAACAAAGATGGTGGGCTAATTTGCATATGCAGACGCTGAGCAGCAGGGGGCGTTCAGCACTGCCCCAGCTGCTCCTGGCCTCTGGGTAGCGTGGGAAGACGGAAAGACGGCTCTGGTCAGAACGAAGGCGGTGCCGGCAGCCAGGGGAAGGAGGCCCATGCTTGCACAAATCTTCGTACATCGGGCCTCTAGTATGTAATATAACTTATGCTGTTCCACAAATCATATATATAATTATTAAATTTTAAAATTAAAGTAAATTGTTTTTACTTAGGTATAGAAGAGACATGATAACTACCTTCAGATATTTTATAAGGATGTTATACGGAAGACAGATTTAGCGATTTATGCAACTCAGCGATTAGTAAGTGGGAGTTACGACATGGTAGGGCTTTGCTCAACAGAGTTAAAGCAGTGTTAAAGGTAAACTCTATCAGAATTTTAAAACTTATTTAGTTGGCCATCTAAGAAGAAAAAGCATATTCTGGATCATCTAAATTATCTCTATATAGGTCTATATTCTTACTACAAGCCTTCTGCGTTTAAGGTTGCATTTAATTATGATCAAATTAGTACCAAATGAACAGGGTTACATTTTTTGTGGTACACTTAGATTGAGGTCACTGGGCACATCTCAGAAGAATACAGAGATTACTTTCCCCTGAAAGACATCTAAACATTAGTTAGGATTGAGAAATACTGGAATAAAAAACTTTCTAACATTTTAAGCTAGATAGACTATCTTGTGAGAGTGTTTTTTGAGTGTCTTAAGAAAATTCTTAAGGCAGACTGGCCAAATTAGTAAACACGACTATAGAAGATGCTCCTGGGATGGTTTATATTAAAGTAATGAAAGTTAAATCCTAAAGTCAATATTTTGTAAGAACCTCTAAGTTGAAACCACCTTGTACTAAAAAAATTGTTTTAAAAAAAGGTACATGTTATAGATGAATCAATTAACACTTAAAACTGAATATTCAACTGTGGCTTGAGCCATCAAGAATTCAATGTTTGCTTGGCAAGTTAGATGCACAGAATAAATGAATGTACAACAATCTGTTATAGATTAGAGTGGTTAGATGCTAGAGTAGTGGTCAAGGGTTGAAAAAAAAAATCTGAACCATTGAAATAAATCACCTTATTTAAATTATCCAAAAAATACCCCTTCTTCCATTCACAGTGAATGCTTTGACTACTGGTTTGACATATAACCCTTTTAAACATTTTAGCTACATTCTCTGCAAAGGCAGGCAATTTCCAACTCTTTTCTGCCAACATGTTAAATAAAAGACATTTAATGAATTGATACCACAAGAAAAGTAGGCTTTCTTAATTTCCCAACCTTTGACAGCCAATTAAACACCCTTGAGAATATATTTCTTCCTTTACTATTACAATATGGAAAAATGATTATTTTAGGATAACATGTACATACCAAAAACAAACAGAAAACAAATAACCCCTTCATTTAATCTGCAAAAACCAGATATTCATGGGAAAAAGTATCAACATAGAGGAAAAGCAGCACTAACTATTCTACAACTATTATAAGTTCACAATAGTTTGAACTAAAGGGACTACACATCAGCCTTTGTCAGATTGTCCCAAAGAAGGCTTGAATGAGTCTGACTGAGCAGTATCTACAGATTTCAAGAAAGTGAAACTCTTCTGAAAACAACTAAACAATTACAATAATATTAATGTGATAATAGCTCCTAATTAATTAAGTCCTTACTCTGTGCCAAGAAATGTTCTGACTGTTTCATATGGGTTAATGTCTCTTTTATCCTCATGACAATGCTTATAATAAGGCAATTATTCTTACTGTAATTTACAGATGAAGAAAGTGAGATGTAGAAAGAGGAAAAAGCAATTGGTGAAAAATCACAGTTAGTATAAGGCAAACTAAGCAGCCATCTCTAGAGCCTAATCTTTTAGCCATTCATTACTACCTCTTTCTTAAGGAACTAAAATGAAAACCCTAATCATCCATGGTAGAAGAGACTTAAGCTTCCCACAAGGCAAAGCCAGAACATTTGCAGAATGACTATTCTTGGTAGAAAACTCTATAGGATATGAATTCAAGTGATTTGCAACAAAAACCTATACCCCATTCATTACAATGCCAGTACTGATTCAAAGTACTGTATAAGGCAGTGATGGCGAACCTTTTGAGCTTGGCGTGTCAGCATTTTGAAAAACCCTAACTTAACTCTGGTGCCGTGTCACATATAGAAATTTTTTGATATTTGCAACCATAGTAAAACAAAGATTTATATTTTTGATATTTATTTTATATATTTAAATGCCATTTAACAAAGAAAAATCAACCAAAAAAATGAGTTCGCGTGTCACCTCTGACGTGTGTCATAGGTTCACCATCACTGGTATGAGGAGACAATTAATCTACATCAAGTTAAATAATCTACAATAAGACATTTGACTCATGTAATCATGGAACCCCATTAGCATGATCAAAAATTAATAGCCCACACAGGGCAAACTGGCATTCATGTAGAAAACTGACACATGGATACTAGAAATGAAAGTTTCTTTTGATTTTTACTATCACAAACTGTGGATACTGGCACAGAAGGCTAATGGCCATCTTTCATATCATAAGATAGTCTATTAGTGACAGAACCAGGCCAACATGCAAACAGAGCAAAGGCATATAAACCAAGTAATACTCAAGAGAAAGTCAGGGATGTTACTCTGAGGACAGCACCTGAGACTCAGTATCTAACTGTCCCTTAAACCAAAGCTAGATTGTGAGCCAACAACTGCCTTATTTCCCCCTTAAACTAGTTTGAGTTGTGTTTCATCACTTGAAATAAAAAGAATAGTAATTTATCAAACTGCTAAACTTTAATGATGATAAAGTATAAGAAAATGGCATTCTCATATACTGCTAGAGTATAAACGGGTCCAAACTTTCTGGAAGTTTACAGTAGACTTAAGAAATATTTGCTAAAGATAAAATAAGGGTAAAGATACTTTCCACACATTTACCAAGCTGATTTTCTGCATAGTCATATACCTCTTTTAGCAAACCTTTTTTTATGATATATAGATTGGCAGCCACTTTTTTTTTCTTTCTGAATAGACAGTTAACAATAATTTTGTTTTATTGGAAAGAACATAGAAATAAGATTCATATTATAAGAGCTATATATTTTCTTTTTGATTCTTTATTGTTAAAGTAGTACATATAATATTACATATGTCTCCTTTTCCCCCCATTGACCTCTCCCCGGCCACTCCCACCCCCCAGCACATGCCCTCACCACCCTAGTGTCTGTGTCCATTGGTTAGGCTTATACACATGCATACAAGTCCTTTGGTTGATCTCTCCCCCCTTACCCTCACCCTCCCCTACCTTCCCTCGAAGATTTGACAGTCTGATCGATGTTTCTCTGTCTCTGGATCTGTTTTTGTTCATCAGTTTATGTTGTTCATTATATTCCATAAATGAATGAGATCATGTGATATTTACCTTTTTCTGACTGGCTTATTTCACTTAACATAATGCTCTCCAGCAGCCACTAACTTTTAACATACCTTAAAGTAGGATACTGAGTTACTTTCAAGAGCAAGTATATGTTACCCAGCAGTATTTATTAACAAAATGTTTACTAGCCTGGTTCTAACATGACAGTTGAGATCACATCCTGGGGACCGTTTTCTTATAAAAACAAGTCATTTCAAGTATTGTATAAATCTTTTAAAACAAAGTTACTAGTTAGTTAAATGGGACTTACCGACAATAGAATAGGTATAGAATATTTTAAACAGTAAGCATTTTTCCAGAAAAAAAACAAAAGCAAAAAAACGCTGGCAAACCAAATTTTTCTAAGTCACTAGGAAAACTTAATTCCTATTTTAGAGGTGCTTAACCTTACTTCTGATAAAGCTTCCACTAGCAACTGTTCTCTGTTGTTAACTTTAAGTTGGTCAACAAACAAACCCTTAAAAATACAATCACTTCAACACATCCATTAAAATGGCTACAATGAAAAAAAAAAAACTTCTCAGAAAATAACAATAACAAGTATTGAGGAGGAAGTGGACAAAACCCTTGTGCACTGTTGGTGGAAAAATAAAATGGTGCCGCCACTACTGGAAATAAAACAGTATGGTGGTTCCTTCCAAAATTAAAAAATAGAGTTACCACATGATCCAGCAATCCCACTTCTGGAAATAGAATCACAGCTGAAATTAAGATCTTGAAGAGATGCTTATAAACTCATGTTCACAGCAGCACTATTCACAATAACCAACAGGTGGGAGCATCTGAAGTGTTCATGGAAAGATGAATGGTTAACAAAATGTGGTATACAACAGAATATTATTCAGTCTTATAAAGGAAGGAAATTCTCACACTTGCTACAACAAAGATAAACCTTGAGGACATTACATTTAATGAAATAAACCAGTCAACTGTATGATTCCACTTATAGGCAGTATTTAGTAGTCAAATCCATAGGAAAGAAAAGCTGAATGATGGCTGCCAGGGACGATGAAGAGGGGAAAATTGATAGTAGTTGTTCAGTGGTTATAGAATTTCAATTTTACAAGATGAAAGAATTCTGGAGATTGGTTACATTTAAATGTGAATATATTTAACTCTATTGAATTGTACACTAAGAAGTGATTAAGATGGGAAATTTTATGGGTCTTTTTAAAACACACACACACAATTAAATTTATATTTTACATATTATGTTTTTCTAAAAAAGGTCAGGTCTGGCAAACTGATATGGCCTTATTTATTTTTTAGTGCAAAAACCACAAATTTCTATATAAAACTCAGTGGACTTACAAAAACAGTTAATTCTTCATGCTCCAGGACACAAAAGGATACAATTATTTTTAAAATTCCAAGACCTATAGTTAACTTAAAAAGTCTCATCATACTTTTACCAAAAATACTGAGCAACAAGAAGATTGGCTTATCTTAGTTTCAAATTCTTTTTCTAATCCTCTAGTTAAGCAGAAAACATACGCAGCACTTCCACAAGTAGCAGAAGGCCGAGTAAAATCCATCAACTGAATAATTAGTTCCAACACTAAAAAATAAATAAATAAAAGAAACAAACAAAAAAGAAAATGTTCTTTTTATGAGTTAAGATCAGTTTCTTAATAGAAAACGAATCCAACAACACATTCAAATTAGATTATTTCTTCTAATTGAGAAACAGGCATGTTAACAATTAGATAAGATTTTAATCTTTTAAAAGAAATACCTAAAATTTTAAAAATTATATTTTAAGACACATCTATGAACAAGCACAGTAATCTAACCCAACTTTTTTTTAAAATTGATTTCAGAGAGGAAGGGAGAATGAGAGAAAGATAGAAACCAATAATGAGAGAGTCATTGATTGGCTGCCTCCTGCACACACCACAGTGGGGATCCAGCCAGCAACCAGGGCATGTGCCCTTACTGGGGAATCAAAGCGTGATCTCCTGGTTCATAGGTCGATGATCAACCACTGAGCCACACTGGCCAGGCAAACCCAACTCTAACATGTATGCATAACAGTTTTTAATTTCACCACCAAACACATTATTGCAATTTCTTTTAAAAATAAGTGAAAGTAATCCTCCTGCACTTTCTTACACACTATTCTTAATATACAACAAAAATGTAACCATAAAAATCTTAACCTTGAGTCTAAATACCAATGAGCTGCAAAGATGATGGAAGTCAGCATGTAGAAAGATTGGAAGATTGGGCATTCTCCAAACTGCACAAAATGCTTTACAGTGGAACACACGAACCACCACACTTTATCAGTCTAAAACAACATACATCAGTAACACATACATGTGGAAGAGTGCACTAATATTGATTTCATACAAATGGAGCCACAAAAATTAGACTAATAATACAGGCTTGAAGCTTTGCCCTGAGATGGAAGCCAATGGTCTTAACCCTATGGAAATTCATAAGTGAAGGTTCATATACTTTACTGGAAGCACTTTATCAACTCATGTTTAGCAAAAATTAACTATTTATAAAATTATCTAAACCGTAGCATCAAAAGTGTTTTAAGTAACTGCCAGTCCTAACACAGCCTTGTCTTGCACAATACCTTGTTGAAAAGATCGGTGTGACTAGAATGTGTTCATGACTCTAGTTTCTAAAGTCCAGAGTAAATTAAAAGTAACCTATTTGGGGAGAAAACAATGGGTTATAAATTGTGAAGGGAAACTAGAATAGACAAATCAGATGCTCAAAAAATAATTGATGCTAGATGCCAACATAACCTAGGAATGTACTGTTTTAACCAGAAAGAACCCCTTTTAAAGCTGTGAATCCAATGTTTGTCTTTTCATTTTAGGAGGCATAGAAAAGACGTATGAGGTGATGAGAAGAGGAACTAGAACAGATATTTGGAAGAACTTGCGAGAGCTTTTAAGTGCATGGAAGTGTAAAGGTTCTGGTTTAAATGCTTTTTTTTTTTTTTTCCAAGTACTCAGTGTTACCGAGACTCCTAAACTAGGCACTGGGCATTATCTCATTCAATCTTCCCAATAACTGCTAATTTAGCCATTATTGCCATCATCTCAAAACGGGGACATATACTCAGAAGCATTTAGTAATTTGCCCAAGCTCACAAAGCTAACCAAGTGAAAAGGGTGGATTCTAACTCAGAGGTGTTTGGCTCAAGATTCTATGCTCTTAACCATCAGACAAGTCTTCAAACAAGTGGAAATCAAAGTAAAATTGAAACAAGAAAAAAGTTATTAATAAACTAGAGAGGTCCTTGATTTTTTAATGACCTAAATTAAAGAGGAAGTTAAGGAATGTTCATTCTCAGAGATTTTACTTTAATGACCCAATAACTGTTTTGAAAAACTTCGAAGGAGTCTGGTCTGAAACCTGAAACCTAACGATGAGCCTTTTGACATTGCTTTGAAATCTAAAAATCTATATCAATGTGCTATTAAATAAAGCCAGTCCCTACCCCTAAGGAAGCAACATCAAAGGCTGTATATTATATCTATTATAACCATACCCATCCTCTGTTTTGATTTCTTCTAATTCTTCAACTATGATTTTCCTAGACCTTCTTTTAAAAAGACAAATTTGTCTCCCTCACCCAGATACTGGAGGCTCATTTAAAATGGAAAAATTGTAAGGAGTAAAACCCCTGCTCCTCAATCTCTGTTACCTTTTCAAAAGTCTAAAAATTATTAGTTAGAAAAGGACAAAAATGAGATCTTTAACAAACAGCATCTAAAATTGTTAAGTAGCCAACATTTATTAGGTGTTTAACTCAATTTCTCAGTTTTAAGAACCTCTGTATTAAGAAATATGATTCAATCTGATCCAAATATTTGCTAAATTTTCAAATGAGAAAAAGTTTGAAATAATAGATGGGACTGAGGAAAATCTAAGAACTAAGTTAAGAGTTGGGGTGATGCATAATAGCTAATTAATTCTCTTATGTTAAAACCACTTAGAAAATTCTCAACTGATGAATTACAAAGGACAAATAAGTACAATATTGCCTATGAAAAGGAAGTGATTGGTGCATAACTTGATGCACAGTATTTAGTATGATTCAGCATATAAAACGGACTGAAAATTGGCACTACACAAAGGTAATCTGCCTTAGGTTTACAATATAATAGCCGCATCATTTCATCAAAAGCACTGTGATCACTTCTGCAAAATTAATTGCAATTTATTTTTGGTAACTCTTGGAAGTAAGTCTAGACCTGTTTAATCACTTTTTAAATTTTATAAGTGCTTTCTCTCGTGTATACAAAATGAGAATTTATCTTGAATTTGGTCAATAATTGATCTTGAATTTTGGTCTTATTGAATAAGGAACACAAAGGGACCTACAAAATAGCAAGAACATAAACAAGTTTATCTTCTGCTGATACTGATTAGGGAAATTAATCTCTCCTTGAAGAGTGGAAGGACTGAACAGTAAAGCCAATCTACTAACCATAACTCTTACTATAAGCCTTCAATTCCTTAAAATGATTTCCTCAAAGGCTAAAATAACAAATTGGATCAAACGGCGTGTGTATGTGTATGTGTGTGTGTATGTGTGTGCCTGTGTGTGTGTTCGAGTGCGCGCTGGGGGTAGGGGGTGTCCCTCTTAATCCCACCAGTTCCCCTAACAATTCTTAATCCTGTAACATACCACCACCTAGACTCAAACTTCAAGGTTTTGTTAAAACTTGCACGAAGTTCCAACAGAATGATTATTTACTTCGGATATTTTTGAAGATTTTCCTTTACTTCATTCGGGAAAATGGGACCGTTCTAACACTTTTAGTGATGCATTTCATTTGCTCTGGTCACATTCCTTTTTTTCCCCCCAATCTCATTAAAAATGTTGGCCTAAATACAGACAGCCGCTACATGCTCACTAAAACACTTCCAAGAATTGCACATATCCATTCCTAATGTCTGGGCTCTCTCGACAGACAGAAGACCGAGTGTCCAACGCCGATGTTCTTTAAAATGTTGACATTTCTCTAAACCCCCGTCACTCCAAACCTCAGTCTGGGCAACTTCTTCAAGGCGGTGAACACAAAACAAAACCCGCACGTGCCAACTGAGAAAGTTGGCGTCCCCGGGCCACCGCGGCAGATCCCGCCGGCACAAAGGCAGCGACCCCGCCGCCGCGGGCAGCCGGGCCGGAGCGCGCCCGACCCCGCGCGCCCCTCGGAGGGGACCCGGGCCCCGCGAGCAGGGTCCGCCCGGGGCCGAGTCCTCAATGGAAACAGAGAGGACGGGGGGCGGGAAGGAGCGGAAGCTCGGGGACAAACGGCGGCGACCCAGCTGCGGCTCCCTCCCCCGGGTCCCCGGCGAGGGGCCGTCCACCCGAAAGGGGCCCGGGGCCGGCTGGCTCTTTGAGCCGGGCCAGGAGGGCGGCGCGAGGCCCCGGCGGGCGCCAAGGGCGGGCGAGCTGGGCCCAGCCCCCGACCCCGGGAAGCACTTTCGTGCGGCTCCCGCCCCCCTCGCCAAGATGGCGACGTGGACAGAGGGGGAGCCCGGCCCGCGAGGTTGGGGGAGCGAGGGGAGGGGAGGAGAGGAAAGGCAGAAACAAAAAGGCGGCCCCCTGAACGCCGAGGCCGGCCCGCGAGCCCGGGCGGCGGCGGGCGGGGGCGCCGGCGGCGGACGCGGCAGGCGGAGGGCACGGGCTTACTTTTTCTTGTCGTTCGCGCCGCCGGCGCTCTCCATGGCGAATCGGTCGCCGCGATGCCTTCACGGCCGGCGCCCCCCAGGCTCGCTCCGGCCTAAGCTCGCTCTCTCCGCGCGCCGGGAAAGAAGGAGAGGCGCGTCCAGCGGTGCGCAGCCCCTCGTGAGACCAGACGCTGGAGGAACCGGCGGCAGCCGCGGGACTCCGGGACGGGCTCAGAGGAGCCTCCCCTCCGGCAGCTTGTCAAGGCCCGGCCGGGCGACTGACTGCAGCGACGACGAGGGCGATGCTCGCGTCCCCTCGGACGAGGCGGCTCTGTGCTCTGTGGCGCTGAGGCAGCGGCAGGGGGCGGGCAAGGGCGGAGGCGCGCGCGGGGGCGGGGCGGGCAGGAGAGAGTCGGGGACGCGGCCGCCCGCGGAGCCCGGCGCGCGCTCCCGCAAACCCGCCTCACCTGAGGGGGAGGCGGGTTCCCTGAGAGCCAATGGCGAGCGACGCAGGCGGCCAGGCCCCACCCCCGCCCACGTCTGTTTCAGCCAATCAGGAGCCGGTCAGCTGAGGCACAGCTGGGCAGCGCTCACGTGCTCGTCTGTGTGCAGCTGCGGAGGAAAGAGAGAGGATCTGGGCTGCGGCCAGCCTGGTCTGGGAACCTGCGCTTTTTCAAAACCGGGGAAGACAGGGGCTGACTTTGGGAGGCGCTGCTGAAAAGGGATTTCGGTTTGTGGGTTTCAGGTCTGCAGCACATTTCCTGCTCTCGGTACAAGTCTCCCGCTCCCTTTCTCCTCAGCGGCTGTGCTCTGTAGGTTTGCCGCCAAGCTCTACTGAGTCCCAGTTCAAAAAGCAGAATTTTCAACTCGTGGAAGCAAACCCTTGGGTCCCTTTGTTCAGATGTGTTACAGTGAGGTCTTGCTTGTCAGGTTACCTCACCTCGGGCCATGCCACTGACCACACACTCTGCCAGAGAACACACGGGTAACTACTCTCCTTGTCCACTAAGTTTTTGTGATGAAGTTTGATTACCGAGTAAATGGCAAACAAAAATATAAAACAAGTTCCGTTTGCTGCAAACCTCTCAAAGGAAGTAGGTTAAGGTGGTAGGAAATCTTAAAATCTGAAATTATTGTAAGTACTTACAAATAGATATAAATGGCTTTACTTAAAGAGCATAAACCCGAATATCAGAGTAGGAAAAATGGCTTTAGGTAGATTTCTACTTTCTTGAAAACGAGCCAAAAGATAATCTTAGATGGATTGGGAAAAAAAGGAGGGGTGGGGGAGACAGTTTGAGACTTACCACCTGGAATTGAGTTAACTGTGTAGACTGGGAAGAGGAAGGATTCTCCACACCCCCATCAAATCCTGGCAGGGGACCTCTGAACCAGAGTTAACTGAATAAGCTAGCGGCCAGTATTGCCTGTTTGCTTAACACGACTTTGCAAATTACTGAATAAGGCTTAATCACTTTTTTACTTTGGGAGCACACATTTCAAGTCTGTCAGTCTTCTAAACGGAAAAAAAGAATGTATTTTGAGCTCAGTAAAGAAGCATTGTAGCCCTAGCCGGTTTGGCTCAGTGAGTAGAGCATCAGCCTGCGGACTCAATAGCACCCCCCTGCTGACTTGTCCCTCCCAACTGCCACCCCCTGCTAGCCTGGTCACCCCCAAATACCTCCCTCTGCTGGCCTGGTCGTCCCTAACTGCCCCCCCTACTGGCCTGGTTGCCCCCAACTGCCACCCCTGCTGGCCTGGTCACCCCCAACTGCCCCCCCGCTGGCCTGGTCACTCCTCACAGTCCCCCTGCGAGCCTGCTCGCCCCACGCAGCCTGCTTGCTCAATCGTTTGGTCATCCCTCACTAACCCCCTGCCAGCCTGGTTGTAGGCAGCCATCTTGTGAGGGCATGATGGTCAATTTGCATACTACCGCTTCATTATGTAGGACTAGAGGCCTGGTGCACAAAAATTCGTGCATTCGGGGATCCCTCAGCCCGCCCTGTGCCCTCTTGCAGTCTGGGACCCCTTGGGGGATGTCCACCTGCCAGCTTAGGCTCACTCCCTGGGGGATCGGGCCTAAGCTGGCAGTCTGACATCCCACTGGCAGCCCGGGAACCCTCGGGCGATGTCCGAGTGCAGATTAGGACCGCTCCCCTGTGGCCACCTCTGTGGAAGGCTCGGTGCTGGGACCGGGACTGGGCCTGTGTTGCCGCCTCTCCCGCCACCTCTGTGGAAGGGGGGTGCCGGGACCGCCATGGCTGGCCTGGCGGCACAGACTCGCTGGCCCTGCCCCCCACCTACTGGTCATCCCAGCAGGTCATTCCAGAAGGTTATTCCGTTGTTGGTCTAATTAGCATATTAGCTCTTTATTATATAGGATATGCTGGCCATACAAAATTATCAACTTAAAAATTAGCTTGTTAAAATAAAAAAAAAATTAGCTTGTTATTTGGTCAAACATTTAATTAATTCACCCCTAATACCTTGGCAGAGCCAGACCAAATGATTTCCTGGGCCTTATATGTCTGTTGGGCCAGATCTTCCCCACCCCCGCAAGTTTAAACTGTAATTGAGGAATTGCTGGAGACTTTGTGTGGACTAGTTTGAGTTAAAAACTCCAAGGGGCCCCCCAGGTTTTCTGAGTTTTACCTCCAGAAACCCTAACAGATTCTCACTGTGAAGATCTGAGAAAACCTCCCCTTGCCCTCAAGGGAAACTATTTTACCAGAGCCTAGCCAATGTTGGGGAAGGATTCACCCAATTCCAGCCCTCTCTAGCCTCCAACATGGGAGGAGGGGAATACTCAACTCTGGCTCACTGGAAGACTGAGACCTAATCATAGGACTATTATAGGATGCTTTCCCTCCTCCCACACCTTACCATATCACAATAGTAGGGGTTTTGTGCAATAACAGGGGATTCTAACTAAAAGAACTGCAAGCCTCAGACCCTATTTAAAGAGTCAATAGGGACATCCAACGACAACAAAAGAAACAAAAACAAGAACCCCAGAGCAAATTTTAGCCTCAGACACCATAGCTACAGCAAATGAAAACACAGCCTAACTCCTAGCCAGATACACATAAAACTTTACAGTAAAGGCCTATTGTCCTAAGTTTCTTTTACCTGATACAATATGTTTGCCTTTCAACAAAAAAATTACAAGACATACTAAAAAAAAAAAATCACAGTGTGAAGAGATAAATGGGTAGAGGACACAATGTGACACTTCTCCAAAGAGTACATACTAATGGCTAAGAGACATATGAAAAAATGCTCAACATCACTAATCATCAGAGACATGCAAATTAAAACAACAATGAGGTGCCACCTCAAACCTGCCAGAATGGCTAGCATCAATAAATCAACAAAGTGCTGGTGAGAATGTGGAGAAAAGGAACCCTAGTACACTGCTGGTGGGAATGCAGACTGGTACAACCACTATGGAAAACAGTAGGGAATTTCCTCAAAAAATTAAAAATGGACCTGCCATCTGAATATATCCTAAGAATCCTAAAAAACAAATCATAAAGAATATATATACCTCTATGGTCATAGCTTCATTATGTATAATAGTAAGATCTAGAAACAGCTCAAGTGCCCATCAGTAGACGAATGGATAAAAAACAACTGTGATACATGTACACAATGTAATACTATGCAGCTATAAAAAAGGGATCTCTTACCCTTTGAGACAGCATGGAGGGACCTGGAAGGTATTATGCTAAGTGAAATAAGCCAATTGGAGAAAGACAATTATCACATGATCTTACTTATATGCGGAATATAATGAAGAAAATAAACTGATGAACAAAATAGATCCAGAGACATAGAAGCATGGAACAGATTTCCATGACTCAGAGAGAAAGCGGTGGGGGTGGGGGGGCAGGAAGAGATTAATCAAAGAACTTATATGCATATATGTGTAACCCATGGACACAGACAATAGTGCAGTAGGCCTAGAGCAGTGGTTGGCAAACTGTGGCTCGTGAGCCACATGCGGCTCTTTGGCCCCTTGAGTGTGGCTCTTCCACAAAATACCACGTGCGGGCGCGCACGTACAGTGCGATTGAAACTTCGTGGCCCGTGCGCAGAAGTCAGTATTTTGTGGAAGAGCCACACTCAAGGGTCCAAAGAACCGCATGTGGCTCGCCAGCTGCAGTTTGCCGACGACTGGCCTAGGGGGTGGGGTGGTGGTGGTGGTGGTGGGGATATATAATACTTAACAATAAAGATAAATTAAAGAGAGAGAGAGAGACAGAGAGAGAGAAACAGAGAGAGAGAGAAAAAAAACTGCAGAAAATAAGAGACAAAAATAAAATCTTGAAAGAAGCTTGATTGGGGTGTGGGGTAAGGGGGATGGTGAAAACACCTTATCTAGAGAGGGAGAAAGACAAGAATTACACTGAACTCCTCTTCAGGGATCAGGCAAGCAAAAAAGAGTGAAATATTTAAAGTGTTGGAAGAAAAAATAGCAAACCAACTTAGAATTCTGTATCAAGCAGCAAAATTATTCTTCAAAAGTGAAAAAAAACTAAAATTGACGAAATTTGTTGGCTTGTGAAATGTTAAAAGGAGTTTTTCAGAGAGAAGAAAAATACTATAGGTGAAATATGGAATATAGAATACTATAAAATCTGGAACCTACACAATAAAAGGAAAAGTGCTACAGAAGAATAAATGAAGGTAAAATCAATTTAAAAAATTTTAAAGGCTTTGTATTGTATGCGTCTAACTATATGACATTCTAGAAAAGGCAAAACTGTGGGGACAGTAAAAAGATCAGTGGTTGCCAAAGGTTAGTGGGAGGAAGGGAGAGATACATAGGTGAGGCACAAGGGATTTTTAAGGCATGAAAGTATTCTGTTTTGTACAAATGATAGGCTAGTACACACTTTACTTTGTCTAGGTGCTGAATTTATCTGATGCAACAATATTGTTTGGAGATGATCTCTTATCAGTTCATATATGTCTAATATTTTAATATTTATAATAAACAGATTTACTATGAAGTAGAATGCACAATCATAGAATTATAAAATAAAATATGTTAATATTTATGAACAAAGATCTTTTAAGTTTGATTATATGTAAAATTGTGTTTCTGTAGGCAGTTTACCAGAGAGACATTTAACAGCTAGAAAGACAAACTTTTATATTATAGTTTGCTTAGGGAAACCCCTACCATGTTAATTTTCTTATCTATTTGTGAAAGCTACCAACATTAAATGAATTACAAATAGAGAGTATTGCTTTCTACCTGTATTCACTATTCTAACCAGTTAAAATTTATTTTTCTTTCCTATGTCCTTACTACCTTTAGAACAACTATTCTAATTTTGCATAGCATACACAACTTTTTTTTGGCTGCAAGGACACAAAACCTCTTTGTTGTAAATAACTAACACTTTCAAAATGTAGTTCAACCAGCTTAGCTTCATCTGATTTTTGTGAAAGTGAAGAGTGAAAAGTACAGTATGAATCTAAGAATTTGATAGCAGGAGTTTAAGACTTCTCTGGCTAGATGAGTTGATATTATGTAATTATTCTTTATTTAGGGCCAAAATTCAGAGTTGTTCATATATCTGTAGAAGAGAAACATCTTCAAGTTTTACATACAGTCTGCTGACATTCTGCCAAAACGCTGCTAAAGGATAAGCTCTTGCTCTTCCAGAATTTCTGTGCATCTCCATCCAGCTGTGTTTCTCTGCTACAAGGAAAACTTTTTTTTCATATAATAATACAGGCAGCCGGATGATGGAGGGTAGGTGAGAGAATCTCAAAGTAAATCTGAGGATGGAAGTGCTTATTTCTATAAACTGTTTGTGTGATACAGTCATTCTCTCCAAAACAACTGTGGTTTCTATCAGTAAAAAAACACTCTACCAAAGTATTAAAAGTGCCAGGGACTCTGGTATTTAAAAGGTACCTTCCTCTAGAACCTAGATGTTAATATTCACCACAAGTTGTGCCTTTTTTAATTCAAGGACTTTAAAATAACTGTTTTAAATAAAAACTGTGTTAGAAAAATTAAAGCAGAAAGAAACGAAGCCTCTTATATTGCTTAACATTTATCCTAGCCTGGTTTTCTTTCCATGTGCACCAAGCCACTAGCAACTCACAATTTCCAAATTTTGGGTGGGTAATGTTTTCCCTTTGATTTTTTTGTGGGTAATGCAAAAACATTAGCTGTTTGGCTCTTCTATTGGAAAACTTATAAAGGCTCTTTTGGTTCAGTATGTCAGAACTTGTCTACGAAGAACCAGAGGCAGTCACAAGAAGTTGATTAATTTATACCTGGACTTGCAAAGACAAGTTAGCTACTCTCCTGTGTGAGTGTAAATTACATGGCAATGCCAAGCAAGCCAAAGCTTCACTGCATTATCTCATTATCAGGGCTTGTGATATTAAACATCTACCAGGTGCCAAGGGTTAGGGTAAATCTTGGGTATTACAGACATTGTCTATCATTACTTCAACCAACACCTTCTAGTCTTGACCCTCACCTTCAGTCCCCACTTCCTGTCCACTCTTCTGGGATTGTGAGGGATAAAAGAAAGACAATTCAGTGAGTTGTTGAAAGTTTTTGTGTGTGGCCCGGCCAGTGTGGCTCAGTGGTTGAGTGTCACCTATGAACCAGGTCATGGTTTGATTCCCAGTCAGGACACATACCCAGGTTGCAGACTGGATCTCCAGTAGGGGGCGTGCAGGAGGCAACCGATGAATGATTCTCTGTCATTGACATTTTTCTCTCTCTCTCTCTCCCTCTCCCATCCTTTCTGAAATCAACAAAAATATATATATTTTTTAAAGTTTTGCGTGTGGATAGGTAAGCGTCTGGATCTATGAACTGTTCCCTCTATGCTCCCCTTGTGGACAGGCAGCAGAACATCTGTGATCCTTGCTACATGGATGTTCTATCCTTTGCAGATCCTGTTAGTAAGACCTGTGGCAATTAGGTTCAGGGACAAGAGTTTATCTCAAGGTCTTATTGCTACTCGCACTTCACTGATACTTTCTATTGGAGCAAAGACAAATCCCAGCGCTTGGCTATCCTAGGACTTTCAGAAGGGAATAGCTGAGAAGATTATGTGGTGTGAAAACAGGCATCCAATCCAAAACACTTTGATTTGGTGTGGTGGTAGATACACAGGTATATACATATTTCAAAAAGTACACATTGAACTTACATAAGACGGGTTTATTTTATTGTATGTAAATTATACTTCAAAAAAGTTCATTAGAAATGACACTCTCATAAGGAGGCTGACCACCTTCTGATTTCTGACCTTTTCCTTGGTATCATCCCCACCAGGCTACATTTCAACTACCTATATAGTCAACAGCCTAGCCTTTGGTTGTTCATCTTGGCTCTGTCTCTGGCCCATTGGCTCCTGGATCCAAGCTTCATTTTTCAGAGCTTTACACACACCATTCTCACTACTTCAACTAGAAGAATATGTATAGTAGCTAATTGTCAGCTGGCGTAAAGGAGAATAATTCAGGAGGATAGGATAGCTGAATGAATTCCCTCTGCTCCAAAAGGTGGAGGGGCAATATAATGACTAGACACAGATGTTAAAAGCTGGCTCTTTGCTCCTTCCTGCTCAATCAAGAGGTGCTTCATGTTTAGAAAATGAAAGCAACCCAGGGTATTAGCAAGATATGTGTATTACTGACAACAAGGCAGATAGATGAGACACAAGGTAGTTCCGATATTGCATGTGGGCTTCCATATTGGTAAATGGCCCAAGAACTTGGAAACCACCTCAAAGAAGTCTGAAACTTGAACAAGGGTCTAATGTAGAGAAGAAATGTTCCAATAGAGCCTCCCAACTAAAGAATTATACTGCCAAGGAGAGCATTAGCTGTGTGTCCTACAAGAGAACAGGTAACTTTTCTTTTATTTTTTTGATTTATCTTTATGATTGAGAGTATTACAGATGTCCCCTCCCCATTTCCCTCCATGTCCCCCTTCGCCAGGTTCCTGCTCTGCCCCAGGCCTTCACCACCCTATTGTCTATGTCCATGAATATAAGTTCTTTGGTTAATCTCTTCCTTTCTCTTCCCCTCCACCCAGCTGCATTCCCTATGAGAAGTTAGTTTCCTTTTAATACATATTTTGCCTTTATGCCTAATATTCAGTAGAATATAACCTCTATTATGGCAGTGATGCAGCTGCCTTGTTAAATGCTATATCTTCAGTGCTTTGAATAGTGCCTAGCACAGACAAGCAACTCAATAAATACAATTTTGTTGGTCTCCTAAAAACTGGGTTCTATGAGCACTAGTGTATAAAAGCTCTGGAAATAAGGAATAGTGTGAATAAATATCACATAACTTACTTGGAGGCCCAGTGAAAGCATGGTGGGCCACTGTTCCTGTTGAATAACCTCTAAAAGGGAAGGTGTAAATCCTTGAGAGGACTCTTCCATGATGTGGTGGAATGAGTACTATGTACCGACCAAGATCTTGGGTTCTTGACCTTTTACAGTGACACCTTCCACAGTCTTGATAACCTACCCTTCTTTGGGACTCAATTTCCTCATCTGGAAAAAACAAGGGATTTGAAATATGTAATCTCCAAAGTCCCTTCTAGCTCTGAAATTTTATGACAAAAACTCTAAAATAATTTATCACACATAGCCTTTAAAGCAGCGGCTCTCAACCTGTGGGTCGAGACCCCTTTGGGGGTCGAACGACCCCTTCACAGGGGTCATCTAAGACCATCGGAAAACACATATATAATTACACATTGTTTTTGTGATGAATCACTATGCTGTAATTATGTTCAATTTGTAACAATGAAAATACCTCCTGCATATCAGATATTTACATTACAATTCATAACAGTAGCAAAATTACAGTTATGAAGTAGCCACGAAAATAATTTTATGGCTGGGGGTCACCACAACATGAGGAACTGTATTAAAGGGTCGCAGCATTAGGAAGGTTGAGAACCACTGCTTTAAAGGAATAAGACTGAGAAACAGAATGAATGTCATAACTTAGTAGGTGGTCAATTAAAGTCAAAACCCAACATTTTAACAAAACATTGTAAAAATAACAATCCTTCATATTTGAATAGTACGTTTAATATTTTCAAAGTACTTTCACACCTACCACCCCATTTGATATGCAAAGCCACCTTGGGAAAGTGCCCTATATTATAAAAGCCTACTATGCAAATTGTCCCTTCCACCAGGAGTTTGACCACTAGCTATGACATGCGCTGACCACCAGGGGTGGCTGGAACATGATGGGCGTTATGGTGCACACTGGCAGCAGGCAGCAGTGGAGGCACTGCACGACCCATGGGCCATGATGAGAGCGGGACCACAGCTGGATGGTGTAGCAGGTGAGCGGGCAGCCCCAGGCCAAGGCAGGTGCCAGCGGGGGCCTGATCACCCCACTGATCACCCTGCAGATGGAGAACAGCAGCAGTGGGGGATGGGGGCTACCGCCAGGCACGGAGGGAGCCAGGCAGGGGGCCTGGCCCCAACTGATGACCCCACAGATGGTGTCCAGCAGCTGGCAGGCCCTGATTGCCCAGTTGGGTCAGCCCGGGCTGGGACAGGGAACTGGGGGTGGGTGGCGGTGACCAACCTCCTGAGACGCCTGGGCAGGAGGCTGCAACCCCTGGCTATCTGGGGGCAGGGGTGACAGGGACTGAGGTGCGGTGGTAATGCAGGGTGTCCGCCGAGCTTGCTCTCACTCCCCCTGGCTGATGCGGGTGTACAAAGGCACAGCCCAATTGCCCCATTCAAGTCAACTCTGAAAGTTCATCTCAGCTTTAGAGCTCACTGTTGGATTAGTTGAAGTCTCAATTGCAAACACACTGTGGCCTGGCTTCTTCCTCCACCCTGTTCTACTTTCCTCTCTTCTTTCTATGTACATCTCCTTAAGCAAACTTTGCTTATAACATGATTATTATTATTTTTTTTTTTTTTTTTTTTAAATATATTTTATTGAATTTTTACAGAGAGGAAGGGAGAGAGACAGAGAGTTAGAAACATCGATGAGAGAGAAACATCGACCAGCTGCCTCCTGCACATCTCCCACTGGAGACGTGCCCGCAACCCAGGTACATGCCCCTGACCGGAATCGAACCCGGGACCCCTCAGTCCGCAGGCCGACGCTCTATCCACTGAGCCAAACCGGCTTCGGCAACATGATTATTATTGATGTTGACTTCAGATAAAGTAAATGGTAAATGTTTATTAGCACACACACACACACACACACACACACACACACTAGTATAGTTCACCTGAACAAGCACAACAAATATTGGTAGAACAGTAGCAGAGCTTTGTGGAAAGGTATACAGTTACATGTCATTTAACAGCGGGGATACATTCTAAGAAATTTACGGTTGTGCAATTTTATCAGTGTGTGAACATCATAGAGTGCACTTACACAAAGCCAGTGATACAGCCTACACATCTAGGCTATATGGTATCACCTATTACTCTTAGGCTCGAAACCTGTACAGCATGTTATTGTATTAAAGACCGTACAGTATTTGTGGTATTTGTGTATCTAAACATACCTAAACATAGAAAAGGTACAATACAAACACAACATAAAAGATTTAAAAATAGTATAGGGTGATTTCCATGAATGAAGCTTGCAAGACTGGAAGTTGCTCTGGGTGAGTCAGTGAGTGAATGTGAAGGTGTAGGAAGTTAATGCACACTATCATGGACTTTATAAACACTGTATGCTTCGGCTACACTAGATTTATAAGAAAAATTTTCGTCCTTCGATAATAAATTAACCTTAGCCTACTAAAACATTTTTACTTTATAAACTTAATTTTTAAAAACTTTTTGACATTTTTATAATAACACTTAGTTTAAAACACAAACACATTGTACAGCTGTACAAAAATATTTCTTTTTTTATGTCCTTATTCTACATTAATAGCTGTGAGTAATCCATTGCACTACAATGTTGCGACAGCTATGATGTTTCGACGGCTATAACATTATGATGGCTGTGATTATACAACAGCTACGACATCACTAGGCAGTAGGAAATTTTCAGCTCTATTGTAATCTTATGGGACCACTGTCATTGTCATATATGCTATTCATTGTTGATAAAAAAAAGTTGTTATGCGGCATGACTGTGTTTATCACTAAGTAGAAAGTTGATTGATTTTTAAGGGGAAATACAGTGAGGTGGTAGAGATAAAGGGCAGAAAGGACCTGTTCTTTCATGTACTTATTTCATGAATGTTGTTTTTAAAATAATGACTTTTGTTCTAATGGCTAAGAAAAAAGTGCTCCTTGTTTAAGTCACATTTTAAAAAAGGGGGGAGGAGATTCCCTCTAGACTTACAGTAGTCTTAAGACAGTGTCTTATCATTAAACACTTTTAAATTTAAGGTTTTTGGTTTAGTATTTATTCTTTTAAAAATGAGCTCTTCAACTTTCCACCTGATAATTATCCATCATTTACAAAATGCACTTATAGAAGGATTGACCTAAACCCAGTCTGACTTCAAATACATTCTGTGCTGTTTAGGAGGGAGAATACTGAGGTAACTTGCAATGAAATGGATTCTTAGCCTAGAGCAATTTTATGCTAAGTGGAAGCTATTAAGGCATTTTTAAAAAATACTTCTCAAGAAAACATAATAAAAAATACTGCCCTGAGACTAAAGTATCCAGCACATTGCATAGGCACACTGAACCCCCCTTGCATGTATTAACCATAAGAATTGATGGTGCCCTAGTGCTTTGGTTTACAGAGCACTGTGAGGCATAGGGATTTCATTTTAACCAGCGCTTCTTTAAGCAGATTGTACTGCAATTATGCTTGATGTTTGTACAAATGAAAACCTTAAGAAAAGATTAAATCATGTATGGATCGTTTAGTATAGTATTGATTACATTCTCCCCAACAGTTCTCTAAATTGGTAAACACGCACAGGTACATGGAAGCTCTATTAAGCAGATGGTTCTATTCTATCACCTTGCTCTTTGGGTTGTTTCCTCCCATCCCTGTTGGCAAACATCCTTGTCAACATTTCACAGAGAAACTAGAGGCAGACGGACAAGAATTCACTCTACTTGTTACATCCTCTTAAATTTACCTATATCTACTCCTATCCTTACCTCTTTGTCTCTAGGAAGAGATCTTTCTCCTGCTTCCAGCAGCTAATCTCTGCTCTTCATCACCTGCCCTTTCTTCAGGAACCTGGAAATGCCATTTACCTCCTCTCTCACCTGCAATCTCTACTCTCATTCTTTCCCACTGAGTACAAATAGGCTCAGATGCCTCCCAACTAAAAAAGAGATTCTTTCAATAGCCCTTCCAGCTGTCACCTGATAGTGCTTTCTCTTCATATCCAAATTTTCTTAAAAGATTAGTCAACACTCATTGTCTCCACTTTTCACTTCCTGCTCACTGTTTATTCCCACTGCCTTCTATTCTCACTAATCCAGGAACCGTTTTACCTAGGTTTTAAATTGCTTAGCTCACATGATGTAGCATTCTCATCTCACTTTACTGCTCTGCAGAATTTGACACTGTTAATTGCTTCTTCCTAAGAAGTAGCAGATAACTTCCCTTGGTTTCTAGAATACTACCTTTTGTTGTTTTCCCATCTTCCTCTTGAGTGGCATCTTCTTTATTTTATTTTATTTTATTATTTTTTATTCTGTTCTATTTTTCATTCTGTTCTATTTTTCATTATTTTCTTCATCCTCTTCTTACGTTCCCCCCTTGACATTTTATTACAAAGAATTTTGAGTTGGAGAAAAGTGGGAAGAATTGTTCAGTGAACATCCCCATGCCCATCCCTTTCTTACTCCAATAGACACTCCTATCCCATATACCCAGTTTAAACCATTTCTGAGATCAGACCTATCCAATCCAAACAGAGATTTCTCCTTGGTGGCCAAGAGATATCTCAAACCCAACATAGTGAAATTGAACTCATAATTCTAGATTCACTCTTTATTTTTCCCTTTACCTTATAAGTCAGTCATCAAGTTCAGTCAATTCTTTTATATCTATTCACCCTGCCAAGCTCTGGCCTTAATCATTTCTTTTCTCAACTGTGCTTCTTGCAACCAGCCTTGCTCATCTTTAACTTATTCACCTCACAATGGCCAGAGTGTCTTTTATAAATGCAAGTGTGATCACATGATTTTCTTGTTTAACATCTTTCAGTAATTTCAGTTTAAGCTTTTAACCCTCTAGCATGGTGATTATACCTAGTTAGCCTCATAGTTCACTATCTTTCCTCTCAAACTTTATGAATCAGGCTTTATGAAGCAACCTTAAATTCCTGGAATAAGCCTCTCTATTCATACCATGCTAACTTTCCTCACTGACATGCTTTTTCTTTTTTACCTAATTTTTGTCCTCCTAACTTCTAGCAACTTTTCCAAGTTGTTCTGCAAAATACAGTTTCTATACTACCTTCCCCAAGATAATACTTGCTCAATTGTCCCTTCCTACCATTCTACCACCCCCAGGTCTAGGCAAGATGCTTCGGATAGAAGACCTTCTTACAGCATTTTGTGTTTATTAGTTAATTGAATAATTTAATAAAGATTTGAAGTCCTACAGTGTACTGAACACTGTGTTAGGTAACGAGAATAAAGCAGTGAATGAAATAGAGCTCCCACTTTAAAGGAATTTACACACTATTTGAAGATTTAGATCTGTAAAAGAACTTTTGATGAAGTAGGTATAAGAAGCTAATGAAAGACACTCTAGGGATGCTTAGAAGGGACACAAGTCCAGACATAGAGAATGAGTTACAGCTTCTTGGAGAAAGATTCATCTAAGGTATGAAGGAAGAATGGGAATAAGCTTGGGGAAGGGAAGAGGGAGGGAGGGTGTGGCTGGGGAAGAGGAAGGAGAGAGGAAACGTGGTTCAGGGTGCTAGTTAGTGAGAGCCTGGCTCGTTCAGGGAAGGGAGTTTCCCTGTCCGTGCCCCAGTGCTTGACACAGCAGGCACTCAAAGAACATACACTAAACGAATAAATGCATGAATGAATGAGCGAGTGAATGAATGAGGCTGAAGAACAAGGGGTCAAATTAGAAGGACCACATATGAAAAAGAGTTTAGATTTTATTCTGAGGACCCACCATAGGTTCTAGAAGAAAGATTTTAAGCAAGAGGTTGTCATAATCAGATTTGTACTTTATAAAATAAATTGGAAGGAGAGCAAGAGGCAAGTCTATCAGTAGGAGATCAGTGAGGAGGCTAGTGTGGTAATTGATGTCAGAGATGATGGTGACCTGATGAAGGATGTGCGGTTGGGATGGAGAACAACTGTTTTGAGAGATTAAGGGGACAGAGATCAAACAACATGGTGATTGTCACAGTGAGGATGAGAAAGCAATGAAAGATAATATTCAAGTTTTTGGTTGGGGCAATTGTTGGCAGCAATCATTACGGCAGGGAACAGAGGAGGGTGAAGAGGTTTCTGGGGATAATGTTGGGCTGCGAGAGAGATGAAGAGCTTAGTTTTGGACATTTTGAGTGAGTCTGGGACATATGTTGGTCTTGGGCCTGTTTGCCCACATGTCATTTTCCTAGATCAGTCCCTGTTTGTTGTGTTTCACCAGGAGCTGACTTTCTGGCTATGAGTCCCAGGCTCCCATGTCAACTGACTTCTGGCTTGTTTTGAGCAAAAGGAGGCACTGGCAAGGGATTAGAAAACGAGAGGAGGGAAAAGCCAGGATATGATTCCCCTTTCCTTTCTACCTCAGCAGTGTCTCCTGCAGCAGCTGTGTCTGCTCTGTGGCACCAGCTCCCTGCTGACAGGCTTGTCTCAGTCTCCTCTAGTAGCTCCATGGCCAGCATTTTGGGGTGACACAATCACCTTCCTTTGTCCCTCCAGCCTAGGGGTGGTAGTGGCTCCCTGTTATTGCCAGACTCGGGGTTCCCTCAGAGTCTCCTGTTGGTCCTCTCAGCTTTTCTCTCACCTGTGTAGCATTAAACTCTGTTTTAAATACGCAGTGGGTTCTGTTTTTCTAAGGACATCCTAATGAAGATATCTCAGAAGGCAGATGAGCATGTGGATAGGAGAATGGGCCAAGAGTCATCAACACATAGATAATGAGTTTCTATCATATCACTTACTTCCCTAGGGGCTAATTGTCTCCTTACTTGACTGTCTGGCACCAGCCTGAAAGATCCTTAAATGCAGAAAGACTATCTTATCTCTGTCCATATTCCCAGGGCCAACTCAACACCTGACACAGAATAGGGATTCAATAATGTTTGTTTATTGAATGAAGAAGAGAAGGCACAAATCCTTTGCATTATTTTTAGGTGCTATTAATTGGTGGATACATTTTTATAATAATGCATTTTTATAATAACATTTTTATAATAATCTGAATTAAGGAATTGGAATTGGCCTGGCCCGCATGGCTCAATGGTTGAGTATTGATTGACCTATGAACCAGGAGGTTTCGGTTCACTTCCTGGACAGGGCACATGCCCGGGTTGCGGGCTCCCCTGTGTGGGGAGTGCAGGAGGCAGCTAATCAATGATTCTCTCTTATCATTGATGTTTCTATCTCTCCCTCTCCCTTCCTCTGAAATCAATAAAATATATATTTTAAAAAAAGAAATAGGAATCCCTGAATATTTGTTAGCATATGCAGTCTGACTGCCCTCAGGATTGCCATGATACAAATAAATGAGCAGCAATAAGGTACCCCAGGTGTTAAGTCATCTACCGAGCAGATAAGAATAATTAGAAATCATTGCAGTTGTGTACACTGAAGATAGCAAGTTTGTTCAAGTGGGTTAAACATTCCCCTGAATCCTTTAATCTTGGGAACACAATCAATTTCCCTGGAAATGATCTGCAGAAGTAACCTTAGGCGGGCTCCACATTACCAATGCTGAATTGTAGCTGAGTAAACCGGATGTTACAAACAGGGCATTACGAAACGTAGGTGTTGACTTTGGCCCATAGGAGAATCAGGTAGGTCCCAGAGATCTTTGCTTCTGTCCCCAGTGGGCAGGTCCATGCTGGGCTCTAGGGGCTGTGCATACTTGCATGCTGCTAGATCTGTCGCTGGGAGGGAAGGAACGAGGCCAGTGACAGCTTCAGTGTGTTCTCTGTCTCCTGGTGGTTGAGAACCCATCAGAAATATTTTTTCTTTCTACTTACATTGTGACATTATGATTGATAAGAAATACATATTTGGTCACTCAGATTATATATATATATTTGGTCTTTGTCCATAATTCCTAGCTCATAGCTTCCAGAATTCTTGGAATTTCCTAAGTGTTGAGAGGGTGTTGGTTTTTTCTAAGTGTCTTTTGCTATGTTAATGAAGTGACTTGGAAGGCACCTAAGAGTGGGAATTGTTTGCCAGGGGAGCCAACCTTGGAATAGAGGGTTGGAATGTTCAGGCCTGCTCTTTCATTTCTGGAAAGGGCAGAGGGGCTGGAGATTGAATAAATCGCCAATGGCAAGTGATTTCAGCAATCATGCCTATGTAATGAAATCTCCATAAAAGGACAGGGTTTGGAGAGCTTCCAGGTTGGTGAACACGTGGAGATGTGGAGAGAGGGGTGTTCCTGGAAATGGCAAAAAAGCTCTACAGCCGTTCCCCATATCTTGCCCAGTGTGTTCTTCCATCTGGCTGTTCCTGAGTTATATCCTTCTTCAATGAGGCAGTGATCTAGTAAGTAACACATTTCTCTGAGTTCTGTGAGCCATTCCAGCAAATTAATCAAAACCAAGGAGGGGGTTGTGGGAGGCTTTGCTTGGTCAGAAGTGCAGGTGACAATGTGGACTTGCAACTGGCATTTTGAGTTGGAAGGAATGGTTGCAACCTCCAAAAATGTGGCCAGTCAGTCAGAAGCGCAGGTAGCCTGGGCTTGAGCCTGGCATCTGGTGTGTGTGTGGGGGGGCGGGGTCAGTTTTGTAGGACTGAACCCTTAATCTGTGGATTTGGATGCTATCTCTGGGTAGATAGTGTCAGAATTGAGTTAAATTCTCAGATACACCGCTGGTGTCTGAGCATTCTTTGTTGGTATGGGGGAATTCCCCTGATACTGTTGTAGTTAACCAAGTTATTAATAATAGGAAAGGAGCAAAGGGAAGGCCAAATATTATAGGCATGCCCAGTAAAGTTGGGGGGAACTAGAAAAGGTGCTTGCTGTCAGTGATACCTGGGAATAGAGGTCATTGTTCAGAATAGGTGTGGGGAGATTTGAGGTATTTACTCCCCTAAAAAAAAAGTTCCCTCTCTTGGTCTCTCTTGGTTCCTCTTGGCGGCCCTTGGGACTCTTGTTACAGGGAGTGCACTCTCTTGGCTCCCCTGCATTCATCCACACGGCCCACGGCGGCCATATGGACCCCGCACACAATGGACTAATGCTGATGCTAGCCTGATGCTGAACTGGACCCGACTGAAACATGGAATGGAAACTCTGGACACTGGCTTTGTTTCTAGCTCTACCGAAGCCTGAACTGTACTTCATCCAAGACTGGATTAAGGGAAATGGGACTTTGGAAACCCAGGGATGTATTCCACGCCAAAAAAAAAAAAAAAAAAAAAAAAAAAAAAAAAAAAAATCATTCATCCTCCCATGCGAGTCTCAGAAAATTCTTTCTCTCAAGATATCATAAGGACTGCACTCCCAGCACTCAGAGGGGAAAGGGGTACTCCACTCCCACCCATAGCACTCCTGTTCCCCACCCCATGTTGAAATTGGTCTGGTACATGGAAGCAGCCAAAGTATCCTGTGATAGAGGACTGGATAAAGAAGATGTGGTACATATTCTCAATGGGATACTACTCAGCCATTAGAAAGGATGAAATAGTGCCATTGGCATGGACCTTGAGAACATTATGCTAAGGGAAATAAGTCAGTCAGAAAAGCTAGGAACTATATGATTTCACTCATATGTGGGATATACAACTGAAACTCTTGAACACAGATAGAATCAAATTATTATTAAGGCTGCTAAAAAGAGAGAGAGAGAGGATTTGTGATGATTGCCAAATAAAATAGTTTTGGACATTCAAGTGCTGATATATCATTGAATGAATGATAAGGGGGATAAATTGCACTAAATCTGAGGGGGACTTTTTTGGTCATCAGGGTAGATACAGAGTAAACTTTTTAAAACTCTGAAACAAAAGAAAAATAATAATTAGGAAATCTCATTCTACTTCCTTAATTCACACACCCACACATGTATGCATATCATGTGTTGAGCGTTGTCATTCAAAAACATAGCTTTTTTAAACTCTTGTCTCTGATACTGTTAATTATATTTTCTCTTATGGTGATTGATTGGGGTGAACATATTTTCGCATCATTGCTTAGCATCACAGCACCAGCGAAAACAAAAGAAGAAGGAGTTAGCTTCCCCTTCCCTCTACTGTGGTATAGTGCTTCCTGTTTTAGAGAAATTAAAATTAGGTGTGAGCAGCCACTTTCTCTTGAAAATCATTCTTCTGTATATTTTGGGTGTGTACATGTGGGGGTTGACAGAAGGCCTCTATTAGCAAACTTCCTATACTGTATTCTCTTGTAAGGAACAAAGACAAGCACTTGTACAATGAACATCACTTAGACACATGTTCCAGTGCATTAAAAGTTTTAAAAAAGTTAACTTATGTAAAGAGAACAATTCTGACATCTCATAGGAAGATGTGAGGCACTGATGAAATTATTTAGGCGGAAGTGTTTTGCAAACTCAAAACGTCAGTACAAGTGCAATGTCTTTTTAATGATTGGACCTCATTAGACCCTGGCATTGGCCAAATCTTATCAAACTCAGAAAGTTTTGCTACTTTACCACACCTAGGGGCTGGGATGGGGAAATCTGTTCACAAATAACCTTGCCCTTTGCTCTCTCCCAGTGTGATCTTTTACATGGACAGAAACATTAGGAAAGTGCCTAGTCCTTTGTCAGATTTCTCTTCTTCTATTAGAAAAGTAAATCTACTCAAGATGGGCTCAGTAGACCTCTGTCCTGTGTCACTGACATACACTGAGCAAAAAAGAAAGGGTGGGGTCGTTGCTTCCAAAAGCTCCTAAGGACACTTTAATTAAAGCACTAATGCTACATGCCCAACAAGTTTAGCATGACCCAGCAAGGTTAGTCACTTATGTCATCCCACCCCAGGAGTATACAGAGCATGGCCAACCACAAGACCTTGGAGAACAGGGATACAAATCAGACTGAGTTAGCTGAACCCCTTCTTCAAATCAGCCGTGTTCCTGAGCCACAATCTGAGGAGTAGTGCAGGCTGAGGGTGGCATAGACCACTGTGGATCCTCGTCACAATCTCTTTGTATTATGTTATCTTGTGTCAACCGAGTGTGTGCCAACCACCTGCACAGGGGGGCTGAGGCACACCTCCTCAGACAAAGATTCTGATTTGTATCTTCCATTTGGAAAGGACTTTTATTCTGTTCGTATTTGTGGCTTTTCTCTGTTCCATGAAGGACAAGTGAGTCCAAAGTATTTTAAGTGGAAAAAAAAAGCTCCACACCCCACCTTCATCAACTACATTTACTACCTCATCAATTTTGGATAGTAACTACGTAATTTAGTACTCACCTAGCATTTTCCCTCTGAAAGTGTAAGCACCATATGTGTGATTTGCTTGCCTTGTCATTCTGAAATCTTTTACGCACTGTTCACACATCCTGTTTGTTTAGTGGGTGCAATGCCAATTTAATTGCTGTGAAAAACGTACTTCTGAGTTCTTCTGGGGGAAAAGGAAAATGAAATACAACACACACATGTAAGCTGTTGCTTCATTCTAGTCTAACACAGAGGCTGCTGATGAAATACTTTAACACCATGTCGGGGGTACCGCATCTTGTTGACTTTTTGGTTTTATATTTGCATGTTTTTAAAAAACATGTTATATTGTTTAATTGCTACAGTGCAGGGTGGAAGGACATTTTGTGTCTGAATGATGCATAGTTTCTTCACTCACGTCAAAAGTCTGAAAATTGGCCGATTCTGATAGAGGATTCGAGAAAATGAACATATGTGGTCAATTTGTACTTTTTATGACTCAGCTTTGTGTTTCAAAGATGTTATGACCTCGTTAAACACAAGCAAACAAACAAACACATCTGCAACTGCTACAGCGATTCTGGAGTATGAGGTGTTTGTTGGGTTTGTGTAGGAGATTTATAATGTGCATGATATTACTCATCTGCATTTGTGGGTTTGGATGTGGGAAGGATTTTACCACTTGGTAAATTTTACCCCCTTTTGCTTCTTGGAATTTTTGTATTCAGCTCTAAAATCTCGAATATCTGCTCCCTTGGGCTTTAGGTATCCCCTGGACTCTACATTTATATTTCTGTCTCTTCTCTCTGCCCCGCCACCACCCCCCTGAAAACTTGGTGAATGTTTTGGAAAGTCTTCTGCACAAATTCACTCTCCTCTGTAGCTGAGAGATGTTTTGCCTTCCTACCCTCTCCCACTTGATTTTCCTTAAACGAACTGCCCAGCAGCTTGTCCTGTGACATGTTTAGACCTCAGAGTCTTGCCCTGGTGGTAGGTAATATCTGAAATTCTATATATGTATATGTTGCTTTCTGACCACTTCGAAAATGTGGTCTTTGAGAAGTTGAGTTAAAACCCATGCAGGCTTTCAAATGGTAGCTGCTTTCAAATTCAACATCATTTCCTTTGAGGTTGTTGCTAGGAAATGATTTGACTAACAAGTTTAGTCATCATATCCCGATAACTCGCCAGGAAGATAAATTACTTCCTGTAAGTTATGACAGTTCACCTCCACCCACGGCAGTTCATGATATTACCCAGTTGTCTTCTAAGTAAATGATAGCTCTGAAAATTGTTACACAGAATCTAATTTAAAATATACCCACAAGTACTCACCTAGCACAAAGACATAGTATTGAGAAATAAGTAAATTCAGCCTTTTCTCCCTTTAAATGTGTCAATTACTAAAGCTTTCAATGGACTGTTGATCTAAAATGAGCCTCAGAAAGTAATTTAATCCATTCCCAGACATCTGGACAGACCAGCTAGCATTATGTTAGTCTTCCACAAATACTGCTAAAGCTCCTCATGGCCTTTACCATTTTGCTTTATTTGTGGGTTGTTGTTTTTTTTCTCTCTCAGTTGAATATATCTGGTTCAGAGTATTTGGCCAATGACAGGTCCCACCTAAAAGAGTGGAAAAGAGAAAAACTTGCCAGAACAAACTTAACGGGAGCAAACACCATATTTTAATTTGGACATTGGTCGCAGACCGCACAACACACAAGCAGACAAGAACATGCACATTATTCTGAAATGCTCTAAGTGTGGCCCTAAAACTGCTTCCTAAAGGTTCTAATAGCCTGGCTGTGCTGTCTCCATTGGATCAGAAGGAGAGCTTTCACTGCATCCTTCTAACAGCTGAGTGTTGATTGCAGTTGAGGAGTGACCTGACATTTGATCCTTGTCAAAATGACCCAGGTGCTAGGCGTGTTTTAAGAAGGAAAAAGACAGGTCATGTAATATATAGCAAATTTGTTCCTTCTCTGGCCCAACAAGTTGGGCAGGCCTACCTATGGCTATCTCCCAACGCTGTGTGCTTATCTCATGCAGTTTCTTCCTGCATGCTTGAATCCTTCCACCACTTTTCAATGTCCAGATGAAATTTAGCATGCCGCCAACAGACTGTTTGTGCTTGTTGTTTTCTATAATGTGTTTGCTTGGTCAGTCAAAGAACAACTTTTTCACTTTTAACCCAGAATCCTATTTATTTCGGGCCAATTTATTCACTTTGGCAATATTGTGTGTGTGTGTGTGTGTGTGTGTGTGTGTGTGTGTGTTTTAATATAGTTTTATTGACTTCAGAGAGAAAGGGAGAAAGAGAGAAGAGAGAGAAACATCAATGATGAGAATCATTGATTGGCTGCCTCCTGCACGCCCTCTACTGGGGATTGCGCCCCCAACCCGGGCATATGCCCTTGACTGGAATCAGTCCACAGGTCAAAGCTCTACCCACTGAGGCAAACTGATGAGGGCAATATTTGTTTTTGTTGTCATAAAAAGCATTGATTTTTTTTTATCCTAAAGGAAATCTATTTAATCTATTCCTCTTATTTCAGGGTTGAAAAAACGAAGTGAACTCTCTAAAGTTAACAGACTTGGGGGTAGTTGACAGCTGACACTAGAACCTAGAGCCTTGTGATTTCTAGTCCAGGGTTTTCTTTCTGTTTGTGTTTTTTTTTTTTGTGGGGGAGTCTGGTGGGGTTCATCACCTAATGTATTTTACCATAGAGATTTCAAAAATCCTACTGATTGTTTAAATGAGTGGCTAATTTTTGCTGATTATTAAGATTATATCAATAGTTCTTAAATGATTGAAAATTTAGGGCAAGTGGGGCTTTCTCTCACTTGAAAGTAGGGACAGCATTTTTCATCCTCCCTCTTCTGGGGGCTACTGAAAAATAAGCAAAATATTTACACTTGGTTGTATATGGTGTTGCACCATTTAACTTGCAAGTAATCTGCCTGGACCCATACTTGGAATAGCTTTATTCACATTTTACGTTGTCCTTCCAGAGAGTGCCAAGAATACAAAGCCACTCCCATTTACTTGCTTAAATCTCACTAGGAAGAATTTTAGAAAAAAATTCAAATACATGGTGCTGAGAAATTCAAACTGTATCAGCAAGGTAGGTAGAACATACACTTTCAAACTATTGCTCCAAAAATGTACCTTTTTGTGTATGAAAGTACTTCATTTATGAAAGATCTTTTGTAAACTAGTCTCACATCTAAAACCAAACTAGCATACAAATCCAGAAACAACTAGGGGATACAATAAACAAAATCTAGATAATGTAAATGGAAAATCACTTTCCTAACCTATTTGGTTCTGAACAGGACCTTCTGCCCGACCTTTGCACTAGCCATGGTACCTGATATTTCTTCCAAAGAGAATTAATTAAGGCTCTTTATTTAGTGTGGGAGTATCACTGACTAATGCATGTGGATTAATTTATACTGACGTTCACTACATAGTAATCATCTCAGAAGCAGAAATAGGGCTTTTCTGGATTTGGATCCATTTTTAGAAAGTTCAGATGCAGGTGGGATGAGTTAGAACCATAATCTCCAACCATAAGTCACTTGCCAATCACTTTCATAATGTTTGCCACTTGTGATTTTTTTACCACTTACATAATCAGAGAGAGAGAAACATTGATTTGTTGTTCCACTTATTGATGCATTCGTTGGTTGATTCTTATATGTGTTCTGACCAGAGACTGAACCCGAAATCTTGGCATATCGGGCTGACACTCTAACCAACTGAGCTACCCGGCCAGGGCCTGTCATATTTTTCTTTAAGTTGGTTTAATTTAAAAGTTAAATGTTTATTTAAAAATAAAACCTTATCCCTCCTATAAACAGGAAACCAGCATTACTTGTCATAATAGATAGTAACTGTGAAAATAAAATGAAAACCAAACAATGATGTTATATTTTAATTAAATACTGTCTCCTCCAAAGGCTGTGATCCCCAAATCTGCCATCCTTTTGTTAAAAGGTAGAATAGTGAACATCAGAAGACTGTTAAGCACACACTTGCTTCAAACTGAGAGCTTTCTCTTGAGACAATTGGAAGAACTGCAAGAAAATCAGAAAGGGAGAAGCCTGCCTTTGCAATGTACTTTCCTGCCACTCTGTCTCCTGAGCACCCACACCAGTTCCCGCGGCCTCCCCGCTATTCCGCCCAGGCCTCACGCTGGCCTCAGCCCCTTCACACGCTGTTCCTCCCACTCGGTGGATTCTCCCTACATCCTTACCAGCTCCCTCTCTAACTGGCCTCGACTCTGCTTTTCCAGAGAGGTTTTCCCTGACTGACTACACTCATTAAAATAGCTTCTCATTTATTACCCAGCTATTGATCCTGCCATTCTCTCGTTCGTTTGTTCATTCATTCATTCATTCATTCATTCATTCATTCTGCATTAACTTCCATTGCAGTCCATCTATCCTGCTTCCTTTCCTATCTGACTCTGTTCCTCCCTGAATGGCTGGGTTCTCTTTAATGTACACCAACCAAGCAATAAAAGTAATTTATTCTCCTCTTGTTAGCTAAATAATATTATATGTCATGTACAGTAGGATTAATTTTATAAGAAAAGAAATACGCAAATGCAAAGAGTACCAGAGTGTGCAAAACCTCTTCGGCATTTAATCTCCAGATAATGCAAGTTATAGTGACTTTCGTTTCCTTTGTTATATTTTTATTCATGGCTGATTGAATTCCCAGTAAAAAATCAATCAGAGATGACACAATTTCTGGTTTTGCAATCAGAAAAAAACAATAGTGCTAGTTCCATGTGGAAAAAGGAAGGATGTTAAACGTTAAGTCCACAGAGCATTCAACTAGGGAGCCAGCACAAAATCAAGCTTCATTTTGGTGAATAAATTGAGTGACAATCTATTCTACAGAGCTCAATTTAAATCCTAACTCCAGGCAGCCATTTCATAATGGGTTTCTTTGGTCATAAAAGGTGACCGTGGGTCACATGAGGTGATGTTAGAAAAACAAATCAGGGCTTCAGTGGCGCTGGTGGTGATTAGTTATCTTTCTCTCCCGGGAAGAAAGGCTGCCCTGTGATGCCAATAAGCTTGTCAAGTCTTCAGACTCACCCACCCCTGGCCAATTCTATGTGGAACATTACAAAGCAGGCTAATGCTTCAAAGTTAAGATCTGTTAAATTAATAACTCCATTTTCCCCAATTAAGAATTTGTTTTGCACTTATGAAATTGAACTATAGCCTCATGTTTCTTTTTAATGCAGGGAAATTCCAGTGAAGCAAATTTGTCTTCTTCATTTATGTATATTGGAGCGAGGTTTATTTATACTCAGTGAAATAAAAGCTTTTTTGGTCGTTTCTCCTTTTCCCAGGAAAGAAACCTTAATCTCCTTTCTGAAAATGATTCTATTTGGGCAGCAAATCCTACATTGAAAATTGTTCCAGATCTCAAGTTATGTAACCTGAACAGATGGCATACGCATGGCTTTGACATGTCAGGCTGCAGTCACAAGAGACGCTGAGGAGCCGGGTCTGGAGCCGTGCAGTGAACAAGCAGGCAGATCCTCTGAGCAAGCAGACACGCGTGGGATAACATTAACTAAACTCTGGCTCAACTTCCCATGTTCACGGCCCAGGAGCAAATTCCTCAGGATCGTGAAACAGGTACACATAGTCCTGGACAAACTAGTGGTAAATTTGGTTGAATCGTAAAAATAAACAAATCTCTCCTGTGGGAGCAAAGTCTCTCAGGGAATGTTATACCAGAAGAGAGAATTCGGTTTGGTAATAGTTGAAATGTCACAGGCAAATGGATGTTGAGCTGACTGTATTCTAATTGTGCCTTGGGCTTGGAGCACAAGGGGGCAAAATGGCTAAAAATCCCCATCTTCACAGAGCTTGCAATTCAGTGGGGGAGAAAGACAAGCAATCAAGCAATCAAACAATCAAACAACAAATGAACAAACAAACACACGACAGTGTTAAATGTCAAGGAAAAGAATGATCCAGAGAAAAGGCTTAAGAAGAGGTTTGTAGGAAATTTAAATAGGGTGGCCACAGAAGTCCTCTTTTCTTTTTCTTTTTCTTTTTTCCTTCTAATTCCTTTCTTTTTTCTTTTTTAAATTTTTTTAAAATTTTTTTATTGATTAAGTTATTACATATGTGTCCTTATCCCCACATGATCTCACTCATTTGTGGAATATAATGAACAACATAAACTGATAAACAAAAACAGACCCAGAGACAGAGAAGCATCGATCAGACCGTCCTCTTTTAAAAAGATGACTGGAGTAAAGATCTGAAGGGAATGAGAGTGCAAATCTTGTGTATGGGGGAAAGCATTTTAGAGAGAGGGAACAGCAAGTGCAATTGCTTGGAGTCAGGGGAGACCTGGAGTCCAAGGAACCACAAAAAGTCCAATGTGGTTGAAGCAGAGTACACCAGGGGAGGGTCGAGCAAGATGAGATTTGAGAGATAATGTGAGGTCAGATCACATGGAGTTTTAAAGATCGTAGTTTGGAATCTACCTTTTATTCTCAGTGTTATGGAAACCATGAGGAGGGTTTGAGCAGACAAAACATATGGTGTTAAATTATTATTTAACAGGATCACTCTTTGTAGGAAATATACTATAGGGTAGTAAGGACAGAGCTAAAAGGTGAGGGTAGGAGGTTATTGAGAGAGAATGAGGTAAGGGACAGTGGTGGTTTGAGGCAGCAGTAGAGGTGGTGGGAAGTGGGCAAAGCCTGGCTGTATTTTGAAAGTAGAGCCAACAGTTCTGGTTCATGGATTAGGTGCAGCAGTGTGTACGATAAAGAGAGGACTCTAGGATCATGTCAAGGTTTTGGGCTATGTGGCTGGAAGATGGAGTAGAACTTAGAAGCTTAGTGAAAAGGAGAAGAATGTGGGAGAGAGGAATAGGTTTGGAGGATATTAGTAGTTCAGTCTGAGAGATATTGTTTGAGATGTCTATTGGACATCCAGTAGAGATGTTGAGTGATCAGTGGGATGTATAAGTCTGATGTGTCAAGGAGAGATTTGGGTTAAAGAAAAACATTTGGAAGTCATAGGGATATACATGGTATTTAAAGCCACAAGGCTTAATGAGTTCACCTAGAGAGAATGAGAATAAGTGAGTATGGAGAGAATGAATGTTTCTTTTTTGGTTTTGGTTTTGTAATCCTCACCTGAGGATATTTTTTCCATTGATTTTTTAGGGAGAGTGGAAAAGAGTGAGTGAGGGAGGGAGAGGAAGAGAAACATTGATGTGAGAGACATATTGATTGGTTGCCTCTTGCACGCATCCCTACAGGGGCCCAGGATCAAACCTGCAACCTAGGTACATGCTTTTGACTGGGAATCAAACTCGTGACCCTTTGGTAGTTAGGCCAACACTCTAACCACTGAGCAATATCAGCCATGATGAGAGTGACCATCTATCTGTATGGAATGCTGCTGTTAAGTAAAATAAGTTGATGATTAGATTTATCCATATACAAGTTATCATTGATCTTCATAACAGCAGCTATATGGAGTTTAGGGCAAAAGCCTTTCTAGAGCAGATTCAAGAGAGAATGGATTTAACACTATTTTGTATTAGTTTCACATGTACAGCACAGTAGATAGACATTCATATAGGTTACAAAGTATCCCCTCTGATAATTCAAGTGCCCACCTGGCACCATAGATTGTTAATACAATATTGTTAACTATATTCTCTATGCTTTACCTTACATCCCCATGGCTATTTTATACCTACCATTTGGTACTTCTTAATTCCATCGCCTTATTTCACCATGTTCCCCAATACCCCCTTCACTCTGGCCTTTGTCAGTTTGTTCCCTGTATATATAAGTCTGTTTTGACTTTGTTCATTTACTTTGTTCTTTAGATTCTGCATATAAGTGATATCATATGGTATTTGTTCACTACTTCCAATTTCTCCATTCTCTCTTTAACATTTTTTAAAATTATTTTTTATGATTTTATTTTTTGATTATAGGTTGCATTCAGCACTCAGCTTCATGGGAAACAACTTTACTCAACTATAATACAGTTAGATGAACATTTTCTTTTGCCTTTAGTCATATAGATTCCACCTATTTCCAAAATCACTTAGATCGGCACCTTTTCCACCTACCTCCTCCAGTGAAGTTGTTTATATATATTTTTAAAAAGTTAGATTGTATCTGTTACTTCCTGCATTCTATTCTGGAATCCCTCAATCTCAAGTTTGCATACATTAAGGTTTACTCTTTGTGCTGTAAAGTTCTGTGGGTTTTGACGCATGCATAGTGTCACGTATCCATAATTACAGTATCATACAGAATAGTTTCACCACCTGGAGAAATTGCCTGTGCTTAAACTATTTAACTCTTCCACCCCTGGAAATTACTGATCTTTAAACTGTCTCTCCAAAATGTCATATAATTGGAACCAACAATATATAGCTTTTTCAGACTGCCTTCTTTCATTTAGCACTAAGCATTTAAGATTCAGCCATGCCTTCTTGTGACTTGATAGATTACTTATTTTTACCTCTGAATAATATTCCATGAGATGTGTGGATGTGCCAAAGTTTATTCATTTACCTATTGAAGGATATTTTGATAGCTTCCAATTTTTGGTGATTATAAAAAGAGCTGCTATAAACATTCATGTGTAGGTTTTTGTGGACGTAAATTCTCAAATCAGTTGGGTAGTACCTAGGAGTGCAATCGCTGAATTACATGCTAAGACTATATTTAAATAGCTACCCTATTTAATAACTTTTGCCACTACTCAAAATCACCCCTATAACCATCGACAGCCATCACCATTAGTTATCTCATTCTTCTATCCCCATTCCAATTTTCAGCACATGAATATTGTTACTGAGCTTCTTTCCTGTGTCAGAATAATTATTCGTTATACTTCTTAAAGTCCTTTAACCTACACAATCACAGTAGCAGTATAGTAGTCAGTCTGTTCAAGGGAGAATCCTGACTCTGTCCTTAAACCATGCCCTAACCCTGAGAAAGTATCTTAATCCTTTTACCTGTAAAAGGGGATGCAGCCCTAGTCTGGCTGGTTTGGCTCAGTGGATTGAGCATCAGCCCATGGATTAAAGAGTTGCAGGCTCAATCCCTGGCTGGTGCCAGTAGAGGCATGTGAGGGAGGCAACTAATCAATGTGTCTCTCTCACATCGATGTTTCTCTCTGTCTCACCCCCTCTCTTCGACTCTCTCTAAAAAATCAATGGAAAATATCCCCAGGTGAGGATTAAGAACAACAAAAAAAGAAAACAAAAAGGGGGGATACTAATAGCACCTATATAAACCTTGCTCAGTGTGTTGTGAGGATTTCATGTGCTTAGAGCAGTGCCCTTCTTTCACCAAGCCCCACTGCTGTTTGGAGGCTCAGCCGAGATTAGAATGCAAATCTGCTTGTTTCTATTTCTATGCTTCTTCCACTACAGAGGAGATAACACCCAACTTTAAATACTTTTTATTGATTTTTTATTGATTTTTAGAGAGAGAAGAAGGGACCGGGATAGAGAGATAGAAACATTGCTGAGAGAGAAACATCTGCCTCCTGCACATGCCGTACTGGGGACTGAGCCTGCAAGCTGGGCATGTGACCTGACAGGGAATAGAACTGGTGACCTCTTGGTTCATAGGTGACTCTCAACCACTGAGCCACACAGGCTGGGTGATAACACCCAATTTATTTTCCTGCTACCTTGCCAATATGTGGATCTCAATAACACCAAAGCAATTGATGTAACTATTCAATTTAGGAAAGCTTATGGTAATTTTTGTGTATAGGTGTGGTAGGCAAAGGATCTGTTTTTAGTTATATAGTAGAATTGAAGTCATTGGCAGAAATTGTCTTTTATCTTCTTTAAACGAAAGGGTAAGATCAATAGATTTCATTTTAAGGTAAAGGCGCTCAGATCAATGAATGGGCTAAGCACTGAAGTAGTTTAATGATCCATGAATTAAACTGTATGAACATGAATTGTGCATTAAACTCTATGGACACACATGGATCTGTTTAGAAACAAGTTTGGGCAGTTCACATCTGGTACGTAGTGTTTTCAGAGTAAGGTTTAATTATTTTAAGAGGTTTGAGAGCTCTGTATTCCAGCCAGAGAATGCTTATCTGTTTTATGCTAGTTTTTACCTGCAGAGTTTTTGTCCCTGTGATATCATTTCTTTGCTCCTGTATTTTTTAAATAGCACCCAAGGATATGTTTTTATTGATTTTTAGAAAGAGGAGGAAAGATAAAGAGAGAGAGAGGGAGGGAAAGAGAGAGAGAAACATCAATGTGAGAGAGAAACATTGATTCATTGCCTTCTGTACTTGCCCCGACTGGGGATCGAACCCATAACCAAGTTATATGCCTTGACCAGGAATTGACCTTGAAACCATTTAGTGTATGGGATGATGCTCCAATCAACTGAGCCACTGGGCCAAGGCTGCTTCTGTATTTTCAAGTGCATCGTACAAATGTTGTGACTGAGTATGCTGGCAGTTACTAGGAAAAATTTAATAAGTATGTTATTTCAAGATAGATACACTAGGGTTTCCCCTATATGGTCAAGTTGACTTCTTATGATTATTTAGTTGATTATGTAAAAGGTGAATGTGCAAAAATTATCAAGGACTGAAATGCAGAGATTAATATTATGTAATCAAAATAAGCAAATAAAAAATTCACAAATGCTTTCACACATGTACACACATGCACACATATATGCATATACGTGTATTCACACATGCATGCACAAGCATATTTTTGTTGCAATCTGTTTGGCTTGGACTAGATGTATGTGTAGCACATGACTGGAACTATCAAAAAGGATCACCGGGCTTCCAAATCACTTGCAATAATTTACATCAGTTAAAAATGCTTGAATTATCCAATTAATCAGGGTCACAATCTAGTTTGGAAACCATCTATAGATAAAAATTCCAGACATAACAGAAAAATTTAAATATGTAGACATCTTTATAAAGATATTAATTTTTCAGCTAAATGCTAATTATATCTTAGTTCTTTTTCAGAGAAGAATTCTGACCAAATCATCCAGGGTTCTGTTTACAATGATAATGTGAAGGATAGCTCTCCATTGGGGGGCATCAAATGTTTGCACCTTGAATATTGGTATCAGAATTCAGAAGTATTTACTGACCTATATATGTTTATCAGGAAAGCAGAAGGTGTGGAATTTTTGCTCATTAATTCACTTACCTCATCATTCTACAAATATGCAGCACTTACTATGTACCTGGCATTGGTCTTCACACTAGAGAACAGACAATCCAATAGTGTTTGGGGAATTGAAACAGTTATAGAACCAAGTGATTTGATTGACTAAATGTTTTTATGTGAAGTTGAAGACTTAGGTGAATTACAATGGCCAAAAGTTTTGACCAGTTTTACCTGTGTATACCCAATATGACCATAGCCACCTTCCACTAAATCTCTCTTGCCTGCTTTCTAACCATTGGCTAGTCGTGTCTGTAACTCTGAGTCTATTGGCTATAGTTGAAAAAACTCAGTGACTTGTAACTGCAAACAACCTTTAATCTATTCACATCAACTTCTCTAAGTGCAATGAGAGTCACACAAATGTGCCATTTCATACCATAAAATGAGGCATGAGGTTTTAAATTTTCACTTAAAAAAACACAAAATGAACCCCCAAATGACTCTAACAGAGGTGGGGAACATTCCTTAGAACCTCTTTCTACTGTCCATTTCTTGGCACTGTTTTCCTATAATTTATTTCTTTTTCTGTATCACAGACAACTATTTGGTAAGTGTATTTCATTCCCTTGCAATTATATTTGCAGAACATATCATTTTATTTTAATGAAAACGTTTTTGAACTGCAGCCAAATTGCTGTAGGACAAGCAGATTTTGTTTTCTTACAATTTAATTAGTAAAAAAATGAGAATACCAATATTGAAATGTCATAAATATGAAGTTTTAAGTTAAACATCTGTGTCCCCTTAAAGGAGAATATCACTTCTGAAGCTTAGGAACTTCTATTAGTCAACAAATCAGTTAAACATACATTTGCAATGAAAGGAAATTCCCATTGGCTTGGTTGAATTCTTTTTGGTTTATTGCAGGATTATTTCATCACTATAAAAATAGGAACAAACACATAAAATTATAGAAAAATAAGAAAAAATAGCTAAATAGGCTCCACTATGTAAAGGATTCTGATGTGCTTCACTGAACACAAGATATAACCCGAGTCCCCAAGAAACCTGTTCCTCTCCCTGGCTTGACAGAGCATCTGTTTCTCACAGATGTCTGAAAGGATAGCCAGCCTCTCTGGATGGCTGAGGTCCATTTCTGCTCATTGCACTATTGTGATTACACTTATTCTCTTTGTTAGAGTTGGAAGGCTGTTGGTGATCGTGCTGAATAGACTTCAAATTCAATGTATGCTCAATGCTATGGACTGAATGTTTGGGTCCCCCCAAATTCAAATATTGACATCCTAATCTCCCATATGATGATATTTGTAGGTGGGGCTTTTGGGAGGTAATTAGGCCACGAGGGTGTAGCCCTCATGAAGGGGATTAGTGCCATTATAAGAATAGACAGGGGAGAGATGATCTCTGTCTCTGCCATGTGAGGACACAGCAAGAAGGTGGCCATCTGTAAAGCAAGAAGGTGGCCCTCACCAGAAGCCAGCCATGCTGGCACCCTGATCTCAAACTTCTTCCAAAGGGATGAGAAATAAATTTCTGTTTAAGTCACCCAGTCTATGGTATTTTGTTGTAGTAACCCAAGCAGACTAAGACATTCTTGTACCCAAAAGAAAAGTCACACTTAATTCATGGCCCATGGTTGTACAAACACTGTGTCCAGTACCACCAACAAGTGAGTGAAAGGAAATAATAAACTCTTACTTAGATATTGTGAAAAGCTTATATCCAATACTATAGAAGGGGCATCTGCTCCTCTTAGTTCTGGGGATTGTTATCCTATATAATAAAAGGCTAATATGCAAATTGTCCCCTTGACCAGAAGTTCGACCAGGGGCCGGGGCTGGCCGGCTAACCACCTGTGGCCCTTTCCTCTGGCCAGTCCATCCCTATTGGCCCTGACTGGGGTGGGCTGGCTGACCCCACCCATGCACGAATTCCTGCACAGGGCCTCTAGTCTTTAATAACTTAAGAGTGACACAGACAAGCTAGGGTGAGAGTATGATTGTTGTGTTCCCCACTGAATCACCGTCCTGGTGCAGAGCACTCAGTGGACACTCAGAAATACTTGAGTGAATGAGAGGAGAGCACCTAGAACTGTGGTTTTGAAAACGGGCCATGTGGTTGAAGAAATGAAGATATTCAGCCAGGGAGGAGGAGACTCAGTGGACCCAGTAGTTCTCTTCAGAGTATTTGAAAGAAATTTTCATGTAGAAGAAGACTTTTAGACTCAATCTAGGGAACAAAAGAAGTGACTGCATAAAGAAGAATTTAGAGTTACAGCTGCCCCAAATGGAAGAGTAACCACTGTAATAACTATTGATAACTCTCGACCATTCTAATTCTTAATTAGTTGCCCCATCTTCTTGTCCCTGGAGTCGCTCATTTATTCATCTATTCATTCAAAAGTACATATTGAGCACTTTCGATATACCAGGCACTCTATTAGGTGCTGGGGAAACAAGAGTGAACCCAAGAAACACGACCTCTTCCTTCCTTTAGTTTATAAGCTAGTGAAGGAAACAGACAAAAATGAAATCATACACTGCAAGTGAATTGCTTAAACAGGAACTGCATGTTCATTTGTTAAGGATAGCAAAAAGGGAAATTCTGAATCACATGTAAGGACTAAATCCAAGGTAGGGATTCCTGATATTCTACATTTTCTCCCTGAATTCCCATCTTCATTCCCCTCACCTCCACTCTAAGTCGCCACTGGGTCTTTACCACTTTAAGTCTAGTTCCCACACCCATATCACAAAGTCATCCCCATGGCTGCTGACACCCCCAACTGGGTTCACATCTCTAGTCCAGCAATGTACAAATGACAGTGCAATTATACTCCCTTGCAATTATATTTGCAGAACATATCATTTTATTTTAATGATAAAATGCATTCCAGGAAGTCCTAATGCAGCTGGTCTGCTTGTCACAGGTTGAGAAACAAGATTCTTTTGTGTAGTGGGCTGAATGATGGCTCCCCAAAAGATGTCTACACCCAAGTCCCTGGAACATATGAATGCTACCTTATTTGGGAAAAGTCCTTGCAGACATAATTGAGTGATGAATTTTGAGATCAGATCATCCTGTATTCCCCAGGTGGGCTCTAAATGTAATGACAAGTGTCCTTACAGGAGACAAAAGAGGAAACCATACAGAAGAGAGGGTGACTGAAGCCCGAGGCAGACTCTGAAGTGCTATGGCCATAAGCCAAAGGGAGACAGGGATGGCTGACAGCCACGGGAGGCTGGAAGAGTAAGGAATGCTTTTTCCTAACACCTTGATTTTGGACTTCTGGCTTCCAGAACTTGGAAAAAATAAATTTCTGTTGTTTTGAGCCACCCAGTTGGCGGTATTTGTTACTGCAGCCCTAGGAAACTAATGCATTATGCTTCCCACCATCCAACACAAACAACTCTTCACAGAGCTGTCAGGGGGATCTTGTTAAATGCAAATGTAACCATCTCACACTCCTGCCTCAACCCTTTGATGTCTCTTTGCAGCCTGTAGCAGCACTTCCTTTCCAGTGTTCACTTGAGTGACACACTCCCCAGGGGTACACAGATGATGCTCAATGGAGTTAATGCTACTTACCCTCTCACTCAAGAATTCCTATCAGAATGGAACTGAGTGAGGTGAAACTTTTATAGGGATAGATGCTCTAATTGAGTGATGAAAACAAAAGCAGAAAAGAAAACGATTTTCAAACTACTGCAGGCCAGTAGATTACTTGGAACGCACCCCTGCTGATCACACTTTGCTGACTGCCTGGCATCGCCTGGTGTCCACCCCCCACTTCAGACTTCTCCCCCGAGTGTGTTATGCTTCAGAGTGCCAACTGGCTTCCAGGTCCTAGGACACAACTTGCTCTCTTTGCCTTTGCACACACGCTTCCCTTTGCTTGTAATGCTCTTCCACACTTAGCCACCACCTCCTAACTCCTATTCATCTTTTAAAGCCAAGTTCAAAAGCCATTTACTCTAGAAAGCCTTTGTATGCCCACAAAAGTTTTGATCATTCTCTCTTGTATGCAGTGACCTTACTTCCTATAAAATATAAATCTCATTTTACTTACTGTGCTATACTCTAATCCTTTTTTATGTGTCCCTTTCCTTGAAGACCAGGCATTTAAAACTCATCTTAGTATTCTGAGTGTCCAGAACATAGAAGGAACTCAGTACCAGTCTATTGAATTACATTGATTCAGAATTCATGCTCTGGAATCAGTAATTATATTTGAGGCTTGCAATAATTCTTTTGTGAAGAAAATAGCATAAATTCATAATTTCAAGGCAGTGGTTGTGAGAGGCTGGTAAAGATGGGGAAGAAAATGCATTTATTCCTTAGGACACTCATTTATTAGGCAGCTGAACTGGGTTTCTTAGAATCAATATGAGAACTGTTAACATGATCATCTATTCTACAAAGACCTGGTAATAAAATTGAAAAATAGATACTTTTATTCCCACAAAAAGACAAAACAAAGCAAAACACCTAAATGTAGTTTTGAGAGTGAGACAGCATTTTCTCCTCATGTTTCACATGCAGATTTGTCCTGGATCCCAGCCCTTGTAAACTGTCATTTGCCTGTGTCCCTTCACGTAGCTTTCTCGGCCCTCCCAGAATAGCCCGGCTTCCCACAGAGACACTGAAGGGCATTGTGGCTCAGGGTTCCTTTGGGAATGGATGCTGGGAATAAAAACATAACAATACCATTTCCACAAGTCCTCTACCACGGCTTAAAAGGAAGCCTCTGGCTAAAAGCACTGTTTCTATCCCTGTCCTGAAGTGGGGGTTCTGCCTGAGCTATTTTCGGCCTTATTGCCAGTTGCCGCTGGCCAGTGGCAGGATTTCACACTCGGCTGCCACTTCTTATTATTGCCCACTGCTTCCTCTCTCAGTAAGGCTTCTCCTCCCTGGCAGGCCAGGCCGACCTGTCTTTCTGGGCCAGGTGGATGCTGTATTTGCATTTGTCTAGGTAGACTCTGCACCTCACCTTTCAGAAAAAAAGATGCATTCTCCCCTTCAGCTGTGAGTGCAGGAGATTTAATCACTTTCCTAGGAAGCTGTAAATGCAAACAAAGTAGACTCCTCTACCCTGGGACACTGAGCCTAGAGGTTTTCTTGCACTCTGGCTTCCGGTGGGACGCAGCCAATGGGAGCCACAGAAGTACACTGGACAGGGAAGTGAGGCCAAGGCTTATGTCCCATGACTCTCTCCCTGTGAAGTCACCTCAGGGTAGGTATGTTTCTTGACCTAAGTCACTGCTCCTCTCAAGGTGTTTCTCTCTTGATTCCAGTAACTGGTACCAGTAACTTTGTTCTTTGTGGCACAGGTGTGTTAAGTGCTCTGCGGTTACTAACCTTGAGTTTTAGTACCATCCTGTGTGGCTCTACTAATCCGCCCCCGCCCCCACACACACCTTTATAAACCTTCAAGTTGAATGTGCCGTCGAAGCTCTTACTAATACATTCACTTAGACTGGAGTTACACTAAGAGGTTTCATGAACAAGCATCTTTTTGGTTTTAAGGGATTATTTGGTTTCAAGGAACAGAGACTCACTGAGACTTTGAATGAAAAGAGGACTGATTGAAAGGATACAGGGAATTGAAAAACAAATGAAATACAACAAGGGCAAGTCACCCCCTGGGAGAACTAGAAAGATTCCTTTTATTAATCTCAGATCTTGCTTCTCAGTTTCTTGTTTCTATCATCTCTTACATTTTCTCTATAGAGCATCTTCCCTTGTCTTGATTCGTCCTTCATATCCTATCCCATAATTTCATCCTGTGCATGATTTTGGCTTGCTAAGAAACTGACTTAATTTTTCACATCTGACCTGGCAGTTGCCCTTAGAAAGAAAGTAGAAATTATTGGATCATAAAGCAAATTAATAGGAAAACTAACAAGATTGTAGTTATCCCAATGAGGAGATGAAAGCAAACTGAAATCTTTTTTTTGGAAGAGGTAGTACAATGAATGTTTTGCAAATAATGGGAAGTTGAGTTGATAAGATTGCCACCTAACTATTTCTAGAGTCATAAATGGTGACCCCTGTTTTCTATGTCTCGGGTTTCTCAGAAATGAGAGTCGAGGCTTCCAGGCAGTTGAAGAGAACATTGCTCTCAGTCACGATACTTTAGGGACAACATGGAGTGGGAGGATGGAGTGTTCTGCACATAGCAGTCTGGTGGCTCTGCCTCCCTCAAGCTGGTCTGAATGTCTCTGGGAACTCAGGATATGTTTTTCTGAACCTTAAAATGGTGATAAAGAATCCACAGCAGTTTCATAATGGTTGAGTTTATTAGATTTCAAGAGAGACTTTGAGTAGTCTATGATGGGACATCAGACCCTTTCTTCTGGTGTGCCCAGGCCCTAGCAGTGAATTAGAGAAATGAGTAGAGGGCCAAAACTGGGTTGCTTTCAGCCAAGATGCCATTTATTGCTAAAAAAAAAAAATCATTTACTTTAATGTCCTTATTTTCCATGAAGAAACCAAGGCCCACGAAATTTAAATGATCTACTCATAGTCATAGCCATAGTCATATAGAGAGTTGATGTATACTGTCCCAATTGCTCTTCTTTAATTGATTATCTACAGTACCGGAGGCATTTTCAGACCTAGGATGGTCAGTAGAGAGGCAGATTTCAGTGTTTATGGAACGCCCTTGGAAGAGTGACTTCCACACGGGGTTGATAAGGCTTGGGAGCATCCATATAATTTACTGTCCCAACTGGGGCCATTTTGAGAGTGAAAATGAGAGCTGTTCATAAGAGGGTCAGAACATCAGGCATAATCTGAGAATGTCTCTCTAAATAAGAGGTCACAGCAGAGAAGCCGAGAAGAGGAAACTTTATGTTACTGCATAAACCCAGAGAGGCCAGAAGAATAGGCGCCTATGAGACGTGATCTTTGTCAGCAACGTTTGCCAATGTTCTGAGCCTCTGGTTACTGAAATCTAGAAGATGGACTCGTTTAAAACACAAAGCCTTGGGCTGAGGTTCTTTATGTAATTGGGGGTTTACTGTTCTCTTTGATGGGAAAGGGGAGCCATTTCTCTCTCAAATTACAGACCACTAGTCTGTTGGATAGCTCTCAGAAGCACTCATGTCTTCTCAAATTATGGGGTTAAGTTTTTCAGCCTAGTACCTTGTGTGAGGAACAAAGAGGCTATGGCATCAATTCCACTAATGATTTTGCTCTATTCCCTTTTATTTCAGAAAAAAATAGCCACAAATAATGGAAGTCCTTTTATAGTGCAGGTCAATTTTCTCATTTATCACACTTTGTCGTAAACAGGGGACTGAATTATTTAATCTGTCTCCGGGATACTGGCCATTAATGCTTCTTCTATGTCTGTGTCATGGCATCATTGTCAAAGTCTTGTGCCCATTGAACTCCAACCTAAATTATAGAAAATAGGGTCGTGTTCTAAGTCCTTTGTCTCTTTTTTTCTAATATATATTTAAATTAACTTGTTACTATTATGCAAATGAATAGGATCTATGTCTTCCAGATAGAGCAAAAAGGACATCAAATTTCTGTTGAGGGCTGGTTTTATTTTTTCAAAACAGAAGCAGATGAACCTACTGACTAATAATTTCCAGAAAGAGCAATATGGCTAAACTAAATAAACTAAAATCTCTCCATTGTTAATCTTCCTCAATTAGTTAAAATAGAGAACAACTCCATCAAATAGATAATTCATTCAGCCATTTGTTCTTTCTTTCCATCAGTAACCTTGAGTTCTTTTGGCCAAATCCTGTGCTAGATTAATATATCATGTTAATTTTTGGTATATTTTTTTTTAATCTATCTGCCTAACCCAGTGGTCGGCAAACCGCAGCTGGAGAGCCACATGCGGCTCTTTGGCCCCTTGAGTGTGACTCTTCCACAAAATACCATGTGTGGGTGCACACGTATAATGCGATTGAAACTTCGTGGCCCATGTGCAGAAGTCGGTTTTCGGCCTGGGCGAGTCTATTTTGAAGAAGTGGCGTTAGAAGAAGTGGGGGGTGTTGGTCAGTTGGGAGACTGGGCGCAGGCGGGCTGCGGGATACGCAGCGTGGGGGAGGCGCGCGTGATTCATGCAGGAGTTGAGTGAGCCAGTCAGTCAGCAGTCTCATTGTACAGTGGTTAGTGCTAGTCGCGTCTGCAAATCGCGCGCGGGTGACAAAAGATAGATGAAACAAGTATATAAGACGAGTGTGGATGGGAGAGTTGGAAGGGGTCGACCTCAGCGAACATACCTCAATCAGATTGAGGACGTTTTTGGCAAAGGCCAGCTTAGGAGTACCCTAATTAAGATAATAACAATGTTCCTACCTATATAGTTTAAGTTTAAAAAATTTGGCTCTCAAAAGAAATTTCAATCGTTGTCCTGTTGATATTTGGCTCTGTTGACTAATGAGTTTGCCGACCACTGGCCTAACCTATCAAGACAAAATAATATGAAAAATTAGATATTTTCCAGAAGATTTAGTGAAGTGTCATCATCATCAAGGCAATCAATTGTTAATCCTACTTTTAATACTTTTTCATGTCAAAATCATATTTTCCACGTTGGTCCAGAACTCTGCAGTGTCAATCACGTACCTAGCATGTAATCGTGGATAGATTTTAAGATTTTTCTTTTGGAGAAACATTAACCTAGATTCTAGGCACCCTCGTAGTGTTGCCAGCATTGAAAAAGAGTGACTTTTTGGCCAGCTTTGAATGACAACTCTTCTTCCCTCATTCCCACTTTCTCAGGTGCCTGGCTAAATCTCCCTGCATTTAAAAATAGGGTTAACACACACTTTCCACTGTCAGAAAATGCCCTTTGACATTTTCCAAGGTTTCCCTTGCGGCATCTGATATGTAAAGGGGACAATCCAAAGGAGATTACCTGGTTCTCCGTCCAGTTTTCTCTCTCTGTGTTGGGTTAGAGCAGCTTCTCAGCCACAGTGTCTACACACCTACCTGACCTGTGGGAACTCTCAGCATTACATCAGCTGGAAGGCATTCCAGGACCTCATTATTAATGACCTTATTTAATGAAACATGCTGTATAACAAAGAAATTTAATGTTTAAATACAAAATTATAGTTATACATCATTGTATATCCTCGATGTAATAAAAGGAATCATTTTTTCGTCATTTACTTTTCTACTTAAGAAAAGGGTATTACTCCCTCCTAATCCTTCAAGTCTAAGTTGAAGTCAGGCTGTTTCATATTTGACACCACTGGGGAAATATGGAAAGGAGGAAATCATGGAGAGGCCAGAGTTAGGATTTTTTAGTTTGTGATACTTTGTAGGTACATTGTAGTTTTCCCTGAGTCATTCTCTCCACTCCTACTTTTGGGAAAGTAGGGGCTATTGTTGGACTACTCTTTGTGTCTTAATTCCTACAAAATCCAAGTAGAGGCTTTTACAAAGTTGTCATTTGTTATTAATGCTACTATAAGTAGAGGATCAAGTGAAGTTTAGTAAAGTTTAAGGCAAGACCACAATCAAGATATGGAGTTTCTTGGAAGTAATTCTTTCTATTCCCTCTTATGAGAAAACATAAGGGTTGTATGTACTAAGAAATTAAATTGTCAATACATTTTGATCCTCATGAATAGATAGTAAATAATCCTATTTAGTACATGTTCATCACTTAAAAATTAAACATAGACTCTTTAAACAATTCAATAGTTAAGTTGAGAGGGATCATGGGAATGGAAGAAAGAAGGACCATTTTGGAAAAGAGCTCATGTTGCAAGTAATTTGGTATTCATCAGTTAGAGCTGACGTTTGCCAATGATTTACTTTATTTTCTAAATTCAAACAGTATTAAGATGGAAGTGGAAGAGGGCACAGAGAGGATAAATGGTGATGGAAAAAATGAAAAAAAAGTATTAAGATTATACCCACGATAATGTCCCCCTAACTTGCACTTAAATGTGCTCTCTTGAGTGGGAGAGAAACAGAGGAAAGAGATGCAGAAGGAATTAATTATCCATAACTAAAAGTTTCATGGCAATGTGTTCTACTTGTAAGCATATATGTACTTTTGTTTTGATGGAACCACAGAATTAAATCATTATATAATTTCACATAATCTTTCCAATAAAATGCCATCCCTGAGTTACAATTTCATTGTATGTCTCCAGGCTTTATATAGGATCACTATATGAAAGTTTTCTAGAACACTTTCCTAATTTTATAAAATGGTAGTTGGAGATATTGTGTCCCATTGTTTGGGGACCATACGATAATTAATCCTCGAATTCAGGTTAAACATTTTTATATTTACCTGAAACATCCTTCTCTTAGACAAAGGTACAATATAGCCCAATATATTTCTATTTTTGTCAAAGCTACTAAAAATCTTCAAATTTGATTCATTGCTCAGCTGTAGCAAGTCATTTAATTCAAGTACATGGTGACTCTTATTTCTTTTATTTTAAAAGTTGACCATATATTTTTAAATATGATGATTTATATTAGCCACATTGAAATGGAAAAAAGGTATACATATAAAATAGATCAGAGTAGGCATTGACAATTATAAATTCTGTTTTTAATTGCTCTTTAAAAAACTCTCATTATCCACGAGTTGTAATGTTTTATTTTGTTTTTGACAAGATGGGCACTACTTATAAGGCTGAAATATAACTTATTTGATAGTGTAAACGGGTATCATTATAAATAGAAAGGTTGTTGAAAATATATATGTTTTTTTCTGGCAGAATTATTAGAAGTGATCATAAAAATAACTTCCAATCCTTTGCCAAATCTGCTAATGGCCAAGAATAAATATTAGTTGCTTTGTTAAAGTGTTTATTTTCAGAACTTTACGATCTTCCAGACATTATTGGCCTTAAAAATAATTATGGGTATGAGATTTTGTTCAACACTTTAAAGTTCACCTTGGTAAATTAATGCATGCTTTCCTTTACCATGTCTTTATGGAAAAAGGAATATATTTGCATGAAGTAAGTAGCATATTGCCTGGGGAGAGATGAGTCTTGACTGAAAAGATGGAATTAGTTCTATGTGACAGCAGCTGTTCTGCAATATGTGTAGCAATATTAACTGATTTTGATTCTTGGAATAAGTATACTCATATTTCTTCCTGGCTTCCAACCAAAAAAATGCTTAGGTAGGGACTATAGTTCCACAGGGAGCACACATCTTCAATACTAAATGTAATAACTCTAACTAAAAAATGTATATGACTTTATGGTTTACAATATAAATGGATAGGCAGGCAGCCAAAAATTTTGTCAACTTTTATGACAGTTATGATTAAATTTGGCTACACAGACAACACTAAAAGAAGACACACACACACACACACACACTGGTTAAAGTAAGTAGGAGGGTAATTCTCTCTTAACCTAAAAGAAGATCTGAAATAGGATGTTTGTGGTTCATGTACTGGCTCCAGAAAATCTTGCTGCTATCTCAAGCTTATTATGCCACTTCATGATCCATAACAGCTACTTGCACTCCAGCCTTTGTGTCTGAATTCCAGTCAGAAGAAAGGAGAAGTAAGAGAAGGACCTGCCTCCCTCCATTGTAAGGAAACCCCCCAAAATTACTACACAGCAGTTCCCCTTATACACATTGGTCAGAATTTAGTCACATGGTCATACCTCACTGCAAGAAAGGCTGGGAGCTATAGTCATTTAACTGGGTACATTGCTGCCCCATAAGCGCAGGATTCTGTAACTAAGGAGGAGAGAGGGAATGGATATTGTTCCAGGCACCGTTTTGTTCACTGGGTGAAGAGTATCATGTAATGGTTAAGGGTATAGGCTTGGGTTCAGGATGCCTAGTTTCAGATTCTGGCTCCACCCATACTAGCTTTGTATCCTTAAATTAATCAAGTAACATAACCTTTTAAAGCAGGGGAGGGGAAGCTTTTTTTTTTTTTTTTTTTGCCAAAGGCCATTTGGATATTTATAACATCATTTGCAGGCCATACAAAATTATCAACTTAAAAATTAGCCTGCTATATTTGCTCAAACATTGAATTAACTCACCCTTAATGTGATGGCTGGAACTGCTCCTCTTTGGTGAGGGGGGTGATGTTAGCTGGTATTGATGACCTTGCTATTCCCAACTGCTTTTCCAGGTTTGTGACAGTCAGTCTGGAGCGCAGTCAAGTCTTTGTGATGCTAAGTTTTGAAAAGAACTGCTCGCAGCAGTAAGTTGTTCCAAACATAGATGCGCATTTCAATGCATGTCTCCTCAAAGTGGGAAATTCATCACTGCTTATGTAGCCTTTATAGAACTCAGGCAGTGGGAGGTTGTTGTACCTAGCTTTCAGCTCCTCATTGCTTTGCAGCTGAATGATTTCCTGTTGTAGGTTATCAGGCACATCAGCTGGTTCCTCATTGAACTGTGCAGCAAAGATGCTCAATTCCATTTGTTTACTTTTCAAGTCTTTGAATCTTTCGTTAAACGCCTCAATTAGTTTTGCACATTCATCAGCCTATTCAAGTGTCCTAGAAGGCCTTTGTCCTTCCAGAGTGGGGAAACGCACCGTGTTATTCCTTTCGAGTTGCACTTTCCACAGCCTTGATTTAGCGTCAAATGATTTCACGTTTGAAAGCAGGGAGCTGTGAAGCTGGTTGGGGCCCTGCAGCTTGATGTTCAGCTCTGAGAGGTACTTGGTAATGTCCACCACGAACGCTTGCTTTCACTGAGTTCCCTGACAGGCTTTCCCTTCATCTCCATGAACTGCTTGACTTCATCCTGCAGTTCCTAAAACCTTAGGAGCATGTTCCCGAGACTTAGCAACCGCCCTTCACAGTGATAAGCAAGTTCACTGTACTCAGAGTCAAGATCATTCAGTAACTCCTTAAACGGGCCACTGTTAAACCCTCTGCTTTTGACAAAATGTATGTATGACACTACTGTTGACAACACACTGTTGAGCCTCGACGACTGTGCACAGAGACTTCCTTGGCATATGATTAAATCACTTGGATCAAGATTAAGACGATTCAGCTCTTTCCTGACAACTGCAATGAACCCTTTTCGTGAGCCAATCATGGCTGGAGCTCCTAGGTTTATTGAATTTCGAGTCCCACCTGAGGTTGCCTTGGCAGGGCCAGATGAAATGATTTTGTGGGCTTTATATGGCCTGCAGCCCGACATTCCTCACCCCTATTTTAATGCCTCAGTTGGTAAAATGGAGTTGGCAATGGGATCCCATCCCTGGGTTTATTGAAAAGAATATAAATCACTTACTACAGTGCTTACACATAGAAAATTAGCAGTGATAGATATTAATGTGCTTCTTATATATATTATCTCACTGAGTCTCCAGGACTCTATGAAGTACACATTCTTATCCTCATTTCACGGATGAAGATTCTGAAAGCCATAGAGGTTAAGCAATCCCTTTATGGCACTCAGTCAGCAAATGGCAGAGACTAGACCAGAACCCAAGTCCTTTACTCTTTCTATCACACAGACTGTTTTATTGCTAGGTGTCGGTGATATGATATCTTAACCTGGGTTTCCCAGGAAGCAGAACCCCAGGTAAAATACGAACAACACCTTATATCAAATACAACTGACTCCTTAATCCCCAAAGACTGTTTTATGAAGGTCATGTGAACTACTGCATCTTAGGACAGCCAGTATTAGAGGAGGAAGGGAAAAAACTGTAATCGCCAGCCCCTGTCTCCCACTGGTGAAAAATTTCCTCCATAAGTAGCAACTGGACCTCAGAGCATCGCATTTCAGCAGCAGTGAGAAAGCCCCAGGGTAGACGGTCAGACACATGTATTATGGACACGAGGAAAGGCATTTTCAGGTTGTTCCTGTGCAAAACTGACTAAAACCCACACAGAGCTGGTACCACAGAAGTGGCTGGAGCAGAACCAGTGTCCATGGGCCCCGGAGATAGGTGAGGTCTAGAGGATATGAGGAATGCATAAGAAATGTTCGACAAATATGGCAACTGATACTTTCTTAATAAACCTTTTATAACTACTCGCTTGTAGGTGGGCCAAACAGGATATTGCTTAGAGTAATTGCCTGGTATGTGCTTACCGTTCCAGGTTTTAATACAGTTAAATATAAACAGCAGTAAATGTACTGTTGACTAAAGCACCATGTAGCTAAGGTTGCCAGGTAAAGTAGAGTAGAAATTAAATTTGAATTTCAGACAAGCAATGTATGTCTCAAATATTTCATGGGCATCCTGTTGAATCTGACTTTCAGGTAAACAACAAATACCCACCTCCCCTTTTGTTTTTTACCGCAAATATATCCCAAATATTGCATAGGACATACTTATATTTAAAATGTATGGAAAAGAAATTAGCCTTAAGGTAAGAGAATCAAGATGCTTGCTCCCTTATCTTAAGGTAAAAGAATCAAGATGCTTGGTTCAAGGACAATGGATCATGTCCCAAAGGACAAAAGATAGAGACATGGATTTAAATTTAATAAAACTTGTTCTCTATTCAGTGTCTTAAATGTTTGGTTAAATCCTAGAAAGAGAGGGCAGTAATAAGAATTCAAGAAGAACAACAGTGACAAGTTATATTCCAAAACCCTTGTTAAAAATTGGGACCCCAAGATAGGTCTGTTTTGTGAACTTATATCACAAGGGTGGAGAGCATTTGCCACACCTCCACAAGTAGAGGCCAACAAGTCTTGATAAGACATCACAATAACTGGGGTCAAAACTTAGGGTCAAAAAGGGCAAGTCAAGGCTGGAGAGGAAGAGGTGGTCAGGATCAGGGAAGAAAGCACCCATATGGGCACCCCAGACAGGTTAAAAATTTGGCATCTCTTTCAATTGACATATTGTGATATCAATTCCTTAGGGGATAAAGACCTGGCTACATGGGGAAAGGACTGCATGTTCATGAAAGGTTCTAGTTAATTTTGGACAACTTACAGACTTTGAAATGCCTTGTTGAAAAGCCAAACTTTCTGACATTTTCTGGAAGGAAATGTACCCAACAAGCAACACAGGGATGTTATTGTGGATTAATAGATGTCCATGTAGTGTGATTGACCAGCATCAGGAAAGGGCCTCCTCACTGTACCTTGAGATGGTATATCAGATAATTAGAAATTTCTTTATATGGCTTAGTGCTTTGTTGGTTCTTCTTTTTTTTTTCTTGTAAAATTTAAATGTCCCAAGAGTTAGAACATCATTCATTTATTTAATTCTGTCATTAAACATTTCCTGGTTTATTATCTCTTAGTACTTGTTAAACATTGGAGTAACAAACATAAACAAGACAGTCCTTGTCCTCAAGGTGCTCAGAATCTAATGGAGATTGGACAAAGTAGTTAGGAACTCCAGAATTAGTTGGCATATGCTACGGTAGAGGTATCATGAGATACTATGGGGGAATGTCTAACTCTTTCTTGGAGGATAGAAGAAAGGAAGGAGGGTGGTGAGGGTGGAGAAAGACTCTTCACAACTAAAATAATAGAAGGACTGAATATAAATGAGAGTGAACCAGGTGGATAGAAGTGAGTGTAGAAATTAGAATTTGCAGGAAAAAAACGAGCCCTTCAGATCATATTCAGAGGATAAAACTAGAAGATTACTCCTTTAATGCCATTGCAAGGAGTCAATTAAGGGTTAAGTGGAGGCATGCTCCTTTAATGACCTACAGAAAAAACATCCTTGAGACAGTTCAGAGGATTGCATGGAGGCAAGACCAGAGAATGAATCAGTTAAGAGGGCCTTGTAATAGTTTGGGCAAGAGATGAGAAAGTGTGAACCAATGAGGTGGCAGTGAAAGTAGAGAGGATGGAGGCATTCTCAAAATATTTAGGAGGTGAGCTAAACTGAGCATGACTTTGTAACAGATTCATTGTGGTGAAGATAGGAGAGAGTGTGGATGATTGAGGAAGAAAGATTAGAATGATACCCATGTTTTTTGTCTTAGGTGGCTGGGTAGGGCCTGTAGCATCAACTACTAGCAGAGGCTTTGCATGTCTACAAAGGAAAATGATTGAGTTTGATTTTTAAATATCTTGAGATAAAGCCTGGAAGAGGGGTCTGAGGGTGTCAGAGATGGGCAGTAATTATAGCAGTGGGCCCATAGGAGCTCTTCTCCACAGGGTAAGCAGAGAAGAGGTTTAAACATTAATCAATGGGAAGCATTTATATTTGAGGGAAATGTGAAGAAAGAGGAATGCATAGATGAGAACCAGAGCTAACTGGGGTCATGGAGAAAAGAGATTCTATGGGAAAAGTGATCTATAATATCAAATGCTACAGAGAGAGGGTGTATTATTGGGATGCCTTTGGCTGCAAGTAATAGGATAAAAGTGACTTACATCATTACAAATGACTTATCAAGAAGTCTGAGGTAGGTCTCTCGATGGGTTTTGTGACCCAGCAATGTTATGGGAGTCCCCAGCACTTTCCATGCTCTGCTCTGCCACCTTCAGTGTGTCAAAGGTTTCCCTCGGGACCACAGGTTGGACATGCTAAGCAACTGAGAGCATTGCAAGCAGACAGCTAGGGGGGTGGAGACGATCAGGCTTTCCCTTTGTGTGCTTCATTTGCTTTCAAGGAGGAAAACCTTCTCAGGAGATCCATCAGACTTCCCCTTATGTCTCATTAACCAAGGCTCATGCCTACTCCTAGATTAATCATTGGTAAAGTGAATGCACTTGCCGTGACTGGCTTAGGTTAATCATGACTCATCCCAGAGGGCTAGGCAAAAAAATAAATAAATAAATTTAAAAAATAAAATAAAATAAAAAATAAAAATAAAATAAATAATTCTGTTAGCAGAAAGGATGGGAAAATAGCAATTTTCAATGTTGTTCTCCTACAAGAGTGTAGTAAGAATAGGACTGAGGAGTGTCCCTCAGATTTGGCAATTAGGAACTTGTTGGTGGCTTTAGTGCGAGTTGTTTTCATAAAGGTAGATTAGGGATTAGCTCTGGAGCCAGATGACAATGGGTTTAAGAGTGTATAGAAGTGGGCCCTCGTTTACTTTTCAACTAAATGTAAATGTCTAATCCTTTTCTCAAAACATATCTTGATGAATGGAGAGATGACAAGAGTTATCTATTGGTTCAGGGAAAAAGAAACTAGAAAGAAGTTGGAATGTAGAAGACAAACGTTACCCAATTCATCATTGAACAAGGACCTCTCTTTGGCAAGGAAGATGGTTTTCTCCCAATTTGAATTTCTCCTCATGGCTAGGCTCAACCACAGACTAAGTTTTATAAATCTGAGTCAGCAACAAGGAAGGGAGGCTGTTTGGAACTCTGAATAGAGCCTTACTATTCCACAGCTGTGTACAATTGGGGAGTTAGGGGGGAATGTGCTTAAAAGGTTTCTATAAAGCACTGAAATTAAATTAGCTAGGAGGAGATTCAATTTTGAACTCCTTCCAAGATTTCTAATAGAGAGATTATATATTTCATTAAAAAATAAAAAGAAGGCAGAGGATGGAGTTATACAACTAATTGAGTAAGAGCATAGATTTTCTACTAAAGCCAGGTGCTGTGTTTTTTCCTCAGGCCTCAGGAATAGTTTGTGGGGACCTGTTCAGCCTCAAAATGCATCTCTTCCTCTGTCTGCCCATCAGTAAGTAGAATGGTAGGTAGCCGCCTCTTCCTATCAATCAGCTGGGAACAGACAAAACCAGCTGATCTTTTTGGTTGATGGGTCTCCTTTTGGCCTCTTTTGTTCGTTTATTTTTAATAGACTATAATTTTTAGAGTAGTTTTAGGTTCACAACAATATTGAGCAGAAGATGCAGAGATTTCCCATATATCCCGTCTCCCCCACATGCACAGCCTTCACCATTATCAACACCTCCCACTAAAGTGGTACATTCGTTACAACTGGTGAACCTACACTGATACATCATCACCTAAAGTTCATAGTTTACGTTAGTGTTCTTGATATTGTATATTCTACGGGTTTGGACAAATGTATAATGACATGTATTCATAATTATAGTATCATACAAGGATATTTATGCTCTAGGAATCCTCTGTGCTCCTTCTATTCATTCCTCCCTAAAACCTTCTAGCAACCACAAATATTTTTACTGCCTATAGTTTCACCTTTTCCAGAATGTCATTTAGGTGAAATCATAAAATATGTAACCTTCTCAGATTGGCTTCTTCCACTTACTAATAATGCATTCAGGGTTCCTCCATATTTTTGCATGGCTTGATTTATTTTTATTTTATTTTTAATATGTTTTTATTGATTTTTATAGAGAGAGGAAGGAAAAAGATAGATAGAAACATTGATGAGAGAGAAACATCATCGAGTGGCTTCCTCCTGCACATCCCCCACTGAGGATTTAGCCCACAACCCGGGCATGTGCCCTGACCAGGAATCAAACTGGTGACCTCTTGGTTCATAGGTCGATGCTCAACCACTGAGCCATACCGGCCAGGCGTCATTTCTTTTTAGTGCTGAATAATATTCAATTGTCTGAATGTACCAGTTTATTCATTCACTTACTGAAGAATATCTGCTTCTAAGTTTTGCAATTATGAGTAACACAGACATAAAACAAACATAATCAGCCAGTCTTCTTGGTTGATGAGTTGTTTCTTATGCAACTCTGGTCACTAGAGTCTTGGCTTTTGAGCTTAAGAAAATGTAAAGCAGTAGGAGAAAGGTTGTGGCTTGTGGATAAGGTTACTGGGTAGAGTAAACAGATGACCTCATTTCCTGGTTGTATGGTACTATCTCCACACTGCATTTTAGTTAAAAAGTCTTAAGTACAGAGAAGTTAAATACAGAGTAAGTCAGTCAGACTCTAACTGACTGGTGCCGTTTTGAGCTGCTTTGACCAATTTGGAACAGAATTCACTCTGGGTTTTAACAATTTAGAAGTAGTGTATCAGAGATGAAGGAACCTAAGCAATCAACTGATATGAGGAAACAGAGACCTAGTAATCTCTGTCAGATATAGACCCAAACCAGAACCCGGGTCTCCTGACTTCCAATTCAATGTTTACTCTGTTTTACCTGGTGGCCTCGGTTTCATAATGTCTTATTTGATTAAGATAAAATCCTAAGAAAATCCTCAAATCTAAACCGTTGTCAAGCTCACTTTAATTTTCAGGCCCTTTAAATAGCTTAAGATGCATGTTGACCTTGCAGCTCTTGGTCTGGGCAATGACAAGCAGCCTGCTCTGAAAAGCTTTATATGTGAGGAAATGCTAAAGGAAGGTTAAGCTGCTATTTACATATTTATCCAACTCCTCAAATTTCTTTCTTCCTTTTTTTTTAAATTGAAAGGTAAAGCCTGGCCTGTGTGGGTCAGTGGTTTAGCGTTGAACCTATGAACCAGGAGGTCACGGTTCAATTTCTGGTCAGGGCACATGTCCGGGCTGTGGGTTTGAACCCCATTGTGGGGTGTGCAGGAGGCAGCTGATTAATGATTCTCTCTCATCATTGATATTTTTATCTCTCTCCCTCTCATTTCCTCTCTGAAATCAATAAAAATATATTAAAAATAAAGTTAAAGAGTACTCCATCTAGGTCTTATAATTATTCTTTCTTGCAATAACAGGCTAAAAACTAGGCATTGTACCGGTCGAGGTTCTTAGCTCCCAACAAGAGATACCAAACTCTGGCTAATTTAAGCAGAAAATGGACTTTAATAAAAAGGATATTGGACAGTTCTCAAACTTTCCAAAAGGCGTAAGAATCAGGTTTAGAAACAATGCCGGGAATCATGTCATGGATCTCGTTCTGAGCACACCCCGCTCCGGCTGCTCTGTGGTAAACATTGCCGATGGCATTCTCAGAATCATCAGAATTAGACCTGGATGTTTCTACTTTCCCTGCTGATTCTGCAAATTGCATGTAGCTGCCATTTCTGGCACTACCCATTGCCACAACAGTTTTTGTTCAGTCCCCTCTTTGCATCTCTAGTTTCCAATGTAGTGTCTGTGGCAACTGAACCTTATTGGCAGAACCCTGGTCACATGCCAATGTCTAGCAGCAAAGGATGCAGGAAAAGTGAGTGTCTGGAATACTCAGCTCCCATAGTGGGAGGTTAGCTCTTCTTCATAAGGTGAGTGGTTCAGATGCGGGGCAGCCTAAAGAAGGAGTAATATTGACTATAGTGACCTGTTTACCACAGTAATTTTAATATTTTTACTATTATTTATAGTAGGTAATATATTCATATGTTGTCAAATTGGAAAGGTAAGAAAAGATATACATTAAAAAATAAGTCTTCCTCTCCCCCATCTCCCAGCCATCTACTTAGCCTTCCTTGCATCGTGGATTATTTACTATCACCATTATTCACCTCCTCTCTCTGGAATATCATACCCCTCCCACACCCACCCTGACCCCATCCCCCCTTGCATCCTTTGAAGTGAGGTTTGGCCATGTGATTTGCATAGGTCAATGACATGTAAGTCTATCATCACTTCTGGGCAAAAGCTTTGAAAGCTAGTTTATGTTTTGCTTCATTAACTTTCCTGTACCATGTTGACCAGCAAGGTTCCAGGTGGTACCAGCCTGGGTTGCAGAGTGTACTAGACATTTTGTCTTTGCCCCTACACATTCCACTCTGTCCATGATGCTCTGTGCCCTGGGAGGCTGCCTTTTATGGACTGTAGCAACAGGTCCTTTTGTCCTTTGTCCTCTAGTTCAGTTCAACTAATGAGAGACACTGGCCAGGGATCAGAGGGCAGACAGAAGGAGGGTGACGCTGAGATATGTATTCTCTCACTTTCTCCTTTCCAGGTCTCCATGGGCTGGCTGTACTCCTCTTCCAAAGATCTCCAGCTCCTGTTGGGCGGCACCTGCTCTCTTAGGGTTCTGGTAGTTGCTGTACCTGGCCCCGGGGTACTGCACCATCTTTTGTTGACTTCTCTCAACCTGACCCTCATCTTTGTAAACAGTCCTTTTATTAATCTCTCCTTAATTAATTATGTGAATATGTCATCTGTCTCCCACCAGAATTCTGACTAATACACAGCGTGAAGGACAACTATCATGAGAAGATAACCCTTCCCCCAATTGGTATTGGTCACATAGGATGAACAGTGATTTTTCTGGGTTGTTCATTACCACGGCACAACCTTACCTAAACTGACTAATATCCTCCATATCTAGTTTCTTATAATGCGGCTATTATTTTAACCAGCAATTGGTGTCACAGTCAGTATAGAGCTTAATAAAAATATACAGACTCAGGTTTTATTCCTGGAGAGTCTAATTCAGAAAATCTTAGGTGGGCCCAGTCTTTGTATTTTTAATAAGCTCCAAACCATTGGTTTTGAGGATTTCTAGTATTAAGAATATTTCTAATATTGGCCTAGGTTTTTCTCAGAGATGTTTTATAACTTGTAGTATATGAGAGGCGTCTATTAGGGTTATTCAGAGAACTAGGTGTGTGTGTGTGTGTGTGTGCGCGCGTGTGTGTGTGTGAGAGAGAGAGAGAGAGAGAGAGAGAGGAGACTTATTTTTAAAAAATGCAATTAGGGCCAAAACCGGTTTGGCTCAGTGGATAGAGCGTCGGCCTGTGGACTGGAAGGTCCCAGGTTCGATTCCGGTCAAGGGCATGTACCTGGGTTGCGGGCACATCCCCAGTGGGAGGTGTGCAGGAGGCGGCTGATCGATGTTTCTCTCTCATCGATGTTTCTGACTCTCTATCTCTCTCCCTTCTTCTCTGTAAAAAATCAATAAAAATATATTTAAAAAAAAAATGCAATTAGGAAAGCTTCAAAGTCTGAAGTTCAAATATGAAGGCTGTCTGCTGGCAGAATTCTCTGTTGCTTGGAGGAAGTCAGTCTTGTGTTTTATTTAAGCCTTCAACTGATTAGAGGAGAACCACCACATTATGGAAGGTAATTTTCTTTACTCAAAGAGCACCATTTTTTTTAAAATCCTCGCCCCAGGATATTTTTTCCATTGATATTTTAGAGAGAGTGGAAGGGAGAGGGAGAGACAGAGAGAAACACTGATGTGACCTAAGTATGTGCCCTTGACCAGAATTGAACCCGGGACCCTTTAATCTGCAGGCCAACCTCTATCCACTGAGCCAAACCGGCTAGGGCAAAAGAGTACCAATTTAAATGTTACTATTATCGCCTAGAAAACATGGCTCAGTGATTGGGCATTGTCCTATGAACCAGGAGGTCATGATTTTATTCCTGGTCAAGGCATATCCCAGGTTGTGGGCTCGACCCCCAGTGTAGGTTGTGCAGGAGGCAGGAGATCAATGATTCTCTCTCATCATTGATGTTTCTATCTCTCTCTCCCTCTCCCTTCCTCTCTGAAATCAATAAAAATATATTAAAAAATAATAAATGTTTCTATTATCCCAAAACACCCTCACAGAAACATCCAGAATAATGTTTGATCTGGCAGCATGGCTTAGCCAAATTGATACATGAAAATTACCATCACAGGGGGTTATATGACATATGGGTAGAATTAGATGCAAAAGATCAAAGGAAATGGTAACCTGATTCCATTGACAGAGATGTTTTAAAAAATTAGATACATGTCAGTATCTATATCTGTCGGTGTAAGATTAGACACTGGCTAAAGTATAAATAAAATTTCTACATTCATTATCCGTATATAACTTCATTTATAATTGATACAGAAATATTCTATGCAGCTGAAAGTATGGGCTTTAGCATCAGACAGACCTAATTTTGAGCCTTAGCTTCCCTCTTTGCTTGCTGTGTGGATTTGGACAAACTCCTTGAACTAGTTTGTTTTGGCTTCTTCGTCTGTAAATTTTTTTTTAATGTGAGGATTCATTCGAAAATGTATATAAAGCGCTTAGTACCTGAAACGCAATCAATGCTAATATGAATACTGTTAATATATAATCTTCAAAAACAATTGAGTGCAAATTGCATTTCAACTCATAATCCCATGAGGAGAGACAAATCATGGTGAAGTCTTATAGATTTTATTTTATTTTTTTAATTGAGAAATTGTGGTAATGACATTCACCAATTCCAGACTTTTTTTCTGATATGCACGTACCATGAGAGAGTCAGAGAAAGGGGGCTCGGCTAGGTGGGGGAGAACAGCTCAGCTGCCTTAGTGTTCATAAACCTTCTGTCTGGGAACAGTTTCAGATTTGGGATAGTTACACGGGTGTATTGGCAAAGAACCCTTCTCTCCTTTAACTAAGCACAGATGATTCATTCCCACTCTTAGTGAGAAACGAGAAAGGAAATGTGAGCCCCGAGTTGGCAGGAGAATCTATGTGCACTGTCTTCTGCCTCTCAGCAAGCCAGACTGAGACGTGTTACACAAATCTAGGCCTCTGCTCGTTCACAGGACAGGGATAACTGATGCTATTGAACCCGGGCTTTAGCATCCATTTAAGACAAGAAGTGGTCAGGGAAGAGATGAGTAGCAATCTTGTAGCTTTTATAGGCAGAGGCAACCAGAGCTAACCATGTGCTCCCCTCCATCATGTTCATGACCTTTGCCTCACCATTTTAGTTATTTGCAACATATCTTCCGGACAGCGGCTAACATTCTGAGATCATTAGTCTGTAACCATCACAAAGCATGTCTTTGCTAAATTGATTTCATCCCATGTTGCTTTAAAAAACTGGATCCAAATCAGTAGTCCTGAAACTTGGGAGGTAAAATTCCACAGCTTCCTGCATTGCTGTGCTACTGTTCGTTAGAAAGCTTTCAGATAGAACAGCCAATATGCGTTTCCCCCTTGGTGTAATGCTCTTAACTCTTTCTTTCCTCATCACATTTCGCTTTACCCTGTGTTTACCTAGGTCCTTGGAAATTGGCATCAAGTTCTGGTAAGAACTGCTTTGGCTCTTTCAAGTGTCTGGTCATCTTCGAAGTGCATTCACACAAAACACTGATTTTTTTTCTCTTCAGAAACACTCTGCTGTTTCACATTTTCCTGCTCTTAAAAGTAAAAACCCCAGACCTAGCTGGTTTGGCTCAGTGGATAGAGCGTCGGCCTGCGGACTGAAGGGTCCCAGGTTCGATTCCGGTCAAGGGCATGTACCTTGGTTGCGGGCACATCCCCAGTAGGGGGTGTGCAGGAGGCAGCTGATCGATGTTTCTCTCTCATCGTTGTTTCTAACTCTATCTATCCCTCTCCCCTCTTCTTTGTAAAAAATCAATAAAATGTATTTTTTAAAAAGTAAAAACCCCAAACAATGATCCCATGAACTTAGTGCCAGAGAATGTCAGTTGGGTGTGAATATTTCACAACTATATAATATTCTATCATTCTTTCAGAAGGTCACTAGTTATGTTTTTGAAAGAAACACCCCTCTAGAAGGATCCACACTTCACTTTTATTGTTGTCAGTGTTCTTTCTTCTTCTGTTCCTCCCTTTCCTCCACTACCCATTCCTCCGGCAAAAATAGTGTGGTCCAAAAAAAAAAAAAAAAAAAGTGAGAGCTGGTGGATAAATCGGGAAGGAAGGAAATCTTAGGCCCCAGCTCTCCTCAGCCACATGGTCTAACATTTGGGCTCTGCAACTACAATGGACTTTCTGAGACACAGTAGAGTAGACTTATATCATCTTTAAGTCTCTCCAGCTCCATAACTCCATGAACCCCATGAAGTATGTACAGGATGTTACTCTTCAAGTGAGGAAATGCTAGGCTTACTTAAGATGTTACTTCACAGTTATCACGTAGTGGGACATAATTTTATCCATGTTTTTGAAGACCTGGGTATTTTTATTGACAGTTTAAAAATAAATAGTTTTAAAAATATTAATATACAACTGGTTACTGTCTTACAGGGTTATCTTTTTTTTGGCATTCTTTTATTGCAGTAAAAACCACATAACATATAACTTGCCATCTTAACCATGTCTAAGTGTACCGTTCTATAGTGTTAAGTATATTATTATTGTTGCAAAACAAATCTCCAGAACTTTTTCATCAGGCAAAACTGAAATTCTCGACTCGTTAAATGTTAACTCCCTCCTTTCCCCAGCCCCTGGTAGCCACCATTTCACGTTTTTTTTTCTATGAATGTAACTTCTTATGATACCGCATGTAAGTGGAATCATATACTATTTGTTTTTTGTGACTGGCTTATTTCACTTCAAGGTTCATGCATGCTGTAACATGAGACAGGATTCCCTTCCTTTTCAAAGCTGCATAATACTGCATTGTACGCATACCTATATCACATTTTGTTTATGCATTCATCCATCGATGGACATTGGGGTTGCTCCCACCTCTGGGCTATTGTGATAGCCCTGTTTTTTACATATTGAAATTTAATTTAACTCTGATCTGATCCCCTCTGGTGGATTTAATAAACACAATATCATGTGTAAGGCTCGTGTGACCATCAGGGAGAGTGTGAAACAAGAAGAATGCTGAAGGCAGACTCCCAGGGAATCTGGTTCTTTTAAGATGCCTGCAGGTGGAGGAGGAGGCTGAGAAGGAAGGACTGGTGGGAAAGAAGCAGCCCAGGGGATGGGGTATTTCCAAGGGGAAGTAGACAAATGGCAGAGATTGCAGGGAAGCCGAGTTAGACAACCACCAAAGGGTGTCAGCAGTGACAGAGCTGGTAAGATTGTTTGCAATTTCAGATGGGGGTAGAAGCTTGGCTGAAGTGAGCGGAGGAGTGAGTGGGAGGTGAGAAAGCAGAGAAATCTGTTGAACACCGCTTAAGCAGCTTAGCTATGAGTGAGAGGAAAGAGATTGGGTCGTAGCTAGAGAAGGATGCAGTGTTTTTTTGTGTTTTTTCCTGGTTATTGTTGTTCCTTAAGCTAAGAGTAACTTGGGAATGGCTAAATGCTGGTTTCAGTTTAGCTATTTGTTACATTAAAAAACAAAACAAACAAACAAACAAACACACAAAACCACTACCCCAAAACAGAATGGCTTAAAACAACCATTTTACTTTGCCCCAGGATTTTGCGGATCCAGAAGTTGAGAAGGGCTGGCCGGGTGGTTTGGCTTTGACCCCCATGGTGCCAGCGGTGGGGAGTGGGGTTGGAGGGTCAGTCCATTTTCAAGATGGCGGTGTTATCCACAGGTGGGTGCCTGGGTGCTCCTTGGAACCGCTCTCTCTTCCAGGGCCTCCCTATGTCCGCAGGGCTCCTCACAGAATGGCAGTCTCAGGACAGTCACAGTCATTACTCAGCATCTCCCTTGCAGCAGCTGGTATTCTGAGAAACTCAGATGGGAGGAAGCAGTGAGGTTTCTTCTGAGCCGACTTGAAAGCCAAAGAACGTCACCTCCACTGCTTCCTATTGGGCACACAGTCACAAAGGCCCCCCTGCACTCAGCAGGAGCAAAGGACGGGGCTGGCTCAGCCACAGCGAGGGAAGGACTAGATGACAGCCACCACGGAAACAAGAAGAGAGAAAAGGGGGTTGAACTTACTAAGATTCCTGAAGTTGCAAGAGTGGGTGAGACTTTTGAGATTTCAAACCAAATATGGGTACATTGAAAAGTCTCTGGCAAGAAGAAGAAGTTTCTTTTACGGCGCTATAACTCTTTACAAACCACACACTGGGAGGAAACCCGAGGATGCCTCTCATATGCTGCATTGCGGGGTTCCTCTGACCTTTCTCAAGCACCTGGCGCTCTCTGGGAGGAATCCAGGTACTTAGGGCCCTTTGCTAAGCTGCAGGATACTTTGGAGGCCCGCAGGTAAATATACTAAGTGGTCCACTCCCATAAATTGACCTTCTGAACTCTCCCATCTCAAGCGCCTGCTAAGGAAATCTCTGACGTCAAAGACGTCCCTTGCTCTCTTTACCTGCCTACCTTTATGCGTGATCAGCTATAACACTTCAAATAAAACTATTATTCTCTCTCTTTGAGAGCAAGCGTAGTGTATCATCCCCAGAGTTAAGCTAAGTACTCCGTCTAGTACTTATGTGACATTGGGGCAAATTATTTGACCTCCTAGCATAGTTTTCCCATCTGTGAAATAGGCACCAATAAACTCAAAGTGTTGTTGTGAGAATACAATAATATAATTTATGTAAAGAGGCTCTCAGTAAGCCCTCAAAAAAGGATTGGTATTTTGATTATTACAACTGTATCTTCAGTTGAGCTTTATCTTTGGGTGGGGAGCAGAAGTTAAGATCACTAACACCCAGAAGCATTTGCTGGACACCTGGAAATCATTGTGACTCACTGTCTACCAGCAGTGCACTTTGAACAGGAGTGAAATTTAACCTGGTGAGCCACAGAGCTTTACAAGCTTCTCCAAGGGCTAGTAATTGGTTTTACCAATTCTGTAGAAGAAGAGAGTATCTCAGGCACTTACATAAGACAAAGCTCACTGAATCAGAGGAGTAAGAAAGGAACTTTGGCCCTAGCTGGTTTGGCTCAATGGATAGAACATCGGCCTGTGGGCTAAAGGGTCTCAGGTTTGATTCCAGTCAAGGGCACATGCCCAGGTTGCCGGCTCGATCCCCAGTGTGGGGCGTGCAGGAGGCAGCAAATCAATGATTCTCTCTCATCACTGATGTTTCTATCTCTTTCTCCACTCTCCCTTCTTCTCTGAAATCAATAAAAATACATATATACTTTAAAAAAAGAAAAGAAAGGAAATTTGAGCATCTGTCTAGTTTGCTACTGCCTACGCCACCCAGACGTGTGAAAATCTGCTTTTGTGCAAACAGCTCCTGGGTTTTACCAATTCTGTCTCTTCTCCTTCCTCCCCCAGGCAGCCCGGCTCTCCCTGGACCCAGTTGGACTCCAGGAGCCCAGTCTGGCCCGAGTTAGATCCCTGGGCCTCCTTCTGACCCAGGAGCAAAGTTAGGACAATGGTGTTCATCAATCTTTTGCCTTATTTTAAAATGAGATATGACAATAGAGCGCTTTGGCTAGCTTTTGTAGAAATGCTATAAAAGAAAATCTTTCTTGGGTCAGTTTCAAGAATTCAGGGCTTTGTGTTGCTGAGTAATGGTTCAGAACTGACTTGATCTCTCTGTTTTGGCTGTCAAATACCCCTGGTTGGTTCTAACCACCTGACTGGTTCCTCAACCTCCCCCTTGCCCTTCACGTATTCAGCTTTCTGCAGCTCGAGTAATTTCTCTGCATGACATCCTGAGCGCTCCCCATAGCCGGCCATTACCGTCCGGAGTCCAATCTAAGCATAGCCTGACCTTGGAGCTGCCCCAGTGGCTGCTTTCACCTCCTGCACTTGCCGTGAAAGGACATGGGACTCAGGTGGATCCTGGATGACTTCCCTCCAGCCTGTGCCTGGCCAGGGCCTCTTCCCTCCTCACCTGATAGGAAGGACTTTCCGACCACTTCTTCCATTCTCATCCTCTTCATTCCCCAGAATGCCTGACCTCTCTCCAGTTAACTCACCCTCATAAACATGGGGCTTCTTTGCATGCTTAAGTTTTGGGCTTTTTCTTGCTGGAAAAAAAGAAAGAAACCCTGATTCTAGCTCTTAATCCAAAATGATTCTACCAAGGCCATCAGGGAAGGGAAATGAAATGATGGGGGTTGGGTGGGCAAGTGGGTAGGTAGCTGGGCTATAAGTAGTATCAGTGAGGTTGAGAGTGGCAGGACTCCCCAGTCAGGTTGATGACTCGTGTTTGTCTCCGGGTCAGGAGCCCCTTGTCGGCCAGGCTTGTGTCTGTTTTTTAAAATTAATATTTTATTATTGTACAGATCACACAACTGAGGTTAGAATTCATTTTTGACCAGTCAGCCTAACAAATGAAATATTTTAATTTTTATTTGTTTTAAGTTTGGGTTCCCCCTGTTCATAGTCTTCCTCAACCATTTTTGAAAAGTAACCCCCTGAGGAAACTTTTTAGACATTTTTTGTTCGTCACCCACCCTCATGGATTTTTAATACCACAGATATGCTGTAAATTTGTTAGCATACTCTGTGTATATCTGTGCTTTATACATAAAAAGAGGAAGGATTTTTTTTTTATCTCTCAAATAACCAAGTTTCATTCCTTGGAGACTATTAAGGACGTATGCCCCAGAATAAAGCAGAATCAAACAAAGACAGGCAGGTGGTTTACTTAGGAGATGAGGAACATGCTCGTGAGGGGAGTGGAAAGTGAGGCGGAGAGGACAGGAAAGCAGTAGAGTGTGAATTAGGGCTTGTTGCCACTGTGGGCAACTGGGGTCCTCCTGGGACCAGGGTGCAACACCCACCTCTAAGAGATATCTACTGAGGGGCTGCAACTCTATCCAGCCACTTTCATCAGCCATGGGTGGCAGATGGCTCCCAGGAGGATATCCATTCTCCGGGGTTTTGTTTTCTCCCCTGTGTAGGCAGAATGGGCTGTAGAGGACAGAGAGGGTCCTCAGGCAGCAGTCTCAGTTGCTAGCTCAGGCACATGAAGTAAAGTGGCAAATGCTGGGGAATATTGGGAGAGGGGACTGGCATTTGCTGCATTATTTCTTAAAATAGAGTTTATTTTTTAGAGCAGATTTTGGTTCATAGCAAAATTGAGCAGAAAGTACAGAATTCCTATATATTCCCTATTGCCACTATCAACACCCCCCACCAGAGTGGTGCATTTGTTACAACCGATATGCATACATTGACACATCATTATCACCCAAAGTCTATAGTTATAGTTACATGCATCACATCACATAGTTCACTCTTGGTGCCGTACATTCCATGGGTTCTGACAAATGTAGGACATGCATCCACCGTTATAATGTTTTGCAGAATAGTTTCACTTCCCTAACAATCCTCTGTGCTCTGCCAATTCATCCCTCCCTCCCTGATGCATTACTTTTTGCTTCCTTCTGATTTGTGTCACCATGTTACACAATTTTTACATAGTTGTAATTACAGCAGGGATATAATTTTGTACTGAGTTTTTTTCACTTGAAGTATTTTTCTGGTTGATACAGTTTTCTGTAATTATAACTTTTAAAATCCGCATAATTATGTTTTATATATGTATATCATAACCTTCCAAACCATTCCTCTATGATCAAGCATTTAGTTTACTATTTCCAGTTTTTCTTGCTATCCTATCTAATAATAGACAAACAGGGTAATTGACTGTACCATCACTACGCCTCCCATTGGCTAATCAGCATAATATGCAAATTAACCGCCAACAAAGATGGCAGTTAATTTGCATACGGTGCTAAGCAGCGGAGCGAAGACTGAGGTGGCTCTGGCCGGACCAGTGAGGGCTTTGAAGGCGGCTCCGGCCAGAGCACCCAGGGCTTTGAAGGCGACTCCGGCCAGAGCACCCAGGGCTTTGAAGGCGACTCCGGCCAGAGCACCCAGGGCTTTGAAGGAGGCTCTGGCCAGAGCGAAGGCCTGGGTCCTGGGTGCTGGAGGAAAACCGGTGCCGGCAGCCAAGGGAAGGGAAGACCTATTGCACGAATCTTTTTGTGCAACAGGCCTCTAGTTATAAATAAATGGCTAGAAAAGCAAAATCAGAAAGTGCTCATTAAAACACAATGAAGTGCTAATAGCTTGTCTGTACGTGATAGAATTCCAGGCTTTTTATCTGTTCTGCCCATTTTTCTATAATTGCCTTTACAACAGGAAGAATAATGGTCTTCTGTGTTGATTTTGCTAGGCTAACCCCAGTAGTTCCATCAAACATTAATCTAGGTGTTGCTGTATAGGTATTTTATAGCTGTGCTTAACGTCTGCAATCAGTTAACTCTGGAAAGATTATCCTCAATAATCTGGGTGTACCTGGTGCAATCAGCTGAAAGGCCTTGACTGAGTTTATGTGGAGAAGAAATTCCGCCTTGGACTGCAGCTTCGGCGTCTGCTGGAGTTTCCAGCCTGCCCTTCCGGATGGCCTGCCTTTCCTGACAGCCAGGCCTATGGATTTCGGACTTGCCGGGTCAGCTCCCATAGTCCCATAAGCCCATTCCTTGTGATAAACATATATTCCACCCTGGTGGAACTGTTAATGACCCGATGACCTCTCACTGCCCCTCCCCTACTTCTTCAAAAAGGAACTGCAAAGAACAGCTTAGGTGTTGTTTCTTATGATGTACTTTTTTGTCTTCCCAGGATTGAGATTTCTGGATGTGGCATGAACATATTCCATGAACATACACAATGAATATAAGAATGGAATCATTTTGGAAATGAGTAGAGTTGAAACTGAATTCTTATACTAATATTACTCATTCCTGTGGCATCTAATGGCATTATTATGTATCTGCAGCTTACTGTTGAGCTTTCCATTCCTTTGATCCAAGAGCATTCAGGGCAGAGTAAGCAATTAAAAATACACGGATACGTGGTTGATGAGACATTTTTAGCTTGGCTTTCAGACTTTTGTTGACAAGCTACCTTCTGTTTCTCTATTATTTATATATATCTTTTTATTTAATGACAACTTTTACCAGATTTTTAAAAAATGGTTTATGCCTATTAATTTATTTTAAGTGGAGTAAACTATGAAAATTCCTCTCAGAAAAAAAGAGCCTCCGGTGTTAGTCTTGCTAGATCTACTAAGATCTGGCCAGGATGGCTGCGGATGGTTAGTGTGTAAGATATGCTTTGACAAGTTAAGAAATATGTTTTGACATTTCCAGTAAGACCACTGCTCTACATTTTTTTTTAGGTTCCTGTTTGTCTGCTATACACAATAACCTTGGCTTTAAAATTCATTCTCAAAGTATTCCTCTGAGCTGGGAATGTCAGTAAGAGTTCTTGACTGCAAATAACACGCTGACTCTGGCTAACTGAAGCAGAGAAGAAATTCACGAGGAGGATATCAGAGAGCTCAGAGGATCAATTGCGGGACCAGGGAATCAGGCTTGGCAAGTAGAAACTGAGCTAGGTAAGAAGGCCAGACTTACAGCCAAGGTAGCAGGACAGGAAGCGCACCAATACCACTCCTGGCACCATCACCACTCCTGGCACCATCACCACTCCCACAAGAATGGATCCCAGACGACCTTTGTGTCTTTGCGTCATTTGCTCCAGATTCAGAGTTCCAGGTGGAATTCTGCTGTATTTGATGGGCAGGCTTAGGTCAAGGCCAGTGCTCTGGCTGCTGCAGCTCAGAGAGGCACTGCTTAGAGTGGGGTGAGGCACAAAATTGAAGGCACTCACTCTCAGAGTCTTTAGTTTTTAAATGATTACCATTTTGATAAAGAATAACTTTTAATTTTAAACATTCAAATTCAGTAAAATATGTCACGCATGAAATGAAATTTGCACATAAAAATATTACAACATGTTGCTTGCAATCTGTTTCATTGTCTTAAATTTTAAACACAAATGAAAACTCCTTATGGTCAAATACAATGGAAATAACTCACAGTCTGCTTCTTTGTCTAGATAATTGCTGTTTTATCATTGTTTATTTCAAACCTGTTTAAATGTAGGATGGATAGTATCATGGGGGAGGGGGTTGGAGACACAAAATGTACCCAAGGGAGCTTGGATGATTCCAACCTGTTACAAACTTACTTTCAAAAGGAACACCTGTGGCTGAGTGTACCTGAATCAGGGGCAACCATTGTAATTGTTTAGAGCTTATAGGGAGGAGTATTCTATCATTGTCACTTTAAATTGTCAGCATTGGTGATAAGTAGCAAACTGGCTTGTTGTCAGTTTCGTTACTGTTTTAGATTTCTCCACAGCAGTGCACCTCCTTATTGCCTGTAGCCTCTCTGGCCTCTCTGGCCCATCACCCTGCCATTGTATGCCACTGAGTGGACCATTACACGGCAAGCTGGCAACAGGCCTTGAGTCCAGGAAGGGACTCTGGGATACAGTGGAGGAGAGGAGACTTGATTCGTATCAGGCCCTTCTATTACCTGTCCAAAAGACAAAAATTAAGCAACATGGCTTCTTAGGGGTGTGTTAGTTCTAGCCCTTTCTCTCTTTTTTAAAGTATATTTTATTGATTTCAGAGCGGGAGGGAGAGGGAGAGAGAGATAGAAACATGAATGATGAGAATCATTGGTCAGCTGCCTCCTACGCACCTCCACTGGGAACAAGCTGGCAACATGGGCATGTGCCCTGACGGGGAATCGAACCGTGACCTCCCGGTTCACAGGTCGACGCTCCACCACCGAGCCATGCAGGTCAAGCCTCTAGACCAGCGGTTCTCAACCTGTGGGTCGCGACCCATTTGGGGGTCGAACGACCCTTTCACAGGGGTCACCTAAGACCATCGGAAAGCACATATATAATTACATATTGTTTTTGTGATGAATCACTATGCTTTAATTATGTTCAATTTGTAACAATGAAAATACATCCTGCATATCAGATATTTCCATTACGATTCATAACAGTAGCAAAATTACAGTTATGAAGTAGCAATGAAAATAATTTTATGGCTGGGGGTCACCACAACATGAGGAACTGTATTAAAGGGTCACGGCATTAGGAAGGTTGAGAACCACTGCTCTAGACCTTATTGCAAAGCCCGGTTTCATGAACCGTGTGGCCCGTGAGCTCCCCCAGCCCAGCGCTGGCCAGTTGCCTCAGAAGTGAATGCCTCTGGCCATGGTGGCAACAGGGGCGGGGGATTGGTCAGTTCAGCTCACATTCATTGCCACTGTGAGAAAGACCAGAAACAGCACTCAGTCTGCCCATGAGAGATGGAACTACCGATTAAAAGCAGATTCTATCCTCAAAGCAAATCTTCCGCTAATTAGGCACATTAGCTTTGTGCAAGTTCGGGTGTTAAATAACTTTCAATTCACTCATTTCAGAAGACGGGGCTGATGAGGGCAAGAGGATACGCCCCACATAACGAGAGCCATTGTTCAGGTCTTCAGGAAGGCCGCCCAGTGCAAGGCACTGAGTTTTTCACCGCCCCCCAAAAAAGATAATTTTATAAATAGTGTTCTTTTAAAAATATTTTCAACCTCACTAGAAAACATAAAAGATGCCTAACCTTACCCTTAACCCCCAGGTGAATAGACATAACAGATTCTCAGATGCGTAGACTTGGCAATAGCTGCTTCACCCCCGAAAGGGGACTTTGCACTAAGCGCTTCTGACACTAATGTTCATGCTTAAGCAAACACATTACCGAGAGAGAAGAATGGCTCTGTCAGCCTGCCCGGGCTGGGCTGCTCGGCACCATGGGAGCCGCAGCTGCACTGGGTCTCATTCAAACGGGCGCAGGAGACCCAGGCCCCTAGACATACAGGGGTGCTCAGTCAGATTCGCACACGCTAGCCTACACATCACACACCATCAGCATCAAACAGCTGACCCCAAGAAGTTCCTAAGGAGAGAAAGAAAATGTTGCTGGTTATGAATAAGCCTGAACTATTTGCATCTCTGGATTCTCTGCCATTCTTTCTCTCTTTTCTGTTGCTTTTACATGAAAATGTTCACATTTGTGAAAAGAGGCCTGTTAGAGAGAGCGAGCGCTATATTTGGGACCATTTCTTAATCTTTTCCACTGTAGCTGGTTCCTTGGAGCATCTGTGTTCACATTAGCATTTCTGTCTGAGGCTATGAATTATGCTGTCAAAAGGAGTTGCAAACTGAGTTTGTTACCTGGATACCCACAAGTATGCTGGTCTGTTTGTATAAATCTGAAAAACCTTCCTTGTCCTTAGGAAACCAGGCCATTCTGCATATTAGGAAAGGGACTGTGAAGCGAAGCTTCCCTTGGTGCTCTGGGCCGTCAGGGGCAGGGTGCCTGGGTAAACAACAGTGGAAGGGAGCCCGGGGTCCGTTCTTGGCGAGGGAGGTTGTACTCCATTCACTAGGAGGTAAACGTCCCTGTGGCCGGAGGCACAGGGTGAGCGTGTCATTGGACATTTCTAGTCAAGTTTAAGACCACTTCATGTATGCCTGCAATCAAAGCCGTCACTCTTAAAAATCTCCTCCACATGGTGCACACTATCCCACAAAACAGTCCAGCTGTTGAAACACTGGCCAGAAGCAGGGACCAAAGGAGAAGGGCCCAGCAGGCACTGGAGGGCTGGAAGTCTTACGGCTAAAGTCCTGGACCATCTGCGCACTGAAAGGGCCCTCCAGGAGATTGGCTGAGAGCTGATGATTCAGCCTGCGCTTCTCTCTTCAGGTCAGACTCAAGCATTTGCATCTGTTTGACACCTCTCACACGTGTCATTCTCCCTCTTTTCATAGCCACCCTCCCTCCGTCCCCAAAGAGCTGTCTGTGGGTGAGGGCGGATCCTGTGGAGCACAGGGCCACTGGAGGCACCACGCCCACTTCATCCTTGTGAAGAAGATGCCTCTGGGGCTTCCTCTCCACAGATGCTCCCCCCAGACGGGTATTGTCAGTTTCCATCACCCAACCGCTCCAGGCCAAGCCTACTGGGATTGGCTCACACAAAAGGGAGGGGAAGAAAGGCAGCCCATGCTGATGGGGGCCAGGTGCTGAGCTCATCATTTTTCTTGCTGCGGGTGCTGCACAGATGTTCTATTGCCAATGCCCCTGCTCACTCCCTTCCTGTCACTCTCCTGGCAGCTTGATTTTACCTAGTTCAGGGCATCTCCAAGTATGCCTGTGGTCCATTTACAGGAACAGCATCCCTAGATGTTTAAATGCAGGTTCAGAATCTCTGGGTGTGAGGCCCACATATTGATTCTTTCAGCAAGTACCTCCGATGATTGTCATGCTCATTAAAGTGTGAGAGCCACTGCAGTTCTTCGGCCACTAGCCCCATGTATTTCTTTTATTTCATTTGGTGCTCAGGGAAACGGAATAGAGTTCATCGCTCATTGGTTCAGGCATCACTGTCATTATCCATCTACCCTCTTTACTGAGGTGTATGTAGTTGACATACAGGAATTGTACATTTTAAAGCATACAATTTGGTAAGTTTTGACATATGTATACACCTGTGAAGCTATCACCACGATCAAGATAAACACTGCTCATCCCCATTCTTCTCCAACATAGGTACCGACTTGAACTTCTATGTATCCTTCCAACCCACCTCCACATGTTAGATATATATTCTTAAAAATATACCATTTGGTGCCATTTTTTTTGTATGTGTTCTCACTTTACAATTAATGGTTCTGGGTTATGGAACTCTGTTTCTTACCTATTTTGTTCATTATTAAGCTTTGGTGACCCACCCATGCTGCTGTTTGTAAGTCTCCTCTACTACTTCTGGCCAGCGTGTGGCCCATATTGTTTATGTTATAGTTAACTAAACCATTGCCTTATTCATAAACACTAGGTTGCCTCTAAGTCCTTACACACACACACACACACACACACACACACACTCTCATGCTGTAATGAATGTCTTTTACACGGCAGTATCCTTTTGATCTGCACATTAAAGTTGCACTGGTAACATACTCAGGGCTGGGACGGCATCCGTGACTTTTCTTGGGGACCAACTGCTCTGTAGACTGGCTCCTTCAGTTCACACTCTAGCAGTGTGTCTTTGCTATACTTGATGTTATTTAACTTTCTGTGAAGTTAATGCTTTAATTAACCTCCAATTGATGCTTTAATTTGCATTTCTCAGGTTGCTGGTGATGTTACCGAGAGAGAATGGCATTTAGGACCACCATCACCATCTCTTCATATGTGGACTGGCCCTTCAGAGGTTTCCCCTTCTATGAATTACCTATTCATACCTTGTGCTAATTTTTTTCTATTTTCCATGTCTATTTCCTAGATATAGATCCTTTGGTTTGGAATGTTAATAACATCTTTCAGCCTACTATCTACCTATTGATTTTGCAGTATTTTTTGTCATTATAAATCTCTAATTTTGTTTATTGACAAATCCATCACTTTTTCTACTGCGTATGCTTTTGGGGCTTTCTTTAAGTTATAGATCTCCTCTCAAAAGTCACAGAGATAGTCACCCACATTTTCTTCAGTTACTATAAACTTTTACTGTTAACATTTAGGCCTTTAATACATTTGGGTTTTTTTATTTTTAAAAAATATATATTTTTTATTGATTTCAGTGAGGAAGGGAGAGGAGAGAGAAATAAAAACATCAATGATGAGAGAGAATCATTGGTTAGCTGCCTCCTGCACGTCCCCCTGGGATCAAGCCCACACACCACCTACACATGTGCCCTGACTGGGAATCAGACCATGACCTCCTGGTTTCATAGGTTGATGCTCAACCACTGAGCCACACTGGCCAGGTTTGGGGTTTCTTTAAAATGATTGCCTGAGGGGAAACTGATGGAGCCAACTTTCCTAACACTATCTGTTAATTACGCTATTGGTTCCCCCAGTGATGTGCCAGACCCTCTCTTATCATTTTCCAATATCCCATCTACAGCTACGTCTATTTCTGGGTTCTCTGATCTGCTCCATTAGTCATCTTGTCTTCTTCCCCCTTTCTTTAAGTGTGGCTTTGTGACACACCTTAATATTTAGTAAGACAGATCTCTTTTTTGCTCACATCTTTGTATTAGCTGTTTGTGGATGTTTTTTCTTCTATACACATTTTAAAATCAGTTTCTCAAAGTCCCCAAAATTGGAGGGGGGCATTTTACTGGAATTACATTGGATCTGTGGTTTAATATGTGAAGAAGAGATATTCTTAAAATATTAAATTGTCCCATATAATTGATGTATCACTCCATTTATTCAGGCCTCTGTTTATGTCCATTATTGGAATGAAATTTTTCTCCAAAAATAGTCTTGTACATTTATGTTAGATTTTTTTACTAGGCAATTAAGAGATTAAAATTTTCCATCCCTGGTTCCTCTGGCTCTTTCTGCTGCTGACTGTTTGCTTGGACTTTTCCTCCAGCCTGGTCTTGTTTTCCCCTTTGGGTTTTATAGCCTCTTGATTTCTCTTTGCTTTCCTGGCTTCAGCCTCACTCCTCTGCCTCTTCAGTTCTGCTTTCTTATCCCATCCCCTTTACCTGTGGCTACCTGGTCACCAGCTGTGACCATTTGGATATTCTTTGTTCAGAGGGCTTTAGAGATGTTACCAGAAGAAAGGCATATCTGACCTATTAGTGAGGCCATGGCTGAAGCAGACTGTACTTATTTGGGGGTAAAACAGGGTCATTGATCTGCTATCCTAGCTTTAGGTCACAGAATGCATATGAAATTGAAGTTGTTCCAAAGTGTATCAGTTAGAAAAAAATGGTGCCTATAATATGAAACTCAAAAAATAATAGTTGCCTAAATAATGAAGGCATTTTATGATCTCACATAACAAGAAGGCTGGAGGTAGTTCCATGGTTGGCACGAAGTTCAATGAGGTCATTTTGGCATATCCTCGGGCCTTTCCCTCATGATTGCAAGATAGTTGCCATGGTTCTAAACATCACGTCCTCACCTAGCACTTTTAAGAAGGGGTTGGGGGCAGAGGAGGCCAAAAAGATTTCTCATATTTTTCTTTCTTTTCATCAAGGACACAAACCTTTCCCAGAAGCCCCCTAGATGTCTCCTTCTAGCTCACTAGCCAGAATATTGTGGCATAACTACTCTGATCCATTGCTGGCAAAAGGGAATGGGATAGCCATGATTGGTTTAGACCAATTCATAATTTAGTCTCTTAGCTGGACATTTTTCCAGCCGAACAAAATCAATGCTCTGATAGCAAAGAACACATGGAGAATGGTTGTTCGGTAGAAAACTAACAAAGATTACTAATGTGGATGAGAAAAGACTTGCGCAAGGCCTTCCATGTTCTTCAATCTTAGGGTCCTGAGGTTAGAGCACCTGTTATCCTAGGCACGGGAACGAGCAAAACTGGACAGAACAACACCACCACAAGGATTGCAATGTTGTATGGGAGCAAACGTTAAATGAATGTTCCCACAAAAATATAAAGTTGCCAATTTAGTAAAGTGCTATGAAGGACTGGAACAGGAAATGAGGGGAGTATGTAATGAGCGCACCTGTTCTGAAGCAGCGATAATTCCCTCACATCCCAGTGAGAAGATGTAGAAGGGCTAAGAAGGCTGGTGGCCAGGCAGGAGGGGGAGAAGGGTCTATGGGACTAGAGGCAAGAGGCTGAGGCTCTGGAATCCAGTGGTGAGCACCAGCCCATGGAGTCCAAACAGCCAGATGGGACCAAGGATGCATCCATGCTCACCTGTCCAGCAAGCTGACTTTATCCAGCTACTCCACAGCAGAAAGCAGAGGGATTGGGTCTAAGGACCCTGCCTCCCCTCTGCTGACCCAGAGACCTCTCTTCATATACCCAGAGACCATCTTGGAGGAAAGAAGCAAAGGCCTGACATTTAGTCCCAAAGCACTGAGATTCCTAAAGAAATATTTGAGCTCTTAGATCAGTATAAAATGATTGGACAAAAATGAAGGTTCTGTCCACATTCCTCAGCAGAAGGAGTTGGTGAGGAAAACTAGAGCAGGTTAACTAAAAATTAAACACATTCTTATCGCAACTGAGTTAGTGTGAGTATATGAAAACAAGCATATGGGGAAAATACTATTGTTGGCTCCGTTTTATAGACAAGGAAGTTGGGGCTCAAATAAGATAAGTAACTTATCCAAGGTCATGTTGCTAACAAGTGGTTGATCTTGAATTTTAATCCAATGTGACTTCAAAACCTCCATGCTTTCAACTACTGACAGGATGCTACTTTATCAGGTTGTAAGTGCAATAAGCACAGATAAACTTTTAGGATTATGTGGAGGAGGAAAAGTGACTTCTAGATGTGGAGGACCGGAGAAAGCTTCATAGCGATGGACTCCATCTTTTCCTTTTTGACATACAATGGTAGTTAATTGACAGTCCTCTCAGCTCAGTTCAACATATGGATCACTTGTGTCTGTCTTTTTTTCCCTATGGATTTTCAGTCATGTGATCCTGTCTTTTGGTGGACATAGCAACTTTTAATTGAATGCCCGACATTGTGTATACTAAGTTGTAGAGACTTCAGATGAAGTCTTATTTCAGAGAGAATTTACCATCGCCCTGCTGTCCAGGCGGAATGGTGGGTGATCAAAATGCATTCCATTTAGTTATTTGCTGAGTCAAGGCTGACGTACAGCTCTGGTGAGTCTCATTCTTCCACTGGTTTATCTCTGACCTGCATTTTCAACAGAAAACCCATTGTATTCTGCGAGCCCCTCCCCCAGTGGGTGCTAAACTCTAACCTTGGTCTCACAAGAGTGGGAAACTTCACTCTGCTTTTCAGAGGCAGAGTTTCCACTTGCATTTTGAAGCCCCCGCTCTGAACAGCCTCAGTATTTGGTGAAGTTCTCAGGGGGAGGCAGTCTGAATGCTCTAGGCCCTCCCAGGTCTTTCACCCAAACGCTGCTGCTCTCTCTCCCTCTGTACCTGCCAGACTTGCACGTGCATCTCGAGCTGGGATGCTCGGCCTCCTGCAAGTGCCCGGGTGTAAAAGTGGCTGCGGAAGCAACTCTTTCTTCTCAAGTTTCCCCTCTCCGATGCCTCAGAACTTCCGGTTTTCCTTGCCCCAGCAGTTCGCAGCATCCTTCAAAGACATAGCTTCTGTGTTTTATTTGGCTTTTCCGATTATTCTGTTGGGAATGCTGATCTGCTGACAGCAACTTCGTCCGCCCAGAAGAGGAAGCAATGGGCCTGGGAAGGGCGATGGATTTGAATACGGGAAGTGACCTGCTCGAAAGAGCAGCCCTGGTCTTCCCGTCACCAAACCCGCTGGTCCTGGTGGTCTTTCTCAGAGATGTCATCTATTCCTTCCATTTCTCCTGTAGTTTCTCCTCTAGCTCCTCCTTCACACTTTCCTTTATCGGCTAATACAAAGTTCAGCACCCATCACTCTTCGTCCTCTGCACATTCTTCCTGTAAATCAGCGCTCTCCGGGCGTCAGCAGCCGCCTGTGTGAACGGCCCGAGTCTGTGCCGAGAGCACCGCCCTGTCTCTGGATCTCACTCTACAGCCACTCACCTATGCCCACCTGGACGAGAGGGAGGACTGGTGGACGGAGGAAAGCAATGCGCAACTTCTCCTTAGAGGGGAAGAAGAGGGACAAATAATCTCAAAAGTAGGGGTATGATGTATCTGGGAAAACAGAAATACTGACGCTAAGAATGTGAGAGAGGTTTAGACCAGGAACTGGCCTGCAGAGCACAACTTTTGTGTCTTAAATAAAAGACCTGTTGTGTTGTTGTTTTTAAAGAGAGTTTTAGATTCACAGCAAAACAAAGAGGAAGGTACAGAGATTTTCCATACACCCCCTTTCCCCCACACATCCATAGCCTCTTCCATGATCAGTCTCTCTCCCCGAAGTGATATATTTGCTATAATTGATAAACCTACATTGACATACTATAGTCACCCAAAGTCCATAGTTTATATTAGAGTTCACTCTTGGTGTACATTCTATGGGTGTGAACAAATGTATAATATTATGTACCTCTCGTTATAGCATGTATTTTCACTGTCTTAACAATCCTCTGTGCTCCTCCTGTTCATCTCTCCCCTCGCCTTTGCAGCCCCCACTCCCTGGCAACCATTGATCTTTTTGCCTTTCCATAGTTTTGTCTTCTCAGAATGTCATACTGTTGAAATCTTACAGCATGCAGTCTTTTCAAATTGGCTTCTTTCATTAAGTAATATGCCTTTAAGATTCCTCTGGAGAATACCGGAAGGAACGGTTACCGACCGAAGGGGAAATCTCGCGAAATGTCAGCCGTGCGTGCTCACGTGCTTATGTGCTCACGCAGTTGACCGTTATTGACCGTTATTTAGCCGTTAAACCGCCCCCTCGCCTCGTCACATCACTCCGTCCTGCTGTCCGCGCTGGTGGAGCGGCGTCCCCGCCTTTTCTGAAGTTCGGAGGCCGACGTTCTGGTCATCCCGACTGACCGCACGAGAGAAGATGGAGAAACAGAAGCCGTTTACCTCGTTCGTTCCGCCGAGGGTGAGCAGCAGCCAGGTATCTGCAGTGAAGCCGCAGACCCTGGGAGGAAAGTCGAATTTCTTCAAGAGTTTCAACGAAGGTATTGAAGATGGCACTTGTTTTCCATTTGCAATGACTAATCTCTCCAAACACGGGAAGAACATTGATTCCGATGCTACTTTACAGAAAGTCAACTTTTTGCCCATGCTTGAAGAGAATTCAGGGGCAGCGAGCAGACGATATTTAAAATTGATGAAGGAGGTTGAAAGGATTAAGAAGTGGAAAGTGAATATACACTCTGAACGGAAGCAGAAAGAAAATGAGTTGCAAGAAAATAGAAAGATGGTTGAAGCACAGCGGGAAGCCATTCAAGAACGACAGGTGCGCCCGGGGCGGTCTGGCTCAGCGGATAGAGCGGCGGCCGGCGGAGTGAAGGGTCCCGGGTTCGATTCCAGCCAAGGGCATGTTCCTGGGTCGCAGGCTCGATCCCCAGTCGGGGGCGTGCAGGCGGCAGCCGATCAATGAGATTCTCACTCATCAATGATGTTTCTATCTCTCCCTCTCCCTTCTTTGAAATCAATACAAACATATATTTAAAAAAAGAAAAAAAGAAGATTCCTCCGTGTCTTTTCATGGCGGACAGCTTATTTCTTTTTAGTTGTGAATAAAACTCCATTGTCTTGATGTACTACAGTTTATTTAGCCATTTTCCCACTAAAAGTCATCGTGGTGGCTTCCAAGTGTGACAGTTCAGTGATGACGGTTATGAATAAGGCGGCCGGAAACCTCTGTGTACAGGTTTCTGAAGTTCCCTGATGACATAAGATACGGGGCATCTTTTCATGTACTTATTTGCTATCTGTAGATCTTCCTTGATGAGATATATGTTAAGGTTTGGGGCTCGTTTTTGAAATCAGATTATTTTCTCTTTGTTGAGCTTTAATATTTCTTTGTATATTTTAATGTTAGTGAAGTCTAGCTTATTTCATTCATAGATTGTGCCTTTGGTGTTGTACTTTAAAAAGTAATTGTCATACCCAAGGTCACCTATGTTTTCATCTGCATTATCTTCTAGCATTTTTAGTTTTGCAGTTTACATTTATCTCTATTTTATCTCTATAATGCATTTTGATTTTTTTGTGTGTGTGAAGGGTATAAAATCTGTATCTAGATTTTTTTTTTTTGCATGTGGGTGTCCAGTTGTTCTAGTGCCATTTACTGGGAAAACTATTTTTTCTCCTTTGTATTTTCTTTGCTTGTTTTTCAAAGAGCAATTGACCAGATTTATTTGGGCCTATTTCTGGCTTTCTACTCCATTTTATTGATCTATTTGTCTATTATTTCATCAATACCACACTGTCTTTTTTTGTTGTTCTTTTTTGCTTTTTAAAAAAATTGACTTGAGAGAGATAGAAAAACATCAATTTGTTGTTCCATTTATTTATGCATTCATTGGTTGATTCTTGTATGTGCCCTGACTAGGAATCACACCCACAACCTTGTAATACTGGGTTGATGCTCTAACTGAGATCTGGCCAGGGCTTACTACCACACTGTTTTAACTGCTGTTGCTTCATAGCAAGTTTTTTAGCTGCGTAGTGTCAGTTCTCTAATTTTTTTCCCCCTTCAATACTGTGTTGGCAATTCTGGGTCTTTTGCCTCTCCCTATAAATTTTAGAATCCGTTTGTTGGTATCCACAAAATAACTTGCTGGGATTTTGATTAGGATTCTATTGAATCTATAGATCAAGTGGGGAGACCTGACAACTTGACATTTTTTCTGTTTATGAACAGGCAGTCTCTCTTCATTTATTTAGTGCTTTGATTTCATTCACCGGAGTTTGATAATTTTCCTTATATAGATCTTATGCACATTTTGCTAGATTCATAACTAAATATTTAATTTAGAGGGTGTTATTACAAATAGTATTATGTTCTTAATTTTAAATCCACTCATTTATTTCTGATACATAGGAAAACAATAGACTTTTGTATATTAACTTTGTATCCTGCAACCTTGTTATCATCACTTATTAGTTGCAGCAATTGTTTTTGTTCATCTTTAGATTGTCTATGTAGATGATCATGTTATCTGTGAATAAAGACAGTTATATTTCTTCTTTCTCAATACCTTTTTCTTCCTTTTTTTGGTCTTACTAAATTAGCTACAACTTCTAGTACAGTGTTGAAAAGGAGTGATGGCAGTGAACATCCCTGCCTTCTTCCTGATCTTAGTTGGAAAGTTTTTAGTTTCTCATCCATTAAGTATGATGTTAGTTGTAGGATTTTTGTAGATTATTTTTAAGTTGAGAAAGTTCCCCTCTATTCCTGGATTGTTGATTTTTAATCACAACAGAGCATAACATTTTAAAGCAAAGAAGAGAAAGAAAGTAAATTATAAAAATGTGATTTTCTAGTGAGACTGGTATGAAATCATTTTAAGATTTATAAAGATTTTGAGGACAATTGTTACAAGGGGAAATGTTTTGTTATAAACTATGACATAAATACCTTGGAAATATAGATATTATAAAGGCAGTATGTCAAGTCAGAAGAGAAAATAAAGATTATTTAATAAATAGTGTTGAAATAACTGTTTAGCCATCTGAAAAATAAAATAAAATTATATCCAAACTTAAAAAACTTCAAATCAGTATAAATTTTAGATCAATGATTTAAAAGTTAAAAATAAACCGTAAATATGTAAAAAAAGAGGCCATTGGAGATGACAAACAATAAACTGGGGAAAATATGTACAGCTAACACCATAGATAAATCACTATATAAAAAGGTCAATAACATGCTAGACAAAAAAGAGTTAGGGCATGAACATCTTATAGAAACAAGTTTACAAATTAAAGGATTCTCAATCTCACATAAAGAGAAATATGTAATTTAAAACCATAGTGAGACACTGTTATTCACCAATCACATTCACAAAGGTTAAAAACTTTTTAAGAAGTTGGCAACACACTGTATTAGCAAAAGTGTGAAGAAACAGGCAAACTTTCTACATTACTGATCGGTTTTTTTAATTGGCATAATCTCCAAAAGGGGAAATTCAGCAATTTCTGTGAAAATTACAAATGCTCATATCCTCTTATCCAGCATTTCCCCTTCTAGGACTTCAATCTTGATATCAATTTGCTAAATAATGTATTAATTGTGGCACTGTGTGTGATGGAAAACTTTGGACAATAAATATCCACCTATAGAGAAACTGGCTAAATATGTTTTATTCATACCACCAAGTAGAATGAGATGCAGCTGTAACAGAATCATGGGGCTCTTTTGCACAGATGCAGAATATGTATTGTCAATGTTGAGATGCAGAACACAGTGTGTATAGCATGTTACTCTTCATGTAAAACTTTCCACAACAGAACATATAGGTATACTTATATATTTGGAAATGTCTAAAATAACTCTAGAAGGGCAGAAAAGAAACTAGGACTTGCTTTTCCCTAGGACAGGGCCATGGGTGAGAGGGAAATTTTCTCTATATATCCTTTGCTATCTTTTGAATTTTAAACCACATGACTGTATTTCCTATTAAAAATAAATTACAAAATATCTTTGGAAAAGTAAACACATTTTAAAACCTCAGTGAAGTCAGAAGGGAGTTTGCCAGAGAATGTATTTCCGCAAGGTGGGGGGTTGGTGAGAGCCTGGATGGCTTTTAAAGGACATAGTTGGAGAGTTTTCTCAATAAGGAAAAGAACACAAACATATGCAAAGTCCTCCTCAGATTGTGAGTGTTTCTTCCCAGGCCCATAAAAAACTGTTCTCCTTTGCTGAGTTCACAGAGCCGCACTCATTTCCTGTCTCTCTGCTGCCTGCACTAACTGGTGTCTGACCTAAACGACCTTTACTGTCAACCAGGGTGAGGGTGGTATTACTGAGAAATGCCTGAACTTCTCTTTGAAAGTTTAATGCTGAGTAAGCTGCTCCTATTGAATGTGCATGTGTACTTGTGATGTTTCCTTTAAAATAAAAATAAATGTATTGGGGTGACATTGGTTAATAAAATGATATATGTTTCAAGTGCACAATTCTATGATACATCATCTGTATATTTTAGTGTGTGCTCATCACCCAAAGTCAAATCTTCTTCCGTTACCATATATTTGGCTCCCTTTACTATCCCATCACCCACACCCTTCTTCTTATATTATACTAGAGGCCCAGTGCATGAGGATTCATGCACTGGAGGGGGGTGCCTCAGCCTGGCCTGCCCCTCTCACAGTCCGGGAGCCCTCAGGGGCAGGAGGTGACCCAGCAAACAGGGGAAGGCGATGCCCAATCACACCTCTGCTGCTGCCACTGCTGGCAGTGCAAGCCTCGGCCGACCCTGGTTACCTGAGCCTCTGGCGGCCCTGGGCGGCTGGGCAGCTGCCATCCAAGGCTTGCCTATGCCTTGGGCCAGCCCTGAGCAGCTGGTGGGCTAAGGGGTCAGAGGGACTCCAGAGGCACGCCTGCTGCCCCAGCGGGGCTGAGGGGACTGAGCGCCACCATCTTGTGGCTGTGGGTGCCGCCATCTTTGAGGGAGTGGCTGTCAATTAGCATATTCCCTCCTTATTGGCTCTGGGCACCATCTTTGCAATGGTGTGAGGGTCAATTAGCATATTCCCTCTTTATTAGATAGGATTTTTATTGATTTCAGAGAGGAAGGGAGAGAGAGATAAAAACATCAATTATTGATCAGCTGTCTCCTGCATGCCCCCTTCTGGGGATCAAGCCGCAACTGGATATGTGCCCTTGACTGGAATCGAACTTGGGACCTTTCAGTCCTCAGGCCGACACTCTATCCACTGAGCCAAAGCAGCTAGGGCCCACCCCTTCTTATGCTGAGTTTTCTAAGGATTTAGTTAAAAGCAAGTGCTCCTGTACCTTTCATTCTTCTTTGAAGTTGTTGTTCCAGAGACCTCTCATTTCCCTCAAGGTTGCTAGGTCCCAGAGCCCTAGGACAAAAAGAGCCATCCTTTTATTAAATCAGTTTTTGCTATCTTTAATAGTCCCTCGCTGTAAGCATCTTCCTCATGGTTTCAGTAGCACCTCTTCATTAACTAGCTTTGGTTCTAGTCCTGCTTCTACTTCAGCTCTGCACTGATAGCTATTTTAATTGCAAGTAAGTCAATTAGTACTTCTAGTCCTTACATATACAATTAGGGCATTGGAATTTTAAGTCTTTAGACCTTCCCACATCTGAAGCTCTATGACCCCAGGGAAATAAATTCTTTCCTTTACCACAACTCCAATGTAAGTAAATAAACCTTGTCCTTTCTATTAAAAGTAGCATCTTGAAAAGTCTATGGAATAAGAACTTTCAATCTGGATAGTTAAAAAATAATGGATAGTTCTAAAAGACTAATATGCCTGGATTTAGAGCTCAAATATTTATCAGAATTTAGAATATGGTAAAGAAGGCCCTTAATACTCATAATTAATAGAAGGAATATGCACTGTTCAGTTCAAATGTTAATGAGACAACTCATTAACAAGTTAGAAAAAAAATTAAGATACCTACCTCACACCACACATCAAATAAATTCCTGACAGCATAAAATTATAAATGTAAAAAACCAAAGAGGATAGGAAAAAACACAGATAAAAATTTATTTAATTTTAGAATAACAAATACCCTTCCAAGCATGATCCAAAAGTAAAAAACAATGCCATAATCGGTTTGGCTCAGTGGATAGAGCGTCGGCCTGCGGACTGAAGGGTCCCAGGTTCGATTCCGGTCAAGGGCATGTACCTTGGTTGCGGGCACATCCCCAGCAGGGGTTGTGCAGGAGGCAGCTGATCGATGTTTCTCTCTCATCGATATTTCTAACTCTCTATCCCTCTCCCTTCCTCTCTGTAAAACAAACAAACAAAAAAACAAGAAAGTGATTGATATATTGGCTACTTAAAACAAAAGAAAAATGTCTAAACTACATACTTGAAGTTATAAAAAACTTTTTAAAAAAAGAATTCACAACATATATTTTTGAATTATGAGTAACTCTTAGAAATCAATGAAAAGATTTAAAAAAACATTACAAAATACAGTTGAAGCATGGTTAAGCAAGTTACATTAAAAAGGAGAAATACAAATGGCCAATAAACATGAAAAATATTTTACCTCACTAATAATAAGTGAAATACCAATTAAAATAAAAATACCTTTTAACCTATAAAACTGGAAATATTTGAAAAGAATGATAATAACTAGTGTTGATGAGGGTGTGAGATAATAGCTACTTTCATACACTTTAAAGAGAATATAAATTAGTTCAAACTTTCTGGAGGGCAATTTGGCAAATTGATATAGCATTTTAAAATGTGTATAGTGACATTTAATTGTTCACTTCTAAGAATTTATCCTAAGGAATTAACAGGATAAATGCGCAGAAATGCCTGTACAAGAAGTTTCTTTAGTGTGTCATTTAGCAAAACAAAAGATTGGGAAACCTAGCCTGGCGAGCATGGTTCAGTGGTTGAGCGTCCACCTATGAACCGAGAGGTCATGGTTCAATTCCCCGTCAGGGCACATCCCTGGGTTGCAGGCTCAATCCCCAGTGTGGGGCATGCAGGAGGCAGCTGATCAGTGATTCTTTCTCATCATTGATGTTTCTTCTCTCTCTGCTTTCCTTTCTGAAATCATTAAAAAAGAAAAAAAAATTATTAAAAAACAAAAATAAAGATTGGCAAACCTAAATATTTGCCAGTTAGGGGAACAGGAAGTTATGTAATAATGCAAGAAGATGGATGGAGATGTCCTCAACATATTAAGTAAAACAAAAGATTATGTAATGGGGTCTGGGGAGTAGCGGGTAACATGCGGTTTTCGGTCGCCGCCACCATCCCCCAGGGCCGCGTATTCCGCCACCTGGGCCTTGGTCCCGAGTCCCGCATCCACCTGCTGCGGAACTTGCTTATGGGACTAGTGCGACATAGAGGCTTCCTGGGCGCGCGTGGACCATGAGGGGTAACGCTGAGAAGCTCATTGACTATGGAAAGCTGGGAAACGCCAAGGAAAGAGCCATGCGCATGGCTGACTTCCGGCTCACAGAGAAGGACTTGATCCCAAAGCTGGTTCAAGTGCTGGCCTCTCGGCACCAAGGTCAGCTACACGAGAATGCTGCAGATCCCAAATCGGAATAAGCAGGATCGGGCCAAGATGGCAGTCACGGAGTAGAAAGGCAACTGCCTCCCATCCCTGCCCCTGCCTCGCAGAGACAGCCGCCTTGCACGTCTAAACCAGCTCCTTCGTGGGCTGCGGCAGGACCAGCAAGCAAGCATCCACCGCTCCCACACACCTCAAACACCAGGGATTTAACTGGAGCCAAAGAGTGTGCAGCCTCGTCAGTGCCCATGATCATAGGCATTTGGATCCCTTCATCTCTAAGAACTGGAGCTAGAGTTGTGAAGTGGACAGTCTTAATGGAGCCCAGACCTGTTGGGTAGCCATATAACCTTCTCTTTGCACAATAGGTAAAATTCCTTGTATGAATATATGTACACTGATTTTTTTTCTCTCACCTTGGGATTTCTGAGAATGAGAACTACCCAAATGCTCTGTCTTCATGGGATAGTAAATTCATAACATATGTTTCTGTCTCTTAAATCCAGGTGTTTTTTTTTAAAAAAGATTATGTAATGGAATGTATAGCATGATTATCTCTATGTACATTTTTTTCTAAATGTTTATATTAAAATACAAAATCAGAACACCAAATGTTAATCACTATCATTTCTGGATGTTTCAAATAATAGGGAATCTTTACTTTCTTGTTTATGGCTATCTGTATTTTCTGATTATTCAAAAATAATGAGCATTTATTATTTTTATTTTTGGAGAAACAATAAAACCGTAACCCTCCTTCCCAAACTGACGTACGATCCTTAGAGATAAAAAGAAAACAATGGTAGATGAGCAATGCAGATATTTCCATGACATGGCTTTTGTTACCATAGCAAAGTGCACACAGGAGTAATGTGCAAACTAAGCAACTGTGTGTCTGTCTGTCTGCCAGCTGTTTCAGCAAGATTTGCTTCCTCCATTGCAGGTGAGAAGCTGAATTTTCCAGTGAACTTCCAACAAAATTGCCACTTCACCAGGTGGGTTCCAAAAATAATATTTTGAACAAGATATGTCATGGAGATGGTCTTTGATTTCCATTTTTCACCGAGAAAAGACGTCTAAGGCAGAGGCCACACTACACTTGTTCCTTCTGTCTCGCTCACTCACTTTCGTTACCCACCCCACTGCAGCCTCACTTCCTCCATTTCTTCTTGGACCTTTCCTTCTCTTCTTTCTTCTTTCCCTTCTCTCCCTACCGCCCCTTGCTTCCTTTTCAGTCATTTTCTCACCAGACATTTCCTGAGAGTTTCCCAGGTGCCACGTACTGAGCTGGGTGCTGAAAGCAACTTCAGACTCACCAAGGGGCATGGGAACAAGTCCTGTCTCCACTCCCTGCAGGTGCTGCCAATTCCAAGGCAAAATGGAAATGCTGGGATGTCGTGATTTGCTGCACTTAATGCTGAAATCCTGGCATGGGTACTGTTATTATATTTTTAAATATTCCATTTGAAACATCAGTGAAACAATATGTTTCAAAAGCACACATTTACAAGCCTGTTTCAACACATTAAGCAAATACGTAAGTTATTAAAGATATAAACATTAAATGTTTAGTATTAAGCTATTACAAATTAGCAGGCAAATGAACAATATGAGATAAATAAGCACTCAAAGTACAAATTTAATTAAATTTGAAAAATATATAATTGAAATATCATAGTTATGTTATTTTATTAAGTGCTTTGGTGATGTTATTGTTGAAGCGCCAGTGTATTTTTATGCATTTTTTAAACTGCTGAAAATACTCTTTTTAACTCGATGCTAGTGAGTGAATAGTGAAAAACTATTATAGAGTAACTATTTCCTTCTGATTCATAGATCTTCAAGTGTAAGATTTCTTGCTTTATAACTGAGGAGTTCTGGGGCCTCTCAAGAGTCTCTTGATGTGTTGTATATACACATATGTGTTTTTTGTGTGTATGTGTACATAATTGTGGTATGTGTGGGATATGTGTGTATATGTGTGTTGCGTGGGATAGTGTGGTGAGTGTGTATGTGTGTGGGTACACATGTATGTGTATGTAAAGTGTGTGGGGGTCTGTGTGCATGTATGTGGTGAGTATGTGTGGACAACTATGTGTGGTATGTGTTCATGGGGAAAGTATGTGGTGTGTGTTTATGTGGTGTCTAGGGTGTGGAACAGGCAGAGTTCCTAATTCTGCAGTTTGTATCTGAACATGGATCTTTCCCCACCTAGTCTAGGCTGACTGTGATCATGATAGGGGCATAAATGGAATGCTGGGGACCAGCTATAATTGTAAGAAATATTAATCATGCTCTGTTAACCGTGATTGTTTTATTCTGATTAAAGAAGGCACATTTTAACCTGGCTGGCAGTTTCACTCAGGGCGTGGGAGCTCATCTGGAAATGCAGCCCATCCTCCTTGTCAGGAGCTGCCTATTATCATGGAAAGATTAACAACCCTGTTGCAGAAACCAGAGCCACCAGGCATTTGAAGATCCCCAGCCCTTTGCATGTCACTAGCCCTTCAACCCCCAGCCTTTGCATACCCACAGCCTTTGCAAATATCCAGCCCCCATTACCTGTAAACTGCCCATTTGGCATACCCTTCCCCATATAATCGTTGTCCTCCTACCCAATACAAGCGGCTGGCTTATGGTGGGGTGCAGAGCAGATTTTTGTGGATGACTTGCTGCTCTCCCATACTGCCGGCAGTATTGGAATAAACGCTCATATATGAGTCAACCCTGGCTCTGCCTAGTTAGCAGCCCAGACCCATTGGTTGTCCGATTACAACCAGAAGGAAGTCCATGTCCGTGCTTTGTTTATCCAGGCAGGGACACAGTGACACAAGCCCAGTGCCCGTTTGTGAGGCTGAAGGCCTGATAGAGAGTGCCAACCTCCAAGTCACCCTGCAGCTGCCACGTGAGGGGAGGGCTAGGCAGCTGCCTTACTAAAAAGAAAGCCCCACGGGCTCTGGGAGTCCCCGGGGAGGTCAGAGAACTGGGCTGGAAGGCCTCAGAGGGTATCCTGTCATGTTTGTCAACCTGGGGCTTTCACATTGTAGTGGGTAGCAAAATCACTTCAGTGGACTGCAAAAAGCTGTTTGTAAAAAGTAGAATAGAAATGTGTAGATTACGCTAGTAAGAATAAGTACAGATTGTTGGAACTTTTACTTTAAGTGTGTGTGTGTGTGTGTTTGTGTGTGTGCGCGCACGCGCGAGTGCGTACGCATTGGGATATGATATAAGAAGAATTTGTTATCATTAGCTGTGGTCACTTTACATTTTTTCTTCATAGTGAGAAAGTGGAGGGTATCTGAGGAATGTGATCTGCCTTCTGACGTCACAGCTAATTAGTGACGGGAACAGTCCTTCCATTACCTTACATGCGGTAAGAGTCACTGGGAAGGACCGGAATAATAGCTTCTCTCTTCCTTTAGTGGAAAATAGCATGTTTAGTCTTTTTAAAAAATATTATTGCTCCTCAACATTTTCAAACTTTCTGCAATTTCCAAATGAGAGAATTGAACAAGTTGGCTGATGTTCAAGGTTCCCTTCAACTTTGAAAATTCTAGAGTTCTATAATTTTAAGGGAGAGAAGGAGAGAATATGTAGGTGACTCAGTACTGGTCTGTGGGAAAAACCATTTTTATCGAGAAATAGTGAGTGTGGTCTCAAGTGTCCCCTCTGTCCCTGTGGACATCTTCCCCACTGCTCAAATGCTCTGTTTCACAGCCACTTTGTGGGAGTCAAATGTGGTCACTGTGTGAGGGGCTCAGGAAAACACTACAGAGGCAAGAGTTGCCTTTGGTGACCTTCCTTAGCGTCTGGTCTGGTCTGGTCTTTGCATCCTGTCTTGGAGCCAGGCTGCAGGGCATGATACGAACACCTAAGACCAGCCTGGGCACCCTTCATGTCCCACACAAGGTGACTTAATGTGCCTATTATCCTAGTGAGAACTGCATAATGTAACCAGTTATTACGTATTTAAAGGATTTTTTAGATTGCGAACATGCAATGATAGGATTCTCTTAGGAACCTTAAAGCCAAAATGAAACCTGGGACTGGATGAAACACTGTGTCCTGACTGTGTCGGCCACTGGGCCTGCTCACATAATGACCCTTATTGCTGGAACTACCCTGCCCACCTCTCCAGTCTATATTTTGACAAATTGCCTTTATTGGCAGATTCTAGCCACACTGGCCTTCTCTTCAAACATTCCATGCTTCATCTTTGCTTTGCACATGTTGTTCCCTTAGCCTGGAAAGCTCTTCCCTCCTCCATTTTCCTCAGATCTCAGCTCAGTTGTTTGTTTTCAGAGGCCAAGTTAGGATGCCTGTGGTAAACTCTTACAGCACCATGAACCTTGCCTTTGAGTGGTTTGGGCTGCGATTTTACATCCATTTGTGGAATTGTTTGATTATGTGAAGGCAGCTTGAGCCCCGCCCCCCGCAACCTGCATTCCGATGCATATGCTTACGAGCCCCAATCCCCTTTCCGCTTATGTCCTAGCTAGCCTTGCAAAACCTGTTTCCCTGAATGCTTATCTTAACAGGAGCTACAAACTGTACAGGAGCTACAACTGTACATAGCCCCACAACGGGGTCTGACTGCCGGCACCAGATGGGGTCTTGGTTGCCATCTCACTTCCCCCCTTATAACCATCACAGGGGCTGCAAAAGCCCATGAAAAGTCCTGAAGCCTGGTCCATATTTGGGAGACAAAGAACTTAAGGGGGTAAAAGGAGACGCCCCCCCGCTTTGCATTCGGCGCTCAAATTTGGGAAACTGATTCCCCTGAGTCACAGAACCGGTGCATTTCCTGATCTTCCAAGTGCCTGACTTTTCTTGTCTTCCCGTCACCTGGTAACGTCTGTAACAATTAACTGTTCATCTCTTCACCTTATTAGCTCCACGAGGGCATGGAAGTTTTCTTTCTTTACCTCCCACTGTGCCCCCAACACCAGGGACAGTGTATACCATGTAATTCAGTGCTTTAATGGCATGCTGAATAAATGAATAGATCTGCGGGTCTATAGGCCACACTCAGAAAGCATGTATTTCATGCCTATTTCTGTATGATTACTATGCACGTGGTTACACAATAGGTGCTGAGTGAATAAGGCAATTCCCAAAGATGATTCTTCTGGAGAAAGCCAGCCTGGACAAAACCTCTTCATTGCAGGAAGATTCTGGATGCTCAATAGGCATATTTTGCATTTTTCTGACTTTTAGATGCTACAGTTTCTTTCTGGTGCCCTTTGCCCCTCAGTAGCTGAGCGGAGAGGGAATGAGAGGCCCTTTGTCGGCCATGTCCTCTTTATTTCTCATCCACTCCGTACAGTGCAGATTCTAGTCCTGTTGGCATTGGTCTGATAGGCACCGTCCTGTTGCTGGTTTCATTGTGCATCAGGAAAAAGTACTTGGGTGCCTGTCTATGAAATATTTTATTTTTTAAAAAAATATATTTTATTGATTTTTTTACAGAGAGGAAAGGAAAGGGATAGAGAATTAGAAACATCGGTGAGAGCAAAGCATCGATCAGCCACCTCCTGCACATCCCTCACTGGGGGTGTGCCCGCAACCAAAGTACATGCCCTTGACCGGAATTGAACCTGGGACCCTTCAGTCCCCAGGCCGACACTCTATCCAGTGAGCCAAACCAGCCAGGCTGTCTATGAAATATTTAACAAAGAACATTTGTGTAGCAATTCACAAAGCACCACTGCCTATGTTACCTGATTTCAACTCCATAATAGTTACTGTTCTGAGAAGAGACGATTTTCCAAACTTACACACAATGGGACTAAAAAATGTTAAGTGGCTTGTCCCAGGTAACAGAGTGAGTACTGTGGAGAGCAAGTCTCAAACCCGGTTCTCTAAATTCCATCATTTTATATGAAGATATAATACCCTTTTTGTATGCATGTCTCATAGGCTTTAGAATACTTCATAAGTGTACCTTATATTTTATGACATTTTTATTTTTGCAAACTTACCACATTAATTCTTGTAATACAATAATTTCCTGAATTAATGGGCAAATATTCTTCCCATTTTTACAGGTAAGTAATACTGAATTATGTGGATGGGCCCAGTATAATCACAAGGGTCCTTATAAGAGGAAGCGAAGAGGGTCAGAGTGAGAGAACAGGATGTGATGATGGAAGCAGGGGTCATAATCGGAGAGAGAGAGAGATTTGAAGATGCTCTGCTGCCAGCTTTGAAGCTGGAGGAAGGGGCCACAAGCCAAGAAATGCAGGTGGCCTCCAGGAGATAGACACTTCCACAAGAAACACAGCCCTGCCAATACCTTGTTTTGAGGTATTCTGACCCCCAGAACTATAATACATTTGTGTTGTTTTAAGCTACTAAACTGTGTTCATTTGTTACAGCAGCAATAGGAAACAAATACATTCCTCTCAACAGTGATTGACTCCAGCAGATAAAGAAATCAGACTATTTCTGGCATATTCCAGACCCCGGGCCTGGAGAGAAGAGTTGTGACAGGTAAGAGAACGGCCTTAGGATGTGGAGAGAAGTGACTATGCTGCAAACCTCTGCTCTCTCAGGGGGAGATGTGAGCGTTTGTGGCCCTCTGTAAGTCTTCCAGTGCTTCCAGGACATGGACGATAAAACCCAAACTCCCTGGCCCAGCCTGTCTCTCTGGCCCCTTCTGAACCCATCCCACTCCCACTCACAACACTGCCGAGACACGTACCTTCTTCCTATTCTTGGAGGCCTTGGCACTTTCTGTTTCCTCCACTTGAAATGCTATCACTCTATAACTTCACAGGGCGCCTCCTCGTCACCTCTTCAGAATGTGTCTGACCACCTCTCCAATGTGGCCCCCCCCAGCCATTCTCTACTTTCCTTTATCACACCCATCACTACCTGAGACTCTCCTCTTTACCCATCACTCATATTGTCTGGGCCCTTCACTAACGCATGCATTCCAGCTTATAACTCTCTCCCAAGTGCCTGAGTGTATTGACTAGGGCCTAGTCAATAAGTATTTGTTGGTTGAGAGGACAGACCAGAAGCAGCCTTGAAACAAGAGCGCCCCGCTTCCCCAAGCCTCTTCTCCAACCAGCCCTCCAGGAGGCGTTTCTGCTGAGAAATGAGTATTGCGAGCCCTCAGAATTCTCCTTTCTTTGCAGAGTCCCTGGCTGCCTTCACACACAGGCCTTGGGTCTTATTGAGAAAGAGAAAAGCAGTCCCCTAGGGCCAGAATCTAGCCTGGCACTCACAGCTGGGCCATGGTGTTCTGTTGAATATAAATATTTCCATAGAACATCAACATCAGACAAGCCTGCTCTGTGACCGAGATAAGGCAAAACAAATACAAAAAGATTACTCCACAGTCATGCAGGGACCCAGACAAAAATAAGGACATTTTCCAAACAAACAAAAAAAAATGACCAAAGATGACCTTTTCCTGCTATTTCTTTACTGATTATAGCTTTACCTCATCTCATTCCTCCTTGCCTTCCGGTTAAGAATGATTAAGATACTCAATCATGCAATTACCCCTGACTCCTGATAACCTCCAATACGAAGCAAAGACCCCTTCTTTGAACTCTCCCCCCAAACCCCCTAACCCAGGCCTTAAATGCTCCAAGTTCTCTGGCATATTCTCCTACTGAGATGCCCATGGCTCCCAGTGGTGTGTGTTACCCCTCATGGAAACTAGTCAGTAGATCCAACATCGTTCAACTCTGGTGATCCTGGTGGTGTCTGGCTGGAGGGAATGGACACTCTGGACTGGAAGGCAGGCCAAGCTGTCTTACCATCTTGGAGGGAGAAATGTTAGTTGGTCCAGCTGGTCAGCTAGAAAATCCCAAACCACTTTGCCAGTGAAAGAATACTAGATGTATACCAGGTGCGTATTACCCAACTTGTAGAAGAGAGGGGCTGGTGCGGTTCCTGGTGGAGCTGCTTCCTTGTAGGCGCATGGCAGGAAGGGACCAGCAGGTGCAGCTGTGGCCTGCCTGGCTATCATCAGGGATGCCCCACCCAAGGCACAGCTGCTCTGTGTTGTCAATCTATCCAAGGAAATCTCCTCCACACAGGTTCGAAAGCCTCTCCGCTTTCTGCTCCATTCCCTGTTTGTTACATTCCCCCTTACACTCTCCTCTGTGCCTGAACAAATCCCCTGTTGATTTCCTCTCTACCACCCTACCCCTATAGCCACAGCCATAGCCTGCACCTCCCCACAGGCATACGCTCTGTGCCCCCTGGGCTCTGACCTCTGGGCTTCCTTTCCTCCTTCAAGCCCTGTTTGATGATTGACTCACCTCTTCCCCAAAGTCTTCTTGGTTGAGCCCAGCTGGCTACCCAGCTTAGAGTCTCAACGTTTACCAAGCAAGCTCGGTTATAGTAGCTGACTAGGTTGATTTATGGGTTTGGGATAACCATGTGGACAGTGATATGTTTGACTTGGGTGGGGTGGTAGGAGTGAGATTCACACCATTCATCTCCCCACCTGAAGCCTGAACTCCCCAGCTCAGAGGCTAGACCTGTTGGCCTTCTTTTTTGACCACTTTCTCCCCACTGCCCAAGACAGGAGGGGTGAGTGTCTGGCACCCCTCAGGCTCTCAATGCTCAGGAGCCGATTTTCTGTGGGGCTCTAGAATGAGACCATCACCCTGTCCCACCCCCAGGCCAGCGCCAGTGACGGCAGCTGCCAGAAAAGTGTCTGAGAAAGCCATTTTCAGGAATCCTAGAAGCTTATAGAATACTAGAGGCCCAGTGCACAAAATTCATGCACTGGTAGGGTCCCTAGCAGCTGCCGGCTGCTGGCCAGGGCCTCCCTCCCTTCCCTAAGCTGGCCTGCCCCCTGGTCGAACTTCCGGAAGAGCTCCAGTAGGAGGACAATTTGCATACTACACTTTTATTATATAGGATCCTGACCAGCCCAAGTTGTTAGTTCCTAGCTCAAGACTTTATGACTTTGTAGCCACAAGGCATTCATTCTGGAATATTCTTCTCCCTCGAACGGGATGTTTTCCAGTCTCTCTGACTATTCCAGGGCCCAGATCACTCCAGTTAGGGTTGAGAGCTAAGCTCCTATAGACACCTAGAGTAGACAACTGATGACACTTTACAGCACAAAGTCAACAGAAAAGGGGAGAGTTGAGATAAAGGATACTCTGCTGCCTTAAATAGAACCAGGTTAATCGAAATGTAAGATATGAGGAAATGTCCAAGATATGATGTTAAGTTAAAAAAATAGGAAAGGTTGCTAAATAATATATACATCATCAGCTCATTTTTATAGCCCTATATTTAATATGTTTTTAGTTTTTAGGTACAGAAAAAGAGTTGAAAGGATATTTACCAATCTGTTAGATAGCAGTTAGAGAGGATTTTTATTTTAAAATTTTCACAGTCATTTATTTTTGCAATCAGTAAAAAAATATATATATAAAATTTTTTAAAAAGGAGTTGGGATAGCAACTCTTCCTTTCATCCCATTTAAATATTTTTAGTCTTTCGTACAAAAATATACCATTTTGCTTTATCATGAAAAGAATTACTAATTAAATGAGGTTTTATGTGTATCTTTGTTTAAATTTTTATCAGACACATTTAATTTACTCTTTCGTTTTGTTACTATCTCAAAGCCCTGCAGGTTTCTCACGAGCTCACGCTGACATTGGCCTGGGGACGTCTGAGAAGCAGGGACCATTCTCCAGCCGCTGGGAAAAACAGTCCCTGTGGGAAATGGTGGCGAGCAGCTCTCTGTTATATTCTTTCAACATGCACTATCGAGTGCTCCTGAGTACGAGTGCCTCATGCCAGGGCCAAACAGCTGACAAAAAGGGATTAAAATTTCAGGGAAATGCGCTAGGCTCTTGGGTTACAGCTGGGCTGCAGGCTTGCCCCAGCAGTCTAGGGCAGTGGTTAAGAATGTGGCTTGGAAAGTCATGCTGCTTAGATCCCAGCACCATAACCTTGGGGCCGACTGCCAGTTAGGGACCTGGGTCAGATTCGAATAACAATAACCAGAAATAACAGAGGCTTAATTAAGATAGAAGTTTGTTTTGCCTCCCCTTAACAAACAAGTCTGCAGGGAGGCAGCCTGAGGCTGGTACAGTGAGTCATGGTCATCAGGAACCCAGGCTCCTTCTGTCCTTCTGCCCTATCACCTTAAGCTCACAGCCTCCCTTCTCAAGGTCCCAAGTTGGGTCTGGCATCTTAGCCATCTATCTACCCTGTAGGCAGGAAGCAGGACAAAGGAGAAAAGACAAGAAAAAGCCCAGGAGGCAGGCCATACCCTTTTCAGAAGCTTTTTGGAAGTCTGAACCCAATGACCTCTGCTTCCATTTCATGGGCCATCGTTGCCAGCAAGGGAGTCTGGAAAATGTAGACTTGGAGCTGGCCATATGGCTTCCCCAAGGTTCTCCTACTAAGTAAGAAAGGGGCTAGTGTCCCGGTCCCAGGGTAATAATACTGCCCAACTCCCCAAGTACAAGAAGATTAAATGAGATAATGCTTGAAAGCCCTCAAATGTCATCTCCCTTAAAGCCTTCTGCAGATAAAGTTGGTTTTGTGTGTTTTTTTGCTTAAGGGTCCAGTAGCACATTCTTTACCCCTAAATTCTTACAGGACTGTCTCCCCCACTGGACTTTGAGGCCACGGGCCAGGTCTTTGTTTAACTGTGCCTGAAGTGCCTTCAGCACACTGTAGATCCTCAATAAATCTTGATATAGTTCCCAGACCCAATTTTACTTCTAAATCCAAATACTTTCCAGGCGCTATGCCTTCATCTTTGAAAAGTCACTTTCAGGCTTTGATCTTCTCAGGCCCGAAAAGAGTGGAAAGAGCGACAGCACTGGCCACAGATAGCTGCTTTGTTACTTATCTGCTGTGTGATATCAGAAAAATTGCTTAACCTCTCTGAGCTTTAGTTTCTACTGGGAAATAGGGATAATATTGGTGGTACTGTTTGTGTGACGTAAGTATTAAATAAATGAAAGTATTCAGCATGTATCTGGCATCGACCAGCCCTCAGCATACAGACATTAGCATCTTTGACCTTTTTTTTGATATTTTCCCTCCTACCCTAATGGAGCTAGCTAGCCAAGGAAGTTAAAAATAGCTTTCACTTTTGGAGCACTTAATATATGCCAGGTGCTACCCTCTGGTAGGTACTATTCGAATCACCCCTTTCTACAGATAAGGATACAGAGGTTCAGGGAGTAACCGAGCTAAGGGACAGAGAGAGTCAGAGCAATCTGGCCACACAGCTCATGCTTCTATCCCCTATACCACACTGCTTGTCTTGCTGCATTTGTCAACATTTAGCCCCAGTATATTCCCCATCAACACTTCCCATATCCAGTCATTGAAATCTGGGTACCCCAGAGCCCGTGTCATTCTGGAGGTAGGCAAAAAGGATTCTGGGTCAGCTTACCCCCAGGGGTGGTTTTCTCAGCTCAAAAGTCCCCACAGAACTTGACAGCTACCCATTCTCCCAAGAGAAGATCATGAAAAACTGAGAACAGCTGAGACCTCATTGTGACTAAGAAGCATGCATACTTCATGAAAATCCTGTAAAACTTCAAATTTAGAAAAAAAGGAAAACAATCAATGTGTGTACTAGTACATGGGAGGGATACTGTACCCTATATAAAGATAATCCACTTTATAAAGTATAGCACTCCAGGTTTCCTTTATTTAGCAATCTTTCCCTGTGCACATAATAGTGATTTAATTTTTTCAAAATTCCATTTTTGTGAAACTTTACAGAGACATGGCTCTTAAGCCAAGTGAGACACACCCATACAATTTCATGATCTTGATATTGCCAGGAAATTGCTGCAAACGCTGCCCTAGCTGGCCCTTTCCCTATTTTTTCTCTTCCAAATTTTCCTCTGAGGAGGTACTTTTTGAATCCAATTATAGGAAGAACTTCATTAAAAATCATTCAATTATCACAATAGAAATAAGCTAATTTTGGCTGTGCTGGGAGCTCCCATCAGCCACTACCATCCTTTTTCAGCACTGGAAAATTACTAAGTTTCTTTCCCTAGTGTTTTAAAACTTGATGAGTCTCTAGGAGAGAGCAGTTATGGTCTGGCCACCAGCCATTACCAGTGAAACAGGGTCAGGATGCTAATGACATCATGGAATTTCGAGGCCAGGGAAGGAAGACACCGTTCAAGGAGTGGCCTCCCAAGGATGGCCTTGGATGTTCCTGGGCGAGCTATTCTCGTCACGGCCTCCAGTGAGGATTAATGATGAGTCCTCTGACCGCACTGCCAGTGACAAGGGTATGAAATCACTGACAAGAAAGGGTGGAAAGCAGAGGGGAGAAGGAGGAGAGAAAGGATGAGAATCTACAAAACCTTGGAGAGAAAAGTGAAGCATATACTTTTGTTATGTATTCAGAAAGTTAAAACCATCCTTGAATATGAAATAGAAGCTACCACCAGCCATTAAAGAATGAGGAGCGCAAGCATTTTGTCGTTTTTTTGAGTGGCCTTGTAGAGGAAATGAGCCAGCTGCAAGCTGACGTTTCAGGAAAACCTGGCCTGCCAAAGCCTCTCCTGACTCAACGCTTACGGGCTGGAGTTCGTGTCCAAAGCTGGAAAAGGTTGACATTTCCTTGTAAAGCAACAGACTGCAGAGATGAGATCCAGAGTTGCTTAGAAATCCCCTGCGAGCTCTTCTCCACAATTCTGTGGCTGTACTTCTTTTGACAGGGCCTGACTCAGGGAGGCCAGCAGGTGTTCAGGACACAAGATTTAAGGAGGATCTTTCTCTCAGGGCTGTGCAAGTGGAGGGTCAGTCCTGAGAGTGAGGGCCTCCTTAAATCTTGCTCCCTGCATGCCTCACTTTTCTCACTCATGCCCTGACTTTCAAGCTCGCCATTCAGCAGTCCACTAGTTCTAAGTCTCTTGTTTTAAGATGGGGTATGGGATTTTAAAAAGTTTCTGAGGCCCTGGACGGTTTGGCTCAGTGGATAGAGTGTCAGCCTTCTGACTGGAGGATCCCAGGTTCAGTCCCGGTCAGGGCACATGCCTGGGTTGTGGGCTCGGTCCCCAGTAGGGGACGTGCAAGAGGCAGCCAATCAATGATTCTCTCTCATCACTGATGTTTTTCTCTTTCTCTCCCTCTCTCTTAATTTGACATCAATGAAAATATACTTAAAATATTCTGAGATGATACTAATCTCTAGTGGGGATGAAGAGACTGCTTTAAGTAAATGAGGATGAGTGGCAAATTAAAGTATTCCAGCCCTAACCAGTTTGGCTCAGTGGATAGAGCATCGGCCTGCGGACTGAAGGGTCCCAGGTTCGATTCCGGTCAAGGGCATGTACCTTGGTTGCAGGCACATCCCCAGTAGGGGGTGTGCAGGAGGCAGCTGATCGATGCTTCTCTCTCATCGATGTTTCTAACTCTCTATCCCTCTCCCTTCTTCTCTGTAAAAAATCAATAATATATATATATATAAAAATAAAGTATTCCAATTGAAAGCCAAGAATCAACCTTGACTTGATCTTTTCCTGCTTTGTTAATTGGGGGAAAAAATCTTATCAAATTCATTTAGGTTCAGTGTGTTCACCATATTATGAATCACAAAGAACCCTATATAGCAGGGATGGGGAATGTCCTGCCTGCGGGCCATATAAGGCCTGAGAAATCATTTGCCCTGGCCCTGCCACAGCATTAGGGGTGAATTAATTAAGAGTTTGACCAAATATAGCAGGCTAATTTTTAAGTTGATAATTTTGTATAGCCTGCAAATGATGTTATAAATACCCAGATGGCCCTTGGCAGAAAAAAGGTTCCCCACCCATGCTGTATAGGGTTGCCAGATAAAATACAGGACACCCAATTAATTTGAATTTCAGGCAAACAACAAATTATTTTTTAGGCTTATCTAAAATCCAAATTCAACTAGGCATCCTGTATTTTTGTTTGCCAAATCTGGCGACTCTCAACCTGCAGGTCATGCCAGAGTATGTGGACTTGATTGTGGGGGGCAGCCTTTCCTGGTTTGTGTGCCAGAACACAGCTGTAGTGGGTATAATGTGTATTACACTAAGACAACTCCATAGTCAAATAAATTTGGCAAACTTTGGATTAAGCCCAATTAACCAGGTGTTGTTGTTTTTTTAACTACAAAACATCTTCAAGCCTTTAATGAGCCAATGTAAATCCAAATGTACATTGTGACATGCTCCCCACCCCTCAAGTAGGAGACTTGCAGAGTTCCCAAACTTACATAACTGGAGACATCTTATAGAAGTAATGTTCCAGAAAACTTAGTGTGGAAAATACTACAGTGAGAGGTAGGGCGATACTGAAGGGTTTTAAACAGGCAAATGACAGAGTTGAACTAGTGATTGAGATGGGTAATTCTCACACCATTGTAATGAACTTAGTTATGAATAAAAGGAAAGAAAAAGAGGAAGGCCAAATTTTATAGGCATGCCATTTGTGCAGCTTTGCCAGAAAGCTGCAATTTAGGCGCATGCCCAGTAAAGTCTGGGTGAAATAGGGCAGGTACTTGTCTGTCAGTCATCCCTGGGAACAGGTCATTGGCCAGAGTAGATGTGGCCACTGCAAGTGTGGGAAATTTGAGATACATAAGCTCCTAAACAAAGGAGTTCTTTCTCTTGGTTTGCACTCCTGGCTTATATGGCTCTCATGCTGCTACATTTGCCCACGTGGCCCACTGCCATGTGAAACTCACACACAATGGAATGGAAACTCTAGACACTGGTTTTGCTTCTAGCTCTGCTGAATCCCCAACTTCACCTATTCCAAGACTGGTTTAAGGGAAATGGGACTTTACAAACCAACAGATGCAATTTCATGCAAATGAAGCTTTTTATCAAATCTCATCTTCCTGTGGGGGGCCTCCAGAAATGTTGATTCCAGCAGTACCCCAAGAGCCCCACTTCCACCAGCAATGGCGAAAGGCTATCCATGCATTTCTCTGCTAACAATTGCACTTTTAGAAGTATTCATGTGAAAGGGGCAAGGCTGGAAGCGAGGAGCCCAGATAAGAGCCTATATTAGTTTGCTCAGGCTGCCGTAACAAAGTGCCACAGACTGAGTGACTTAAAAAATAGAAATTTATTTTCTCACAATTCTGGAGGCTAGAAGTCTGAGATAAAGGTGTTGGCAGGATTGTTTTTTCTGAAGCTCTACCCTTGGCTTGTAAATGTCCATCTTCTCCCTTGGTCTTCATGTAGTCTTCCCTCTGCATGTGTGTCCTAATCTCCTCTTCTTATAATGACACCAATCATACTGATTAGGTACTACTCACATGACATCATTTTACCTTAATTACCTCTTTGAGTGCCCTCTCTTAAAATATGGTCACATTCTGCCCAGCTGGCATGGCTTAGTGGTTGAGCATCAATCCATGAACCAGGAGGTCATGGACTGATTCCTGGTCAGGGCATATGCTCAGGCTGTGCTTGATCCCCAGTGTGGGGTATGCAGCTGCCAATCAATGATTCTCTCTCATCATTGATGTTTCTATCTCTCTCTCCCTCTCCCTTCCTCTCTGAAATCAAAATATTTTTTAAAATATGGTCACCTTCTGAGGTACTGGAGGTATGACTTCAACATACGATTTTTTTTGGGGGGGGGGCGGGGACACAATTCAGTCCATAACAGAGACTATTACAATAATTCTACTGAAAGATGATGAGGTTGTGCATTAAAGTAGTGGCAATGGGGATGCAGAGAAGGGATTGGATCATAGAAATATTAGAGTCAAAACTGAAAGGACAGGGGAATTGATTTGATGTGGTTGGTAAATGCGCACAAGTAAAGCATAGTTTCTAGCACAGTCACACTCAAATCTATTTGTTTCCACCTCTTTACTCTTCCTGAGTCTAGAATAGAATCTTCCATGTAACCCAAATTCATTCTCATAATGCAGTGTTGAACTGAATTCATTTCAGAGATGGAGCATAAACGACAGGTATTAAATATTTCCTACATATTTCCTGAAATGTGCACTAGTTTTTGTATTGGGATGATTGAATAATCTCTGTATCGTCTCTCCTCACCCTTGGGAAAAAATACTAAGCATTATGGGAATGCCTGGTTTACCTGTGCCAGATTCATTCTGCTCCAGTGGAGTTCTGGTCATTTCCAGGGATAACAAAGTCTTGGTGAGAAGCAATGACTTGGAAAGATATGGTTCTCTTGGGGGCTGTGGTCCTCAGGCCCTTTAAGACTAATTGAATAGGCCAATAACTATGGAAGAAATTGAAGCAGTCATCAAAAAGCTTCCAGCAAACAAAAGCCCAGGGCCAGATGGCTTCTCAGGGGAGTTTTACCAAACATTCAAGGAAGAACTAAAACCTATCCTCCTCAGACTACTACAAAAAATTCAAGAGGAAGGAACACTTCCAAGCTCATTCTATGAAGCCAGCATCACCCTAATACCAAAACCAGGTAAAGACAACACAATGAAAGAGAATTACAGGCCAATATCCCTCATGAACATAGATGCCAAAATCCTCAACAAAATCTTAGCAAATCGGATCCAGCAGTACATCAGAAGGATCATACACCATGACCAAGTAGGATTTATCCCAGAGATGCAAGGATGGTACAACATCCGTAAATCAATAAATGTGATACATCACATAAACAAATTGAAAGAAAAAAACCACATGGTCATATCAATTGATGCAGAAAAAGCATTCGACAAAATCCAACACCCATTTTTGATAAAAACTCTCAGAAAGGTGGGAATAGAAGGATCATACCTCAACATAATAAAAGCCATATATGACGGGCCCACAGCCAACATCATACTCAATGGACAAAAACTAACACCATTTCCCCTAAGAACAGGAACAAGACAGGGATGCCCACTCTCACCACTCCTGTTCAACATAGTCCTGGAAGTATTAGCCATTGCAATTAGACAAGAAGAAGAAATAAAAGGCATCCAAATTGGAAAAGAGGAAGTAAAACTGTCCTTATTTGCAGATGACATGATATTATACATACAAAACCCTAGAGACTCCATCAAAAAACTACTAGACTTAATACATGAATTTGGCAATGTAGCAGGATACAAAATTAACCCCAAGAAATCTGAGGCATTTCTATACACCAATAGTGAACTTTCAGAAAGAGAGATTATAAAAACAATCCCATTTACCATCGCACCAAAAAAATTAAGCTACCTAGGAATAAACTTAACTAAAGAGGTAAAAGACCTCTACTCAGAAAACTACAGGACATTGAAAAAAGACATAGAGGAAGACATAAAGAGATGGAAGAACATACCATGTTCTTGGATTGGTAGAATCAACATCATTAAAATGTCTATACTACCCAAAGCAATCTGTAAACTCAATGCACTTCCCATTAAAATACCAACGGCTTACTTCACAGATCTAGAACGAACTCTCCAAAAATTCATCTGGAATAAAAAAAGACCCGAATAGCTGCAGCGATCCTGAGAAAGAACAAAGTAGGTGGGATCTCAATACCAGATATCAAGCTGTATTACAAAGCCACTGTTCTCAAAACTGCCTGGTACTGGCACAAGAACAGACATATAGATCAATGGAATAGAATAGAGAGTCCAGAAATTAGCCCGAACCAATATGCTCAATTAATATTTGACAAAGGAGGCAAGAACATACAATGGAGCCAAGATAGTCTCTTCAATAAATGGTGTTGGGAAAATTGGACAGACATATGCAAGAAAATGAAACTAGACCACCAACTTACACCACACACAAAAATAAACTCAAAATGGATAAAGGACTTAAATGTACGACAGGAAACCATAAAAATTCTAGAAGAATCCAAAGGCAACAAAATCTCAGACATATGCCGAAGCAATTCCTTCACTGATACAGCTCCTAGGGCAGTTGAAACTAAAGAGAAAATGAACAAATGGGACTACATCAAAATAAAAAGCTTCTGCACAGCAAAAGAAACCATCAACAAAACAACAAGAAAACCCACTGCATGGGAAAACATATTTGCCAACGTCATATCTGATAAGGGCCTAATCTCCAAAATTTATAGGGAACTCATACAACTTAACAAAAAGAAGATAAACAATCCAATCAAAAAATGGGCAAAGGATCTAAATAGACACCTTTCAAAAGAGGACATTCAGAAAGCCAAGAGACATATGAAAACATGCTCAAAGTCACTAATCATCCGAGAGATGCAAATCAAAACAACAATGAGGTACCATCTCACACCTGTCAGAATGGCTATCATCAACAAATCAACAAACGACAAGTGCTGGAGAGGATGTGGAGAAAAAGGAACACTTGTGCACTGCTGGTGGGAATGCAGACTGGTGCAGCCACTATGGAAGACAGTATGGAGTTTCCTCAAAAAACTAAAAATGGAACTCCCATTTGACCCTGTGATCCCACTTCTAGGAATATATCCCAAGAAACCAGAAACACCAATCAGAAAGGATATGTGCACCCATATGTTCATAGCAGCACAATTCACCATAGCTAAGATCTGGAAACAGCCTAAGTGCCCATCAGTAGATGAATGGATTAGAAAACTTTGGTACATCTACACGATGGAATACTATGCTGCTGTAAAAAAGAAGGAACTCTTACCATTTGCAACAGCATGGATGGAACTGGAGAGCATTATGCTAAGTGAAATAAGCCAGTCAATGAAGGAAAAATACCACATGATCTCACTCATTCATGGATAATAAAGACCATTACAAACTTTTGAACAATAATAGATACAGAGGCAGAGCTGCCTCAAACTGATTGTCAAACTGCAGCAGGAAGGCCAGGGAGGGTTGGGGGACAGGAGGTAGGGGGGTGAGAAATCAACCGAAGGACTTGTATGCATGCATATGAGCATAACCAATGGACATAAGACACTGGGGGGTAAGGGAGGCCAGGGGATTGTCAAGGGCGGGGGGAAAAAAAAAAGGACACATATGTAATACCCTTTATAAAACTTTAAGCAATAAAAAAAAAAAAAAGACTAATTGAAGACCAGTCCTAATCCCTGCCTTCAACCTAAGAGTTAGCCAGAATAGCCAATAACTTTTGGGAATAAAAATCCTAGTCATATTTTAATAGTATGAAAAAAAATTACTGGGTAATTTACACAAATGAAAAAGTAGCCAAAAGACATTTTGAGTGGCAGCCTTCAGTTCTGCAGAATTTATTGAACAAGCTAACGCCACAAAAAAGAAACCATTGGGATTGCTGAAGTCATGGACTAAAGACCCACAGGTGAATGTTCCAGTCTCTGGGCTCTCTTTCTGGCCTCATTTGGTCTGGGCACCAACAACATCATCAACTAGATAGCTATGGTATGAAAGGAGTGTCTTGGGAACACCCTGAAAATCTGCCAGAGCTACCACAAGCTAGGGCCCATCTTTGCTGAGGTGGACAGAATTCTTGTCGATACAAGTGTTCTTTAAGTTAAAACCAATAAATTCCTTCTGGGTTAACTTAAAAAAAAATCAGTCTGGAGAACTTGAAGTCTTTTCCCTTTGTCTTCTGATGATTGACGCATTTCTCAGCATTTGGCCTCTCTACCAATTAAATAAGCTTGCTGGCCAAAGTGTAACCACTGCCTGTAATCTTTGTTTCTTTTGAGTCTTTAATCTTCCCATGGCTTTTTCCTTTCAGCCTACATTTGAAGTCTACACTATTCCAAAGATATTCCCTTGACCAGTCATCTTATAGCATTAATATTCTGCCTATAGAGCTGGAGGCTTGCCCTGCATTCCTTATTTAGTTATAGATATTTGAAAGGCAGGAAGAAGTTCCTCTGTGACTCTCCCATGGCTCCTAGCACATACCTTGATTATGGCAAATACTCAACTGGTTGTCTGAATCTGATGCAGAGCCTCTATCGCTACATGCAATGCTCAAAAACTACTAGTATTAGGTTGACCTATTTTCTCTTTATATCTGATTTAAATTCATCTCAGAATTGAAGTCCATTTCATACTCTATTTGAAGCACATTGTTTGCAAAAATGGCCCAAATCATTTTCTTCCTTGTATTTATGCCTCTTTGTAATGTGGTTTCCCATCTCCCCCAATCAAGAGATAAAATCTATTTTCCCACCCTTTCAATGTGGGCTGACCATGTGACCTGCTTTGACTAATAATCCATAGCAGAAATAACATTGTACTACTTCCAAGCCTAGCCTTTAAGAGACCTTTGAGTTTCTGTTTTCTCTCTTAGAACTCTATGCAGCTACCACGTAAAGAGCCTGAGCTAGCCTGCTAGATAGTGAATGATCACGTGGCCAACTCAACCCTGTCACCCCTGCTGGCTTTAGCTGACACCAGTTAATCCCTAGAAGTAGAGCTCCTTAGCTGACCTGTAGCTGACCATGGATACATGAAAGAATCCAGCAAAGACCAGAAAATGTAGGGCTGATCCATACTAAATTGCTGATTTTCAGATTCATGAGTTAAACAAATGGTTGCTATTTTAAGCCACTAAGTTTTAGGATTGTTTGTTCTATAGCAATAGTTAACTAACAAACCATCCAAAATGTTCAGGTTTTTGAAGAGTGTAATTCAAACAACATGGCTCCACAAGTGTATGCTTTGATACAACGTTGATGCTCTAAACTCATAGTAATAAGAAATAAAATAGAAAATAAAAACTGTAGAGCTGGCACATACGTAAACATCTCCATAAACCATAAATCTACAGGGAGTTTGGTCTCTGCAAAGTAAAGGCATTCCACCTGAGGCAGGGTATGAAAGCCAGTATATTTCTTGAAGGCAGGAGTTGGTGGGGTAAATAATACCCCCACATTTACTTGCTTATGAAAGGAGGCTTTAAAAAATTTCCAAGTATTATTACTCCAATCAGGCATTCTCCTGTCCACCTACTCTACTGACTTTGCTGAAACCAATGGTCAATTCTCAGTCCTCATTTTACTAAGCAAACTTTGTAGAGTTAATTCTCTAGCTACTTTTCTCATTTTCTTCTTTTAAATATATATATTTCAGAGAGGAAGGGAGAGGGAGAGAGAAATAGAAACATCAATGATGAGAGAGAATCACTAATTGGCTGCCTCCTCCACACTGAAAAGGGGTGGAGTCCACAACCTGGGCATGTGCCCTGACTGGGAATCGAATAGTGACCTCCTGGTTCATAGGTTGATGCTTAACCACTGAGCAATGCCAGTTGGGCTCTCAGTTTCTTTTTTAATGGTTCCTCCTCTTCTTCCCCAAATCTTAATGTTGGAGAATGCTTAGCAGGGGTGGGCAAACTTTTTGACTCGAGGGCCACAGTGGGTTCTTAAACTAGACTGGAGGGCCGGAACAAAAGCATGGATGGAGTGTTTGTGTGAACTAATATAAATTCAAAGTAAACATCATTACATAAAAGGGTACGGTCTTTTTTTTTTTAGTTTTATTCATTTCAAACGGGCCGGATCCGGCCCGAGGGCCGTAGTTTGCCCACGGCTGGGCTAGAGTCTGTCCGTGGGCCTGTTCTCTACCCATATTCATTCCTGTGGTGCTCTTCTCCAGGCTCATGGGTTTAAATATCTACATTCTAATCAGTTCTAATTTAAATCTTCAGCTCAGATCTCTCTACAAACTCCAAACCAATATGTCCAACAGCCTACTTAATATCTCCATTTGAATGTCTAACAGAAACTCAAATCCATTCCCAATTTTCCCTGGCCTCCATATCTATTTCACCCTCAATTCTCCCCATTTCAGGTGATGGCAACTTCACCTTTCAGTTGCTGAGTCTCCAAACTTTGACATAACCATGCTCTCAACAAATGTATCAGGAAATGATATTAAATCTACCTTCAACGTTTATATAGAATCTGATCATTTCTCATTTGGGATCATGGCTTTTGGCAAACTGTGAGCCTGGGGAAGTGAGAGGATATGACTACATTCTCATGAATAGAAAACGAGTAAAGCTACCTGTTGGCTCAGTCCCTAGATCCACATATCCCCAATCTCACCAGAAGACAGGAGCCCCACCTGGTTCTGGGCCTAGGTGAGGGAACTGCAAACTACTATTTGGGGGAGGTAGGAGAGAAAAGAGTAAAAATCTTCCCAAATAAGATTTGAAAAGCCTGCAACCCCAAACTCCAAGTCCCCCCCCCCACAAAGACTCTATTATTAATAAAACCAGTCAACAAATTACTCCAAATAAAATTATTTTATAGTAGCCTGAAAATAATTTAAAAATATATATGTTTTTAGAGTGTTCAAAGAAATAAAGTGAAGGACTACCTTCTAATATTTAAAGAGAAGGAACTAAAGCACAAAAAGACATACATGAAATAAGATTATATGAATATAAAAATAAACAATTTAAAATCTTCAACTAAAAATTATGGTAATTTGAATTAAAAATTCAGTAGATAGGATAAACTCTAGACTAAACACAATTACATAGAAAACTAATAAATTGGAAAAGAGCACTGAGGAATTTAATCCTATATAGTCAAAGACTCAGAAAGATAAAAAATATTTTAGAAAACAGTGTAAGGAACATAATTTGGAAAACAGGAGTTCTGAAGAAAAAAAGGAGGGAAGCAGTATATGGAGAGATAATGGCAGAGACTTTTTAATGATTGACAGGAGAGTCCTCATACCTAAGGAGCTTTCTGAGTGCTACGATGAGTAAATAAAGGAAGCCCAGGTCTATCAGGCACTTGAAGTAAGACTGCAGAGCACTAACATTAACAAGAAGAGCTCAGATATTTCAAGAGAGAAAATACATATTGTATTGGCTACAAAAAAGTGACAACTACATTGACAGTAGATTTTCTTATCAAGTATAACAGAGTCAAAAAGCCCACTAGAAATATGTTAAAATGTGTTATTCACTAAGAAGGAAATTGAGACCAAGGCATGAAATATAAAAAATAATGACAAAACAGGATTGATAACATTTACTAAAGGAATATATATTAACTTTAAAAAAATTAAAGAGGGTAAAATTCAAGCTCTATACAGCAATAAGACATAGAGGGAAATGAATACCATGTCCCATCTCTCTGAGGCCTATTGTGGGAAGCCACCATTGTCTTCACTATCAGAGAAGTGTAAACAAGGATCCTGGAATGCTGGTGAACCTTGAGCCCATGGCAAGGGCCAGAGCTATGCACTGATTGTTTAGTCCAGACAATGGGGGCTCAAGCTATTTCATGACCAAATAGTCTCAGAGTGGGAACTTTATTAAATGAGTAGAAGGCATAAAAGCAAATGGTAAAGAGAAACCCCCCAAAAAGGAGTTCAAATATATCGCAATAAATTGAAAAGGATTACATTTATCTACTAAAAGTTGTTATCAGAGTGGAGTTTTATAAAACTCCAGCTATATGTGTCACAGAATATACAATCAAAATAAAACCAAAATAGAAAGTTTGAATATAAAGGAATAAAAAAGATATACCATGTCATAATAATAAAAACAAACTGGGTACAGCAATATTTATATCAGACTAAATAGAACTGGAGGCAAAAAGCACTACAAAATAATAGAACAACCAAGATGTAGCTTGCATGAACCTGTATGCACCTAACAGAATAGCTCTGAAAACTACAGAGCCAAAGCTGAGAGAATGAAAAGGAGCAACCAGCAAGTCTACAATCAGTGTAGATTACCGAGATCAGGTAAAATGAAAATGTAGCAAGAATTTAAAAGATTTGTACAAATCTACTAGATATTTAAGGAAACATTCTTATACCCTTACTAGAGGGCCAGTGCACGAATTTGTGCATGGAGGATCTGGCCGGCCTGGACCCAATCAGAGCAGATTGGAGCCAGGTCTGTCAGGTGGAGGTTGGCCAGCTGGCCCACCCCGATCAGGGCCCAATCAGGGCCCGATCAGGGCCAGGCCAGCAGGGGGAGGGGCCATGGGCGATTGGCCCGCAGGCCCCATGCCCAATTGGGGTGAGGGAGGCTGATTGGGGGCGGGACTGGCCATGGGGAGGGGCTGTGGGTGGTGGGCTGGCCGGCCCCGCCCCTGAATGGGGTGGGGGGGCCATGGGAGGTTGGCCAGCCAGCCCCACCCCTGATTGGTGTGTGTGTGTGGGTGATCAGGGGCAGGGCCAGCCAGGGGGAGGGGCCATGGGTGGTAGCCGCCGGCCCTGCCCCTGATTGTTTTTTTATTTTATTGATTTTTTACAGAGAGGAAGGGAGAGGGATAGAGAGTTAGAAACATTGATGAGAGAGAAACATCAACCAGCTGCCTCCTGCACATTCCCCACTGGGACCTTTCAGTCCACAGGCCGACGCTCTATCCACTGAGCCAAACCGGTTAGGGCCCTGCCCCTGATTGGAGTGGGGAGGCTGATCAGGGATGGAGCTGACTGAGGGGAGGGGCCGCAGGCCAATCAGGGTGTTGGGGGCACATTGGGGGCGGGGCCAGCCATGGGGAGGGGCCACAGGCAGTTGGTTGGCCGACTCTGCCCCTGATCAGGGTGGGAGGGCCAATCTGGGGCGGGGCTGGGCAGGAGGAGGGGCTGCAGGAGGTTGGCCAGCCAGCCACACCCTCTATTGGGGTAGGGGGGATGACCGGGGATGGGGCCAGTGGTGGGGGGGTGCGGGCCAATTGGGGTGGGGCGGAGTTGGCCGGGGGAAGGGGCCACAGGAGGCTGACTGCAGTGGGCGGCATATCGACTGGTCGTTCTAGTTGTTATGGTTTTCCGATCTCTGGCTTTTTATATATATAGATATCCTATGAAGACCATGTTCTCTGTCTATAATGCAATTAAATTAAAAATGAAAAGTTAAAATGAATAATAATTACAATGTGTTTGGAAACTAGTAAAGCAATCTTCTAAAATAACTCATGCATTAAAGAGGAGTTCACAATAGAAATGGTAATATATTTAGAAGTAAATGCCAATGAAAGTACCTCATATTACATCCTATGGGAGCTGGCAAAAAAAAAAAAAATGCTGTTAAGGATATTTATGGCAAAATTGACAAAATTTGAATACAATCTAAAAATTAGATAATAGCATTATGTTAATTTTTCTGATCTTGATAATTATACTATATTGGAGCTAATGTCTTTATTCTTAAGACATGAACACTAAAATATTTGGAGATAAAGGCATATAAAACATGTTCTTAAATGGATCAGATAATGTGGTGGTGGTGGTGGTGATATCCAGAGAGAAATAACAAATACTGTCTCAGAAATGGTGAATCTGGATGAAGTGTATACAGGAATTTTTTACACTATTTTTGTAAGTTTGAAATATTTCAGAATAAAAAGTTTAAAAAACAAACAAAACTATAATATGCATTAAAGCTAAACAAGAACCTATTTTAAAAGCTAGTTCTGTCTTTTAAGAGGGATAGTGATTTCCCAGACTTAACTTCCCTTCTGAAGTCTATTTCACTGATTGGTTAAAACAAAAACCTATTGTGTGAGAAAACTGCATGTTCTGCAAATGAGCAAAGCCAACCATGATGCCTGTTGTATATGAAACAGCATCTCGTGGTTGCCAACACCATTAGGTTAGGGATCGCCTTGGGGATAAACATAGACTAGTGACTAAACAATGATGTCACACAACTGTTTTAAATAAATGAACCAAAAAGGCAACATGTGCCTCATTCCAACTAGGTTATAAAACTTTATTTAAGAAGCTTCGACCCTAGGATTTCTTTAAGCCTTTTATAATACTTTGGGCTCCTCTCTCCATGTGCCATAACTCAAAACAGTGAAACCTGACCTCCTTTTAAATGTTTCCTGAGAAATCTGCCTCTTCCAGAAGAGTGCTGAAGTGTCAACACAGTTCTGAGAGATTGTTTCCAGATGCTCAGCACTCAGCAGAAAGGTCCCGTGATGAAGGACAAGAGCAGGAAGATGGTGACACAATGTGGGATCGCCAAGGAGTAAGCGTGAGGGTGGAGGAAGGGAGGGAGAGAGAGAGGAGAGAAAGAGTCAATATGTAATTTTGAGGAGAGTTTTGGGCAATCTACCAGCCCCTACATGTTCTAAACCTTTTTGGTGAACAAGGAGAAAGTTCTAGACAAAGGTCCCCAGAAAGGGTGTGTGATGGAGAGTAATTGCTGGCGATGGAAGAGGAGTACAGATTCTAGATGTGTGATGTCACTGCTCTCGCAGGCAGTTGACGATGGTGAGCCTGATGGGAGGGCCCTATAAACTGCTTGGGGACTTTCCTCATTTTGCAGCAGACTCATTGTTGGGGGCTCCTTTGGGACAGAACTCTCCTTGGCCCATCAAAGTCACAGTTTTGGTCCTGCAGTACTTGACAAAGTCATAACAACCTTTGGGTCAATGGCACTCATAGCACACTGACAGCCTGAAGGAGACCAGCAAATTATGCCACTTCTACATATCTTGATGTGGGGTTGGGGGGATGAAAAGAGATAAACCAAAGAACTTATATACTAACTAGAGGCCCAGTGCACAAAATTCATGCATGGGTAGGGTCCCTAGGCCTGGCCAGCAATCAAGGCCGATCGGGGCCTTCCAGCTGCTGGCTGCCAGCTGGGGCCTTCCTTCATTGCGTGCCACCCCTGGTGGTCAGCACACATCATAGCGAGTGATCGAACTCCCAGTCTCCTGGTCGAACTCCGGAGGGGACAATTTGCATATTAGCCTTTTATATAGAGAGAGATATGCATAGTCCATGGACACAGGCAATAGGGTAGTGAAGACCTGGGGGGTGGGTGAATAGGGGCTGGGAGGAGGGGGGTAAACGGGGAGGAAACGGGAGACATCTGCAATACTATCAACAATTATATCTATATATATAAAAGCCAAGCGACCGGAACAATGGGACAACTGGAACAACCTACCACAACCCCTCCCCCGCACTGGGGCAGGCCAGCTGGACCCCACCTGTGCATGAATTTGTGCACCGGGCCTCTAGTATATATATAATTGTTTTTCATGAATTCTCTATCTCTGCATTTTAGGTCAAAGTCTGTCTATTTTAATTAAAACTACTTCAGAAGACAGAACATGGGAATTTCACATTTCATTATTGGCAAGTGTAGAGGCTCAGGAAATCCTGGCAAATTCCTAAGCCGTGCCTAAGCACCATCATCTCTTGGGAGTTGGCTACGCTGTGGAGTTTCCTGCCCTGGTCCCTGGTTCACCCGACCAAAGCCCTGTCATAGCTGTTTCCTAGAGAAACCTTTCCAGGTTATGGGTGGGTCAAGTTGAGAATTCCTAACCTACCAGACGTGATTGTGATGACCTCTTTCTAACCATTCTCTCCACCCCCCCCCCCCCCAAAGTTATTAGCTTTGAAGGAAAAAAAGGAAGAAAAACCTGACTGAATGAAAATATATATCTCTCATAGGAGCAATCAGTGAGGGCTCTGGTAGAATTTTTTGGGCCCTAGAAAGACAGCAGTGTTAAAACTTTTCCTATTAGCCCCAAATGCTAAATAATAACAACAACAACAACAATAACAACACCAATAACTCCTCCTCCTCCCACCAAAGGGTTTCACTGAACACCATTTGAAAACTTCCAACTTAAGAAAATGAGGTCCAGAGAATTTGAGAGCCATCCTCCAGGCCTGCAGGTTAATTGGTGACGACACTGGGACCACAGCCTTTCACCCACAGAAGCAGTTACTCATTGCCCGGGAGCCACTGCACCATGAAAGGTAGATGGGAGGCGCAGGTCTCTGCCCTGGTAATTTTCAACGTAAGAAAGAAGACACTGTCAGAGTCAGCACATGCACAAAAAGTTTTTTCAAGCTCTCCGAATACAGGCAGCCGGGCTAAACTGTTTGCGACATTTATATTAATATGCCATAGACTGTGCCTCTAGGAATTTGTATGACTTCTCTGCCCCAACATGAGGTAGAGGCTGTCGAGACTAAGAAAGAAAACAAGGCAGCAAATGTGTATTCTTAGGAACCATGGACGGATCCATTCTGACCAGGACTTAACTGAGGCATGCCATCACATCGTTTGGCAAGGATTTCGTTTCTTTGTTTTTCCCTCAGGAAGAACAGGGAGAGAGGGTAGGCGGTCTCGATTTCACATAATATCGCAGTTATATTTATGCATTATTTCAACACTTTGCACACTTCACCCACATACTACAAATTAAATAAGTTCCGCAATAACTCCGTGAGAGCAGAGGAGCAGCATTTTCCTCACTCTGCAAACAAGAAAAGGAAGGAGAGGGAGGCCATGTGGTTGCCCAAGGCCACTCCATCAGCTGGTGACAGAGGAGAGGACCAGTCAGTGACTAGAGGAGGAACACCCCGTTTTCTTTTTCACCAGACTCTAGACTGGATTCAGGCTCTGCCTTTCTGTGAGCATGTGGTAGACCCAAACAAAGAGGCTCTCCTAATTTAAAAGAACAGAACAGAGAAGGCATTCTGATGGTGCAGGGATCACACAAAAGAAACGAAAAACTTAGAAGGATGATTAACAGGACAGACATCACAGTGTTCCCTCTGACCTGTGTGTTCTTCTTCTTTTTTAATCTTTATTGTTGAAAGATTATATCTTTGGGGAGATAATATGTCCCCCTTCCTCCCCCATCAACCCCCTCCAGGCCATGCCCGCCCCCTGCCCCAGGCCCTCACCACCCCACTGTCTTGTGTCCATGGGTTATGCATATATGCATACAAGGTCTTTGGTTGATTACCTCTCATTCACCCACCCTCCCCCGCCTTCCCTCCGAGATTCGGCACTCTGTTCCATGCTTCCATGTCTCTGGATCCACTCCTTTCATCAGTTTATTTTGTTAATTAGTTTCCATATGTGAGTGAGATCATGTGCTATTTGTCATTCTCTGACTGAGTTATTTCACTTAGCATGATACTATCCAGGTCCCTCTATGCTGTCTCAAAGTGACCTGTGTGTTCTTCAGAATTATTTACAGATCATTCATATCCAAAAGTGGATTTGCATTTGGCAGATAAGTTCTGGCACCATAGATTTACATATCCTCTGGAACCTATCTGCTAGTTGAAACTACCTTTTCCAATGAAGAGTTTTAGGTCAGTTTAATCCGCCCCTGAAGTATGACTGAAAAAGCTTTTTAAATGAGGAGTGGACCTCGGAAGGAAAGATCTGCAGCAGCCGCCAAAGCAAGCCCCAGGAGCCAGAGGACTGATCTGGCAGCTGTCAGAACAGATCAGCTCATGGAGTGAGAAGTGGGGTGCAGGGAGGGAGCTCGGTCTGCAAGGACAAAGCTGGGCATGTAGCTCCAATTTTTCAAGCTGCTTCTCTTCCTGGAGGAGCCACCCAGGAGACCCCCACATGCCTTGCCACCTCAGCTGATGGAGGTAGAATGCTACCTCTGGTGCAGAAGTCATTTCCAATTTTAGTGGCATTACTGGGGCCTGAAACATTCAGACTCATATGTCTTGAAATAACCCAGGCTTTTCAGTTGCTTGGCTGAGCGCTCCTGGAATTCCTTTAACATGCAGAAGGATGAGTAACCCTGGGTTCATTTCTGCAAGGAGGGCTGGGGAAAGGCCCAGAGACAAGCTGCCGACAGTGCGAAATTTGGAAAGCACATCTAATGAACAAGCGATTTCTTTTCAGATCAAAACCTGTTGAGGATTAAGATGTCTTTCCAGCCACCCAGGGGTGGTTCATATGCCTGTTTCAACTATACCGGTAGCTTCAGGAAATGGCAAGATGGGACAGCCCGTAAGTAAGCTACCATCATCCACAAAGGATGTTCATGGCTCAGGCAGAACCAGACTTGGTTAGAAATGCTTTTCAAATCATGAATCATTTCCCACTCCAAGAGAGTTTGTGACCACCTCAGAAGGTGATCCTGGGAACTTCTAAATCTTAGAATAAACACGAAGATCATAAGACAAATTCAAGTGTTTGGGGAACATGAATTCTTTCTTTCTTTTTCTTTCTAAGTAGCCCACATTAGAACCCCTGGCAACATTCCCCAGGAACACATCTGCCTCGTGTGCAGGGAACTGGAAAGCTGTCCTTGGGGTGGCAGCTAACGAGTCCATTGACCTTGGCCTAATTTGAGATTGGTAATCCTCACAGTCAAAGCCATGATTACTGTGACCCAACAGAAGTGAGCCTGCCTGGACATGGGCACCGAAGGGTTATAATTTTAAGAATGTATTTCTTGGGAGTGGAGCCAAAATGCTGATGGAATGAAAATGACCCAGATTTGAATACCTTAGCAATGAGTTTTACCAGGGCTCCCACCACTTTCAACACACCCTCTGGGCTTTGCAGTGGGCCTGGGGAGACATAACCCATGTTGGCTCAGGGGTACAGAAGCAAGGCTTTGGTGGTTCATTAGCCTCTACAAGGGACTGTGGGAAGAGATGTGAGTAATGGTGTTTCTGTTCACCGTTGTCTCACTAGGCAATCTTCTGGAAACGTACTGCCCTCATGCCCTGTCTAAAATGGCTTTCCATTGTTCCAAAATAAAAGCCAAACTCCTCAATACTGGTTATATATCTTCATACAATCCAACCTTTGCCTACCCCTCCATACCCTTGCTTTCCTTGTTCCCTTTAATCCAGCCACAAGGGCTTTATTTCAATTCCACCGGTGATCAAACTTTCTGTCTCAAGCACTCCCTCGCCCCTCTTTACTTTTTAATTTATATTTCTCTTAGTGCTCAGCTCACATGTTATTCTCTCTGGAAAGGCCTCCAGAATCAGCCTCTCCCCAACCCCACTAGATCAGATAAAACCTCTTACAATGTTCTTGCAGAGTCTCCTATTCTTTTCTTTTAGGGCCTTTGTTGCAGCTAATAATTATACACTTACTTTTTTACTGATTGCATTAATTCCAGTCTCTCCCACTAGATTATAGGCAATGCCTATTTACCATCACACCTCCAATGCTTACCACTGTGCCTTGCACGTAGCAGACAATCAATGTGGCGATCTCATCAGGATGGGGGAGAAGTGGACGAGAGCAACCTTCCTGTAGAAATCCCGAACACTGCTCTGACCCACACCTGCAGGTCTTAATGACCAACGGCCATCGACAGTCCAGCTAGCCAACAACTGCTTTGGGAGGAGTGTTAACAACTGTGAATAAAACAAATCCATTCTTTCCATTAGTTTTGGCTGTTTGGGACGCTGGGGAAATTTGAGAAGATTCTGCCCTGTTCATTTTACTTAAGCATAGAGCCAGCTTGTCACATCCCACCACCTGCCCAGTCTCTGGGGGAGTGCACAGGGCAAAGTGAGGGATCTGTGTATGGGGTCTCTGGCGTGATGGTGAGATCCAACAGAAGTAGATACTTAAAAATATGCTGATAGTGGGGGTTATGTCTCTTCATTGCACTGGCGGCAAAAACCTTTGTTTTGAAAACAAAGCACTCAGACAGAGCCAAGCACGTCCCTGAGTCAACAGTCCTAATCCTTCCTCAGTCTGCCTAAGAGGCCCTGGGTCTCAGACGGATGAGCCAAGGACCACCACTTAGAGATTACTGTCTCAGGAAACCCAGCTGACATGGGTCAAGCACAGACTGTGTGTGATAGGAACTGTATCCGTGTAAAAAGATAAGAGCAAAACAATTAGAGAGTAATTCCAAGGTTGCACAAAAACACTGTGCAACACTGTGCCTGTGATGGGACAGGAGATTCTGCTCCTGGCCAGTGACTTTCTCCTTCGTTAACTCAATAAGCGCCCAGTCACCGGTGACTGACACTGTACTTTCCGTCCGTAAGACAAAACAGGCTGGGCCAGGGGTGGGCAAACTTTTTGACTCGAGGGCCACAATGGGTTCTTAAACTGGACTGGAGGGCCAGAACAAAAGCATGGATGGAGTGTTTGTGTGAACTAATATAAATTCAAAGTAAACATCATTACATAAAAGGGTACGGTCTTTTTTTTTTTTTTTTTTTTTTTAGTTTTATTCATTTCAAATGGGCCGGATCCGGCCTGCGGGCTGTCGTTTGCCCACGGCTGGGCTGGGCGCTTAACGTGTTAAGGATGAGATCTCATGACCTGAGATCATGCAGGAAATACATTGGAGTTTCAACGAGACATTTGGATAGGCTAGGATTGCTGGGCCCACAGTAATGAGGCTGCCTGGACCTAAGACTCTGTGTTCAGAGTTGTTGTGATTCTGGATTCCTCTAATTAGCCATTTTGGGGAAAAGAAATCCCTTTGTAGCACCTACAATGAACTGCTCAACATTTACCAGATGGGGTGAAGTTTTTCTTTTCCACTGGAGCTTGGGATGTTGCGCAGTCCCAGTGCCTCTTGGCCGTCTCACTAACCCAACATTGCAAGTCCCACCAGCTGCATCAGGGCCCAAAAGAAAAACCTTGTAACTTGGACTGGACACTTTTCCTTACAGCTATTTCTCCTGGTCTGAATCATTCCTGGAAACACTGAATTTTAGGCAGCTGTGTCCACTTAGCTACTGTTCATCGAGGCAGAGGCAAGGATAAAAGGCACAGGGCATACCACAGCAGCAATTACTTTCACACGAGGAGTCAGAGATTGGAGGGGAAGCTAAAGCTAAAGCATCTTTAGCTATAATAGCATCTCTTTTAAGGCAAGCCATTTCCTCAGGGGGAGTTTGCAGCTCTGAGCAAAGGCACGACAATAAAAGATCAAGGATGTCTTTTTAAGGCTGCGAACCGAGCAGCTGCCACCTTGAAGTTGGTCTGCTTTTGACCCCTTTAAAAGCCAGGACAGCAGCAAAGAGCCCACATTTCATTTTCTATAAGCTGGCCAAGCATCTCTTTTCTTAATCCAGAAAAAACAACCCCAGTATTTGTAGAGAACAGACAAGGAGGGACATGCTGGGAGGTCAGGCCTCTGTCTTGGCAGGTGTCCCTAAGCCCGTCTTCCCCTGGTGGTTTTCTGCACTTCTCTTCCACCTCCCCCTGTCCGTCCCGCTCGGGATCTGTGCTCACCTCATCTCCCATGGTTTCTGCACCTTCATTTACAAAGGCAAGTGAAAATAGTCCTGTGCCAATGGGCAACTCCAGGGAGTTCTCCTCCCATTTCCCCTAGAGCAGCGGTTCTCAACCTGTGGGTCGCGACCCCTTTGGCGGTTGAACGACCCTTTCACAGGGGTTGCCTAAGACCATCCTGCATATCAGATATTTACATGACGATTCATAACAGCAACATTATAGTTATGAAGTAGCAACGAAAATCATTTTATGGTTGGGTCACAACATGAGGAACTGTATTTAAAGGGCCAGAAGGTTGAGAACCACTGCCAGTGGTCAGCAAACTCATTAGTCAACAGAGCCAAATATCACAGTACTTCTTCAAAATAGATTCACCCAGGCCGAAAACCGACTTCTGCGCATGGGCCACGAAGTTTCAATCGCACTGTACGTGCGCTCCCGCACGTGGTGTTTTGTGGAAGAGCCACACTCAAGGGGCCGAAAAGCCGCATGTGGCTCGCGAGCCGCAGTTTGCCGACCACTGCCCTAGACAGTATTTGGTCTTAGACCCGGGAATTGATTCCAGCAGCAAAGCTAAAGCCAAACTGGATTTTGTTTAGCAGGTGGTCTCTTGTCATTCTAACGTCCTGATAAAAGACCTGTGTTTCCCCAGAAGATAACATAATAGAGCAGGATAGCTCCAGGTGGGTGACTGCAAATGGGTGGGCGAGGTCTCTGGCTGAGGAAGGGCCGTCTGTGAGTCCCAGGTCCTCCTTGTGGGCATGTCCATCCTCTCCTGCAAACAGAGCTTTGAGGGATTTTGTCCCTCTGTTGTGGTTTTCCCAGGTGGGAGAGAGGGATGACTGGGACTCTACTAATGACCATTATTGGGACCCTTATCAGCCGACTTAGGGTTGGGTCTCCCCAATTTTAAAACATATGCTTTTTTCAAAATCTCTTTAAAATGCAGATTTCCTTTCAGTCCGTCTGGGACAGAAGACTCTGCCCAAGCTCCTGGTGGTGTTGATGCCACTGGTCCCAGGCACATTTTGAGCAGCAAGAGCTTAGGTTTTTTTTTCACTGCCTTCCTGGGCCCAGCTGGGCCATATCATTTAATCCAAACAATATGGTAAAAGGAAGGGTCAATTACTAGCCTCCTGAATCATCTATTGTTAGAGCTGTTTCTTGCAGTTGCATCAAAAAGGTCCCTCCCAGTAGTTCCCCATTGCACAAGCGGCCCATTTGTAACAAGACACTGTGGGCAAGCAAGCCACTATGCAAAACAGCTTTGGCTCTTTCAGCTCCCAGCCAGGTGGCTGCTGGTTGATGTTGGAGTAGAAAGTTTTACGTGATAGTGTTCACGGTGCAGATTCTGAAGGGGGTGGGGAGTACCTTTCCCAGCAGCTTCCGCTCAGCTCCTGGCACCAGCCCCCCACGCCCAGGCTTGCGGGAAGGGAGGTGGAAGCTGGGAGAGAAGCATTCAGTCAGGCAGGTTCTGCAGACTGCGGGTATTTGGTTTTCACTTTCTCCACTACAGGAAATCCCCTGCCTTTTATAAATATTTATAGGGCAATTTTCCTCCCCAGAGTGCGCAAGTGTGGGGGATGGTGAGGAGGATGGTTGAAGGGAAAAAGGAGGCAAAAATGGTGCTCTTCATGTATGAGAAGCTGGACTAGATTGGAAATGTCAAACCAGGAGTCTGTGTTTAAATCAGTAACCCCCTGCCATTGTCAGCAATATGTGTTCCGTGTGTAAATTTTTCTCGGGCGAGAGCCCACAGATCTCAACAGATTCTCATAGAGGTTAATCAGCAGGTTTCAATTAGGATTATCTGCCAGTCCCTCCCAGCATGGATATTTGGAGCGCTAGGCTTCCAGAAGTAGCCGACATCAAGTTCAGGCCATGAGATTAGGAGAGACAGGACAGCCACTTAGATTTTTCTAGCAGAGGCAGAATGGGGTCAGATAACACTCCTTTACAGAGGAAAAGCTGCAGTCAATTCAAGCGACTCACCTAAACCACGGAGTTAGACTCTGAGTGTAGACTAGAACCCAGGCCTAACACACAGAGTACAGGTCTGCACCGGGTAAAGGCCACTCCAGTTGGGCCGTTGTTTTGGAAGGGCAAGACATCTGCGGCCACGGCGCCAGGAGCCCAGCTGGTTATTTCTAGCTTGCTGAATGTCAACAATCTGAGCCGCTTCTCACAACAGCCTCTACTTGTCAGACCAAATCAAGGCAGCAGCTCATCAAGGAGGCAAATCAGCTGCCCCCACTGCAGCCTCGTGGCTCCAGGCCCAGCTCACCCCACATGGTGCACCTGACCTCAAGGTTCCTGTCCAGTCCTCAAGCCCCGCCCCCGCCCCTGCCCTGGGCAGCTCCCACCTGCAGCCCCCTTGTAAAGCCTGTGCAGTCATGAAGGCTTTTTTGTTTTAAATATTTTTTTTATTGATTTCAGAGAGGAAGAGAAACACGGATGGGCTGCCTCCTGCACACTCCCTACTGGGGATCAAGCCCGCAACCCGGGCAAGTGCCCTGACCTGAATCAAACCCGGGACCCTTTAGTCTGGAGGCCTATGCTCTATCCACTGAGCCAAACCAGCTAGGGCGCCACCACGTTTTACAAAGTGTAAGGGCAGCTTGGCAGCCTACCTTGGTCAAGCATGATCACAGATGATCTCCTATGGCCTTTGACCCCAGAGACAGATTGGGCAGAAAACAGAAAAGTCTGCCTTCTCCCTGGTCTTTTTTAGGAGTCTCCCACCTTCACTCCTTCACTTGCTTTTCTTCTTCTCAACACCCCACCCACCCGCCGCATCCCAGTTCCTCTCTAGATCCAAATCCGTGAATTTGTTTCTGTCTGCAGAATACAGCTTTACAGGAACACAAGCAAACACCAACCCTGAGTGTCTGCTGTAGGTTTCCCATTCCAGCTTCTGATCATCACACACCTGTTGGCTAGGCTTTGGACACAGCAGACTGACCCACCCTCAGCGAGCTGGTGGCCTCCTGGGGGAAGAGAAGGTGATGTTCTAAAGCTGTGATTTGATGGTTGCATAGGAGTTTGCGGGCAGAGAGAGCATTCAGTAAGACCTGCAGGAAGGCAGGGTGGCCGTGCATGTAAAGAGATGGGAGCAAGTAGCATGTGATGAGCTAAGGAGAAGCCAAGAAGGGGCCTGTGAGCCCGAGAATGGAGTGCAGACTTTATCCTGACAATGCAGGCTTTTTTTTTCCCTTTCTCTTTTTCTCCAAACAGGGAAGTGACCAATTACATTTGCTTTCTTAGGTGGGACTAGAAGCAGAACTCCTTAAGCCCCAACACAGGGGCAGCAGCATTTTCAAGGGTAGGCATCACGTTCTCCCGCTTGGCACTCAAATTGCCCAGTTTCCTTTGGCTCATCCTGACCCCCAGCCTTCTGCTTTATTCTTATCCCCAGCCCCACTGTCACTGGTTTGACCTTCCATATCCCACCAGCCCTTGCTAGCCTTTAGGTAAGGTGCTAGGCTGACTGTACTTTCAATCCGCCATCCTGTTTTCAGTCATTTACTTACCCATTGACTCAATAAATATTTATTAAAGGGCTGCTATGTGTCAGGTGTTGTGCTAATAATTGGGGGATATAGAAGGGGAGATTCATGCTTCCTGATCTCAAAGAGTTTGGAATTCACCCAGTGGTTCCCCAACTTGCCCATCTATCAGAATCATCTGTACAGTTTTAAAAAACACAGCTGACTGAACATCACTTGGATTGACTAAGTTGGAAATCTTTGGGGTATGAATTCCAGGGAGCCATATTATTAAAACTCCCCTCCAGGCAATCCTGCTGAACAGTTAGAACCACTGATCCTTAGAGGAAGGTTAACCTGGAATTCCTCTGGTGGCTGCTCTTCTGTGTGACCAATGGGAAGAACAAACCCAGAGCCTGGCTCCTGACCATCAGACAGTCAAAAATCACCAGCAAGGAAGATAGGGACAAGCTCAGTCCCACGGAGCTGTATGCCTGGGCCCTGCTCACGTGCCTTCAAAGAAGCAGGAGCGGGCAGCAGGATGAATGAATGTAGTAGAGCACATTGGGACGGTGGGATGGGCTCTGCCTGCCTAGACTGGACAGTGTCGTTTTGTAGACCTAAATTATGTAAACTGTCCAGTTAGAAAGCAGGAGACCAGCTCTCTGGCTTGTTGACACAAACCCTCCTGCATCACCTTAGTTGTCATGGTCAAGAGCTAGGGATGATTACACCAGCCAGTTTCAGATGGTGACTGTAATAAATAACTAATAAAAAAAAAATCATCAAGCACGTTATACACAAACCCATACATCTCCACCAAGTAACTGAGTACTGGGGCAAACCGAGGCAAATAGGGTAGGTTAGCTCACTGTCCCTGGAGAGAGCTCCTCATCTGCTTCTGGCCATCCTTTGAGGAACTCCAGGAAGGGGTAATATTGTCTAATCATGCCTGGAATTTCATGTGGGTTTGAGAGGATTAAATTTCCAGTCCCGGTTAATTTTCTGTCTCTTGGGGAGGACTGTTCTGAGAAATCTAGTTAAGTATTTGTTGAGAGCCATCAATGGGCCAGATACTCTGAAGCCTCAAACACGAATACATATACAATCCACTTGGGCAGACAGGGTACAATTGTTTGTATGTACAAGGAGACCACTAGTCTAGAAGAACTGGTTTTGTGGTTGTTTGGGGTTCTGCATCCTGACCATGTATCCACACAGCATGTATTTGAGTGCAATGTACTCTGTGTGACCTACAGACCTGCAAGGCATAGTCTTTGCCCTCAAGAAGCTTACAATCTAATAGGAAAGACAGGACATATCAGCACAAATGTAATAGAAATAGCACAGGCTGGGACACGTGAGTGATACAGTGTCACAGAAAGAGTCCATTTTCTTCCACGCCCTGGACATCTTTCAGGAAGACAGTTCTGGCTATTCTGGGATGCCTCTTATTGGAATTAGTGCTCAGGAGGCTCTTGCATCAACATTATCAGCTGCTGTGGGCTAGCCAGGTACTGGCTCTTGCTTCCCTCTCCATGCCCGTGCACCACCTCCATTTCAGTTATGCACCCATCTCTGCTACCAGGAGCTGAATCATTGCAGGCAGGAGGGTGAGAAAAAGAAAGAAAAGTAAAATCATTTCATACCCGATCATCTCTAGAAAAGGGGTAAGGACAATGCCACTTAACGGTAATAGAGTGTTATATTACCAGTAACGTGAACGCTTCATGAGAGTTCGCACTTAGTTCTCTCAGTTATTTCCTAGTGATACCCGTGATTTAAAATGACAGGAACCAAAAGCTCCGAGCCTAGAAAAAATGGTGACGAGAGAATTCCACCTGGGAAAAGTCCCTGGGTCCCTGCGCAGAGGCAGGGGTCCTGGTCTTTGCCTGAAAGCCGGGGAGTTGGCTCCGAAGAGGCAGGTGGGAGAAGAGGCCACTTAGTGTCTCCCTGGGAGGAGGTGAACAGTCTGGCTCTTGGTGAAAAATTAGTGTGATTTTCCAGGCCTAACCTTAGGCAGTTACAAAGGCTTTTTCTGCCTTCTGCACAGCAGACTTGGTGCACAGCCTGTGAGCCATCTCAGGCGAATGTGCAGACTGGTCCCCTGCTCTTTGCATATTTACATTCCTAGTCAAGAAGCGCCTTCACTCCTAAATCTCTCTGTCTGAGGCCTTGAGCTGAGGTCCTGTTAAGGTCTCCGCTGGGCCTCTTTATGGGGGGAGGGAAGGAGGAAGAGGAGTAATCCTTGAGGACACTTTCCCTGTTCTGACTCAGTCCCCAGTACTTTTCCACTCCTAGAACTTCTCCCTCCTTCCCCACCTCAGGATCCATAAAACTACCTTTTTTCCCCCCGTGTGAGCTCCTTCAATGGTGCGATGACCTCCCCTCCCCCCGCAATGTCTATGCTGATCCACCAGACCCTTAGCCAAAACCTCCACTTAGGTTCGATTTCCCCCCGTTCTCTGGAGGTGGGGTGGCGGGGGACTGGGACAGGGGGCTGGGGACAGTCACTGTGGGTGATTAGAGGCCTGTTGCCTTAGCATAGCTCATTTTCTCTCTCCCAGCTGAGCTCCCGACAGGAGGGACTCCTGCTGCAAGCTGCCTGCTGGGAGCACACACTGACAGCCATGCCCATTTCTGCTGGAGGCTATGGCTTCTCCCACACATTTCCATTCCATTTCTAGATTTGGTTTCTCTGTCTCTCTCATACATATGCAAACAGTAACTGGCTGAGAAGAAGAGGAAACCCAGGTTGCCTTGAGGGCTGGTCAGGGAGTGAGCAGGAAAAAGGCAGGCCAGATCCAGACTTCCATCCAGACTGTGAGAACTACCCCAACCTCAGAGACCCACTTCTTCCTGTCTACACTACAGAGGAGCCAGAGGCCGAGAGATTGGCCAGGGTCACTCAACTAGAAAGCAGGTCCGGATTATTTCCAGGCGGCCTCCTTGGTCTTCTTCCTACTTCCTGCTACAGGTCTGGTGCAGGGCTGTGCCCCCGGGTGCCTGGGACTACAGTGTAGTCACTACACTATGCCCTCTGGAGTCAGTATCTCGGGAGCCTGCAGCCTAATGGGGGAAGAGCAGATGAGAGCAATGTTCTCAAACTCCTGTTCTTATAATCACCTGGAGGGCCAGTTAAAACACCGATTGCCAGCGTGACTCCCAGACCTCCTGATTCCGTAGGTCTGGGATGGGGGCTGAGAGTTTGCATTTCTAACAAGTTTCCAGGTGGGGCTGATTCAAACCACAGGACTAGACCACAAACAACCAAAAAGCAACAGAGAAAGGATGGAAACCGAGTAAAGGAAGGTGTAAGGGTGACATTCATTAGGCAAGAAATGGCCTCCAGGGCTGGTCCTGGGGAGGTTTTCCTCTTCCTCACCCACCCTGACCCGAGGCTTACTAGAACTTTTTATCGTTTCCTTTTCCTTTTTTTTTTTTTAAAAAAAAATATATATTTTTTTGATTTCAGAGAGGAAGGGAGAGGGAGAGAGAGATAGAAACATCAATGATGAGAATCATTTATCGGTTGCCTCCTGCACGTCCCCTACTGGGGATGGAGCCCGTAACCTGGGCATGTGCCATTGACTGGAATCGAACCCAGGACCCTTCAGTCTACAAGCTGATGCTCTACCCAATTAGCCAAAGCCAGTGGTTGGCAAACTGCGGCTCGGCAAACCTCGGCTCAGGAGCCACATGCGGCTCTTTGGTCCCTTGAGTGTGGCTTTTCCACAAAATACTGGCTCTTCCACAAAATACCGACTTCTGCACATGGGCCACGAAGTTTCAATCGCACTGTACGTGCACGCCCGTACGTGGTATTTTGTGGAAGAGCCACACTCAAGGGGCCAAAGAGCCGCGGTTTGCCGACCACGGAGCCAAACCAGGTAGGCCATGCTTTTCTTTAAATCCCCACAGGTGAGGCCAAAACCTCTGCTTAGATTAGATTTTTAGATTCTAAAAAAGCTCAGAATTGGCTCCACTTGCAACACCTCTCATCTCGATTTCCCTGTCCGGGGGGGCTGCCACCTGCTGCACAGCCCGCTTTGTCCCTTTAAGCCCAAAGGATAGAATATTGGAGGGTGGCTGTGGCCAGCTCACCCTGGTTCCCCTGTGCACTCACACAAGCCCTGGAAGACCAAGGCTGCTGAGACTCAGAGCAAGGAAAGTTGGTCGGCACAGTCAATAGGGTGGGGGAGGGATTGAAGGCTCCACAGCTCACATGGCCTCAGCTCATCTTTTAAGTTGAGTCATCAGTGAACTTGGACTTGCTTTCCTGTTCATCAGGTCTGGATGTGTGTCACTGAGGTCTAACCTGGTGTTTGAGTGTCATGTTATAAAGGGGAGCCAGATACACACAGAAAAAAACAAGTTAGCCCTCAAGTGGGTGTGCACACCCAGCAGGGACCCTCCTCTCCAAATCTGTTCACTGTTTCACTAGCTCCATTTGGGGCACAGATGTTACGTCCAAAGCTGTTTCAGCGACAGCAGTAACCTCAGGAAAGGCAGAGAGCAGGATTCCCCCCAACCTCCACATCTGCACCTGGCGCAGAGGCTCCGAGGGCCCAGGGTGGGGCAGCTGGGACTGTTGCTTTGCCCAAGCCCCTCTAGCTCCCTAGCCACCCATGGAGGACAAGCCCCGAGCTTCTGTGAGCTTCTCAGACCGTGGCTGGCTCTGCAGGAAAGAGACTGACATGGCATTGAGACGAATGCAAAGCATGCTACCCAGAATACAGAGACTTTTTACCTCGTTGTGCACTTTTGAAAAGAGAATTAGAAACTGTGAGTGGATTTTCTGTATCGAAAGCCTGAAGCTATTTCCAGTTCCAGGGGTGGGGAGCTGCCATGGAGCCCTGGTGTTAGCCCCTTTCAGAAGAGCCAGTGTGTGGGTGGTGGGGCTTTCTCTCCCGGGGAGGAGGTGGGTGAGGCCTTGGACATGCTTCCTGAGGCCACGGGGAGGAGGAGGCTGCTGATTCACCAACAGCTGCTCCCGGAATTGCATGGTCGGGCTGGTCAATGCACGGTATTTTTCCAAGGTGCTGCTGAGCTGTTACAACATTCCTGCTCTATCCCCATCAGACCTTCCTGTAAGTCACACCAGAAAGTTACCAAACCATGCCTTCCTGACAGTCAAGCACATGAGACTCTAGACGCAATGTTTCCAATATGTTTTAGTATCCCTCTTGGGACCTGGGGTCCAGTCACCCCATGACCTCTGAACTTCCTCAGCCGTTGTCTGGCTGGCCTTGGAGTCATGTGGAAGCAAGTATGTGGCTCCAAGTCATCCGGGAAGCACAGGCTTGGCCTGATTCCCCTAGCAGGGCGGTCAGCTGAGAGAGGAGCGGAGCCTTGAGCTTGCTTTGACCTGCATTTCACAAAGACCCTTTCTCTAGTGCTGCCCAGCTCTCTCGCTGGTCTGCACAGAAAGCTGCCGTGTCCCGTCCAGAATCACTCTTGGCTTTTTCTCAGAAAGAAGGCACTGGCTTGGAAGTCCCCCTGCTTGACCTTGGTGCTGCTTCTCCTTCTCTCCCTCATGCCTAAAGGGGACAGGAAGGAGAGCCACGTCTCTCTGCTGCGTTTGAGGTGCAGTGGCTTTCATTTGGGGTGGAAGCCATGACGGGGGGCAGCTGGGGATATGCAGAGAGGGGCCAGAAGACATTTTGGGCTTCTCACGTTCTGCCTCTGAGACGGACTGTGGTGGGAAACATACAAAAAGAAAACGCCTTGGTTCCACTTATCCGTTCCCCAGCAACTGGGAAGGGAGTGAGAGAGCAGGTGTCTGGGGAATAAAACAGATGGAACTGAGAACTAGGGCCCTCCTCGTAGGGGGACTGAACTCCACAGCTCTCTCCTTCCTTGACCAATGGCGTATGGAGCCTTTGGGTGGGGAAATGCTGACTGAGCTAACGTGCCTGCTTTTTTTTTTTTTTTTTTTTTTTTAAATATTTTTAAATTTAAATTCTTTATTGTTTAAAGTATTACATATGTCTCCTTTTCCCCTCCATTGATCTCTCCCTGGCCTGAGCCTCTACTGCCTCTGCAGCAGCGCTACTGAGATGAGCGGTGGCGGCAGCAGCAGGCACACTGGGGCCGGGAGAGTGGGAACGGCACCCGGCCCCAACTCAGGCTCCTCCCCGGCCACCTGCCACTTTGCATACTGCTACATCCCTCAGGGGATCTTGGACTGCCGATTTTGGCCCAATCCTCACAGGGCCAAAGCCGGCAGTCCGACATCCCCTGAGGGTTCCTGGATTGTGAGAGGGTGCACAAGCTGAGGGACCCCCCACCGGTGCAAGAATTTGTGCACTGGGCCTCTAGTATCTTATAGTTATGTCTATTTTAAATTGATAGCAACTTAAGTTTGAACACATTCTAAAGCACTACATTTTTACTCTTCCAACCCCCTCCCCCATTTTATGTTTTTCAGGTCACAATTTATGTCGTTCTATCTTGTGAATCCCTTAACAAATTATTGTGGTTACAGTTACTTTTACTACTTCTGTATTTTAAATTTCATACTAGATTGTTAAATGTTTAACCCACCATCATTACAATATTAGAGTATTCCAAATTTAACTATATATTTATCTTTACTAGTGAGATTTATACTTTCATATGTTTTTCTGTGACTAATTAGCAACTTTTCTGCTTAAAGAAGTCCCTTTAACATTTCTCGTAAGGAAGTATAGTAGTGGTGCTGAAATCCATCCTTCAGCTTTTGGTCTTCTGAAAGACTTTTTCTCTCCTTTAATTCTGAAGGACAACTTTGCTATGTGGAGTATCTTGGGTGGCAGTTTTATATTCAAAGTACTGAAAGAAAAAGATTGTGCCTCTCCCTTTTAGGGAGCAGAATTTCTGTTAAAAACTTGCTGATGGTTTTATGGGGGTTTCCTTGTACATAGCAAGTTGTTTTTATCTTCCTGCTTTTAAAATTCTCTTGTTCTATTTAACTTTTGACAATTTAATTATGTAGGTTGATGTGGGTGTCTTTGGGTTCACCTTATTTGAAACTCTCTGGCTTTACTGGATACAGATGTCTGTTTACTTCCCCAGGTTAGGGAAGTTTTTAGCCATTCTTTATTCAAATAAGATTTTTGACCCTTTCTCTCTCTCTTTCTCTCTTAATATTCATTTTCTATAATTTGGATGAATATTACTTCACTTGATGTTACCTCATAAATCCCTTAAAGTATCTTCACTCTTTCAAATTCATTTTTCTTTTTGTTCCACTGATTGGATGTATTATACTTCCGTCTTTGAGTTCACTAATCCTTTATGCCCTTCATGTAGTCTGCTGTTAAATCCTTTTATTGAATTTTTTCAGTTCAGTTATTGTATTCTTTACTTTGTGATTTTTCTTTGGTACTTTCTATATTTTCTCTTTTTATTGACATTCTCACTTTCTCATGTATTTTTCTCCTGATTCCAGTGAGCAATTTTATGATAATTATTTTGAACTTTTTATCAGGTAAATCACTTATCTCTGTTTTATTAAGGTCTTTTTCTGGGGTCTTAGCTTATTCTTTCATTTGGAACATATTTCTTTTATTTTTCATCTTCCTTGACTCTATGTGTTAGATTTTATGCATTAGATGAAATGGTTACCTCTCCCGTTTTGAAGAAGTAGCCCCGTGTAGAAGATAAACCTTATTGTTCAACTTTGCCCTAGCTCTTGGTTGCTTCTCAACCTTTATGCTTGTCCAAGCAGCCTATTTGTGTTTAGTGGTTCCCAGTAGTTGAGAGTGTGCCAAGACCTGTCAGCCTTGCTAGGGGAACAATCTCAATCAACACCTAGATATAGATAGGCTGATTAGAAGCTGGACCCTCAGGCAGGAGTTTTAAAAATACTTTCCAGGGGAAGATTGGAAGGTGTCTGCTCTCTCTGCACTGAGCCGTGGGGAAAGAGCCAGTTAAGACCTGTTTCTTTGTTTGCTACCATCTTGTTGAACCTGTTAACACAAGCCATGCTGGCCACCAGACTCTCAGGAATGTGTCCTCTTGGTGACAATGACAAATATAAGCTTCTTTCTTGGTGACCTGGGGTGGGGCATTGAGAGAACACAAAGATGGCAGCCCCTGTCCCCCCAGTCTCTGGAGAGGATTGAAGTTAGTCCCTAAATGTTATGTTAAAGTTGAAGGCTGCACCTTTTAAGATTTGTAAATAGGCCTATTTCACCAAAAGATTGGACATTTCGGTCTGCTGCCTCTGTGCTGTGCAAAGTATTTCTTCGTTAGTCACAGGCATGTAGGACCTGTGAATGTAAGCCCCGCTGGTTGTTGTGTCCCGTGGGCAGCAGCCACAAAAGCCAAGGTCCCAGGCTTGTGAACAAGCTCTTGTCCAGGACACACCAGTGATCTTGGGTTAGCAGAGGGAAAACGCCAAGATGGTGTCCACCAGACTGCGTGGTCTCTGGAGAGGCTTGCAGGCAGTTCCCATATGTGTGTTACATTAGAAGCCTGCTCATAAGGTGATAACTTTTAAAATCTGCAGATAAGATTGGCTTCTTTGAGAAAAAGACTAGGCGGTTATTTCTGCTGCCTCTGCTCTGGGCTCTGGCAGGTATAGCCATGGGGAGTCTGCAGGAGCCTGTTAAGAACTGTTTCTTAGTTTTCTACAGTCTTTTGGGTCTTGTGGCTTTCAGAGCTAGGTGTCTTTGAGGCCTGTCTCTCAGGTGGAAATCTTAAAAGTTGGGCACCAGCTATGGGATCCAAACCCTTAGGTCCTCAGGGGGAAGCTCAGAGTTGTGTGTTCCCCCCAGGTTGATTTTCCCTGTGCTGGGGGTGGGGCTTATAGCAGGGTTCTAGCTTAGCCTCTGCTACCTGGTTCAGTGTGGGGTTTTTCTTGTTCACCAAATATGTAGGAGTATGTCGACTAGTTTCTGGATTTGTTTCGCATATAGCTGTAGATTTGGTGTGTCCGTTCAGGGAGGGGATTCAGAAGCCTCTTTCATTGCCATCTTGAACTGGAACTGCAAAAGCTTTCTTAACCCTCTCCCTCCCACTCCTTCGTTTTCCAAATCTTAATCCAAGACTTCATTTCTATTTTCAAACTGTTGCATGTCTCAATTCTAACAACAACCATTTCTTAATGTATCTGTTTGTTCCCCAGAGCTCTTCGCCCCAAGGAGATCCAGTAGCTGGGAATGGAGAATGGGGCCAACCCTGCTGGTTACCTGATAATCAGCTGTCCTTCCTCCTCTGTCCCCTTCACACTCCTCAAGCCCTGATTTTGTTCTCCATTCTTGTCCTTCAGAGAATGAGTCCCTCTCTAACTCCCTGGGGCTAAGTTTCAGACTTACACTCTAAGCCAGTGATGGCGAGCTTGGCATGTCAGCATTTTGAAAAACCCTGACTTAACTCTGGTGCCGTGTCACATATAGAAATTTTTTGATATTTGCAACCATAGTAAAACAAAGACTTATATTTTTGATATTTATTTTATATATTTAAATGCCATTTAACAAAGAAAAATCAACCAAAAAAATGAGTTTGCGTGTCATAGGTTCGCCATCACTGTTCTAAGCCACTGAGTCTATGTTCTAATTGCACTTAACCACCTGGGAGCTTTAAAAATCCCACCAGGGCACTCTCAGTAGCTTCCATTCCTCGAAATGGGAGGTTTTAGGTATAACCATGTTATTGGCTTTAGGTAAAGCCATGTTATGCTAAACTGGCCAATGGGGTATGAAGATATGAGGCTGGGAAGCTTCTGAGAAGGTTATGCACATTTAATTAAAAGTCATGATGTAGGGGTGTTCTTTTCCTGTCTCTGGAGATGGTTGTCTGCATGTGATTCAAGGTGAAGGAGCTTTGTTTAGTTTAGTAATTGATTTGTGGACATAATCTCATTTAATCCTCATATACCCTCTGAGGTAGTTTGAATTTCATTATCTCCGTTTCACAGATAAGGAAACTAAAGTTCACAGAAGTTTCAATACTTTCTCCCCAATGACAATAGCTGGCAGCAGCAGAGCCAAGATGAACCAAGCTCAGCCTGGCTCCTAACACCAAGATATTCTCACTATTCCCACCAGTGTGCTGATAAGTTGTCAAATACATACATGCACACATACATACAATTTAAAAAATAAAATCACTCTGCTCCGGCCATTGTGGCTCAGTTGGTTGAGCATCGTCCCATGCACCAAGAGGTTGCTGGTTTGATTCCAGGTCAGGGCACATGCTGGGTTTTAGGCTTAATCCCCACCAGGGGGCATGAAGGATGCAGCTGATTGGTGTTTCCCTCTTCCTTCCTCTTTCTCTTAACGAAAACCAATAAAAACATATTAAAAGATAAAAATAAAAACAGCCTGATTTGTATCATTTTCCACTTTCCATGGGGTAAATATTCTTACCATGGCCAATTTTAAGCTACCACTGTGAGCTTACTGAACACTAACTTTGGAAGAATTGTGTACATTTGGTTCTTATGAGCCAGTGTGAGGCAGTTCCAACAAACCACTAAAAAGTAGTCAAGGGCTCAGACTCAGTCTTGATGCTAAGAACCATGTTTCTCTTCAATCTTCCAAAGAGAGCTTTCTCTCAACACATCCCCTCAGAGCAGATCTTTGCACTGGAGTCCTGCCTTGTCAGGGAGGAGGAGTAGCTCTTGTTCCTAGAAGGCAGCTAAGCATGATGAGGAACAAACCAATAGGGGTGAGCTTCACTGGTTTCCTACTGCTTCCAGGATGCTAAGGATGCAGAGGCATCCCAGAGGACTACTTATCATTCTGCATGATGGTGGGTCAGGAGAGCCTTTCTCATTTGCGTTATCTCTTTGCCATCTGCACATTCTGTGTACACTTGCTGAGCCCTCCTGGCAGTGCTGGGCACAGATTCATGACTTTGTGGTACAGTGAGAGCAGCAGGGGCCTGGGCATGTGGCCAGTGGAAACATTATGGTGAGCCAACTCCAGGCCTGCCCATTGGGCCAGGGGAAGCAGCACAATGATAGAGCGCCTGCTAAGTTACACTTCAGATTGTGGCATCATACTCTCTTGGGTTGGAAGGGACCACTCTGTGATTGTCCAGTCTGACTTCTGTCCATCATCTGCTGAGAGCTGTAGTCTGAAGATGCCCAGTGATGGTGAACTCCTTCCCTCCAAGGAAGTTGATTCCACAGGAGTACCTTTGTGAAAAAGTTCATTTTTATACTAAAACAAATTCTGTAGCCTGTTGCTGCCTGACATCATCCTAGTTCTAATCCTGGGAGCTGTAAACGCCCAGACCAGTCCGTCTCTCTATATATATGGCGGGCATAGGTTATGGTGCATGAACAACTGCTGTAACCTCAGCAGCGTTGAATGACAGTAAGACAAATGATAATTCTTTCTTGCTTGTGTAAAATGGCCATCAAGGGTTGGCTGAGTACATGGCTCGTTAATAACTCAGAGACTCAGGCTGTCAGCCAAATTGTTCTCTCTCAACATGGCTGTTTACTGGAGGAAAGAGAGCGTCCCCCAGCAGCACTGAAGTGTTCTAGCTTGCAGGACTGCAAAGGGGCTCATACTCCACGCCCAGGAATCAGAGAGCTGGAAATATTTGGAGTGCAGCTTAAAGACTACCATAATAGCTTTTCATTTATTCAAAGGTGGTTAGAATGTTACCCTGCCTTTTCTTCTGGCTAGCCCCCAGTTCACCTCCTCACTTGCTATGTTACCTGTTATCACCCCCTTCATTACTTAGTTCACTCTCCTCTGATCATGATTCAGCTATTTAAATATATATATATATATATATATATATATATATATATATATGTTTTTATTAATTTTAGAGATAGATGGGAAAGGAGAGAGACTGGAATCAAGCCAGCCACCTGGGCATGTGCCCCGATCCAGAATCAAACCAATGACCTCTTGGTGCATGGGTCAACACTCAACCACTGGGCAACACTGGCCTGGTCATGATTCAATTCTGTTTCTCTCTGTGGTGGAGTCTAGACCCAAGTCCAGTTTTCCGGGCACAGTCTAATTATGGCTCAGTGGGGCTCATCATTCCCTTCACCTGAGGCTCCATGGTTGCAACTCTGGAGCCTAACACTGCAGTTTCATCTTTTTGGCATCCACAGTGCCCTGCTATTGTATATTCATTCACTGGACCCTAAGCCTCAGGGTGGTGGGCATTATGGCTCATTGTAATGTCCCTGTCACTTGTAAAAGGTTCTGATGAATCCTGATGCTTGTTGGATGGATACATATATTGAATTTACTCTATGCCTCTGCCTGATATTTTTTACTCATGCTGTCAAGTCTTGTCACTTACATCTTGTCCTGATATAATTAGCTTTCTCAGACCCGAGTACAGGTTATATTTATTGCTTAAATTTGTTCCAGCACAGAGTTGTGAAAGAATGTTATTTTTGGAGTCAAAAAGTGCGTTTGACACCCAGCTTTGATTATATCATTCAATAGCACAGATTTCTTAAGCACGTATAATGTGCCAGGTGCTGTGGATACAATTATGAGGAAGGCAAGGCCATGAGGCCTTTTTACTCCTTTTTAATTATATATATATATATATTAATTTCAGAGAGGAAGGGAGAGGGAAAGATAGAAATACCAATGATGAGAATCATTGATTGTCTCCTGCATGTCCTACACTGGGGATTGAGCCTGCAACCTGTGCATGTGCCCTGACTGGGAGTCGAACTGTGACCTCCTGGTTCATAGGTCAATGCTCAACAACTGAGGCACGCCAGCCAGGTCACTTTACTCTTAAGTGGGTTAATTTTGGCAAAAAATATAACCTCTCTAGATTAGAATGTACATTCCATGAATTCAGGGATCTTTGGGTGTTTTTTTTTTTACTCTGGTTATCCCAGCAATAAGAACATGATAGGCATATGGTTGGTGCTCAATAAATATTAGTGCAACGAGTGATTGGTTCTCTAAGCTATAGTTTATTTATTTTTTCTATCAGAATCTCCTATAAAAAAAAAAAAAGAATCTCCTGGGAGGGCATGTATAGTTTGAAAACATAGTAGCACTTTGTCCCACTGCCTAATTTTTGTGTTTAGTCATGATGTTGATTGTTTGAAATCTAAAATAAAATTAAAGGAAAATCTAAGATTAAAGGAAGACATGAAATTTGTCGGTTCATTTCAGAGGAGCAGGGGCTGCCCAAGGGTGCAGAACACTGTTCCAGATGGATTCTAATTTACTGATCACCATACTTTGGGTACCATTGTTTACTGAGTTGACTTGGCCACAAGGAAATGAGACTCTGTCGTGTATGTTGCTAAAGCTCAGTTATGTGAAACCTATCACATCTCCCTGATGAACCAGTCTAGCAACCATCCAAGAAGAAAACGTAATCCGATTTTCCAGACTTGTTTTCATAAACCTCTGCTCAGTCCTAATGATCATACCCCTTCTGGTGCTCATAAATTACTGCTTAAATAATTCTGTTCTGAAATGTTGCCTGTACTTACCTGAATGCTTTATATCATCTCTTTATCTACCTTGGACTATACAATTCATTGTAACCTTTTCTTCTTGAAAATCACTTTCTTCGAGGAAAAACAAAACAGAATTGAGGAATACTGCTTTCTCTTTCATTCACAAGTACTCATCAGTGGCTAGAAGGGGCTTATCTTACTGGTGATCTTATGCTTATCTTAACTTTAGAAAGCATTTTTCCTTCCCGTGTATGAACAAGCATGAGAAATATGAAAGGCATCCAGGTATGAAATATTGCTATGTGATTTTAGAAACAAGTGAGTGTCAGCCTACGGGGAATACAGGGAATTTGGGATTGATAGTGCACACACACACACACACACACACACAGAGTGGGTGTGCTAGTGTGCAAAGGTTGTATAGAGATGGACAGGGAGATAATTCAAGTGATGGAGGTTTTATGTGTGGTGAGAGTAATATAGGGTTGACGTCTGCTGGTGGAGGCTGGTCAACAATATCCCTCGGCTCACCATTAGTCATGAGAGCATAAGGCTAGAAGAATTTGAGGGGTTATCTAGGTTATTGCTGACACTCGTAGATCAAATGACTATTAGATGATCCCTGGTTTCTATCTTGAAATATGTCCAAAGAAGATCCCTGTCTTAACCTCTGCAACCCACATGGACATTTGACTACACAATCTCCACTTTGTCTAGCCCGAAGTTTTCTAGCTTGGTCCAAGCCCTTAGAAGAATGAAACCCCTGTGAGGCAAGCACTGCCTTGGTGGCAGGAGAAAGGCAGCCCTGGGTGGTCTGGAAGGCTAGTGTGTGAGGATGGGGTGCTGTGGCCATTTCTAGTAGGAATATACAGGACTCCAGGGTTTCTCACATTACTAGAAACTTCTTCACATATGTCTTCATCTAGGGAGAAAAAGCCTTGGTTCTTTAACTAGCTTCAAATCCTTAGGTATGCCAGGACCTGATCAACTGCTTGAGTACATGTCCTTGCTTTTTTGAATGCACCCACAGGCATGTTGAGTGTCTAGACCAGCCGTGGGCATACTACGTTTGAAATGAATAAAACTAAAAAAAAAAAAAAAAAAAAAAAAAAAAGATCGTACCCTTTTATGTATTGATGTTTACTTTGAATTTATATTAGTTCACACAAACACTCCATCCATGCTTTTGTTCCAGCCCTCCGGTCCAGTTTAAGAACCCATTGTGGCCCTCGAGTCAAAAAGTTTGCCCACCCCTGGTCTAGACCCAGTAGATATTGTGTTAGGATGTAGTTTCTGTGTTATTTGGTCAGAAGTGAGTTAAATGTACCATCAGGTTAAATCCATAGGAACAGCCTTAACTGGTTTTGCTCAGTGGATAGAGCGTTGGACTGCGGACTGAATGGTCCCAGGTTCAATTCCGGTCAAGAGCATGTACTTTGGTTGCAGCACATCCCCAGTAGGGGGTGTGCAGGAGGCAGCTGATCGATGTTTCTCTCTCATCGATGTTTCTAACTCTCTATCCCTTTCCTTCCTCTCTATAAAAATTCAATAAAAAAAATATTTTAAAAAATCTGTAGGAACAAAAGTATTCCTGAAAGGCTTGAGAGAAGAGCCATTGTAGGGAGAACCATGGATATTTCTCGCCCTTGTTTTTTAGGGAGAGCAGCACAGTTTCAATACTGATCAATACTCAATATGGATCCTGCATTTCAGTCAGGTCAGGAGGGACTCAAAACTTGTAAGTTTTTGACAGAATCTCCTGAGCAATCTCTGCCCCCAACTAGCTAGAAAAGTAAGCCCCTCCAACTTGGAGCTGGCATAGCATCCCCATCAGGTGAGACGGGCAGCATGAAGTCTACCCATTTTCTGCTGCTTTAACATGCAATGTTCCCTGGTTCTCTGGATGGCTGACAATAATAATCGCTAACAGTGATTGAACATTTTCTACTTCCCAGCCCTGGGGTTCCTGCTCCACATAGAATATCATAGCTAATGCCTGCTGTAATAATATGAGGTGGGCTGGTGCCATTCTCACTCCCATTTCACAGATGACATTGAGATCTGGGGGAAAAACTGACTTTCCTCAAGGACACACAGTGAGTAGCAGATCCAGCACATAGGTCTGCGTTCTACTCAAGCCTATGGTCTTCACCCTTGTGGCGTCTTGCCTCCCAGAATGATGGTGGGCAGTGTAGGCAGGGTTGCTCTGATAGGCAGTCAATGCCAGGGCCAGAGCTGTCACAGGGTGACGCCGAAGGTACAGGAATACATGGGAGAAATACAATGGCGGCTGCCATTTTTGGCCTCTAAAAGAACCTATAATATAAATATGCAAATAAGAATTTTATATCATCTTGGTGGTGGGGAAACGGGCTCATATGTCAGGTTGGGCCCTGAAAATCAAATGGTAGAGGAAGGAAGAGAGTACAGAACAGCCATACTGGGAAATAAAGAGTGAGGAAGGGGGTGAGAGAAAGGACAACTGACATGGGAGTAGGGGTGATGGGGGCAATGGGGACAGCTGGGACAGGATGAAGCTGAGGGTGGCACTCATAGCTTTGGTTCTGCTTCAACACAGGAGTGAGGGGAAACTACCAAGCCCCATTTATAGCTGCAGCCTGGCTCACTCTATTCAACTGCAACTCAGTTCAGGAGAACCTATGACCACAGGCCTCATTTCCTCCGTGAATGTCTTAGGCTGTATCTGAGTCTTAGCCTCAGATGACATGAAATGAGAAGTGATAGGACCTGGTGTGATTCTGAGCCAGGGACAGTCGCAGTGGACTGTCTAGTCATTTTAGAGTCAACACAGCCAGATGAAGTAATGAGGTTGACTCAATCTGGAGATAAAAAAGACACAACACTTTATGGCATTGGCCCATGATATGGTCAAGGCCAAATCTGCGGCTGGAATATTTTCAAGGCAACCTGTACCCAATTAAGGTCAATAAATGGTAAATGGAGTGTTTTATTTTTGCTCTTTGCTACCAAGTTACATCAGCTCTGTAGCTGGAAGAACGCAGCTGCCCAGTTAGGACCCAGGCTACATGCCTTCTTCCTGTGATGCCCCAGGAGACAGCAGGGTGGGTGAGTTACTAAACCATGAAGAGGCTCACTCCCCTAAAGGGAAAGGAAAGGATTGGAAACCCCACCAAGACTCAGAGGTTACCCAGGGTTCAGAAGGGGTCGACAGGATATATGACCAGACAATTTCCTCTTCCTTGGGGAGGCCCAAGTCCCAGTTGCATCACTCTGGCCTGCCCCAGTTCCCTTCAGGGGGGTTACCAGTGCCAGGCCTTTGACATGCAAATTCTATAATCTCACTGCTGATAAATGGTCCTACAGACAGGATGACTAAGTACTGTCCTGCCCAGTTGGCAGTTTATTTAGCGCTCCCCGCCAGTTTTACACACTTTTTATTCTTAAAACCCCCAAAAGTGGGGGAAAAGTAGAATTGGCCTTAATAGAAAAACCTCACTAAATTGTGCTATAAAAGTAGAAACTCTGCAGTTAAACTGCCTGGTCCAAATCCTGATGCCACTGCTTTAGTTGTATGACTTTGGACAGTTGCTTAATCTTGGTATACCTCAGTTTCCCTATCTGTACAATGATGATGAGAGTATATACCTCTTGGGGTATTGAATGAGTAAATGAGTTTAAAGTGTTTGGAACAGATACTAAATGTTCACTAAATGCTAGCAGTTATTATGAAGTGAAAACATCTTTGCAGTCAAAAACTGATCATCTCGACCAGGGTTGGGGATCAGACCTGCAACCCAGGTAAAAAACAACAACAAAACACAAACAAACAAAAAAACAAACAAACAAACAAAACCCCAAACTGATCATCTCAAAGCAAATGCTTTGTAGTTATTCTCCTTTCAGATACTTAGGCCTGCATGTCTAGTGCAGTGTGGAATGCCTTGAGAGGGTGGGGACAAATGGGTGTGGGGATGAGGACTAGCTGGGGAGGACGACAGGGGGATAAGACCTGAGGATCTCTAAATATTCCTTATCCAAGAGGAAGAGGGGTTGGGGGAGAGGCTTAGTGTGACCTCGTGCTGCCATGTGGGCTCAGGGAACCCATCAGTTCCTGCAGCAAACTCAGCACTTGCTGATCGAATGGCTTGTGGCCAGTCTGCACAGGAAGTGCAGGCAGGCCACTGGCCTTGTGATCCTCAGAAAGGATGCAAGGTTTAGGAGAACTGATGAAAGATGTGAAACTGGTCTCTGACCCTGGAGTAAGAGACTGAGTGTTAGTAAATATCCTGAATATCCTCTCTCCTCACATATAAAAGAGAAATGAGGAAGAAGCAATGGAATCCTGTCATAGCAAACTGATTGGCTGTCAATAATCTGTCTGGTAGATCTGCAATTATCTTAAGAGAGTGGACTTAGCCCAAACTGACTCATGTAGCAGGCTGGAGAACAGGTTGTGAAGAGGGAGACTGCCGAGTGATCACAGACTCATCAAAGAGGACTGTGGGTCCCTCACAGGGCTGTGATAATGGATTCTGTAAAGATGCACAGGAGGCACGCTTTCATCTTCATGGTTCCTTACCAGCGTGGGATAAACCATAGCAAGCTAATCACCCCACAGAGCAGTAGAAGACCCTGAACTGCAAAGTAACTATGTTATAGGCCAAAAAGTCCCAAGATCAGAATGACCCCTCCTTTTCCAGAAGTCTATTGGGATAGTACTTCAAAGATTTAGACTCTAGACTAGATTCATTCCTTACCAAGTCAGAAACCTTTGGGTAACCAATAACTCAACTCCTCTGAGCCTCTCTTTCCCTCTTATTTATAAAACTAGAGGCCTGGTGCACGAAATTTGTGCATGGGAGGGGGGTGTCCCTCAGCCTGGCCTGCACCCACTCCAATCTGAGACCCCTTGGGGGATGTCCGACTGCTGGTTTAGGCCCGATCCCAGTGGGGATTGGTAGTCGGACATCTCTCTCACAATCTGGGTCTGCTGGCTCCTAACTGCTCACCGGCCTGCCAACCTGATCCCCCTAACTGCTCTCCCTTGCTGGCCTTATCACCCTAACTGCTCTCCCCTGCTGGCCTGATCAGCCCTAACTGCCTCTGCCTTGGCCCCGCCACCATGGCTTTGTCCGGAAGGATGTCTGGTCTAACTAGCATATTACCCTTTTATTAGTATAGATAGAGGCCTGGTACACAGGTGGGGGCCAGCTGGTCTTCCCTAAAGGGGGTTCCGGATCAGGGTAGGGGTCCCCACTGGGGGGCGTGGCTGGCCTGTGCGAGGGGCTGAAGGCCATTTGCAGGCCATCCATGCCTCCATCGGGGTGGGTGTCTCAGCTGGGAGCTGGACCGGCCTGGGTGAGGGGCTGAGGGCCATTTTCAGGCCATCTACACCCTCATCGGGGTGGGGGTCTCCGCTGGGGGTGGGACCGGTCTGGATGAGAGGCTGAGGGCCATTGCAAGCCATCCATGCCCCCATTGGATGGAGGTCCCCACTGGGGAGCGGGCGGCCTGGGCGAGGGGCCTGGGGCAGCTTGCAGGCGCGCCAAGCCCCTGACTTTGACCAGAAGGACGTCTGGAAGGTCTCCTGGTCTAATTAGCATATTACTCTTTTATTAGTATAGATGTGCCATGGTATTCACACTGGAAGTAGTGGTAGAATGACCTGCCTCACCTCCCAGGGATATTAGGAAGATCTAGTGAAAAGTGTGTAGGTGAGAGTGCCTTGGAAGGGCTAAGTGCTAAACAAAAGTAAAAGGGAGATTCCTAGCTACTCTACTCATTCAAAAGTCACTTACCACCTTGGAATGAGAAAAAGAACCCCCAAGGGCTCTAGCTAGGTAGTTCAGTTGGTTAGCATATCATCCGGATATACCAAGGTTGTGGGTTCCATCCCCAGTCAGGTCACATATAAGAGTCAACCAATGAATGCATAAATAAGTGGATCAACAAATCTATGCTTCTCTCTCTCTCTCTGAAATCCTCAAATCAATAAATAAAAATAAAGTACTACACCGGGAATAGAGTCAATAATAATTTTTTTTAAAAGAACCCCCAGCAGAGACTGGTACTACTGGCCACACACCCCTTGCTGCTCTGTAATTGCCCATCCCTTTCGTAGTTAGAGGGAGGCCATGTACTGGCCAACCAAATGCGAGTGATTGATGTCTGTCTTTTCTCAGAGAGGTGGTTAGGCAGCAAGCACCTCCTCCATCCACTCTCTTCTTTGTCATGGCAACCTTGGCAGCTACATTTTCCAAATGGCATAGTTATAAGATGGAAGAGGACTGCTGAACTTGCACTATATTTTATGTGAAGGAGAAATAAATATATCGAGCTACTGAGAGTTCAAGGGTTGGTCTGTTACAACAATGCTTAGCAGTCATTGCTGTGATTCAGAACAGACATCTTGGTAAGAGACAGGCCATGTTCATTTAAGGGATACACAGAAGGTTATGTCCACCTTTCCTCTCAGGAGTTTACTTTAAGTTAAGAGTTCTATCCATTCTGCTCAAAGCTATTATTCATTGGATATCTACTCTTCTAGAGGGGATGAAACAAATCCTCCTAGACAAAAAAAATTTCTTTTTGCTACAAAATGCGTTTATTTCCAGCCAGATAAAATTCCCCAACTGCATACATGGGTACATATTATAAGGTCCTTCTTTGATAAATGTCCTGTTTACAAGAGCCATTTCTAATTATTAAAATGCATACCAAACAAACATCTCCATCTCTTAAAATATAATTTAAATAAACCACTAATGTATAAGCCATAAGTCTGGTCACGGGCATGAGTGGCATGCAATTCTTCATGGAGGAGTCCAGAGCAACGATGAGATTCCACAAGTCAGCAGGCAACAAGCACCTCTAGTTCACCTGCTGACTGTGTGGATAGTTGCTGTGGGGCAGTGAGCCTTGTGTGAAAACAGCCGAGTACAGACAAAGAAGTATGGCATTTGCAACGTGGAGAGGCATTTCACAAAATGCAAACACCCTTCAGGTAAATCAATGGACTGTGGAATGAAAGCCTGGTGAATGCACATCTGTTTACACTAGCCCACTGGGCACTCAATATTGTGGCACCATCTCACTGGGCACTCAATAAATATCAAGGTAAGGATAAGAGAATAAGTTGGAATGTTGTCTTGGTGCCCAACATCTGTTTTCAAGATTGAGCTTTAGGTTATGAATTTTTTGCATACCATATTTTTGTTTCTTCAGAGTAAATCATTCTATTTGGAAAGCCACCCGTTTCCTTATCTTTAGATTCTTCATTAGCATTTAGAGACTCCTTGCAGACTGCCAGTCTTAGGCGCTCTTTGGCTTAAAGATTTAAAGAGCACAGACAAGTTCATACAAAGTCTTGATTTGTCACTTGAAAATATTCTGTTTGGCTCAGAATATTCTCTAGGATCTTGTTTATTCTTCACAACTTCTCTCCTTTTGGTTCCTCTTAATATCCCAAGCCTGAAATTGCCTTGGCAACTCACAGGCTGAACAGTGTATTTCGTCATGAACTCTCATTTCAGTGCTATTTCCAGTGCCATGGCTCCTTCGGGACCTGAAATAGTTGCTCTCTTGAAGTTCTGTCCTTCGGAGTTCACCACCTGCTCCCTGACATTAAGGTTCTTGCTCTAAGGCGGATGCTGGCGAGTTCCCCACAAAGGAAATCCCTGGAAAACTGGCATCCCCTTGTGATTCTCACGTCACTCTCTCCTTCCATCAGGCTAAGGTTGCAATTCCGGAGACACAAAGGAAAAGTTTCTAAACTCATCCTGGTTAATCATCGGGAGATGTCCCTCATCAATTGGAGTTAAAACTGGCTCTTCTTTTATGAAGTCGGGGTCAAAATTACTGACATCTTCTCGGGATTTCTGTCAACAAGGAAACAAGGGTCAGATCACGCACTTGAGGACTTTCTCGTCTTCCCTGAGCCTTAGCCCAGTGAGTTCAGAGAACTGCTCTGCCACTCACACTGTAGCATTATTTACAGTTATAACAATTATGATTACACAGCGTTTTAGAGCAAATGTACTACATTGTGTATAATTATGGCATTTGGTAACCACCAATTCACTCACCCCATGAAAATCTTGCTGAGTAAGGCCAGCCGTAGGCTGGGAGGCTAAGGGATTAACTTGGTCACCTGAACCAGCTGGCTCACTCACCCTTTCCTCTCCATTTCACTGAGGTGCCACTTCTCCACAGGCCTTACTGAGAGGCACACAAGCTCGTATTTGCCAATGGAGGCTGAGTTCACACTCGCCCCACTTCTTGTTTGTACCCAGGTCTGTGTGCTTGGAGGAATTTTCTCAGAAGACTTCTTGGAAATGCTGAGTTTAGGGAACAACGGCCTCTTCCTTTACCCACCTGTGAGATTCATTATGCCCAGCTGGCAGAGCTTCCCTTATCCCAAGGAAGATGGCAGGTGGGTGCCCATTAAAGGCAGTGGCTTTACTTTTGGGTGCTTGGTGTCCAACCCAGTAAGCTCTTCTAGATTAAGCTAATTGTGTGCTTGGAAATGCTGGTATTTTTACATCTTTATAAACTACGCCGAAAAGGTCATTTCTGCTGCTATTAGACCTCTCACTGCTCTTACTTGAGTCAATGATACTTTTCTCTCCACCTCTGGAGCATCCCTCATCCCCCTAACCCTTGATCTACTACTCACCCAGCATCTCTGCCTTCCCGTGTGGATCTCTAGACACAGAGCTAAGAAAGAGCTTACTTCTCAGACCAAGAGCTGGGCCACCCTTAGGAAGGCTGCCCCACTCAGCTTGGGGAGGTACCTCTGTGCTCTAGGTATTTCTTCAGACAAAAGGGTCTTGGCCTGTTCTGGCCTCAGCTCTGTGCTATAGTAGCATGCAAGAGGTGAGAACTTTGTGAGAAGTAACCTGGGCACGTGGTGTCGACTCCGGGGTGAGGCTGCCCTGCCAAGTGTCAGGCTGAACTTCTGGTGTGGTTATCCCATGGGGAACCATCCCGTTGCTCAATAGACTTTGGTGGAACACTATGATATTAAAGAAAGAGGCAAGTCTGCTGTGATGGGCTTGGACACTTACGATTCTGGGTCTGAAAGGTGGTTCCAGTTGGCGATGGTTCAGCTGGGCCCAGTCTATTTCCTTAAAGAAAGGATGTCTCAAGATGGCATGCTCGCCACCCTGAGTCAGGCTGCCCAAGCGCATAGTGGGGTTCTTGGTCATGAACTGCGAGAGAGGGGGAGAAAGAGAGTCGATCATTCAGTCATTTACCACAAGTACATCACAGATGGTGGGCACCCGCTCTGGCAGGGAAGCCCCGTGAGGCTTTCGGGCTGATTTTGCTCAACTCGCTGAGTTTTCCATCAAGGGCAGCACAGCCACGGTGAATCATCCCTTAAAGGCACAACTGCTTGTATATTTATGGCCTTCCCCACTTCCATTTCAGACGTGGCCACTAAAATAAAGCTGAAGGGTCCAGTTTTCTGTAAATACCATGTATTTTTCTTTCCTCTTTGAAGAAAAGAAACTCTTTATAAAGTAGTGAGCCTTTCTCCAACTCCGCAGTTGTAGACAGCCCACATCTTATGAATGGGGCTACTTTTAGGAACAGCTGTGCCATTTTTCTGAGACCCGACTGGCTGGCCAGGATTCCCGCTCTCTGACAAGACCACAGAGAGAAGAGTGAGAGCCATTATTTTGAAGATCTCTGTGAAGAAGCCGCCAAGGGTGAAAAACTTAAACGTTCTGTGTTCTGGCTCTAGGATAGACAAAGTTGGCCACTTTTCTTTAAGTAACAAAGATATCATAGTTTTAAATGAAAAGTGTTTTGTTTCGTTTTGTTTTTTCCTTCAAGATGCTTCCTTCTCCCCTGTTCTTCCATTTCAAAATGTTGAATGACTGAGACTCTTGCTACATGGGCCAAAAATTAAAAGAAGCATCATCACACATTCAACGTGTGTATAGAAGCCTCATGTCTTTATGGCAATTGGGAAACTTTCTTGGGGCTGTGCTCCTGTCAAGATGTTTCGGCTAAATCTACTTTCACAAAACGGCCAATGAAAGGTGTTCTGATCACATCCTGACCAGGGACTATACGGGATAATTCGCTTTTCACGGCCAGAATGTGATTTTGGATTTCAAAGACCCTGAATCTAACTTAATTTCCCATTTTAAAAAGAAAATTGCCTCAGATAATATGTTTTGTTTTTGGTTTTAAATTTAAATTGCATTATCTTTGAACAAATTTATGATACCCGATGACAGGCCCTGAGCACCCCTTTCCAGGTTTGATTTACGGGTACAGGACAACAGTGATGCTGTGTTCAGAGAAACTGCTTTGGAGTGGAAATTTCCAGAGTCAATACAAAGGCGATCTTGTGGAAGGTGCAGACGTGAAAAGATGGTGTTAGAGGTTAGAGGCAGCCGTGCCGCCACGCCAGGTGTCCAGCTGCAAAGCCTCCAGTGTTGTTTCAGCTGAAAAGGATCGTATGGAGAAAGGAGGTGGCAGCAAAAGTCCCTAAGCAAATCCGACAGGATGGGCCTCAGAAAATGCAGAAACAGCTTTAAAGGGGAGCCAATGAAAAGGGAAGACACGGACGGGGTTGACAAGGGATGCAGCCACAGGATTGGAAGAGGAGCCGGAAAGGGAAAGGAGCCTTCCGAGCTCCACGGGCCCAACCAGAGCAGTGGGCTCTCCAGGCAGGTGCAGTGTCAGCATGGAGTCAGGGGATACATAGCTCACAGGTAACTGAGTTCTGTGAGAGTGAGGGGTTCTGCTGCGTGGGCTCTCCCTGGATGATGGGAGTATCATTATCAGCCGCTCAGCAAGGAAAGGGAAATGCACACATAAAAGAAACAGGTAGATTCTCTCCTTAGGAAGTCAATGGGATACCATCCCTGATAGAAGAGTAGTGTCTATTCTAAAAACTAATTAACAAAAATCTGTGTTTCTAAAAACTCAGGATCCAAGGATGGGAGAACAGATCCAGATGGTTCTCTCTTTCCACTCTCTCTGAAAAGCAATGGGAAAAAAATCCTCTGGTAAGGATTAACTAACTAACTAACTAACTAACTAAATAAATAAAATATTAATGGAAGTAGTAGCAGTAGTAATGGTATTTTTGTCACAGGAACAAAACCAAACCATCGAACATGTCTCAAGACCCACAGTATACAGATCTGGGAGGTTAATGAGCTCAGCTTTGCATTTCAGGCATAGAGACATCCACATGGAGATGACTGGCTGTGTAAGTCCGGGTGCAGCCGGGGGTTAGAGAGCTAACCCTGAGACATCAACATCTGGTGAGAGAGCAAGAACTAAAACTGCAAGAGCCACAGGATTAAGGAGAGGGAGAGAGAGTGCTGAGACTGGCCCAGGCCTCAGACATTTTGTTTGGCCCATATCGTGTGTTTTAAAATACTTTTAATTACTTGCCACACATTTAAAGACTAGGAAATGTCTCATCACATAAAAGTCAAGTTTTCCAATTTCTCTTGGAAAATGGGATATTCTGGAACACTAGACCTTTTTCTGGATAAAAGTGGCCTGGGGTTGAACAGTGGCTGCCTCTTTAGAGGGGCAGATGGGCCCTGGTCAGCCACGTCCCACCACTCCTGGCTGGCTCTGCTCCCTGACTGGCATGGCTCCTGAGTCCTGGCCCAGAGTGAGAAGAAAGGCAGGGTGGCAGCGGGAGGGCTCATGAAGAAGCAAGAGGAGAATAAACCGCAAGAAACAGAAACGTGGACAGGGACCATTTCAAGGAGGAGGTCACAGCCCCTCTATGACTACCCCCCTTTACAGATTCAGAGATGGGGAGTTAAGGGAACAGGTGACATTAGTCCCCAGCCTGAAGTCTTTCACAGGACACAGTGGTAGAGGTGTATAGGGTTGGGGACCATGGAGCTCGCTGCCTCGGAGCCAGGCATAGGACTCTCCTAAGCACCATGTTCCTGCTGCTGAGAAGTTAATGGCATAATCCTTTCACAGAAAGCTTCCTTTATTTGCTTATGTCCCTAAGGGGACCCAAATGCCAAACAAGTTAACAATGTTTGAGCAATCATTTGTCTGTGTCTAAGGTCTACTTAAAATTTGCCTCACCTCAACTGACCTCCTTCCTGACCGTGGGCCCAACGAGAAAGTCAGCCAAGGCGGAAAATAAAGTGTCTTCATGAAAGATTCTGGACACATTTACTGAAGGAGGCAGGATGTTTTCTAGGGTCAATAAAAGCACTTTACAAGCTGCAAAGAGTGAGGAGGCCCGGGTGGAAAGTCTGACTCCACCCCAAATATAAGTGTCAAGCTGACTGGGAAGCAGGGCCCGAGAGCGATCAAGGATGCATGGGCTCATTGCGAATTCCCCCGCCTCCTGTGGCCCTCGGTAAAGTGGAATCTAACTGCAGGCTGCGGAAGGAATCAGAGGCACCCCTGACCTCAGAACGAGGCACTCAGCAGTTCTGTCAGGGCCGCAGAGAAAGTCTGACCACAGGGGAGAGCAGTCAGCCACGCGTCTTCCCGAAAGAAGTTCTACAGTGAAATGTAAGAGATTGAGGGCAGGTTTGTAGGAGAATGCCCTGGGAAGCATACCGTAAACTAGGGAAACGTGTAAAACATATAAGAGCTCCTCTGACGGTGAGGCTCTGCAGGTCCATGATCTGTGTCGGTCTACCAGTTCTATCGCCAATGAGCTTTGTGACCTTGTACACATTTTCTTAACTTCTCTGGGCCTCAGCTTCTCCAACTATAAAGTGGGGATTTCCCTGTATCTCTGAAGGTTGCTATGACAAGTAAATGGGCTAATTCATGTAAAATGCACGTCACCTAGAAGCCCTTGATAAATGGTCCTATCAGTAAGCATCTTGTTAAACCAGTTGTAGGTCCATCCTGTTCTACCTAAAGGCAGGAGCATGGCCTGAGAGACTGAGAGTCTGAGGTCAGCCTTGACCCTGAAGCTCATCTGGCTCTCTCTGTTCCTCCACTGTGCAGCCAGTGGAGACAGAACAAGGTCTGCTCTCATAGTCCCAGGCTCCAACAGTGGTAGTAATAGTCTCTGGGAAACAATTTTTGTGAGAGAACAGATTTCTAAAGACGATCTTAAAACAAGAAGACAAATAATACTCGGGTTTTAACGTGCTGTTGTATCTGCAGCAACAAAAGGAGGAAGATAATGAATGCAGGATGAGGGTGCAATGGAGCCATTTCCTTGTAAGTCTGGTGTCGGGCACAGCACTCCATGTCTCATGGGCTCGGTACACCGGAGGAGGCTGTGGCTTAGAGCTGTTGGATGTTCTACAGGATAGAGTTCAAACTAACGCTGTGTAATAATGTGTCTTGAGATAACAGGATCCAAATGTTCTTTTGAAACTCTTTATAATGTAGACAATGGCTAACAGTATTTTTTTTTCCTCTTTCAAAATCTGTCTGACTTCAGAGGAGGAGGACTAGTTATATAAATAGAGCCATCAGTCTAATAAGATTTTCTTCCAGGAGGGAGAACACACTGTATTTTCTTTCTACTAGCTGGATTTGGCTGTTGGGCAAACAAAATGACCTTCTCCTTTCATTCGATTTCAGACAAAAGAGCAGGGAGAGTTAGCTGTTAGTGCTGGCAAGCCAGAGGGAAGGGAACTGTGCCACAGGACATGCCCATCAATATTCCAGGGAGACACCCTGAAATGGAAGAAGGCATTGTACGGCTCTACAGAGAGTCCTGGGGAAGGAGCGCAGAGAAAGAGCTCAGGACACAGAAGAGTGTATGGTGCACGGTATGGTGTCCAGCCTCAGCCAGCATGGGCGCACAACACCGGGTTGACAAAACGCATGCTGGTGTGTGCATGTTGCAGCTACACATGTCTGTCTTTTGCCACTGGCACAGACAGTCTGACCTAGTTAGGAAGACCCGTCATCAAACCTCCTTTCACACCCCTCCATGCCAGCTGTGGTGGTGAGGCACAGGCATGAGAATGACCTGAGCCAGTAGCACCATCCAGTTCAGAGCAGTGGTAAGAGGGAGGACAGACATGTGAGTTAATGGACAGCATGGGAGGAAAGAGACACCAGGGCTCTGACTTGGTGTCGATAAGTCACTTTTCTATAGGAGAAGGCTGGGACCAATATTTCAACTTAAGATGAAGCTGATGAGAAACCACGGGGGATGGGATGGTGCTTGGGATGGGGGAGGATACATAATGGATTTTCAAAATAGCTCTGAGGAAACAAACTGTCATCTTTTCAAGGACAGGTTATTATATACAATTGTTGCTATGGAATATTGGACAGGTTATTATACACAATGGTTGCTATGGAATATTAGAGGAGCCAAGAAAAGGAGTGTTGCTCTAGCTTGTTCAGAGTGGATCTGTGTGGAATAGACTAGGCAGGGCTGAAATTAGTAATCTGCACATCTAGGGCAGTCCATTACCCTGCCATTCTCACTGCACACAGAGGTCCCTGGTTTGGGCAGGGGACAGCTGTTGGAGTGGGAAAGAGAATGGTATAGTTTTTATTTACCTTTATTTTTTCAATTACAGTTGACATACATTATATGAGTTTCAGGTGTACAACATTGTAATTGGACACTAATATACCTTACAAAGTGATCACCCTGATAAGTATTCATCTAACACCATGCATAGTTATTACAAGAGAGGGGTGGGCAAGAGTAGGTTTATGGTTCTGAGTATGCAAAAACATAGTTTATTCTTATATTATTAATTATTGTATTATTTTCCATACAAATGACTGTAAGCCTACTTTTGCCCACCCATAATATTGACCACATTCCCTATGCTGTACTTTACATTCCCATGACTTTTGTAACAGACAATTTGTACTTCTTAATCCCTTCACCTTTTTTATCCATACCCACCTCCATCTGGCAACCATCAATTTGTTCTTTATATGTGAGTTTGTTACAAGATTTCATTCTTTTTATGGCCAAGTAATTTTCTATTGTGTATATGTACCACATCTTTATTCATTTGTCTTTTGACTGGAACACTTAGTCTATTTACATTTGAAGTTATTATTGATCGGTATATAGTTATTGGTATTTTATTGTTTTCTGGTTGTTTTTGTAGTTCTCTGTTCTTTTCTTATTCTCTTCTATTTTATCTTGTATGTTGATGACTTTCTGTAGTGTTGTTCTTGGATTCCTTTATTTTTATTTCTTGTATAAAATCTTACAGATTTTTGGTTTGTGGTTACCACATGCTTCATATATACGAAGATTATTTATACCAATCTATTTTAAGTTGCTCATGTTCAAACATATTCTAAAATTGCTACAAAAAAATCACTACCATTTTTACTCACCCCTTCCCCATTTGTTTTCATCATTCCTTACTTTTGTGTATATATTTGTATGTATCTCTTAATTTACTCTTGTAAATTACACATGATCTTCCCACTTTTGCCTTTTAGCCTTTGTATTAGCTTTATAGTTGGCTGATCCACTGCTTTTGAGTGTTTGCTTTCTTCAGTGAGCATTTTTTTTCTTTCCCATGTTTTCTTATTCATATTTTTTATCTTTTCTACTTAAAGAAATCCCTTTAACATTTCTTGTAATACTGGTTTAGTGGTGATGAACTTTTTTAGCTTTTTCTTGTTTGGGAAGCCCTTTATCTGTCGTTCAATTCTAAATGATAGCCTTGCTAGGTAGAATCATCTTGGCTATAGGTTTATGCTTTTCATCTCTTCGAATATTTCCTACCACTCCCTTCTGGCCTTCAAAGTTTCTGTTGAAAATAAGCTGATAGTCTTGTGGGAGCTCCCTTATAGATAACTGCTTTATTTTTCTTGCTACTTTTAAGTTTGTCTGTCTTTAACTTTTGACATTTTAATTATGGTGTAGCTTGGTGTGGGCCTCTTTGGGTTCATCTTGTTTGGGATTCTGCATTTTCTGGGCTTATATGTTTATTTCTTTAACAAGGTTAAGAAAGTTTTTAGTTATTTCTTAAATAGGTTTTCAATCTCTTGCTCTCTGTCTTCTCCTTCTGGTCTCCCTGTGATGCAATGTTGGTATGCTTGATGTTTTCCCAGAAGCCCCTTAAACTATCCTCCCTTTTTAAAATTCTTATTTTTGTTTGATGTTCCAATTGGGTGTTTTTCCACTTCCTTATCTTCCAGACTGCTGACTGGATACTCTGGTTCATCTAATCTGATGTTGATTTTCTCTAATGTATTCTTATTTCAGTAATTGTATTCTTCATTTCTGACTGGTTCTTTTTTATAGTTTCTATCTTTTTTGCTGAGGTTATTCCTGAGTGTATCTATTCTTCCCTTAAACTCATTGAGCATCCTACCTGTGTTTTGAACTCTGTGTCTGGTAGATGGCTTGTCTCCATTTTGGTTCTTTTTTTGTGTGTGTTGTTGTTTTCTCTGGAATTTTGACCTGTTCTTCATTTGGGATATGCTTGTCTCATTTTCGCTGACTCCCTGTGTTTGTTTCTGTGTATTAGCTCTGTTACATCTCCTTGTATTGGCAGAATGGCTTTATGTAGTTCATATCTTGTAAGGTTCAGTGGTGCAGTCTCCCAGCTCACCTGAGCTAGGTGTCCCTGGTGTGGGTTTTGTGTGTCATCTGTTGTAGTTGAGCCTTGATTGCTGTTTGCATAGTAGTGGGAAGGACTGACCCTCAGGCTGACTGGTTGTTTGTAAGGGCTGGCCATGACTACAACAATAGGCTGTTGTGCAGAGTGGGAGTCACTTTAGCAGGGCTCTGGTGCCTGCCGAATCTGCCCTTCAGGTGTATCATTTGTGGGACTGGTTGCATAGTTCTTTGGTGTTGTTTGAAGCTGGCTACCAGGTATGTTGGTTCTGGAGCCTCTTAGGAGAGGCTCCAGTGTAGGCCAAGATCAGCCACTGTTTGTGCCTGGATTGGGGCCACCTAGTAGAAGATATAAAGTGATATGTGGTTTGTTGCTGCTTGTTCTGGGCTTAAAGATGCTTGGAAGAGGCTATGCTGTGAATTGAGGCTGGCTACCACTAATGCCGGGCTTGGGACCCTTTGGTGGGTACCAGTGTGAACTGAGTCTATCCGCCATTTGTGCCAGACTTGTGGACACTGAGTTGAAGTTAACTTTCCAAGCCAACACTGGCCACAGCTCATGGTATGTTTGGGGCCACCTAATAGGAGTTACAATGCAAGTTGAGACCAGTAACCACTTGTGCTAGGCCTGAGGCTGCTTAGCAAGAGATAGAAGGCACGCTGAGGCCAGCTACTGCTTGTTTGGGGTTTGTGAAGCTTTGAGAGATTTTAGGAAAGTCTGCAGCATGAGCCTAAGGCGGGCTGCTTGTGTAGAAAAGCCAGTGGAAACAGCTTGGGCAGGTTGAGTTGGATGGGGTCTCAGGGAATCAGTGTGGTGAACTTGTCAGCCAGGTTAAGAGATCAGAAATTTGGTGCCCAACTGCACCTGCTGTATGGGTGGGAGGAGGACTCAACAAAGGAACAATGATGCCTGCCAGGGCTTCTGTCCTGGAGAGAGCTGCCCTGACCCTCTAGCCCTCACCCTGACTCTAGTCAATTCAGTTCTTCCCCATGTGTCCCTGGCACTTTTTGATCTGCTGCCCCAGGGCTGGAGCTCAGAGCAAGTGAGTTTGTGAGTAAGTCCATATATTAGGCCCCTCAAGAGGAATGCCTGGGACTCCAGCAGCCCTCCATCTCACTCAGACACAATTCCCACTGGTTTTTACAGACAGATATTATGCAGCCTCCTCTTCCTAGCACTGGTGCCCCAGGTTGGGGAGACTAGTGTGGCATTGGGACCCCTCACTCCTCAGGGGGGACCTCCACAACCTAAATATCCCTCCCAATTCCCAATTCTTTTTTGTTGTTGTTAATCCTCATCTGAGGCTATTACATCCTTTGCTTTTCAGAGAAAGTGAAAGGGAGGGGGAAATATTGATGTGAGAAAGACATACTGAGTGGTGGCCTCCTGCATTTGGCCCGACCAGGGCCGAGGAGAGAACCCACAACCCTGGTACATGTCCTTGACTGGTAATCAAACTCACAACCCTTTGGTTCACGGGCTGACACTATAACCATTGAGAAACACTGGTCATGGCTCACTCCCAATTTTTTCAAAAAAAATATATAATTTTATTGATTTCAGAGAGGAGAGGAAAGGGAGAGAGAAACATCAATGATGAGAAAGAATCACTGATTGACTGCCTCTTGCTCACTCTCAACTGGGGATTGAGCCTGCATCCCAGGCATGTGCCCTGACCAGGAATCAAACCTCATCCTCCTGGTTCATATTCATAGGCTGATGGTCAACCACTGAGCCACACCAGCCAGGTCTCCCTCCCAATACTTAATTGCCACACTGTGGGTATGGGTCCTTATCGTTCTGCCTCTCTGCCCCTCCTACAAGTCTTGTTGTGGCTTCTTTATATTCTTAGTTATAGGACTTCTGTTGGTCTGGTCTCCAGGTGGTTTTCAGTGATGTGTGTTCTATAATTTACTTGTAAATTTGATGTGGTCATCGGAGGAGGTAAGCATAGCATGTATCTACTCTGTCATCTTGACCAGAAGTCCAATTTCAAACCATCCCTCTTATTAAAGGATCTATAGTAACGTTCAGTAAACAGTGTTTGAAAAATCAGCTCTAATGGTCTACAGTGGGATCCTCTGCATTACTCCAGTCCAGTTTTCCCCTGCTTCTTCCTCCTCCCCCTGGCCGATCACCTTGGTTGCTCCCTTGAGCATTCCAATCTCTACCAGGAGGGGAGTAGGAAATAGAGAGCATCTAACTCACTACTGCTCTGATCAACTGCATGGTGACAAATATAGGACAGTTGTGGCAAAAAGAATCTCAAAGTCATGGTTCCCTCTTTGTTCGCAGAGGCAAACAGGCCTGCTGTAGACAATGCAGATGATGAAATCTGATAGGTGTGATGCCAGATAAACCCACACATGTACACACACACTTTAATTTCTATAAAGCTTAGGAACAAAAGCACTCTATAATCTCCTCTGATGCTAAGTTTACAGTGCCTCCTGACTGACAGAGGTGACTCAGGAGAATGCCCCAAACTCCTTTCACCACTTGCTGAACCTGGCCACCTGTGTGTGCTCCGAGGAAGGGGTGTTGACCTCACCTGAGTCAGCACTGAGCCTCGTGATCTCTTCCAGGAGATGATTTAGCACAAAGGAACACTCATCCCAGCGGCCCTCGCCTTCCTAAGCTCTGTGGACTTGTGAGGACTTCCCCAAGTCTTTCTGAAGCTAGCTCTAGGCAAAATTTAGTGCCAACCACAGAAGCTTTAAAAGAAAACTATACATTTTCTTCTGTCATGATTATTAGTACTTTGGGATGATTTGGTAGTGCCAGTTTAGGAAATTCAGTGACATGGTAGCCAATTGAAAATATATTTATTCCAAAACCAGGTTAGAAACACCATAAAAATATCACCTTTATGGTCAAATCTGGAAAGCTTATATCTGTTCTTTGCACAAGAGTGCATACTTTTTCTCTGGTAACTTCTGTGGATGTTGTGAGCTATTCTGTAAGAGTAGGGGTGGATATTGTTTGCTTTCCGAACACCCACATGAGAGCATTTAACATATATGTTTAAAGGGAAGATGAGAAATGAGAGACAAAAGGCCAAGGCAAGGAATAGTCTTCCCACTGCATTTTTTTTTTTAGTACATACTCTGGTTATTTTTAGTTGCAAGGCTCATTAGTTAGTAAGTTGAGAAATATTTTCAAGTACAAGTCCTGGGCTGAAGCTGTATGTGAACTCCTTCTCCTGATTCTGTGTTCCACAGGGAGTATTCTCAAAAGCAAGGGCCTGCTCTTTATCCATGTCTATATGAAATGTTTGTACATCCATACACAAACAACTCAAAGGTTCCCCATGGGGGGGCAGGCGGGAGATGGGGAAGGGCCACGGTAGGAAAGTAATATTTAGTTAGGAGTCTTGACGTTGGGGAAGACACTGCTGCCCATTGGATCAACCACTTTCTGTTGAAGGCTGGACAAGAGCTCCCCTTACCCTGAATTCAGGAGATTCACTGACACTGCTACACCCATACAAAGCCCTGAGATCTTTGTAACTCCATGGTATGTTATTTACTATAAATGGTTATCCAGACAATTTCTACAGATATGGAAAATACTTTCCATTTAAAAAGGTAGGAAGGAATTCAGAAAGCATTTTCTTTTGAAGGAAAAAAAAAAAGTAAAATACCCAGCAGACAGCAATTCCAGTGACAGTCCTGACCTTACGTTCCAAAGAAAAGATCAGGAAATCTCAGGAAGCCACATAGGGACGACCTGTCCCTGTGGTACTGGTGAGAGCGGATGTAAAGGGCTGGCTGAGAGATCTTGGACCTTTCCTGCCTCTCGGGTGGGAAAAGGCAGACCCAGCCCAGAAGAAAAAAAGTGCACAGGGTCGCAAGGGCAGCAGCTCAGGGCCAAGTGCACCAGAGGGGGCTCTCCTCTGTTCCATCTATTTATTAAAAATCCACTTCTTGAGAAGGACTGTTCAAGGATATTAAAGAATAAGCATATGAAAAACCACTAATTTTGTCTGTAGCATAAGTATAACCAGGATGATGTAGACTCCCAGTCCAGGACCTTGAGATTCTTACTGAGAATAAAAAAATGTAGCTGGATACATCCCTACTGAAATATTTCATAATAAATTCAAAACTAAACATAAAGATGTAGCTAGATCCATGGCTCACATCATTTTTTCTGTTATATTTGTACTGTTAAACCATCTCACTTCATTCATGAAGGCTAAGTTCGCTTTTTCTACATCTACATGTGTGCATGTATACATACATATATAAATATACATACATAGGCATGTATGTATACATAGACTTTGATTCATGTGTTAATTTTAAAAATTTTATCATTTATGGACATTTTCAAGCATATGTTAGTATGTATTCATTGCCCAGCCTTGCAAGTTATTGACACATGCCCAATCTTGTTTAATTGGTTCCTCCCTGCCACCCCTGGACTATTTTGGAAAAAAATCCCAGGTATTTCATCTGTGACTACTTCAGTCTATTTGATCCAGAGTGATCTTTTAAATATAAAAAAATAATCTTGTCACTCATGCTTGCTTGAAATCTTTCAGTGCTGACTCTTGGCACTTTAGATAAAGGTTAAACGCCTGCGCATGGTCTCCTGTGTCCTTCATGTCCTCATCACTTTGTCCACCATCATCCCAAACATTTGCTGGGGACACATCAGCCACAGTTACTCAAATGGGCTTCTCTGTTTTCAAGATCTCTGCATGCGTGTAAGCCTGACTAACTTCTCCATAGCCTTTGCTCTTAGCTTAAAACTCATTTCCTCAGGATGGCCTCCCTTGATGGCCTTGATTAGTCTGCCTGTTAGAGATTCTCAAAGTACCTCAGACTTTTTTCTTGTCAAATTGTACATATCTATGTAGCTACTCATATAACTTCTTTTTTAAACATCTGTTTTCCCACTCCAACTGGACTGTAAATTCCATGAGGGCTGGGATGATGTCCTGTCTTGCTCATGTCTGGCCCCCAGCCCCTTGCACAGCATGTGAACCTAGCAATCCTGTGGTCACTGTGCATTGATACAGGCCTGTCAAATGAATAGGAGGGTCAATATCTACTTGGCTATTTGGATCCCACATAAGTGTCTTTGGTTTAGATAGAGAGCTCCTGGAAAAACAGAAATCCTCTTCTCTCCAGAACAAAAATCGAACACCGTCTCATGTACAATTCAGCGCTTAATAATCTTGATGATGTTGGCGAATTGTTCAAGGAGAGGATGAAGATAATGACACCTCTCAGCATGTTGTGAAATTATTACTCACAACTCAACAATACTAGTAACTTACTGCCGTATGGTGCAGGCCCTTTGAAAATGCTTTCATGTGTACCACCTCATTTGAAGTGGGCATTGCAGGTGTTACCACCACCTTACATTACTGGAAAGCATGGCAGGAGTAGAATGAGGTTGAGGTCTCTTGACTCTCAGATTAGTGCCTGCTCTCTCCATTCTACCATCTGGTTCACGTCTCTGGGCCTCAGCTACATCTCTCAACCAGGGATGTGGACCAAATAATTTAAGGATCTGCCCTCTCTGAAATTCTGTGTTTCTAACAGTCACCCGGCTCTATGAAGTTATGGGTAGACAAGTTAATTACAATCCAAAACTTAGCAAGCATGACCTCCCAATGGGTTTTAGGACTATGCAGGACACCATCCAATGAAGTCAACTTTCAACATGAGAAACTTTGGAAGTCACCAAACTCATAGAACCCTGGAAAGACACCTGAAATTTGTGTTTTTAAAGAAAACAGTGTGCTCTCCTTGATCTGGAACCGTACAACAAAATGAAAGCTTGTTCAGAGTCCTTAAAAATATCTCAACTTACTCAACTCCTAGCACAGGTACATTGCATCAGCCCGCAGTTATCTGGCCTAGGCCCACTTGTTCCTACGTAGCTAGTGCTACTCAAAAGTTATGCAGGCACCAGTGTCTATAACTCATGTTGTAAAACCCCTGGCCTATTTATCACAAGTAAAACTGTAGACATGCTGCAGCTATAAATGTTCATACAACATGAAGTCATTCCTTCCTAACCTTCTCACTGAATGCTCTTCCACTGTCACCCTTAAACACTGATGTGTCCCAGGCCCCATCACCCTCTTCATCCTCTCCCCTCGTCAATATCTGCTCCCATCTCACTGCCATGCTTGAGTGATCAGCTCCAGCCCTGTGTGACCAACTGTAAGGTATATACCACTTTCCACATGTCCCTTCAAAGTTCCCATGTCCTAAACTAATCTTTCGCTGCACCCACCCTGCATCTAACACTCCACGTCTTTGACCACGCCTCTGAGGCTTTGCACACATTATTTCCTCAGCCTAGAATACTATTCCCCCGCTCCCCCCGACCATTAACCCTACTGAACCCTTAATTTTTCTCAACACCCAGCTTACATGCCACTTCTTCGGTCTTGTCCTTATATCACCTTTCCTGTCCTTGCCTCCAGAGACAGTTCTGATCATTTCTCCTTGGCAGCAAGCTAAGTATTTGTTTGCATGCTCTCATTTCTACCAGACTGTGAGCAACATAAGAAGCCATGTCTTTTCATCTCTGCATTCCAGCACTAAGCACAGGCCAAGCAAAGAGAAGGCATCGGACAAGTATTTGCTTAATGGAATTAAACCAGGATTCTAGTTCACTAATATATCAGTCTCATCTTCCAGGGTTGCAGACTCATCTCAGGTCAATAGAATAATAATTATTTCTGGTATTATGGCATTATTTAAATGTATAATCTTTAAATAATGCTGTAACATTATTATCATAAGCATTATATCCTACTTTATTGAAAGTTAAATAGGTAACAGATTCATGATATGTGGATGGTAAGTACAGAGCATTCTAGTAGCTTCCTCCAGTGGCTTATGTTTTTGGTACAATAGAAAAGAATCCCATCAGGGAGTGATTTAGGTGCTAAAAATGTGAGGCTGAAAGTTTAAAAGATACTTATTAATAGGGAGTGGCTAGATGTAGTCTAACTCGGAACCCTGGACTGGGAATCAGGAAAATCTGGATTCTGTATCCCAGGGTTTTGTGTTTTGTTTTGTTTTGATTTTAATTGCTAAAGGATAAATGTATGATTCCACTTATACAAGGGACCTGGAATAATAAAATTCATAGAGACCAAAAGCAAAATGCCAGGGGCTGGAGGGAGTTAGTGTTTTTTAAGGGGTATAGAGTTTCAGTTTTGGAAGATGAAAAAAGTTCTGGAAATGGATGGTGGTGATGGCTGCACACCATATGTATGTACTTAATGCTGCTGAACTATAGATTTAAAAACTGTTAAGACAGCGAATTTTATTCCAGGACTGCGGTTCCTATAGGAGAAAATGCAGCTGCTCCATGGGCCCCTTACTGAAGCTCCCAGCACCACTGACACCTTTCAGGAATGAACCAGCTGTTTGAAGATCTGCCCTGGTATTCCTCTTGACTCCCCATGCACACAGTAGGTGGTAACACATGATTTTGGAACTCAACTAATGTGGTTATAGAATGAACCAAGTGACATGTGCTTTCTTATTTTCAACATAAAGCCATCAATCCATCTTTCTTCCTCACTTCAAAATAAGGCTTCCAGTACAGTGCCTTAAATACACGCAAAAAAACAAAAAAACCTTTTCCAACATGATGTATTGTATTACCTCACTGCACCTGAATCCTGGGTTGGGAATCTGGTTTGCAGAAGGATAACATTTCTCACCTCCCAGCACTAAGGGAAAGGGCCCTGGGCCCTGCTCCTTGGACGCTGCCGGCAGAAACACAATCGATAGTGCAACACACTGGGAATGGTGGTCCTGGGACCCAGCACCTGGACTGTCCTGACTGAAGGGAGCATCACCTCACCTGCACTAAAGCCACAAGTGCTAGAAAAGCTGGCGATCTGGCAGGCAATGCTACCTACTGCCATCATAGCTGGCTCGGGAAGAGCTATTGCATGAAAGAGGACTCTGGTTCTTTGATTCTACAGATGAAAACACGTGTCTCAGTTAAAGCTGGTAGCTGACTGGTGGGAGGCTCTAAGTTTAAAGAGACAGAGAATCCCATCCAGGAAGCTGGTTGCTGGAGGTTGGGAGCTGGCTGGGTAAGCCACACTTACAGATTTCAGGATCCCCGTGGCATCTTCGTGGAGCCATGTAGGGTAGACCACTTCGTCGTTCAGTATGGCCTCGAAGAGGTCGTCTTCGTTCTCGGCCTCGAAGGGCGCATGGCCACAGAGCATTTCATAGAGCAGCACGCCCATCGCCCACCAGTCCACGGCGGGCCCATAGAGCATCTCCTGCAGGATCTGTGCAGAGAGAGGGCAGCGTGAGAAGTGCTCCGCATATCTGATTAACAAATGTGTCCTTCCTAACAAGGGAAAAGAAAGGATTAGGAAATATCAAAGTAAAATAATGGAGCTTCCTGTGTTGACATGCATGTTTCATTCTATCTCCAGGGAGGGTGGCCTGTTTTTTCCCTGTGGTCAACTCTGAGGCCACTTCTCATCCAGGTGATCAAACATGTGTGACCTGCTTAGGCCAAGGCAATGCATGTGCACATCCAGAACACAGAGGGTTTGGGAACTACAGCTATGTGAAAGGAAGGAGGCTGGGCTCACTCACTCGTGTGGGAAAAGGTCAAGAGCTTTCCTTTACTTCTGCTAAATGGGGCTGGGATCAAAGCACTGAGTAGTGACAAGAAGATACATGGCTGTGAGTGGAGCACCTCTGTCCTTATTCAGGGCTAAAGCCTAGAAGCAACTGCAAAGTTTACCCCAAAAAATCTTGGACTGGAATTCTTATTTAGAGGAACTGAGGACATTTTTAGCCACTGTTCAGCCAACGAGCCATACAGGAGTCTGGAGGCATCAGCTTTCAACGCCGCCCACAAAAGCAGCCTGTGGCATTTCTCATCAGGCTCCTGCAGAGCCCCGGTACCCGAAGCACTCACCTCTGGAGCAATATAGTCGGGCGTGCCGCAGAAGGTTGCCGTGGTGACGCCGTTACAGATCCCCTCCTTGCACATTCCAAAGTCTGCCAGTTTACAGTGACCCTCATGGTCCAACAGCACATTGTCCAGTTTCAGATCCCTGGAAAAAACAAGGACCAGCAGTGGTAGGGCAGCCAGGCCTGAAACCATCCACCTGGAGGAGCTGGCTCAGGGGATGGGTGATGGAGCATGAGCGCACACTTAAAAACAAAACAAAACACCAGACTTCTTTGGGTTATCTCGATAAAAACATTTAGATCGACTCACAAAATTGGCCTCATGGTCCCTAGGAGATGGTTCCCTATGAATGGGTAACCACATATAAAACGCGGGCTGCCCTTTAGAAACTGAGGGCAGAATGTGACTTTTCCAGGCTTCCCACTTACCTTGTACCCAAGGGACATCCACCCACTCCAACCCTCCGCTCTGGTATCTCTCTGCCCACTGGAGTTCACTCAGTGACCATCCAGGAAGCAAGTAGCCACCGTGTGCCAGGGACTGCGATAGGCATTAAGAGAACAGATGTTCTTTATCCCTAAGGACCTCACTGTGCAATGGCGAGACCAATTTTGCTAAACTTTAAGTCCATGAGGAGGCATCAGGTTGATGTGGCTCACCACTGTGCCTAGCATAGTGCACTCACTAAAAGGAGAGGGAGAGAGAACCAACTAGTATATAATACAAGTGGCATGATGGACGTCTGAGCCAAGTGCTATGAGAGAAATACAAGACGAAACAATTAATTCCTTCTAGTGGGAGGAGAGAGGGACAATGCCACAGTAGACATAGTCTGCCAGACAGGGAAGGGGTATAAGGTCAGCATGGGAGGGTGGATGGGGCAGGGAGGCAGGCACTGAGGTGTGATGTGTGGGGAGGCTCAGGAGCCTCACGTGGTAGTGAGGCCGGAGAGACAGCCAGGGAACACTGGAGCCATCCAATGCCAGGGATGGAGAGGAAAGTTAGGTCTAGATTACGAAGGCCACACTAAGGAACATGGAGGCCGCGCTAAGGAATTCTGATATTTAGATATTAAGCAAAAGGGATCTACGAAAGCTCTCTGATTAACGGAGTAACAGATTCCCAGGTGGACAGAAAAGATTAGCGAGAGACGACTGAGTCAGTCCAGGGAAGAGATGTTAAGACCTGAACTGGGACAGTGACAAATGGACTGGAAACTGAGGGGTCAGTCAGCAGCATTTTCGCGAAAACACAACCAGTATGGCGATTTGATGACCACTTGGAGAAGGAAGGGGAGAGGAAGCAGAGTTGAGGATTCCTGTGCTTCTCTCTCAGACGCAAGGGTTAGTGGGGATGTTAATAACCAGGAAAAGGAAAAACAGGAGTAAGAACAGGGTTTGCTTGGTTGTACCCCAGGTACACAGGAGCCTTAAGAGGCCCAGTGGACTATGCTGAACCCAGGACAAAGGCATCTGCACCCTTCCCCCAACCTGTAGGAGCAGAATCCACCTCACTTGAGGAAGTGAATTCCCAGCAGCAGAACTGTTTGGTAATGGGCCTCAATGGAGACAGGAACACAGCTGGATACTGATCAACGTCTGCCCATCAAAGGTGCACTGTCCTGAAACACCCGGCCCAACAGGACCTAGCACCATGCGCATTCAGGCGCCAAGCCGGCTGGAACAGCGTCCCAGGCACTGACACAACCGCCAGGCTCACCGGGGAGAGGATAAGAGAAACAGCCTGGCCTATTGGGTGACACCTCGATGCTTTGCTTTTCTAAGGAACAACACACTCAGAGGCAAACCATGCGGCCTTATCTGTGAGGAGGGAGCTGCACAGCCAGGAGAGATGCTGGGTGCCCTCCCTGTAGGCTGGAGAGCTGCCCTGGCCCGGCCTCCGGGGGCTGTGCTGTTGGGGTGGTGGTGGCCCTCACTAGAGCATCTTCGGTAGCCACAGCTGACTGTGATTCTGCTTCCCCTCTGAGGTGGGCACTCATGGTCCTTTCTCCTCTCCCTGCTCCTTGGCCCCAGGGACAAGGCTGGTCTCTGTCCAGCCCGGGATCACGTTTCAGCTGGGGGAGGGAGGTGATGACAGACCTGACGGGACCGGTTTCCACTGTGACCTGGGAGTCTGACCACGCAGGTCTGACAGGGAGAGGTCACTGTAGGACACCCAGAATGAAAACAAAGCCCTGCCTTCCAGGAATGCCTGATAAGGGAGGTGAGAGCAGCAGTTTTCTTGGCACAGGCCAGTGGGAACACAGACCTGAGCTCCTCTCTGCTCCGGGCAGCCGTCTCCCTGGCTGTGAGGGGCATGAGGAGAAGGTGTGTTGGGTACCCGTGGGTCCACTTCAGAAAAGCAAGCCTTCTCTGCCTCCAAACCAGACCCCGCCCGAGACCGCAAAGCAGCCTCCTGCACCCTTCTGCACGTAGAATCCTGCTTCCCACACAAGCTTTCCTTTCCCACTGCCCGCCCCTCACCCCTCACCCACAACCCGAGCAAGACTCATTTAAGTGGAATCACAGGAGCACAGGGCGGGGCTGAGGAGGACTGTGGTCATGTGCACGGGAGCGAGGCCACTGCCCGGAGCGCTGGCCCTCAGGCCTTCAGAAGTGGTTTCAGACTCAAGGCTCTGGCTGTCTGGCTCCTCTAGGACGGAGGGCACATTACAGACGGCTGGACAAGGTTAGAGATTATACATGGTTTGCGGCCCCAGGAGAGGCAAGGCTGTGGGGGATCTGAGCCGGCTATATCAGCACCCTGGGCTAGCCCAGCCGCCCAGGCATGCGTGGACCTGTGCCCAGAGCATTCTGACTCTCTCACTTTGCCAAACAAGGTTACTGAGTTTCTGAGTTCGCCTGAAGCCCTTATGCCTGCTAAGAGCCCGGGAAGGATATTCCCAGGTAATAGAAACAAGTGCTAACAGAAACCCACAATGGTCTAAAAGCTGACCTGCGGTTGCTCAAGCCAAGTGTGTGACTTGATGGCTTATTACTCAGCTGCTGTCATGGGTAGCAGGCATTGTTTCGGGAGAGAAAACTGCTTTGCAATTAGTTTTGTTTGTCGCCCGTCACAATACCTTCTGCACAGCCTCACTGCTCAAGAGACAGAGCTAAGCAGTACCGGCGATGCAACTCATCCTGGGCACAGGATGCCCGGGGGCACAGAGGCACTGCAGTCCTGACTTGTCAGTCTAATTTTAGGCATCCCCAGAACTGTACGAGCCCCGAAGCAAATGCCACTGCTGGTTTTACAGCGGGTGTGATCCAACAGGACAAACCCCTCAAATTAGGATCCCAAGGGGGTTTGATTAAGAACATGATACAATCCCAGGTTGTCAGTTCTACACTCAGTCCTGCTATCTCACACCTCCACTGTGAGGTCTGTCCTGATGTCTCCAGACACTCAACTCTGCCCCGAGAGTGCCCCATTCATGTCTCTAGGTCAGCATACCTTGCAGTGCATTCCGGAAGGCTCTGTCTGAGCACCCTCTCCCCACTTAGCTGGGGCTGAGCCTGTTCCTCCCTAGCTCCAGCTCGGCCTTGCAGTAGGCGCTGGCCAATGAGAGAAACATGCGCATTTCAGTGAGCCGCCCTCAGAGCCTGTCTTATTTTTAGGGAAAGGGAGGAAATTCTATAAACCTCACTGGGACCTTTGCTCCAAGTATTCAACTTATAGAACGCCATGTGCTTTGTCCCTTAGAGATGGATTCCGGAGGGAAAAGAAGAATCCTGAAACATAAGTTCAAATTACTCACTTTAGGGAAGCTGGGGCCAGGGAAACTGCTTCAAGAGAGGCAATTAGAGCTAGAGGACCCCAGTACTAACCCTGACTTGCATTCAGTTGGAAGAGAAGGGCATTGAGAGTATCCGTCAAACAGGTCCAAAGGTTACAGAGCCAAATATAGCCATGCTCTGTTTCCGCTCTAAGGATAAATCGTTATCTTCATTAAAAAAAAAAAAAAAAAAAGGCAAGGAAAGTCACCCTATGACTCCTAACTTTGGAATATTCAGAGGTCAGTTTTTGGCTTTGGCGTTCCTCAGCCTCCTATGCCAATATCTAACTGGCAGCCAAACTTAAAAGGCCACACTACAAAGATTACAAGTTCACACGGGGCACAGGCTCAGATCCCCAGATGCCAAATACACAGTCCCAGGCTCATTCTTCATGAACTCATTGAGCACTCCGTATTTAATAGCTGCTATGCCTTTTGTTGAGCAAGCACAGAAGGGCAGAGGAGCTATTTTATCCTCCCTGGTCGCCTGAAAGGTTCATTGTTGTTGCTGGGTAATCAGGGTTACTTAAAATGCCCAAATGGTTTCAGAGAGGATTCCCAAGTGGGTGAAGACAAAGGAAATTCAGAACCTGTATTTATTTTGTTTCCACCTCGAGCTACTCTAAGAGTCATAAAACAGAATGACACCAGTCTTACTGCTCATATCAGTGACTTCGAGAAGAAATAAACGAAACTAAGTTGAGAGCTGGATCCTTGAACAAGAATGAATCCATGAGGCTATTCGGTAACTATTTTAAATGTATTTTTAAAAGTTTTTATCATGGAAAAGCTCAAACATACACAAAAGTATAGAACTCCCACAGTGATCACACAGCCTCAGCAGCTATGAATGCAGGCTAATCTTGTTTCAGCTATACATTTAATCCTTTCCCGAGCCATCTTTTTTTCAGATTTTGAAGCAAATTCAAGATATAAAATCAACTCATCTGTAAATGTTTCAATATCTGAATCTAAAAGACAATAATGCTTTAATAATAGTATACAGTCAATATACTATTATAAGTATACTAGAGGCCCAGTGCATGTGCACTGCGGGGGGGGGGGGGGGCGGGGGTCCCTCAGCCCGGCCTGTGCCCTCTTGCAGTCTGGGACCCCTCGGGAGATAACAACCTGCTGGCTTAGGCCTGCTCCTGGGTGGCAGAGGGCAGGCCCAATCCCTAGGTGCAGCCCGTGGTCGGGCTCAGAGCAGGGCTGATTGGGGAGTTGGGGCGTTGCCCCCTGTCATGCACAGAGCAGGTCAGATTGTGAGGTTGCGATGCCACCCTCAGTCACGCTCAGAGTAGGGCCGATTGGGGGGTTGGGGCACCGCCCCCTGTCACACTCAAGGCAGGGTCTATGGGGAGGTTGCGGTGCCACCCCCTGTCACGCATAGAGCAGGGCCAATCAGGGGGTTGGGGCGCTGCCCCCTGTCACGCACAGAGCAGGGACCATCAGGGGGTTGGGGAGCTCCCCCCTGTCATGCACAGAGCAGGGCCCATCAGAGGGTTGGGGAGCTCCCCCGTCACGCACAGAGTAGGGCCGATAGGGGAGTTAGGGCACCGCCCTCTATCACCCACAGAGCAGGGCTGATCATAGGGTTGGGACACCGCATCCTGTCACACACAGAGCCACAGGGCGATCAGGGGATTTGGGTGCTGCCCCCTGTCACGCTGATCCGGTGCCAGGAGGCCTCGCGGCTCCGCTGATCCCGGTGCTGGGAGGCATATTACCCTTTTACTATATAGGATAGAGGCCTGGGGGCCGGCTGGTTTGCCCTGAAAGGTGTCCTGGATCAGGGTGGGGGTCCCCACGGGGGTGCCTGGCCAGTCTGGCTGAGGGGATGATGGCTGTTTGCAGCTGGTCACACACCCTTCAGGGTGGGGGTCCCCACTGGGGTGCCTGGCCAGTCTGGGTGAGGGGCTGAGGGCTGCTTTCAGGCTGGCGGTTGTTGATTGAAGCTCCCAACCGCTCCTTTTTTTAATTTTATTCTGGGCCAGCTTTTGCTCTGGCTCTAGCTCTGAGAGCAGGTATCTGGTTTGTTTCGGTTCTATAATCGAAACAATGTATAACTCCAGCTCTGAGATCCCGGCCTATATTTGTTAGAATGTTTCAAACTGCCATCTCAGAGGCCGGCAAGGCAGGCGGGGAACGTTGCAGTCTGCAGTCACTGGAGCAAGCAAGCCTCATGTTCGCTTCCAGCTGCCTGGCTGCCGGCCGCCATCTTGGCTGACAGTTAATTTGCATAAGGATATGCTGATTAGCCAATGGGAAGGGTAGTGGTCGTACGCTAATTACCATGTTTCTCTTTTATTAGTGTAGACTAGTTGTGCACGGGAGAGTGGGCGGGGGCATGGGGGGCGTGGCCCTCAGCCCAACTTGCACCCTCTCCCAGTCGGATATCCCTCTCGCAATCCAGGACTGCTGGCTCCAAACTGCTCGCCTGCCTGCCTGATTGCCCCTAACCACTTGCCTGTCTGCCTGATCTCCCCTAACCGCCTTTGCCTCAGCGCTCCCCCCCAACCCCCCCCCCGCCCCCACCACCACCGCTTCATCCGGAATGCCATCCGAAAGGTCATTTGGCTGTTCGGTCTAATTAGCATGTTATGCTTTTATTATTATAGATTGTTTTGGTCTCTTTGCTCATCTGTGCATGTGTATGGATTCAGAGAACCTGAAAAAGTGGGTAATAAGAATAACAGTGTAATCAGTAACTACAGTGACTACTAACAGTAACTAACAGTAACATACAGTGAATGTTACAAATGCTGAGAGCTTTATCTATATTATTTTATTCTTAAAACGACCCAAATAGGGGAATGGCTAAATAAATTATGATAAATCCATGATAGAACTTTATAAAAGCTGCTAAAATTTTAGGGAATAAAGTATAGGGAAATGTTTATGATAGAATTCTTATCTTTTGAAAATTATTTCTTTTCTGATTATAAAAGTTATATTTTAATTGCATAAAGTTCAATCATTCCTAAAAATGTTATGAAGAAAACGATGACAAATTCATAGTCTTCTAAACTTTTCTTCTCAATGCTACACTAACATGATATTATGATATAATTTGCTTTTACCATTTAACAAATATTTTGGATATATTTCTACACCTTAAAGATTTGCCTCATTCTCTGTAATGATTACATAAAATTCCATTATAAAGAAGTAGTGTAATTTAGGTTGTTCCCAATTTTTTGCAACTTCAAACAATGGATTAGTGAAAATTATTTGCACATTGTAGGAGCATTTATTTAGGATAAATTTTTAGAATTGGATATGCTATGTCAAGGGTTTAAGTGTTTAAAATGTAAATATATATTGAACAACTACCCTCTAAAAAGTTTGCACCAATTGATACTCCTCCCAATAGTGTATGAGAGTGTCTATTTGGCTTCTTTATTCAGGTTAGCTGTACTCATCCTTATGTCCTTGCCAATCTGCTAGGGGAAAATACCTATTCACATGTTTTACCCATTTTCAATTTTCAGTTATCTTTTTTTATTAGTTTTAAGAAGCTCATTACATATTATGTTTTTGAAATTAATATTATGGATAGTAGTAATTTGTTATATGGGTTGAGAATATTATTGCCCAGTTTGTTTTTAACGTTTGTTAATAACTTTTATATTTTAATATTTAAATCTATCAATCTTTCCTATATAGCTTCTGGGTTTCATGACTTAGTTGTAGGCTGACACAATTCTAAGTGTAAAAGCAGGATATGAAATTGTATTTTCAACATTCTGTTAATTATGTTACAATACAGGGAAAGAGGAGGGAAAAAAAAGAAATGAGAAAAGATAAAAGAAAAATGTTGAAAGCCTATTTCTAGGTAATATGTTTATGAATAATTTTTCCTTTATTGTATTTTCTAAATTTTTATAGGAATTATGCAATACTTTGATACCAGGAAAAAAATCATTAATAATATATATTTTAGCTTTAAGTCTTTTCTATGGTTTCTGTACCATTTAAGGCCGTGATTCCCAAGGAAGATGTTTAGGGGAAATGACTCATTGGTGGGAATGGAAAGGATTTGTTCTGGAACCCAGTCTGCAAGGCCATGTGGATAAAAATCACCTTATATGCTTAGGGAACCCAAACATTCATGGACTCAGAAATCTGAACCTTTGTCACAGCTCATTTTTTTTACCATATACATAGTTGTTGTGATGGCTCTAATCTTTTCAACAGCCCCATGATGTGTCCCTGTAGTTTTAAGCACAGCAAAGGAAACCATCAACAAATTGAAAAGAAAACCTACTGAAAGGAGAAGATATTTACCAATGATACATCTGACAAGGGATTAAATCCAAAATTTATAAAGAATTCAGACAACTCTACACCAGAAGAACAAATAATTCAATTGAAAAATGGGCAAAGGATCTGAATAGATACTTCTCCAAAGAAGACATTCAGATGGCCAATAGACATATGAAGAGTTGCTCAATATCACTAGTCATAAGAGAAATGCAAATCAAAAAACTATAGTGAGATATTACCTCACACGTGTCAGAATGGCTATCATCAATAAACCATTAAACAACAAGTGTTGGTGAGGATGTGCAGAAAAGGAACCCTCACACACTATTGTTGGGAATGCAGTTTGGTGCAGACAGTGCAGAAAACAGTATGGAGGGGCCTCAAAAAGTTAAAAATGGAACTGCCTTATGACCTAGTGATTCCACTTCTGTGAATATATCCAAAGAAAACCGAAACACTAATTCTAATTCAAAAAAATATATGCACCCCTATGTTTACTGAAACATTATTTACAATAGCCAAGATCTGAAAGTAACTCAAGTTCTTATCAATAGATGATTAGATTAAAAAACTATGGCAGATTTATATAATGAAATATTAGTTGGACATAAAAAGAATGAAATCTTACCATTTGTGACAGCATTGATAAACCTAGAGAGTATTATGCTAAGTGAAATAAGTCAGACAGAGAGAAACAAATACCATTTGATTTCACTTAGATGTGGAGTCTAAAGAACAAAATAAACAAAAAAATAGAGATTCATAGATACAGACTGACAGCTGACAGAGTGGAGGGGAGTTACAGAGTATTCACAGAGATGTAAAGTACAGCATAGGGAATGTAGTCAATAATACCATAATAACTATGTATGGCCAGGTGGGTACTTGAAACATTGGGGGGACCATTCTATAAAGTACATGATTTTCTAACCACTATGCTGTACATCTGAAATTAATACAGAATACTATTGAATGTAGGCTGTAATGAAAAAAGTTGCATGCAAAAGAACTCATTTTCTAATGAATGAAGAACTTAAATAAAATAATTTCCAACCCAGAAAGTGTTACCAAGGCTCCTCTGAGGCTCTTTCCCCCCTACCCTTTCATATTTCTTCCCAACAGCTACTTGAAAATGATCATAAAAATGACTCAATGCAGGTCTGGCTATTCACTCTATTGAAAACAGGGACAGGGACTCACAAACTAGTCCCCTCCAGCCAGGTGTTGGTCTCTGTCCAGTCCTGGTATTTGATGCACTAGGTGTGCAGGTAGCGTGTTTTCTCCTTCACCACTGTGTATACACAGGACCAACCTAACATGAGCAAAGGGACCGAGAGATTTCCCCTCGCCTTGTCTTACAGTAGGAAAAAAATGTCTAAAGAAAACATTCATTGACTCTCTGGACAGATGCAGGGTGCAATGAATATGATTAATGTGCACAGTGTGCAGATCATACATCTCCTTAGGGCCATCAAATGAATGAGCCATCAAGCTAACAGTTGAGCCTTCTATATATATTTTTTCATTCCACTCCCGCAACTCCCACAGGAGGGCTGAAATTCCCTAGCTGAAGTGGCACAAATTTATTAAGCAGCTCCTTACAGTACTTTTATTTTACGGTTGCCAAGAAAATCTCTTTCGCTGACTCTCCTTGCCAAAATGCTTCCTACGTGATACCTGGCAGCTTTGGGCGTGCATCTGCAACTCAGTGAGAGAAAGCAGGAGGCAGGATGGAGGGATTCAGACAAAGACACAAGGAGATGACAGACCATGGCAGGTAGGGGCCTCCTGACCACTGGGCCCAGCTGCAACAACACAGAAAGAATGCTGGGGCCAATAAGGCATTCAATTTGATAGTCCAGGGGGGATAAGGTAGTCAACAAGCTAAATCTTGTTTAACTCCTCAGCTCCCCCAGGGCAGGGAGCCAAGTGCAGCTGACCCATGGACAACCACCTGCTGGGCCAGCTTTGCTTCTTGGCTGCAGAAATCCAACAAGGCAATGGAGGTTCTCCTATAGCAAGACCCCGAATAGGATTAGAGAGTCATGGGGATTCTAAGAGCCTGCAAGCTAGGGACAGGATAGGTATGGAGGAGGTCCCTACTGGCTGGATGTGTGCAGGGCATTTGCATGAAGATGAAGGAAGGAAAGATATCTAAGGAGGAATATTCAGAACATAGTCCCCTCTTAAGTAAGAAGAGTTGAATGACAATTGGGGCAGCTGTGAGGTGGGGATGGGCAAAGGCAGATGGATCCTATTAGGTTGACGTTGGACATACTGCGCCAATACCAACAAACAGGTTCTTAGAGTGAAACTATGTTAAATGTTAGAGGCCCCACAGCTCTCTAGGGGTCAACACTAGCCATAGTTGTCACCGTTATTACTGTAAGTAAATGAGTGCTATAGCTCTTGTCCTCAGAAAGATATGCTAGGAAATTGAGAGGTCAGTACAAATACACAGACCAACAAGTGAAGGGACAATGAGACATCATACTCTGTCTAGCCATGGCTGGTTCGCTCCCTGGAAACCCAGGGATCTTCTGACTAGGAGCACTAGACCCTGTCAGCACTTAGGCTGGTTCCCTGAAGACATGCCGTTGAGAGGAAATAGTAATGTCCTTGCTTTGCCAGGGTTAGAGCTTCTCTTTGGCTGGGAGAAAACAAAAGTTGTTGCAGCCATTAGCTGTGCAAGCATGTGGTCTTACATAACATGTGAAAGGGGATGTGGGTACCGCTGGGAAGAGGTGATGAGGAATGCTTTATGACAGGAAGGAGTAGAGTTCAGGAAGAGATAGGCAGGCTGCTTTTGGCAAATGGCCAAACAAAAACATCTGCCAGCATTGGTAATGTCTTATGCAATATTGGAGGGGAAGGGAGAGGAGAGGAGAGGAAGCCTTCTGACTTGATTCAGAATTTTTGGCCATATCAGCAGGTCTCATCTGGTTACGGGCTATCCCCATCAGAGACTAAACCAGAACCATGTAAACAGAAGTCTGAAAAACGCAAGAGGATACTTGTAGTCGGAATCACTCCAAGGCCCGTGGAGTTACACACCTCGCATTTTAGTTCTGGATTATAGTGGGTATTGCTTTGTTCCCTAATAATATTTAGCTGAAAAAAGCTTGCTTTCCCCAAACAGATTACAAGCTCCAACCTAGGCCTAGCATATTATGTAGTCATTTCCAGAGTACTGATCAAGGCTGGACATGTGACAGCAATAAACATCTGAGTCCCTTTCCATGGAACTCAACTGATTTCCTCCTAATGCAGAGAGCATGTCATAGCAAAATGTGCAAATGATATAAAAACTTCCCTAAGAAATTTCCTTTGGGAGAACTCACTGATACTTCCTGAGCACCCACCATTCTGTCCTAGCACTGGGTTTTACAACCAAAAAGCCCAGATTTCCTGACAGCCATTTAGTTGTTCATTTTTAAAATATTTAAGTATTTATTTGTTTTTTAAAAAATATGTTGTTATTGAATTTTAGAGAGAGAGGAAATGAGGAGGATAGAGTGATAGAAATACCGATGAGAGAAACATCATTGATTGGCTGCCTCCTGTCCCCCCCCACCCCCCACTGGGGATCAAGCCTGCAACCCAGGCCCAGATCAGGAATCAAACTGGTGACCTCTTGGTTCATGGGTCAGTGCTCAACCACTGAGCCTTAACCACTGAGCCACACCTGTGGGGCACTAAAATATTTAAATATTTAGATGTGGAGATATTGTCTAAAGACTTTCCAACTTTATGTAGTAGTACTCTTCTTAATAAAGGCAATCTATTAAACAAATAAGTAAGAGCCATCACAACTTCCTAAAATCTTTAAAAGTCAATAGAATTCATAAATTGGGGGTGAGGGTTTTTTTTTTTTTTTTTTTTTTTAGCTTATGTGCCTTATTTTTAGTGTAGGAAGTATCAGCAAACTTGAAAGCAAAAGTAGCTGATGAACGAACACATCTTTTCAGAAGAGACTGACATTCTTTTTGCATTAAATGCTACAGAAGTCTTATTATTTCCTCATCAACAAAAAACTGATAGAACTGCATGGCCAAGTGCTTAAGATTTTTAGAAGAATCAGCCCGGCCAGCCTGGCTCAGTGGTTGAGCGTCGACCTACGAACCAGGAGGTCATTGTTTGATTCCTGATCAGGGCACATGCCTGGGTTGTGGGCTCGATCCCCAGTGTGGAGTGTGCAGAAAGCACCTGATCAATGATTTTCTCTCATCATTGATGTTTCTATCTCTCTCTCCCTCTCTGAAATCAATAAAAATATATTTAGGAAAAAAAAAAGTTGATAGAGAATATACAAACTTTGTAAATTCTAAATAAGTATCGCAAGCTTTTGAGTTTATGAAGTGACACGTCCAGTTATAAACTGCTCTATGGGAAATGGGGCAAGGAGCCAAAGAGGGTTGGTCATACAGGGCCATGACCTTACACCAGCATTGAGTGCAATGTCTCCAGAACTGGTTATGCTCCATCAGCCACAACATCATTGTCTCCTTCCTTTATTCTTGCTAAGACCAAGTTCTGAAGCATTAAGATATAGGAATTAAAATCTATCAATTGCGGTCTGTCCAGTTCCATCTTGGTCTGTCAGGGCTCAGGCAGCTCACCACAGTGACTTGTTCTTTTAGGCAGAATAAGCTGAAGGGGGATGGGAGCAGCCCCTGGACCCTGCTGCTGTCTAACACCCTGGTGGCTGGAGAAATTTCTTTCTATTCTGGAGAGCTGAAATTCTCCAGAAATAAAACACAGAATTCCTGAGAAGCGGTGTGGTATCTGTACCCCGCAATGCATCCAAATAAAGCTCAACCGGAACAGCCGGTCCTCGTTCCTACCCCCTCCTGCCTAATTATTTAGGGCACAGACCCAGGAGTGGATATCAGTCTGGAACACTCAGGGGTGTGACAAAATCCAGATCCTTCGAGGCCACTTTGGGGAGATGTTGTTTCTAATTTTTCACCGTTATGAACACTATGATAAATGAAGGTATTTTTTCAACATGGACAAACCTATTAATATTTTTTATCACAAATAAGCAGTCAAGTCCAGGTCCATGCTTACATTTGAGCATTTCCATCTCTGCCACTGCCCGGGTGTTCACCTCCCTTTATTACACGAGTATTCAAAGGAAGGGCCCACAGGGAATGTCATTTCCAAAATCTTGGCTTGGGCTGCTGTTCCTTTATGATTCATATTTTTCCGAATAAAATGTGATCTCCATGAAGAGAGGTGCTTCACTGTTTTCATTTTTCTCTCTTTATATTTTTGGCTTCCCTTGGGTGTCTAACACAGTGCTTTGCACATAGTAGGTCCTAATAGATGGCTGTTAATCTGAGCAGCAAGCCCCCTCTCTGCCATCTGGCATTGGTTTGGTTCTGAGACCCCAGTGAGGCTGGATTAGGGAAGACATGGGGGACTCTTAGGAAGTGGGGCGATTCCGGTTTGTTCTGGGACCCTGGCTCCCCTCTGGCACCTCTGGAGCCAACACGAAGCTGGCGTTGTCTGCTGGGATCTTGTCTTGGGGATGGCCTAGCATCAAGGCAGCACCCCAGGAAACTGTGGCTCTGAACTCTCTCAGGTCCATGCCACTCCAGCCATTAAATCCTTCAGCACCAATCTAGAACCAAACCCATTCCGAGAGATACCAGAAAACTTGCCCTGCCTGCTGACTGCCTGTTCATGTCTGGCTTGGGGGTGAGAGCAACCTTTGTTCCCATAAAAGAAGGATATGAAAATTTCTGTCAACTGCCCAAACAGGATTTACATGAATTTAACTGGCCGCTACAGGGCACAGTGAACCTTGGAGCGGCTTCTGTCGTTATGACAGTGACTGTGAGCAGAGAGCACAGGGGTCAGAAAGGCTGGCTGAGAGCAGCTGGGCAGTGGGGGTGGCGGACTACAGTGTGCAGGCTGGAATCTCAGTGCATCCGGGACCTTCTGATGGATACACAGGCAGCACAGGGGGTGAGGTGGACAAGCTGGAATACTGGATTTTGTCTGGTGCACCATCTGGTCAGTGAGTCAAGAATGCTTGTCTGGAGCCGGAAAGCAGAGCGTCTAGCCTCAGTCCTGCTGCCTTGCCGGGCCTGTTTCCTCCTCTGTAAAAGGATGGGGCTGGATGATATCCCTTCCCCACGTCCCCGTCCAGTCACTCACTGAGACCTGACAACTGCTTCTCCTGGTTGCATTAAGAATCAGACACCTTCTTCCCACCACAAGGCCCTGGCCTCCACTCAGCCCCATCCAATCCCAGCCGAATCACTGCATTTCCTGAAGCGTCTTTCTGTCTTTTTACTCTCCATGCTGGATCAGTTGTCTTTCTGAAATTTGATTCTTGAATGTTTGAACCATTATGAGGCCCCTTCTGGCTTTAGCACCTGTGATGCTCCACTAGGCGTTCTCTGGCTGCGCCTCCAGCCTTATTGCCTCCCGCACTGTTCTCCACCCGCTTCAGGTTCCCGAAGGAGCACCGTGCCCTCTCGTTGACCTCTCTGCCGTCATGTATGCCCTCCTGTGCCTAAAGCAGTGCTGCTCAGAGTGTGGTCCTTGGGCTGGTCCCTGCCTGTAAACTGCTACTTGTCTGCAAGGAAGTAGAAATGAATGAATGAAGCAAGTAGCAATAAAGTAGAAACATTGAGAGTAAGCGTTTAGAAACTTTTATAACTACCTGACAGTAATTTTATGTCTGTTGAAACTAATAAAAATGTGGGCTTTTATGTCTTTTAAATTTTTGATTATTCTAGTAACTTACTTTTATTATATCTTATAAAGGTATTGGTCCTAATGGATTGAAAAAGGAAAAACCCGCTGGTTTACCACCACATATAGTTTGAGGAGCTCTGGCCAGCACCTTCTTTCCTTCCTGTCTCCTGGGCTGCCAATTCCAGTCTCACCAAAGTCTCTGTCTCAGAAACCTTCTGTATCCCTTCCTAGGCCAAGCCTGGTATCGCTCCTCCATGCCCTGGTGGTGTTCGGTGCGTACTTCTAAGTATAGTGTTTATTGCACTAACCGTGATTGTTGGTTTCCCTGCAGGCCTTTCCCATGCTTATGTCAGCTCTCAACCTCAGAACAAGGTGCCTGAGACAGGTCTGAGTGGGCAATCAAGCGCTGGTTGGAGTGAACAAGCCCCCCTCGGTTTCTTACCCTAAAGTCTAGCTGCGTTCCCTTGAGTGTAAAGTCCTTCTGGCCTCTCCCTCCAACACTGCGTGGTGTTCTGTACATGACACTACTGAGAAAAGGAGGAAGAAATGGTAAGCACTGCTTTCTGTATCTGGGGGTGAATTCTTTATGTCACCCATCCAGTCACACTCTTCCTTCTCCAGCTCTCGATCTAGTCCTAAAGTTAACAGATAAGAAAGCTGGGCTTGTAGGTGCAACCACCAGTGACCACTGCGTGTGCCTGGTGATTAAGCATCCTTACAACAGTGTGGCGTTATAACCAGACAAGACAAATCACCCCTGTGCATCTTGCATGCAATGGAAAGGTCAGTCCAGGAAACAGAGACATGAGATTGCTGGAGTCCTTGATCAAGCTGAAAAGCTCATTTGATTAAAAAAAAAAAAGAAGCCATTTAATGGAAAAAGCCCCAGCCAGAAGAGATGGAATATTACATAAGAAATAACTTAAAAGCTCAGAAAATCCTTGACGCCCAAACTAAAGCACACGATTCCCATCATGAGGAACTAATTTTCTTTTGAAAGTTGATGAAGCAAACTTTTCACTGGGAAATGGTCGGTTCCTTGCGTCTTGCGGAAAAGGCAGTTTGCGAGCACATTTCCTGCATCTCAGCCTCTTGGGTTCCAACCTCACAGATTTTCCTTCTGAAATCATGGAAAAATCCTCTCTGCTTCAGAGTCCTTTCCTTAAAGAGGGCTGACGTGATCACCTGCCCATTCACAGGGTGCAGAGCATGAAATCATCCCGGAGCTGTCTGAGGGCATGGCACCCCGAGCCAGGGAGCCTCGGCTGACTTGCAGGTAGGAAAAAACAAGTACGCCCAAGACAGGACAGGTGATCTTTTCCCCATTGGAAAAAGAGACGGTCTTCCTTATTCAAATGAAGCAGCAGACAGTCAGCTGACAAAAAAGTCACCAAAATTTCAGATCTAAAATAAGTGAATTACTCTGAAAACAGAACACTTTGAGCGATCTAGGCCATGTACAAGCAATCGGGTCCCACCCACTGAGAGAACCCCTGTGTTCCCTCGGAGCTTTATGGCTGTTTTAATATGTCATCTGCCTGTCGAGAGCCTGGATCCCTTTGACAGATGCGTGAACTGGAATTTTTGATCTGAGTTATGTGCCGAATTCCTGGGCAGGAAGGTGGTGCTCTCTCCTCCTGTAAATTTCCACTGATGCAAACGAGGTCACAAGTGCCAGGAGGCATCAGTGACAGGTCTGTGTGGGCGGAGAATCACAGGCCAAGGCAGGGCACATGCTTCCTCTTCTGCAAGAAACATTTATACCATCCTGTTGGCACATGTAGGGGGGCGGGGGCTGTGAGCTTTGTAGTTTGTGCCACACAGGAGATGGGACAGCCTCCGAGCCACTGTGTTGGGGACGCCTTTACTTTCTTGTGCGCCTCAGGCGGCAAGAGGCTCCCTCCGCCCTGCCAGGTCCTCGGAGATCAGCACTCAGCGCCATCCGAGAGGTTCTGCCTGCTCTGGGGTTGGACATTGTCCCAGCTACTCCTGACTCCTGGCCGGCCAGAGCCAAATGTGACAGGAGCGAGTGGCCTGAGGGAACACCCTTCCCTATGGACAGTGAACACGACCTGCTGTCCTGGGCACCCACAGGGCAGGCTCTGGAGCAGGCATTCCGGAGGAGGCAGCTATCACCCTGGATGATGCTCACCTGCCCAGCACGGGCTCTCGGGAACAGGCTTGATCATTCTACATCCTAACCAAACGCAGACAGTTAACTGTACCAACTGCTGAGACCAAGAAAAAACCATAGAAATGCGAAGAGGGAGAACTGACGGGTATTATTAGCAGCTGCTCTGACTCATTAAACCAAAGATGACAGTTCACCGAGTGGTGACTCTGTTTTCAGGTAAATTCCAAGGCAACGAAGCACAACCCTACTTAAGTCTCTAACCACTGCTAAGTGTCTCCTTTGCGGGCTCCGCCCCCTCCACCCTCCCTCAAGGGGGAGGCGGCTCCCCAAGGTGCTGCTCCGGCCCTTGCCTAGGCTTATTTCCAGCACTGCTGCTAGACCATATGGCGCCTTTGTGCAAATTAGAAAAAGGCACCCCTTTCTGAAGACATGTGCTCACCAACCCCTAGAAAGATTCCTAGTCTTCATACAAGTCTCCAGTGGCTCCGATGGAGCGGCCCTCCCTGGAGTTGCTCAGTGCACTGGCTGCCCAGCTGTGAGTGGCTCTGCATGGTTCTCTACCTGTGCAGTTAAACGCCATGGATTCAAATGTTACCCTAGACCCGTGGTCGGCAAACTGCGGCTCAGCAAACTGCGGCTCACAAGCCACATGCGGCTCTTTGGCCCCTTCAGTGTGGCTCTTCCACAAAACACCACAAGCAGGCGCGCACGAACAGTGCAATTGAAACTTCGTGGCCCATGCGCAGAAGTCGGTATTTTGTGGGAGAGCCGGTATTTTGTGGAGGAGCCACGCTCAAGGGGCCAAAGAGCCGAATGTGGCTCCTGAGCCACGGTTTGCCGAGCTGCAGTTTGCTGACCACTGCCCTAGACCAGTGGTTCTCAACCTTGGCTGCACATTAGAATCACCTGGGAATCTTTTTAAAATCCTGATTTCTGGGCCTCATCCTCCGGAAATTCTGTTTCTTTGTTATGGGGTGGGACCACAACATTAGTAACAAAGAAACAGAATTTCTGGAGGATGAGGCCCAGAAATCAGGATTTTAAAAAGATTCCCAGGTGATTCTAATGTGCAGCCAAGGTTGAGAATCACTGCCCTAGACAGATGGACCCCAAATCTAAACCTGCACCCTGACACCCTTCTCCAGAGATCCAGACCTGCATGAGAAGTTAGAAATGAACTGCTTTGGGGGCACAGCTACGAGGGGCGTTTTAACCCTTCAAACACAAAAGGATGAACACTGGACTTTATCCAGCCGCTGTCTTCCCTCAGTGCAAAGCTTCATTCAGCATTCTCCAGTGGGAATCTTGGCGTCACGTCTCATGCCTACGCCTTGGTCCTCATATCCATTTCGCAGTCCTCCCAGCTTTTCCTCCACTGGGTCACCCCCATTCCTCTTCTCGGCCTTTCCACTGTCACTGGCTTGCTTCAAACTGTGGCTCTAGTTTGCTTGATTTATGTTAAGGCCTCCCACCCCAACTCCAGGCTTCTGGGCTCCTCACTCTATTTAACACATTACATTTACTTCCCTTTAGTCTCTTTCTCAAAAACCTTTGATGGCTTCTATTGACAGGCAAATAAAGCCAAATTTCCTAGGCAGGCATTCAAAGCCATCCACTTCTCACATCACCTTATTGTAACTGACACTCCCTTCTCCCCCCAGTCACACCGAGTCCTCGAGGTTCCTAAGCATAGGAAGCTATATCGCCTCCATGCCACCGTCCCTGCTGTTCCATCTACTTGGCATGTATTTTCCTATATTGCTATTAACTGACAACCTGCGGCTCAAATGCCACCTCTTCTCCATCAGAATTAAGAGCTTCCTGTGACCTCATTGCACTCTTTACATTTGACTTTGGGCACTTATGGTACCACGTTTTTGTTTTGTTTTGTATTAATCCTCACCTGAGGGTATTTTTCCTGATTTCTAGTGAGAGTGGAAGGGAGGGGGAGAGACACACAGAGAGAAATAGGATATGAGAAAGATACATTGATTGGTTGCCTCCCACATGTGCCCCGACCAAGGCCTGGATTGAGCCTGCAACCAGGGCTCGTGACCTTGACAGGAAATGAACCGAGACCCTTCAGTCAGAGGGCCGACGCTTTATCCACTGAGCTGAACTGGCTAGGGCTGGTACCATGTTTTAAATTGTCAATTTGTGGATGTGTTCGGGGCCCCCAACAGACTAAAACACTGAGGGCAAGGATCCTATTTTATTTATCTTTTGGTCTTCAGAGGCAAACCCGGTACAAAGGAGATGCTGGGACATGTTGAATGAGTTACTAAATGGTGGAGAAGTCCCTTCATGGTCAAAGCAAGCCCATGGACGACTTAACTGTAACGATGGTCTACTCTGAGCCTGCGTGCTTCAAAGCACCGGCCACACAGGGCAAATGAGTGCACTGCAGCATGTCAGGCGGGGGTGAAGGGCACTTTCCAAACCAAAAAGTCCATTTTAAACAAACACACATTCATGCCATAACTCACAACTCGCATCAGATGCAGTTCCTAGAAACCGCGACTCTGGCAGGAGGCTTGGCAGGATTCAGGGCCTCTTCCCGGAGTCCCCTTCTGCCCCCGCCCAACCGCACCACCTATGCTAGTAACACATGAATGTTACTCGGGATAATGTTCACCTTGTGAAGGTGAGAACCTGGATGGGACTGAAGGACACGATAAGATGCTAATGAGCAATGAGATGCTTACCAGTAGCACTGTCTTGAGACTATAGGCTCTGCCTGGGTGAAACCGTGTCCTCAGCTCGTCCTCAGCTCTACTCCTCAAGAACATTTACAGAGATGAGGAATCCAGCAACGAAAGACCATTTACGATACTGGGCCTCATCGGAAACACAGCTCAACCGCCTGACCTGCTTTTTCCTCCTGCTTTCATGTAATGCTGGGATATCCACACCCACACTTATCTGAGACCTGGCTCCCCAGTTTCTGGGAAGAAATGACTGGGAGACCAAATCTTCCAGGATGAGACTGGGAGGGGCGGACTGACTTTGCCTTTCTGACCCCGTGGAAAATGTGGCTGTCTGCACACACCGCCGCTCTTTCTATAGCCTCCTCCTGCAGAAGCCCGGCTGGCACATGGCGAAGGGCAGAGCTCTCAAATCCAGCTGATGAAACAGTTCCCTGACCATCGAGGCTTCTGTTTCCCTTTCATTGTCACTTGGGTGGACTTACTAACATGCACCCAGCTACCTTCTATCCTCGTGCCTACATGGAAAAAAGTCCTCTATTGCTACATAAAGAACAAAACTCCGACCTCTGTACTGCCTTGATTCTCAGACTGTGCCTGCGCCCTCCCTCCAATGCTTTTCTCTAAGGCAAGTTCCTTAAAACTGTGACCCCCGCCCCCCCAAAAAACTTGCCAGCTGCCAGAACACTCGTTTTTATCACATCAGATCTCATCAACATTTTGAGATACGTCGTTCCTTGGAATCAAAGAAATAGTGTAGTTATTAGTATGCATTCCCTTTGTCAATGGCTGTTAAAGGCTGTGGACTAAAGGGAACAGGAAAATGTAAGGCTTAAGGGTATAGACCAGTGATGGTGAACCTATGACACGCGAACTCATTTTTTTGGTTGATTTTTCTTTGTTAAATGGCATTTAAATATATAAAATAAATATCAAAACTATAAGTCTTTGTTTTACTATGGTTGCAAATATCAAAAAATTTCTATCTGTGACAGGGCACCAGAGTTAAGTTAGGGTTTTTCAAAATGCTGACACGCCGAGCTCAAAAGGTTCGCCATCACTGGTATAGACTCACCTTCAAAGGAAAGCGAGTCTACATGATCCCACCTGGAGACACCAATGTCTTAGGAGCCGTTTCGTGGAAGGCCACTGCCTGTGGGAACTTTCCTACTATTAGGACCAAACTATTTCACTACACGTCTGTTCAGGAAGAGTCGCTGCGTGGCCAAAGGAAAGATGAGGCGGTCAGGATCCCCTTTCTAGGGTTTTTTCCTTTCTCTCTCAGCCTTAGACCTGGGAGCCACAGGGCAGGGTGGCCCTGCCCATCCTTCCTGGAGGATGTCAGCTGCTTCTCTAGAGACTCACTCTTGGCACTGATGTTAAACTTCCTGGGAGGGTGGCAGGAGAGGGCATCGGCTGAAGGACAAAGGAAGAGGAACTTCGCAGAGAGAGCCCCCCAAGAACCCAGGAGGGGGTGGGACTTGGCTTGGAAGGGTGGGTGCCTCATGCTCTGCTGGAAGCAGCCTGCATCCCTGGGCTGGCGTGGTCCGGAACAGCACTGACCCCACCCTCCCGCCGGGGCTGGGACTCTGCCAGGGCCTGCTGATTTGAGGCCTGAGGCCACGGTGTGGTGAGATTCCTCCTGCTGACTCACAGGAGCACCACAGCAGAGTGGAGACATTCCAGGCTGAAGACTAAGCGCCTGACGTTTCTCCGAGCACTCAGACTTTCCAGTGGGTTTCCTTGAGCACCGTCTTTCTGTCGTCCCAACGGCACAGGGATGGCTCACTATTTCCAAAGTGAGGTGGAAAAGCTCATCGTGGTTATAGAATCCTAACGCTGTCCTCCTTTTCTCCGAGAGACCCGCTAGGGGACCCACTGAAATGGAAGACTGACCCGGCCCGGTGGGCATCGATTTGGAGCTAAAAGACACCTAGAGGCCTCGGAGGACGTGAATGAGTGCTCAGGCCAAATGGAGTGGGACACTCCTGCTGGTCTGGCCTTGGGCTCCTGGTCTTTCTCTTTTACACGAACTTTAGCTGTAGAAACATATGAGTTCTATTTGGTTAGAACTGGGTGATGGGAGTGTCTCCATGGGTTCCCCATTCTGAAGGTATTTAAGTTTGAGACCCCAAGTAAAATACTTTAGATTTTCAACAATGAAAGAAGTAGCTCTCATGCTCGCCTTCCATCCCTCCTTCCCTTTTTTTAGAACTATGGAGTAAAACTAAAATAAAAACCACACACACACACACACCTCACTTATTTCCCTCCATGTAATTTTCACAACTGGTAATTACTTTTACTTCTTTATTTGTTACACTCGGGTACATGCTTCCTGTAGGCCTCACTATGAGATCCCCAGGCACAAAGTAGGTCTCAGAGTGAATATTTGTTGCATGAGTAAATGAATAAGTGGACGCATGATTACATAGATGCATGTGACACATTTAGATCTCATGTAAATATTACAGTGTCGGAGATAGTGCATGGGACTCAAGGAAAGGCAATTTCCCCCAATCTGTCTGAAACTAAGACCATGACCAATGCTGAAGAAAACCATTAAAAAATGGTAAGTAACTAAATTCTTAAGCCATGGACTAAGGGAGAAAAGTCCATGAAAGGAAAATGCTTGGAGATTTCCCCTGCTACTGCAAGGGGACCCTCTCAATTTGTAGAAATATCTTTTTTCCTTGGGTTCTGCCATCTCACAGGGAAAGAAAAAGTTGTAGCACATAACCACCTCTTCGTAGGGTGACTGCGCAATGTACTGTCCAAAGTGGGGCTCTGCGCGGGGAGGGGATGGTAGGCAGGGGGATCAGGAGCCACCGGGACTTCCCTGCGGACACTGTGCCTCTACGCCTTCTCAGACGCGGGCACTCTCTCGAATTTCCTCTTTGGTTGAAAGTGCGTGTTCTTTATTGACTCCTCATCTTGAACTCTTTGGTGAGTGTTTATCTGGAGAATTAATTCTTAGAAAGTACAGTACCTTGAGCACCTCTGCTAAGCTGCTGGTTCTACAGTTAACCCTTTACACACATGTGTGACTCAGGCCAGGCTCCCTGGGTCCTGTCTCAAGGGAGACGCTGTGAAAGTGCTGCACAAGGGGAGCCTCCACGCTCCCTCTCCCTTTTGGTGAAAACAGAAGATAAGACTGTCCTGTAGCCCGGCCAGCGTGGCTCAGGGGTTGAGTGTCAACCTATGAACCAGGAGGTCACGGTTCGATTCCCGGTCATGGGCTCCATCCCCAGAGTGAGTTGTGCAGGAGGCAGCCTATCAATGATTCTCTCTCATCACTGATGTTTCTCTCTCTGTCTTTCTCCCTCCCTCCCTCCCTCCCTTCCTCCCCCTTCCTGCCTCTCTGAAATCAATAAAAAAAAAAAAAATTAAAATAAATAAATAAATAAAACTATCCTGCAGCCGCAGTGAATCGATCAGAGCGCATGGCTCCTCAGACGGACATCAGAGGGAGAGCGCTTTTTCACGTCACTCCCTTGGGCCGTGTGTCCACAGCACAGAGATGAAACAGCCTGCCTGGCCATAAAGACTTCAGTTTTCCCGTTCTCGCTGCCAAAGCCGAAATGCCAAGCAGTGCTGGGAACTGTGATTACACACACTTCATATTTTACATTCTGAAACCCTGAGGAATACGCGCCAGAGAACAGAGTCCCAGTTCTTAAGTGGCAGCCGCACAGACACTGCCCTCAAGCTGCGCCGCCGGGGGCTGAGGATCTGCAGGGGGAGCCCTGAACAAAGACCTCACAGATCCCGCCGGTCTGTGTGGACTTTCTTTTCCTGGCATCTGTGGGGGCCTTGGCTAACTTTTCTCATTCATTTCTTTTTAAAATCTTTAACTTTCGGAGTTACCCAACCAGAATTCTTACGGGAAAAAAAAATCACCACCACACATATAAGTCAGTCACAAGGAAAGGCAGTGGCCACCTCTGACAGGTTTGAACCTGTCTGTTCCCAGACAAGGAAACAGAACTGCAGTGTTCTTCAGGCCAAACTGCATCCCCAGCCTCCCTCTGCCAGTAAAGCGGCCAGCCGGACCACATCAGATCACAGGTTTGCTTTGTCAAAATTTCCCTCCCGAGCTGTCAATGAGGTTGTAAATTAATTTCACTGCCCAGGTATTCCTCTCAATTCTGTAGGTGTTAAAACAAACAAACAACGCCCCCCACACCAGGTCTGCCTTCCTCCCTCCCTCCCTCCCTCCGAGAATGAACACAGAGCCACAAGCACCTCAGGAAGGGCTCATGATGACATGACCTGTTCTTCAAAGGGTGCATTTTGTGACTCAGCGTCACCTGCCTTCCTCTATTGCTCACAGTTCCTTTTCTTTGTCGGAGGGGTGTTAAGAATCCTGATTAGATGAACTTGGGAGGGGCGAGCTTCTCATTGCTTGGATTAAACTAAGATTTAATACCTCCTCTTGCATCATCTGCAAGATTTGGACGCCCGCACGTGTTCCTCGTGTTCTCAGAGGTCAGGAGCTCACCTATGATTCCCCCTCCTGCCGGGGTTTGCTTGGGCTCCTTGCAGAGAAGGGGGTTTGCAAAGCCGCCCCTCCCCCCGCCACCAAAGAAGCAAGGCACTCTGCACCCATTCCGGGCCCCACCCTCAAGGGTGGAGGTGTGTGCTGATGTTGCTCCATAATCCAGCTATAATGACTGATGCAATGACGCTATGTGGAGGACTGGAAATAAATTTCTCTCTGTAGCTATGTAACTGCAACACACTTTTATAAGCCTGTTACATGATCTGAACAAATCTGCAGTTTCTCTAACAAGGGCTAGACTCTTGGCTGGTTGGCAGCCTCACCCACAGACCCTCTTGGAGAAGAAAAGAAGGCTCAGCTGCTACCTTCTTATAGGAGTTTAGGGTTGGTTTTTCTAAAGGCTTAGGGAAACCTCTGTTCTTCAATGGTAACCAATACCCTTGGTTTTCAGTGGGAAACGCATTCAAACACAGAGCGTGTGTATGTATAAGCTATTTCTTGAATGACAGATAAGAAATGGGTAACTGGTTGCCTTGAGAAAGAGGAACTGGGAGGTTGGAGTTACCTTTCACTGTAATCTTTTTAGAATGGCTAAACATTTCTCTTTCAATCATACGTATGGATTAGCTCATCTAAATCAATTACACTGTCATTGCTCTTTAGTCAATAACTAATTCCACGTTCAGAACCATCTTCATATCACTTATCGCTCCCAATGTATCCCCACAGATAAGCATCGGCTCAGTTGCTAGAAAAAAAACAAAACAGAAAGGAAGAGAAGAAATAAGAAATAGTGCTATACCTTGCACCAGAAATTGAGGAATAGAAAATGAAAACGAATACAGAAAGCAGAGCTCAGGATGACAAGCCCTAATACAGTCCTGACAAATGAGAGGGAAAGTGTGAGTCCTGGCTTTTCAGCCTGTACGCCCCTGGGCAACGCCTCTGCCCTCTCACATCCCCTCCCACACCTGCCCACTTCTCCTTTCTCCGTCCATCCCCCATGCCTTTCACTTATGTTTTAAAATTTGTCCTCAAAAATCACAAAAGTAATACACTTTTATCACACTCAGTAATACAATAAGAGGATACAAAATAAAAAATTAATAACTGTTCACCCCATCCTAAAAAGTTGTGGTCTCTCACAACTTTCTCCTTGTACATATCTATACAGAGATGGCTTTTTTTTTTTTAACCAAAAAAAAAAAGGCACTAAAATGAGCATACATACCACCTTTAACTCCCCTCCCCCCACTTATTTGTCCATCAGGAACAAACCACCCAGGTCCCTAAATGTAGATCTAACTCATTTTCCCTTTCAAATCTCTCTCTCTATATATAAAAGCATAATATGCAAATTGACCAGACAGCAGAACGACTGGTCACAATGACATGCACTGACCACCAGGGGGCAAACGCTCAATGTGGGAGCTGCCCCCAGCCTGCAGGCCCCGATCGCCTGATGGGGAACGGGAACCAGGGGTGGGTGACAGCGGATGTCGGAGGCACCAGGCCAAGGCGGGTGTGAGCGAGCAGTGCTCCAATTGCCCCGCTGGTCGCCCCACATACAGAGGGCGACCAGTGTCGGTGGTGGGGGGCAGGGGCTGCTACCAGCAGCCGAGGAAGATCGGCTCTGATCCCCGATCACAGACCAGGCCTAGAAACCCTACCCGTGCACAAATTTTGTGTGCGGGCCTCTAGTAGCTACATAATAGTCCATAGACGTATGCCCTAATTTATTCAACCATTTCCTTATTGAATCTGTCCACCTTTTAAGTGAATTCACTGTTCAACTTTCTTCTCTGGATCACTTTTCTTCTTTATAACTGATAATGTGTAAGGAGCATTAACTGATACCAGACACCGGAATAAACAAGCCACATGAACTCAGTTCTCACAAGCATCCCATGGGACAGGGAGTACTGCTATCCCCGTGTTTAGAATGGAAAATGGAGACTTAGAGACATGAAAGAGTTTAGCCAGGATCACAGAGCGAGTACATTGTGGAGGTAAGTTTTAAATCCAAGTTTGCTTTCAAAGCCTGTCTAAACTATAAGTCAATATTGCCTCATTTTCACCATTGCCATGCAACCCACCCAGAGTCTATGGGCCAAGGTTAGCTTGGTATTTACAACTTTGAGATGGATCATTTGACTAGGAGTTCCACAGGTGTCTGACTCGAGGTGTTTAAGTCTTTATCGCCTCCACCCTAACACCTGTGTTCACCATGTGCCAAATCTTTGGCAAGTCACCCTGGAGCACAGCACTGGTGGACTAGAGTGAAAAGCATTCACCTTTGCAGAGGGAACTGTGGCCAGAGTTCCCTGGAAATAATGTCCAGGGGTTCACTACCACCTTCTCTATTTTCATGTGCACACAGAGGTTGAAGCTATATTCACAAATGTAGGTAGGGATTCAATTCCTCTGAGATCTACACCAAAGGAAACCTTGAACACCCTAGTTTGAGATCACACCAACAATTAATCTCTCACCCTCTATTCAGCAGCAACAAAATTCGGTGAAAGCCCAAGTCTTATCTGGGAGAGATAACATGACCTACTAACACCACAAATCATATTAGTTTAGTTACCAGTTAAGACACTTCAAATATTCAGAGAGAAGAATGTAACAAGTCAACTGGATATCATTCCAATAATCTTGAATGAAAAATTACACAACTGGCTTATGATTGCTCAGAAATCTGGTTCTCACACACACACACACACACACACACACACACACACCAGAATGAGCAATATCACGATAAAAGTATTTCCCTCTTTGATAGGTAAACTTGATTGCCAGATTGCTTCAAATATTGGAAAGGTGTTCTTGTAGAAGATGTGTTTTTTTCAGTCTACTCCTTAAGGGTGGTCCAGAACTTGTGAACAGAAGATACTGGGGAGACACTGTTTGACTCAACACAAGGGTGATATTCCAATAATCATAGATGCCTCGCAGTGGAGGTAACAAGTCCCGTTTTGCTTGGAGGTGTTTAAACATCAGGAAAAATGACCATTTGGCAGGTTGTTATGTATTCATGCTTTGAATGAGAAGAGTATGTAACTTTGAACTCCCTTTCAACCCCGAGACTTAGTGGGACACGGGACAGGTAAGTTTTGATCCAATTATCAAGAATGGTCCAGAACGGTGTTCTTGTAGGGCAGAGGGCATGTTTGGATGGGGATTCTGGAGGTAGGAGGAGCAGTGTGCAGGAAGGAAGGAGAAATGAAAGGCCATGTGGTCACTGCCCCCTTCCCAGGTGTGCACCATGCACAAAACTCTGGAACCAAACCCCTCAATGTTGTCATTGTCCAGGGTGTGGGGCAGTTTGCCTGTCAGGTTTCACTCACTCTTTGCAACCGAACCCAGAAATTCATCAAAGTCTGAGCATTCTTGCCAAACGGAAACAGGGTGCTTGCACCAAGTTACATTTCTTCTTAGGAGGTTCACTGATAAGTAAAATTTGACTTTTATGAGACAGTGGAAAAAATTCCATGTTCAGGCACATGCTGCAGACTATACATCAAAAGGCAAACTATAACGCCACGCTCCACTTAGCTATTTCTCTTCCCACGGTAATTCCCAATAATTACCATTCTTGGCAATTGGATCAAAACTTAACCTCAGCACGCCTGAAAAACATCGCTCGACGAAGACCATACACGGCTCAGTGAGCTAAAAGCATGACAAGCCTCCATCTAATCCTCGGCCATTCTCTCAAATCAGTCCACTGTGTGTTCAGCTCCAGCAGGTGCTAGTCTCCTTAGAGATGAAATCATTTCCAGGTAGAATTTGCACTATCAAGCTAAGTAGTTGCAAAGCACCTTGCTTAATGTATCAGAAAACATTTTAAAAAACTGAATACATGTATAAGTGAATGACTATAATGGAATGTTTGCATCACCCAAATTCATATGTTGAAGGTCTGACCGCCCCCCTCCTCCCCATTTCCCCTACATGATGGTATTTGGAAATGGAGCCTTTGGGAAGTAACTGGGGTTAGATGAGATCATGAGATGCCTCCACCCCAGGTGGGATTAGTGCTCTTTATAAGAAGAGACACTAGAGAGTTTGCTTGTCTCTCCCCAGCCAGCCATGGGAGGACACGGCAAGAAGGCAGCTGTCTGCAAGCCAGAAAGAGAGCCTTCACTAGAAACCAATTGGCGGGCATCTTGGTCTTGGATTCTCAGCCTCCAGAACTGTGAGAAAAAAATTCTGTTGTTTAAGTCAGTCAGTCTATGGTATTTGTTAGGCAGTCTGAGTGAACTAAAATGATGACTTCAGGACTTCTATAGAACTGGTATTCACAGACAAGGACTGCACACAGCCTGAGGGTCGAGGCTTGACAGAATGGGTTATTGGGGTATATTCAATATCACATATACGAGCTCTTTTGAAAATAACATTTTTCATGATTAGAAAGGTAATATTTATTCTAAGAGAACATTTAAAAAGCCTTAAAAACATTAAAAATAAAATAATCACCTACACTCAGATGTTGACATGCTGGTATTTACCCTCCTGGAACCATTTTCCCTGCAAGAGGGTGAACCCAACTAAGAGAATGGGGCCTTCGTTTTGGGTGATTTCTTCTGACCATGATCACCATTGCATGAAGCAGTCACCTTAAAGCACCCCATCCTCTTATACTCACAAGGATGTTACTGAGAAGTGCTTTTACTTTCAGGATCCTAATGTGATACTCACACCCTATAATATCCATCACAGAATCAGCACTGGTTGCCTATGGCAGGGGAGGGGGTGGTTAGGGATTAACTGGAAGTAGCACCAGGAAACTTTGTGGGATGATGGAAATGTTCAATATATTATTTGGGATGTTGATTAAATATTGTCTACCCTTGTCAAAATGCATCAAATTGTACACTTAAGATGTATGGGGAAAGTGATATGGAAAGATAATACCAACAGCCACCATTAAAACATGTGCCCTGATGTATTTTTTCCAAAAAATGTTCAAAAGGTAAATGTTACTGAGATGTATTACATAGCAGGCCCCAACAAAGGCTTCACAGGAACCCCTTTTAATTCTAAGAACTACCCTCAGGGCCTTCACTTTATCAATCAAGAAACTGAGGCTTGGAGGGGTTAAGTAACCCACTCAACATTCCCCAGCTGGGAAGTGGCTGGCCAAGCCAGGAACCCCAGTCCCTCCACCCTGGGGGAAAGTTGTAACACATGCATGCCTGTTGACTCAGCAGCAATACCTCCAGCAATCTGTTCCAGGGGAAGAATCAAAGACAGACACAAATAGTTGTATACATCATCATTAGTAATAGTAAATCAACTTAAATGTACTATAAATTAAGTAGGTCCATATGATAAACCACTCTATCAATTAATATTAAGTTGAAAAAGAATGTAAATGTCTTTCATAGTAGGTGAAATGGTAAGTAAAAAATTTGGTTAAAAATATATAGTATGACCTCAATTTTGTTTTAAAAAATACATTAAAGGGGGTGGAGGAGGTTAGGTGGAGGTGGAAGAGGGCATAAAGGGAATAAATGGTGATGTAAAAAGATAAAATAAAATTTTTAAAAAATAAAAATTTTTTAAAAAGACATTAAAAACTTTAAGGAAGTATAACTGAAGAAAATTATTATCTTCCTGTGGCAGGATTATAAGTTATTTCATTTTTACTTTTTATATTTTATTTATTTATATATTTATATATTTTATTGATTTTTCACAGAGAGGAAGGGAGAGGGATAGAGCGTTAGAAACATCGATGAGAGAGAAACATTGATCAGCTGCCTCCTGCACACCTCCTACTAGGGATGTGCCCGCAACCAAGGTACATGCCCTTGACCGGAATCGAACCTGGGACCTTTCAGTCTGCAGGCCGACACTCTATCCACTGAGCCAAACTGGTTACAGCTACTTTTTATATTTTAAATGGCAATACTTATTATAGTGTTACTTTTATAATTAGAGAATAATTTTATTTTTAAAATGAACAGGGGGAAATTTCTCTCACTAATGAAAATATACCCAATGAAGATTATATATACACATTTTTATAAGAAGAATATTTTTGTATAGCCTCGTTTGAAGATGCAGCCCCTTTATAACTTAGGGTATTAATGTTATTCAATAACATACACATAACTGTAGAAAAGTGAAACCCCAGTCATATGTGTAAAATATACACGTAGGTTTAAGGAACTTACAAAGCAATGTCCAGTTTATAACATAATCTTGAGGAAGTTATTACCTTTGCTTTTAGTAGAAAGGCATAAAAATTGGAATAGATTACTATTGTGAAGTCCTCTGATTATAGCAGACAGATCTAATGCAACTCTGAGAGGGACTAGCATCACCTTAAGCAGAAAAGTACACAACTTAAATTTGCCGCAAATGCTATGGACCCACGTTATCCAGGGAGACAATGTGGCAGAAGAACCATAGCAGAGATCCCTGTTTCTCAAACCCAAGTACCAGGTGGCTCCTTTTTAAAGGACATCTGAAGAAACATTTGCAATGAGTCGCTTCCTAAGAAATACCTCTCATTTGAGAATTGCAATCACAAGGAAGAAGAAATTGTGTCTTTATAGTGAATAAAAGAATGATTAATATGATCAAAATGAAAATCCAAAATTTTAAAATTCTTAAAGAATTAGAACTATCATTTTTCAAATGCTATTATGGATGCTCAAAATTCTTTTTTTTTCAGATCAGAAAAATTTATTGAAAGGCTTTCATTGACTTTTTCCTTAAAAGCACTACTTGAATTCTGAGCTAATCATGGGTTTGGACCAGTGTAATGCTGGGGATAGATGGTGGGCTATGGACAGTCCCTATCCTCACACAGCAACCCCAAGGCGGAGGCCCGGCCAGTGACAGTGCTGTGGGGAGCTTATTACAGGATGCCGTGGGAGCAGAGGATGGGCACATCATCTAGATCGAGATCGGAGGTTAGGGGAATCTGGAAAAGTTCCCCAGAGAAGATGACAACTAAGCTGAGACAGCACAGGCTAGCAGGAGCCAGCTTGGCAAAGAGGAGAAAAGGTTCAAGGCCAAGGGAAAAAGTGCACGTGCTCCCACCTCGTGGGAACTCGAGGGAACCTGGCAACCTTCGTGCATTCAAAACTGAGGCGGGATTGTAGAGTTCCACCACATACTGTATGACCTTGAACAAGTCATTTATTTCCCAGAGCCTCAAACTTTCTTATCTGTAAAATGAGGGTAATACCTCTTACCTTGGAGAGATGTCAGAAGAAGTTAAAAGTAAGTAGATAAAACCTCCTTACAGAGGTGCTTATCCTTATGACTTACATGCTCAACACGTGGCTATTATTCCAAATGGAAGAATCTAGGCGAGAGCTTGGAGCAGCTCCCTCTACTGTGCCCCAGTGCACCTACTCCAGCCTACTGTTCTCTTTGCCAGTCCCTGGCATTCCTTCTGTCATCTGGGATTCTCTTCTAGATGGACACACAGAGCTTGCTTCATCACGTCTTTAGGTCTCTGCTCATCTGCTCAAATATCCCTTTTCAAAGATGCTTTTCTAAATCCTCTGTGTAACTCATTAAAATCATTCTCCCTGAACTTTATCTTCCCCTTACACAGCTCTTTCTCCATAGAATTCATCACCCCAAAATTCAATGTACCCAACCAATTTAATACATATTTTTTAAAAAAACCAAAAAACCCCATTCAATATATTTACTTTTTGTTTGTCTGGCTACCTACAATAGAATTTAGCTCCCAGAGGGTAGGGGTTTTGTCTGCCTTATTTCCTGTGCATTCCCAGAGCTTAAAACAGTGCCTGGCACCCAGCAGGTGCTCAACATATACTTGTTAGAGGAATGAACAAACACCCTGAGCTCAAGGGCATGGCTATTCTTTATTCTCTTGTTCTCTGACAGCCTGACATAAAGCTTTTGCACTGAGTAGACATTTCATAAGCATTTGTTCAAGTGCACAATTGAATTATTTTTTACAAATGGCCGTGTTTATCTAGTACCTAAAGATCAACTGACTATATTTTTATTGCTCAAATCCAAGATTGTGTTTAATTATAATGAAGCATTAGGTTTCTTGGTCAATTTTGTGGGGAGAAGAGCAAAACAGGTGGTCTGATTTCATTAGCCAGTGAAACCATTAGCACATTTATCAATTAGTTGCAAATAACCAGAGCCTTTGTTGATACAAAAGGTCAAACACTGATGAGTACTCTGATTTAACAAATGTGAAGTACAGAAAAACAATCCTGGCGTTCCAGGGCTGAGATGTCTTTCTGCCATTAATCTGGGTCCTTTAAGAAACTGTATTACTGGGACTAAGCCACCAGGAAATTCACCAATGGTCTGAAAATGTTTCTGAATTTCCCTCAAATGAAAACCAAAAATTTACTTCAATACTGAAAAAGGTGAACTCAAAGTGAATTCAATTGCTTCCCCCAAACATTAGAGAAACAGCTGAAATTGTAAATAAAATACAAGAGTATGGTCTTCAAGTCTTATATGCTGCAGGTCTTCCTAAGAAAACTACCTTAAGGATTTATGATGGCTACATGGTAAGTATACTAATTACATACACTTTCAAGATATTGCTAAAATGCCAACAAAGTGGTTTGATTAGAAAGAAAAGCACCATTGGATTGGTCTTCAGAGGTTTGGCTTTACAAGCTAGAACTCCAATTTCTGTGAAAATTACCTATTCCTAAGGAAGTTTTTTGATTATAATTTCAGCTCAAGCCAAGGCTACAAAGAAAACCCACATCAGCTGATAGCAAACATGCAAAGAATAGTATCTTATACTGATCTGGCACAATTCAAAGGGCTCTCATATTTTCACTTCCATCAGGTTTGAGCTTCACCAACACCCTACAGGGAAGCCGTGTCAACAATGCCCCCAATGGAGAGATGGGCAAATGGGCCCAGGGCATTTAGCAGCCTGCCCACATCCCTAGGCCCAGCATGAAGCAGAATTTAGTCTGGCACATAGATCTTCTGAAAACCATGCCCTGCATTCTTTCAGTTGAAAGAATATACCAGAGTGGGCAAAAGTAGGTTTACAGTTGTAATACAAATAAGGATTACAATAATTAATAAATAATTCAAGAATAAACTCTGTGTTTTGTGTACTCATAACTGTAAACTTACTTTTGCCCACTCCTGTATGTTGACTCTCAAACTTACTTTAAAATGAGTGATCTTTTTCTATTTTTTAATAGCATTACTAGAGGCCCGGTGCACGAGATTCGTGCACTCAGCGGGGAGGGGGTGGGGATCCCCCAGCCCAGCCTGCACCCTCTCGCAGTCCGGGAGCCTTCAGGGGATGTCTGACTGACAGCTTAGGCCCACTCCCCACGGAGACAGCCGTGAGCTCAGCTTCTGGCTGAGCAGCACTCCCCCTGTGGGAGCGCAATGACCACCAGGGGGCAGCTTCTGCATTAAGCACCTGCTCCCTGGTGGTCAGTGCGCATCATAGCGACTGGTCATCCCACAGTTCAGTTGATTTGCATATTAGCCTTTTATTATATAGGACAGTGGTCGGCAAACTCATTAGTCAACAGAGCCAAATATCAACAGTACAACGATTGAAATTTCTTTTGAGAGACAAATTTTTTAAACTTAAACTATATAGGTAGGTACATTGTTATTAACTTAATTAGGGTACTCCTAAGGCTTAGGAAGAGCCACACTCGAGGGGCCAAAGAGCCGCATGTGGCTCGTGAGCCGCAGTTTGCCGACCACGGATATAGGATATTTTCAATGGAATTGCACTTTGTGGACACAACTGTAAATGATCCAGTATATCAAGTTTTTTTTTTTACCTTGGAGCCAAAGGTAGGCAGATTTCTAATGGGGCCTGGTTCTCTAGGGTTCTGTCCTTGGCTCACTGTTCCATTTAATAAACTCTTGTTGAGTGATCTCACCCAGTCCCATGATATGAGCTAACAGCTATGTCCTGATGACTTCCAAATATTTAGTTCTAGTCCATTTTCTTCACTGGACTTCAGACTCATATCCACCTGTCCGTTGAGCATCACTGGCATGTGTCTCAAGTACCTGGCATATTATGTCTCTACATATCATTATCTTTTACTTTGATCTCTTCCTGAGCTCATAATCTCTTTTAGCTAGTGGTACCACTATCCATTGAACCTTTTCACTTAACTCCTGGGAATGATCTCAGGTTTCTTTTTTATCCCCTGGATCCACCCAGTCCTGGTTGTTCTACTTGCTAGTATTCATTTGAGACTAAGTGACCATTCTCTGTGCTCCCATAATACACTGGGCATGCTCCAATTTTAGAATTCATCTGCCATTACTTACTATGGACCTTCTCTCCCACCCACAGAAAGAACCTCAAAGGGTAGACACCACATCTACTCATTTTGTATCTACTCCCAACACAAGTGGGAGCTCAGTAAATATATTCTGAGCCCAATTGCATTTTCTTCTTTGAAATGGAGTGAACAGTATCAAATGCCTCCAGATGTCCTGATTAGTTCTTCATGTCTGCAGTAAGTTGAAGATTGAAACAAAAGTTTCTAAAGGTGATTTTTTTTACTCTGGAGATGAAAAACAAATCGTGAATCATCTTAGGAAAACATTCATTCTAAGAAGCCAATCACTGTCGGAATGTTTCTGATTTGATTCCCTCATCTGTAAAGGAGAACTTGGCACTACTAGTAAGTACTCTTGGAGGTCTCAGCTGACTCTAATATTTTATAATTCCATTGTTGAAGATAAACATGGGGAACTGGACACAGGAACTCACTGTGAATGGATAGCTCGCCCAGGGATTGGCAACATGACCAGGCTGACCTAACTTTTAAATAAATTATTTATAAAGAGTACCCAATAAAATCTTGGTAACAATGGAAACACTAGGATAATGAAATGCCAATCTTGGGAAGATATGCTTCTAGTCTCCAACTACAATAGGCTTCTTTAAAAGCCCTTGAACTTGCCATGCTCCCTCCTGACACTGGGCACCTGTATTTGCTATTCCTTATCTTGAATGCTCTTTCCTTCCCTCTTCACTAGTTACCTCAGCTGAAGAGTCACGATCAGATCAAGTCACCCTATTAGAGGTTCTCACTCATGGCAATGCATTCCTCCTCTGCACGGTTGGAATTTTCTATTGGTATGATTATTAGGATGATGTCTTTCTCCCTCACTAGACCATACTCTACACAAGGGAGCATTTTTGTTTTTGCTCATCATCATGTCCATGTCCTTGGTTGAGAGTCGGCACTCAATAAATATTTGTAAAATATCTCCAAAGATTGTATAAGGAAGAAGAAAAGTGGCCAATGAGGTTCATTTTGGGGGGGAAGACAGCTATGCTAATAAGCTAGAAAGACTCTGAGCTGCCCCTCACATCCTTGAAAAAGGATCTTAGGAGTGAAGAATTGAAGTCACTTTCTGGTGACAGTGAAAGAACAGGCACTGGATGAGGCCACTATGTGGCACAGCAAGCATGACAAGCTAAGAAGGGAGACAGGACCTGGCCAGTGTGTCTCGGTTGGAATGTCATCCTGTACACCAAAGGGTGTCAGGTTTGATCCCCAAGGCAGCCTATGGATGTTGCCCCCCTCTCTTCCTCTCTCTAAAAATCAATTAAAATTTTATTTTAATTTTTTAAAAAAGAGGAAGGGAGACAGGATTATGACTAAAATGTTCAGAGTCCCAGTAATAACCTGGGTAAGGTAAGGGCTCACAGTCAAAATCCGATGTGAAAGTGTAAGGTACTGAGAATCCCACTAGCTAGCATGTCATCTCTGACATAAGAAAATAACAAATATTTTCAGATCAAGAAAGAGCAGACCCAGTTCTCGAAGCAGGACTAATGTTATCAGATGGCAAAGGGAAAACTGAGCTCCTATATTTGACTTTCATCTTCATCTAAAAATAAGACTTTTCTCACTAGAATGAGTAGAATAAATGGAATTGAATTCCAAAATAGGTGAGGTAACAGTAAGAGTAAAAAATTCCTGGTTCACAGAAAGACATTTAGGGACTCTGAAAGTCTGCTGATAAGAAAGAGGAATAAGAAAGATGCCAGGAGATGGGAATCAGAAAGGTATTGCCACAGTTTTCAAGAGGGGGAGAGGAAGATATCAGAAAACAATGACACAGCATGGGATATTCATCACTGAACCAACATGCAAAGTGATTTGGAAACAGATGACCTGTGAATATTAGACATGAAAGCAATGCTCACAGGGATGGCCTCACAGTGGGCTCTCCGAGCAAAGCGATGCTCAGCTAGCTTCAGAACACATGGGTATCTGGAATCAGCAAAGCAGCTGATGGTCCTTCATGATAATTTTGAGAAATAGGAGTCAGGTTATATTAGAGATTGGTATATTCATGCAGATCCAATAGTTATGTTTAAAGCCTAGCTTAACATATCTTATCTTGGAGGGATACTGAAAATCTTACCAAATTCTGAATTTTAAAAAAAGTCAAATTAAGTGGAGATTATTCTCTCAATTGGAAGAGATTTCAAAGGTGATTTTCTTTAAAAGTACTATGCTGCATAGGTATATGGGTACAAGACAATATGTCAGGTCTAGCAGTCAGAGGCTGTGGGCCAGTTCCACATGGGGAATATTAGAGCAAATTCCCACAGTAAGCACTTGGAGCTTGTGGATGAAAAAGGGGTCACAGCCTAAACCTAACAAATTCAGGGGAGGCCACATGGAGAGGGCCTTACACACCCAGAGACCGAAAGTAACCATAGAGAATGCTCTGAACATAAAAATTCCTAAAAGCAGATGAAGATCGTGGCTGGTAGTTACACCCTAGGCCTGTAGCTTCCTTGACAAAGTGCAATCTTTATCTTAAGTAAGTCTGTTATCTTTTGCATCTAGGATAACATATCTTTGTAAACTCAGCCTCCTTTTCCAGACCTCTCAGGGTACACTCACCACACCAGAACACCAGACCAAAGAACCCCTCATTGTTATCTTGTTTCTGGAATACCATCTCTATGTGCTATAAATTGTTAACTTTAGTATGCCCACTGATGTCTCATTTTACTTTTTATCCAATCCCAGAGATTCCCCCACTTTGCTTTCTTCTACCTTCCTAATCTACCACTAATGGATTTCATGTAACCCTCCTTACATCTCCTCCTTTTATCCTAATATATAAAATAAGCTGTAAAACTGCCATTCTCCAGAGCATTTTCTTAACCTGTGAGATTTTGCTTCCCAATAATTGTCAGTTTGGCTCAAATAAATTCATAAAAATCCTCTACAGGTTTGGATGTTTCCTACATTGACAGGCTTTAAGACTAAATATTGGTTATCATGTACTCAAGAATCCAGCATGCCAAGAACTGCATACAGCCCAAAGTGGTCAGACCCATGAGTTGAAAACTGTGTTGAAATGTGCTGTATGTTCAAGTGTAACATGGTGAGGAAGAATAAAAACAAACTGTGCTCTTCTGTAACGTCTTCCCCACTCAACATGTCTGAGATACAGTCCACGCTTTGCCAACAAAAGCAAATCCAATGTACGCTGGCTGGCGCCAGGAGTTTGGGTTGAAATGTCAATGGTGGCTGAATTCCCCTTGAATACAGCTCATGAAACATGACAGAAAATAGTGCCCATCATGCTGGCCAATGGGATGCATGCCGTTTTGTTTCCCTAACTTTTCTGTCAGGTTTGACTCTGGAAAAAAGTCAATGCGCACGTAAAATTATTCATGAGCACTATCTGGGCTCTCAGACAGCCAACAAGCCCAGGACAGGGGATGAACAGTCCTTTTTCCCTTAGCAAAGTGACTCACTGACTGCTTACTTCCCAACCTTCTCTTCTTGCCCATGGCCGGCTCCAGACTTTCCAACCTAAGGCAATGGGGCAGACCCTTCTCTTGCTGTATCTCCTGGGAACTGGGTTTTTGTTCCTTCATGAAATGTAAGTGAACTCATTGAGAATCTGGGTCAGGACACAAGCGGAAAAGCACAGAAATGTAATTGGCCTGTCTCTTCTCACATAGGCACAGTCAGCTAAGAGAGAGAAGAAAGTCATGTCAGAGGGAACCTAAGGTACTATCTTCTAAAGTCCTACGGGGCAATAGCTTGCAGATGGTGCCATCTTTATATTTGCTGGAAAATAAACCTCTACGAGAGAGAGAGAGAGAGAGAGAGAGAGAGAGAGAGAGAGAGAAAGGCCTCGCAAACAAACAAACAAATAACAACAACAACTCCATTTGGACAGGTCAGAGATATCATCCAATACAGAAAGATCATTTAAACTCCAATAAAGGCCATCTTGGGACATGTACAATATATGAGGCTGTCTGGTGCTCCCAAGTTTCTCACTGTGCTTTCCGGATAAATGCACACCCTCTATGATTCCAATGCGCTCTTTACAGTGTGGGAAGTCCAAGGGCTTTCAAAGACTTATCCTTAAGACTCACTCTCAGGCCAGTACCTTGAATGGAATTCAACTATCCTGTGAAATAAATCCACAGGATAAAAATAGCATTTGCATCTATCCTCACGCAATGTGCTCCCTTCAAAGTCAACCATCACAGCTAGAACCTGCGTGTGGGATTGAAGACAAAGTGCAAACTAAAATAAATTCTCAGAATTGAACCACGGATACCAAGAACTGAAAACTTCTCAAGATGTGGCTGATACCGCTTCACCAGAAACCACATCAAATCAATGCCCATCTTCCACATTTCGGGACACATGAAACAAGCAGACGCAGAGGCGGGCACATCCTACACAGGAACCCAAGCTTGCTGCCGCTCGGCCATGTAACATGGTGCTTAAGAAAAGCCTCTGAGTATTCAAGAAAATGAACTTAGACCTTACTGCTTCTCTCCGCTGCTGGGGTCTAAATGTTTCCCCTCTAGCACCCCAATGCCAAAACATTCATGTGTTGAAATACAAACCCCAAAGAGATGGTATTAGGAGGTGGGCCTTTGAGAGGTGTTTAGGCCATGAGGGTGGAGCCCTCATATATAGAATTAGTACCCAATCGCCATCACCAGACGCCGAATCAAAGCTGGCACCTTGATCTTAGACTTTCAGCCTCCAGAAGTTTGAGAAGTAAATTTCTGTTGTTTATAAACCACCCAGTCCATGGCATTTCCTATAGCAGCCCAAGTGGGCTAAAATACCCGTTATGCCTCATTTTCATGAATAAAGTTCCGGATCACCAGGAGGTTTATAAGAAGGCACGCTTTAGTGGTACTCCTAGAATGTAAGTCTCTCCCCAGGAGACAGTGCAACTCAGTGTTTAAAAACTTAGTTTGAATTCTGGCTTCACTACCAGGTAGTGATCTGGCTATTAAGGCTTTCTAAGACACAGTTATTCATCTAAATAACATGAACAATGTTACTGTTATATAATAATGCTGTTAGAGGGATCCCGGGAGAAATGCAGACAAAGTGCTGAGCCTGTAACAAGAGCTCAGTTTAGCTGCTGTTGCCATTGTTATGATGATGATGATTTATAACAGAAGTCCCTATCTAGTAGGGAAGTCACTGTTCTTAAAAATTAAATGTGCGTAAGGCTCTCTCTGGGTTAAACAAAGCAGAAGTGGGTGGATAAGCCATGGACAGGAGAACAAAAATGAGTTCAGGGCCCAGAATCTGACAGCAGCATCAGGAAGGACTCTGACCTCCCTCTGCCATCAGAGATTGTATCAACAACCACTGCCAACTGTGGGTTGGGCAGGACACTGTGACGGGAAATTCCATGGTAGAGCCCCCAGAGGAACACCATGCCTGGTTAAGAAAGCTCACAGTTGCCCAGCCGGGTGTGGCTCAGCGGTTGAGCGTCGACCCAGGAACCAAGAGGTCGCTGGTTCAATTCCTGGTCAGGGCATATGCCCGGGTTTTGGGCTCAATCCCCAGTGGGGGGCATGCAGGAGGCAGCCAATCGATGATTCTCTCTCATCATTGATGTTTCTATCTCTCTTTCCCTCTCCCTTCCTCTCTGACATCAAAAAAAAAAAAAAAAGAAAGCTCACAGCGCCGCTGTCTACAGTCACCTGGGCAGCTCCCTGACTCAAGAATGAGTGGAGATCCCTGAGGACCTTTGAGGATAGTCCCTGTGCGGGTCATGCGGCCTGGCTCCTGCTCTGCACCCCCTTCTATACCTCACTGCTGGGGCGTGGCTACATCTAGCTGAGGAGACATGTCTGTAGTGCGCCTGTTTCCCTCTATCACTTTCCCACGTCTTTCTGGCATCATCAGCATCCTGCTCCAATCTTTAATAGTCTCCCTCCTCCCCTCCTCTGCTGACTCGTGGGGTATTTAAGCAAATGCCCTGTTGCTAGAGTTCTCCCGAACTTTGATAATGATGCCAATTCTGTCATGAGTTCGCAAAAGGAACAGCAATAGCAAGGCTGACAAGTAGCAAGTTTCAATCAGGAAGTTCTTTGTCGACATTCATTTTCCTCCTATAAGAGAATTTTTCTCAAGAGATAGCATCTCAAGAGAAAACAAAGAGTATACGTGGCAATTAAGTTATAAAGTGATTTAAAGAGTAGAGGGACTGTGGCAACAGGGAAAAGAGGGACATTTAAGACTAACGATTGTCTGAAATCCACAATTACGTTCCCACTTTACCTAACCTTCTTCTGTCTGATTAAAGTGTCATCTGATATTCCTTGAGCTCTAACAACAGCAACCAGATTTCAAGCCCTTTCAATGTATGTTGTATTATGATCAAAGGATTGTGTGCTGTGAAATGGAGTCAAATAATATTTGGGAGGAGGCTCCAAATGAGAAATATCGTCAAACGGGACATTGCCCATCAATAGTTCACCTCTCAGAGTCTCAGCTGGTGAGCCGCCACCTTATCTGACTGGGATTCTCATCAACTCAGGGCAACAGTGATCACACCTGTCTGTTTAGGCAGGAATTTTTTTAATGGAACCAATCATTTCCAACATTAAAGAAGAAAAAAAGAGAGAGCAACAATGTGTTCAGCACCTTGCAGAATTTGGCTATACCAGCCCGTTAGCAAACCCCAGCTGAGCGAACTCATGAGTAGTCTCTTCCCAGCCTATTTTACACACACCACATGGGGACAAGTTTTACTCTACAGGCAATGTTGATCACTACATTATTTGTTTATTCTAATGGACACTCAAACCTTTGTGAATTTAATTCCCCAAAGATTTCAGTATCCTGAGAAATGGAAGGCTGGGTTAAGCCAGGGGAGGGAACAGGCAATGAGTTATGGGAGGAGTTACAAGCAATCAGAACTCACCTGTAGATGATGCCTTTCTCGTGTAGGAACATGAGCGCCGAAATGATTTCTGCAGCATAGAAACGAGCTCGTGCTTCATCAAAACGACGAGACTTCTGGATGTGGAACATCAAGTCGCCTCCATTCACAAACTCCATCACAAAGAACAGCCGATCCTGGATACAAGCACAAGAGAGGATCCCATCAGCATCAATTACCTTGGGCAGCGGCCTGGGGAGAAGAGGCTGTCAGATGGAGGTTCTCAATGCAACGTCCTGACAGGGGCTCTGGGGAAAGCAGGCTGGGTCGGCTAGGATTAGATCCCTGGGAGGAGGTAGGGAGTACGACCACGGTCTCCTTTAAGTAATTCCACACAGCCTTCAATGTCTACATTAAATGAAAAGTAGAGAAGACAGCCGAAGCCTTTCGTTCTAGTTCTCGCTCTGTACCTTAAATGCCATGCAACCTTGAGCTTAATTACTTGGGCCTTTATTAAAGCGAGGACACTGATGCTATCTCTACCCAAATCACAGGGTTTTATGAGCTGGAAGAGAGCACCATAAGTTGCAAAGGACATGCCTTTCGCCTGGAACATTCAGCGTTAATCACAGGAAGTAAGGACATCTAACGGTGCTTTAGCCATCGCACCTGGGCAGAGAACAACCACAGAAAAAAGAATATGCTTTGGACAAATCAGCCAAACAGTAGTCTAACGACAGCCTCGGAGTGACCCCCAACGTTAGAAATCCCATTCAGTCCGTCAGAAGATTCCTGAGTCAGGAGTGGGAATGTAGACAAGGAGATGCCATCTCCACTGGCAGGAGCTCTCAACCCAGCAGGCAAAATGGGCTCCTTAAAAAATGACCAATAAATACTGTGTACTAAGCACTGTGTAAGTGGTGTGATCAAGGGCTGGGAAATTAAGACAGTTCGATGGAATTAATGTTTAAGTCTCAATTACAAAGTGATGTCTCTGAGACTGACAGTGTTAAACACCTGGTTTCTGGAAGCTCTAAGATCCATTTCCTCCCTCCCTCCCACTAACATTTATGAGTCCCGGGTTAGCCAGTGTTAAATTAGGTGCTGGGAACCCAACAGAGTAAACAGGCAAAACACAGACACAGCCTCTGCCCATACAGAGTACGGTGTGAGAGACACACATTCCTTAAAACAACAGCAAACCCAAAAGTCATATAAACAAGCAAATTTACAAATCCTGGTAAATCCTGTGGAGGAAGTCATGAGATCCAGTCATCTGCTTGGGGTCAGGGGAGGTCTCTCTGAGCTAGTAGCATATAAGACCTGCAGGATGAGCACCATCAGGGCTGATGACCAGCCTCCTCTGAGGTAGGAGGGAGGTGGGATGTCATTTTGTAAAGAAATTGGTATTTTACCAACTCACAGAGGCTGTGTACACAAAGAACCCATCTTCGTTTGTAGTTTTAAGTGCTGTCAGCTTTGCTCTGAGTGTTATAGCTGAGCTGTAAGCAAAGATAGTGTGTTCTCGCTCACCTATTCATCACTAGTTTAATCAGGCCCATCCTGATGAGAAGACATTACATTTTCCCACCTCCTAGTCCTGATTTTAAGACCTTGATTAGAAGGGGGTGGTGACAGTCCTCTGTATCTAAAACACATCTCTCTCTGGTCAGGACAAGCAAGAATTTAAGAGTGAGAGGGAGTGACAGGATCCACACCCACAAAAACAAAAACCAAACAGCAAAAACACAACAACTTTTTTTTTTTATTGCTTAAAGTATTATGAAGAGTAGTACATATGTCTCCTTTTTTTCCCCCTTGATCTTCCCCCGACCTCCCCTACCCCGCAGTGTCTTGTGTCCATTGGTTATGCTTATATGCATGCATACAAGTCCTTTGGTTGATCTCTTACCCACCCCCCGCTGTAGTTTGACAGTCTGTTCGATGCTGCTCTGCCTCTGTATCTATTTTTGTTCGTCAGTTTATAATGGTCTTATTACCCATAAATGAGTGAGCTCATGTGGTATTTTTCTTTCATTGACTGGCTTATTTCACTTAGCATAATGCTGTCCAGTTCTATCCATGCTGTTGCAAATGATAAGAATTCCTTCTTTTTTACAGCAGCATAGTATTCCATTGAAAAGCACAATAACTCTTAAGGTTGTCCAATATAAGCCAACAGACAACTAAATACAGCAAGCTGTCTGACGAAGCGAAGGGCCTTCATTTGGGTGTGACTGACAAGGAGTGAGAGGCAGGGTTGGGTGGGATGAGATTGGGAGTGCAGTGGTATTCCATGTTTGTTGCCTGGGAAGGACTCAGGTGGGATGAGCGGGTTAGCGATGGGGTGGAGGGTAACTGTCCTATTGAGAGCTGCATCCACACTGGCAGTTGTTATGCTGATGTTGTGTTCCTTTGGAGGCGTGGCCAAGGTGGGGGCGAAGATGAGCGGCCCTGAACCACCCGTATGGCATTTAAAAAACACACATTTTTATTGATTTCAGAGAGGAAGGGAGAGGGAGAGAGAGAAACATCCATGATGAGAGAGAATCATTGATCGGCTGCTTCCTGCAGGCCCCCCACTACAGATTGAGCCTGCAACCCAGGCATGTGCCCTGACGGGTGTGGAATCTTGAACCCTGACCTCCTGGTTCATAGGCCAATGCTCAACCACGGAGCCACACCAGCTGGGCCCCTATGACATTTTTGCTAACCAGACTGTTCAGTTCTTTCGTGGTTGTTACTGGCAGTCATGTGAATTCCAATAACCAGAAATACCTGATTACTGGAATGGGGTCAGTAGGTAAGTGGCTATTCTGGAAGTCTGTACTGGCCTGGAATTGCTAAGGCAGCAGGCATAGAAACAATGAGGGCATTCCAAGGGAAATGTCATCCATTTCTAGTCCCCCACACCCCTCCTCCCCCCACACTCCCCAAACATTCTCCTATCTCAAGTTTGAAAAGCCAGACCCTGGTCTAAACTCCAGATCTGGGAGAAGGAAATACTGTCTTCCAATCCTGCTCATCTCATCTTTCTCAGGCTCCGCCCCCAGCCCTATAGGCAGATTCTCAGATAATGGGGGGTGGTGGGGGGGTGAGGTGATGCACAGCAAGGAGGTCATACGCTTTAGAACTGTGAAAATCCGAGTTTCTTTCCCTCCAGTCTCATTTCTCACCTCCTGTCTGGCACCACCTAGAACAGTGGATACAACTCACAGCCTGCGGGCTACATGGAACTCTAAGTAAGCAGGAAGTGGAAACAAGCCAGCTGAGATATGATATTTAACGAAAAGTAATGGTCCATCCTCTTACAGACCTAAGATAATGTCACAAGGTAGAGAAATAAAAACATGTTTATCACCTAGCCAAATGTTTTTGCTCTGTGGCAACCCTTGTTTATTTAAACCCTTTGTCTTACTTAAAATGTTTGCTACAGAGGCAGTTAAAATCTGGCAGCAATTTCTCTGACATTTCTTGTGCAGAGGAGATAAATACCCAAAATCCCCAGCCTTTTGCAAAGAAGGCCCACTCATCAATGGGTGGTGGCAATGGTGATGAGTGAAGTGAGATAGGGGCCGTTATCAGAAATATAATGTCATCGCCCAGCCAGTGTGGCTCAGTGGTTGAGGATGAGCCCATGAACCAGGAGGTCATGGTTCGATTCTGGGTCAGGGCACATGCCCAGGTTTTGAACTTCAGCCCCAGTAGGGGATTTGCAGGAGGCAGCTGATCGATGATTCTCTCTCATCATTGATGTTTCTAACTTTCCCTCTCCCTTCTTCTCTCTGAAATCAATTAAAATATATTTAAAAGAAATAAAATGTCATTAAGCATATCCTCAGGTGAGGCTTCTAGAAAGGGTGCAACAAATAGTAGTGGCTGTTGTGCGGTGACTGTGATGATGAAGATGTTTTCAGTCAAAAAGAAAAAGATAATAAATGGGAATGATTTCAGTTATAGCCAAAGAAGCAGATGTGGACAGAAAGGATGTCTAGATAGTGACAGAAGTCAGCTCTCAGTTATGGGATGTGGGATGACACTTTTTCCTTCTTTATTCTTTTCAGTATCTCTAAAGATTTCTATGTTAAGTGTGAATTACTTTTTATAATTAGAAACAAACCAAAGCCATGTGGACTTCCTCCATGGTTTTCTAATTTTCATCTGAAGGATGAAAACTGGGACATTGAAGGGGTAGTACGAGGCGGTCTTCGAGAGCAGTTACTGGGCAGGGGCCGTCGGAAAGCAGATTCAGACCGAGGGGCCTTCACTCCCTTGCTGCCCACTATCGGGGCCACTATTGCCCACCTTCTCCCTCAGCGGTCTTTCTGGTGCCTTAAGTCACTGTGATCCCTGCCCCCTCCATCCGCGCACAACGCCAGGCTTGTTGGAACGACAAGCAGCGAGAGACCGAACTGGCTCTGGTTTGTTCCCAGCCTCCGCTGGGAGCCAGGGTCTGAGCTCTGGTCTGCAGGCTTACTGGAGGCTTTCAGAGATCCTTTATGATTCCTTTGAGGTTCTCAACAAGAAGGGACATTTTCTAAGCACTCACTCTGCCAGGACACGGGTGGGAATCAAGGGTTGTAAAAGGAATGAGATCCCACACCTCTCAGGAAGCTCACAGACATGTAGACAGAGCACACACCACAGGGTGCTAAGTACAGGGGGTCATAGGGTGTCACCTGGACACAGAAGGGACAGCTGAGCAGCCAGGGGTGGGACTTACTGAAGGCTGCTAAGAGGAGCCAATTCTCCAGCTTGAAGGATGAGGAAGCACAAGTTAGGCTGGAGCATGGATAAAGGGGGCAGAAATCTCGGTGAATGAACAGGTAAAGTGTCAGGTGTGGGTCAGGATGTCGTGACTGCAAAGGGAGAGGTCCCCCAGGGCTGAGGCTGTGGGCCTGGGGCATCCCTGTACCACATACGACTCCTTTCATAATCAAGTGTTGGTAGAAAAAGCAAAAGGCTGGTTAGGCTGCTTCCAGTCACCCCCTCCCCAGGTCTCCACAGCTGAGATCTGTAGGACTCAGTCCTATGAACACACGGTCACTCAGCTATTGGTCTCTACCATAATTACAGGCCCGGTGTCTGAGCTAAAACAGGTGACAGCTATGGGATTTGGCTTGGAAAGGACTCCAGTGGGTGTTAGAACCCACCTCCCTGCCACATGAAATAAAACAGCATCAACTACAAAAACAAGTCACTCCAGCCCTAGCCGGTTTGGCTCAGTGGATAGAGTGTTGGCCTGTGGATTGAAGGGTCCCAGGTTCGATTCTGGTCAAGGGCACATGCCCGGGTTTTGGGCTCAATACTCAGTAGGGAGCGTGCAGGAGGCAGCCGATCAATGATTCTCATCATGGATGTTTCTATCTCTCCCTCCTTCTCTCTTCCTCTCTGAAATTAATAAAGATATATTTTTCAAAATCTAAAAAAAAAAAGTCACTCCAGCTGCGTGTTCCTCCTCCACATGAGCTCCAGGGGCCTGAAGGAAACCTTTCCCAGGCGGCGCCAGCCCCTTAGGAGGCAGAGGCCTGTGTGTTAAGTCCCGAGAGGAGGGTAACCCCTGCCTCCAGCTCCACTCCCTCCCTGTGCTGTTCAGGAGCGGGTCTCACTGAGTACCTGACCCACACTAGGTCATGCTCCACAAACCCAACTGTGAAGCAACTGCAGGAAGCCTTCCGGGCTCCCTCTGGGGAGGGAGGCAGGGCAGTGTGGGTTAAGACTGTCATGACTCACTTCTGGGGCAGGGAAGAACTCCCAAATCCCACACTGGGTAGCCATAGCAAAGGCGGCTGCTTCTGCATTGAATCTGTGCTGCTAGCCAAGCCTGTGTAGACAGCCATCCCAGTGTTTCCAAAGTCCCTTTCCCAGAATCTGGGCCTGGACATCTGCTCAGTTTCCCTGAGGCCTCCAGCCGCTCTAAAGTCAATTTGGCCCTCCCCTGCCTGGCAGAAACCTAAGGTTCCGGAGACTGGCTTCACCTTAGTTCTAAAGCCAGGGGGCCCCACCCTTGGTCTGTCCCTGATTCAACCAACCACGAAAGCAAGTCATTAAGACAGGTGAAGAACACCTGGGGGGAAAAAAGCAACTCAGACATCCCTTGGTCCCTCGCCCTGCTGGTGTGAGTTACAGGAAGCCAAGGAGCTGGTGCCCAGTTAATAATGGAACTCCTGTCATCGCCTGCCTGGCTCCATTAACCTTCTGCAGCCTGGGCCGTCTGCCCCGCTGTTATCAGGGCAGGACTGTTCATTTGCCAGGCCAAAGGGGATAAAAATATCCCCTGAACTGATAGTGGCTGTCAGGATAAGCGGTGTGCACTCCTAAAGCCAGAAGGATGGCTGCTTAAGAGGTCAAATGGATGGGCACTGGCATGAAGAAAAGTTCGAGACTAACCGGCTGGGTGGATGAAAGTGATGTGTTAAGATGGTACCTGCGACAGGGTGACACTGCCTCAGGAGGGTGACCAGCAGGCGAGCAGGAGCCAGAGAGGAGCTCCCCTCGGGTCACTGTGGTAGACACCTTTGGAGGTGACTGTGCAGCTCACTGATCCCTGCAAACGGCTAATTGGACCAAGCTGGGCTTTACCACAGTCGTTTTCCCAGAAAGTTGGAACGGAGATGTTTTAGTTTAGGCAGGAAATGAGGAAACATGAATTGGAGCTGAGGCTGCCTTTGTGGTGTGAGCATGTGAGATGTCTGCGTATGTATATCAGAGTGGTGAAATCCTGATGAATGAAGGAACAGATGGACGAGGAGAATGAAGAAGAAACACAGAGTGAGGCAGACAAGCAACTGGGCAGCAGGAGTGAGCTGAGAAAGATAACCTGGGTTCCCTATGTCTTCACATTTCAGATCCCTGGAGAGACCCGGCCAATTTCTGCCCTTGTGTTCCCAGGAGACCTCCCCTTTATCCTTCAGTCATTATTATCAGCTCTCCCTTCATTGCATGACTCCAGTGAAGTTGCTTTCTGTTACTTGCTACCAGGAGAATTTTAACTGCAACACACACCAATTATTAAGGGGCAGGAGGTTTCCTTATTTATAAATTGGAGGTAATAACATATCACGGAGATGGTGAGAAGATTAAACCAGAAGCAAAGCGCCTCGCACAGCACGGGGCCCAGAAGAGAATCTCAGCAAACAGAAGCCATTGTCATTTCTACATCACACACAGGGACTAAAACTACCTCCAGGAGACCTTGTGCCCAGCGCCCGAGTCTTGGTGTTAGAAGAGGCAGCTCAGCCCAGTGGCGAGGGCTGCGCTCCGGAGCCAGGATGCCTGAGATGTGAAAGCAGCTCCCGCTAAGCTGTAGTTATTTTCTCTATCTCAAAACTCTTATCTGCAAAATGGGGATAATAAGATGACGGACAGGTGTATGAGGATGAAATGACTTAAGCTAAGAGTCTCAAACAGTGCCTGGCATATAGAGAGTGCTCCATAAATGCTAGCAATGATTATTACCACCTTCTTCTTCATCATTTCCACCTCCACTGTCCCTTCACCTGCTCCTGGGGCTCTGGGCCCTTGGGAGGGCTGCAGCCCACACAGCAGTGAGCTGCCCACAACCTTGAGGATGGGATGGTGCCTCGCTCAGGGAGCTCCCGGATGGGCAAGTAAAGAGGAATAAAATGACAGCAGGAACAGCAGCTGCGGCACCCCCGCCAACTCAGTGTGAGATAGGAATCTACAGGGTTCAAAATATCAGGAGGACGCCTAGGCCAGTGGCTGGGGCGAAGGGGCATTTCCTTGTAACACTTGGTCATGACCTTGACCTAGTGAGGAGGACTTTCCTTCTGGGAAGTGAGAGCTAAGCAAAGGGTTACAAAACTAGATTTGATAATGAAAATACGTTAACCAAGTTTCAGTTCCAGAAAGTTTTCTAATTTTCTGAGATCAGATTGTAATTCATATTCTCTATTTCAGGAGTTCATACGCATAATCATAATCATTATTGCAAAGCTTGTGCTGCCCCACAAGCACTTCATAGTGAGACTCTTTGTAGTAGCTATTCTCCTCCTCTATAAAGTTGGTTCACTTTTATCAACAGAATGAGAAAGACTTTTCTGTTTACAGAAAGAATCCATAGTCCCTACAATCGACAAATATAACTCTCATTTAAAGATGTATTACAGTGAAGATGCAGCTTATCTTTTGGAAATAATTCAAAGACTAGAAACAGCAGTAAAAGTTAATGACTAATTATTGCTTTAAAGCAACGTCAACCTGGGAGCCACATCTAGATTCACCTACCCGTGTTCTAAGAATTGTTTTGGAATTCTTTGTAAATGAACTAACCCTGTATCAAAAGCTGTGAAGTGCCATTGACCGCCGTGGACAAGGAGGACATCTCAGCAATGGCACTGTGCTGCATTTCTTATAAGTGCCCTTGCATTGTGATTGCTCTCCGAGGAAGTCAGCTACAGGGTGAATAGGGAGTTCAAATAAACAGGAAACCGTTACTGACGTCAAAGAGGTCAGGGTGGAAAAGCACCCTTGTGAGGAAATCGCATTGCACCATGCCTGAACCAGAAACAACTGGAATTTAAACACCTTAAGAACGATTACAAAGGCTTCAAGGCAGAAACAATGAGAGAGAATCTAATGCCTACCTTTTATTTTTTGACTTATTTTGCACAGCCCAGAAGATAGCAGAAGTTAATTCAATTACCAGCATCCCCTCCATCAGCCCCTGGGCATGATCCATCCTGCCTTAGCTCAGAGACCTCGTCTTTGTGGAGGAGCAATATGTCTCCAGTAGAAGGAGCCCTTAGGGACTTGCATTGCAAACCTGGAGGAACACATGGCTCTCTTTTCAGAGACCAAGTATTGTCCTCATAAACTGGATGCACTGTGGCCATGTTTTTTTTTTAACATATATATTTTTATTGATTTCAGAGAGAAAAGGAGAGGGAGAGAGAGATAGAAACATCAATGATGACAGACAGCCATTGATTGGCTGCCTCCTGCATATCCCCTAGTACAGTGATGGCGAACCTTTTGAGCTCAGCGTGTCAGCATTTTGAAAAACCCTAACTTAACTCTGGTGCCCTGTCACATATAGAAATTTTTTGATATTTGCAACCATAGTAAAACAAAGACTTATATTTTTGATATTCATTTTATATATTTAAATGCCATTTAACAAAGAAAAATCAACCAAAAAAAAAATGAGTTCGTGTGTCATAGGTTCGCCATCACTGCCCTAGTGGGTGTCAAGCCTACAACTGGGGCATGTGTCCTGACTGGGATTCGAACCATAACTTCCTGGTTCATGGGTTGACACTCAACCACTGAGCTATGCTGACTAGACGGTGGCCATGAAACTCAACAAAGCTTCTTGGCATATACACCAGACTAGGGAAACTATGAGGTGATCTAACTTGCAGTTCAACACACTGTGAAGCATCTGGCCAGGATGTTCTTAATGCATAAATAAGCAGCAAACATATAATCAGGGACACGGTGAAGTCTTCCCTTCCTGGCAGAGGCCCTCTGATGTCCCTGGTCCACACACACCTCGCCCGGTATCTCTGTGCTGGCCACACTGGCTTGTGCACTTGATCTTGTTTTCCATGGAGGACCTGAAACCTTCGCAGGCAGAGCCCAGATGCCACCGAGCATAGTGCCTGCACCCTGGTGAGGGTTCATAAACCCTTTTGGAACTAACATGGCAGGAGGTGATTTTTGTTTCCTGATACAATTTAAATCAGAATGGTATGAAAGCCTGGAACAAACTGCATGGATTCCTTTCATCCACATGTTTTATGAGACTAAAGTGCAAATAGTTGAAGTGCCTTGCCCATAGTTGAAATAGTTTGTGGAAGGATTCAAGAAGCGAAGCGGGGAGATCCCTCTGGCCTGGCACAACCCGGTCTGGCCCGCCCAGGCTCAGCAGCCGCAGCCGTGGGGCGGCGGCTCCTGATGTAAATTATATGACAGAATATTTGGGTAACATCTTCCTGAAAGATCTTCAAGGATTACAGAAGATAAAAACACTAATGCAGTTGAGAAGGTGGTAAGGTTTAGGGGGAGGGGGGAAAATCCTGCTTTCCTGATTTGCAACTTGGCTGGATGCTAAGATGTCTGTGGACATGAATAGCCAGGGGTCTGACAGTAATGAAGAGGACTGTGACCCAAATTGCAAAGAAGAGGAAGAGGGCGAGGACCCTGGGAACATAGAGGGCTATTGTGGGAGTAGTCAGAAGTGTGGAGCAGCAGGGGCCGATGCCTTTGATCCTGAGGGAGTACTAGTTCATCTGCTTGACCTACAAGGGGTCTGAGGATGCTCTCAATGAGCACATGACCAGCTTGGCTGTGCTAAAGGTGTCTCATTCAGTTGCTAAATTTCTATTGGCTATTTCTACTTGCAAGTTGCAGAGATAATGGACAGATACAAGTCTAATTTGGCTCAGCTGCTCGTTGAGGCTCAAGTTCAGCCCGATCCATCGAAACATGTCCCCACAGCCCATCCCCTCACCACTGTGCAACGTGTATGCAGTTTGTGTGGAAGGAAAACCTACTCTCACTGGTCTGCTAGCACCAGTTTTGCTGCAGCTGCTGGGAGCAGCACTGCTCAGTACTTGTCAAAGATGGGGGTGGGTGTGGGAGTCTCTTGCATGGCTCAGGACTGCCCACTTTGAACACCAGAGGACTCTTTGTTTCCATTATTGCCCAATGAAGAGCTAAGAGACAAATACAGGTGCTACCTCTTCAGGAACTATGTGGACAATCATTGCCAGCTCCAGCTGTGCCCTGGTGCAGACTGCCCCAAGCTCATCCAGGTGTCAGAGCCCAGTGCTCGCCAAGTCCAGTGCTATCAGCGCAACGAGGTCTTCTGTTTCAAGTGTCGTCAGATGTATCCCGCCCCCACAGACTGTGCCACAATCTGGAAATGGCTCCGGAAGTGTGCCGATGACTCTGAAACAGCCAACTACATTAGTGCTCACACTAAAGACAGTCCCAAGTGCAACATCTGCATTGAGAAGAACAGAGGCTGCAATCACGTGTAATGCTCCAAGTGTCCATACAGCTTCTGCTGGATGTGTCTAGGAGACTGGAAGACCCACGGCAGCGAGGACTCTGAGTGCAGTAGGTATAAGGAGAACCCCAACATCGTCAACCAGAGCCAGCAGGCCCAGCCAGGGAGGCCCTCAAGAAATACTTGTTCTACTTTGAAAGGTGGGAAAACCACACCAAGAGCTTGCAGCTGGAAGCACAGACATACCAGGGGATTCATGAGAAGATCCAGGAGAGGATCATGAATGATCTGGGGACGTAGATTGATGGGCAGTACCTACAGAACCCTGCCAAGCTCTTGGTCAAGTGTCGATACAGCCTGCAATACACATACCCATGTGCATACTACATGGAGTCGGGGCCCAGGAAGAAGCTGTTTGAATACCAGCAGGCTCAACTGGAGGCTGAGATTGAAAACCTGTCATGGAAAATGGAGTGTGCAGACAGCTATGACAGAGGGGACTTGGAAAACCAGGCACACACAGCCGAGCAGCAGAGGAGGGCCAGGACACCTAGGCTGGACACGGACATGCTAGAGCAAGCAAGACGTGGCTGTGAGATCTCCCCGCTACTGTACTGCATGCTGGGGTTCTGCCTTTCATGACCCCAGGTGGCAGCCAGGGCCCCACTCCTGAGAGACACTGGCCACATACCTTCGTCAATTTGTTTTGTTTTCATCTTTTTGCTTTTTTGTTTCTATTACGTTAGAGGCCCCGTTGAATTGGCCTCTTCAGGATTTTTAATTACCCCTGGATGGGAGGGAGGGAACATTTTTACAACTTAGGTAACTTTCAAAGGTTGCAAAATTGTACAAACAAAAGGCAAAGCAATCATAGAATTACACAGAACCCTTTAAAAACATAAATTGGCATTGGAGTGTTTAGAAGAAAAGAAGCGGGTCTGCTTGATGCCACTTTTGGCCCCTTTATGAAATTTTGGATTTTCTCTTTTACGGTTCAAATGTAATTGTAAAGTAAATACATGAAAAATTGAGGAAAAATACTAAATACAATGGCCCATAACCTTGGCACTGAGAGACAGAAGCCCAAATGCAAGAAGAAACAAAAATATTTATGGCTTTTAGCATCCAGAGAACTGGAGATTTCAGGGCAAAATGATTTTAACTAAAATTTATTTTCCCCTTACATCCTATTTATACTTAACACACGATAGCATGTTTAAAGAAAGAGAAAATAAACAAATATATTCTTCCTTTTTTACTTATACTATCTATTTCCTGATGTACTTAGTCATCAAAACGATGATTTTTTTTAAAACAGTTACATACTATTCTCAATGCCATTTCTATGCAGGCCTACAATTAGCTGCACTTCTAATCAAGCAATGGAAATGAGGGGACATGGTATTAATAGTCTCATTAATAAATATAATTTAAAGATAATTCAGTCTGGAACAATAAGCATCTCAGAGTAGATTACTGCTAACTGAACATGGTGTTTTATTCTGAATTACACTCCCAAATTTAAACTCTGAGTTTAGATTCACAGTCAAGATAGCTTAGGTGATTATTTACTTTTTTTAAAAAAAAGGTTTATTTACTTAAAAGTATGCACTATAGGATTCCTTTAAACCATTATTTCACATAGAGCAATTCTCTTTATAAAGATTTTGGTCTAAGCACCAAATGGCAGCAGGTCTGTTGACGATATTTATGGATTTAGTTTGTATGAGGCTATAGAATAAAGAGTAGAAATGGCATTTACTTAGGTCATTTTTACATGAGAGGTTCCTAACTTTGCAACCTCTCAAAGCAGCCAAGATTTCATCTCTTCCTCCGATCTGTGGATTACTGAGATCTTTCTGCCTCAAGGGAAGAGACCCTTCATTTGTCTGATTAAACATCTGCCCAGTTAGACAAGTAGTGAGTTGGCCAAGAATATCCCACATCTGCCTCAAGACGATGCCTGGGAATCCGAGGGCCGAGAGCCTGTTCCTTCCTCAGCCCCACGGTGCACAGGGCTCCCTGAAGTCTGTTAGAATGTGCATTCCGAGTGCTATTTTGAGCTTGGTTCTTCCAGTGAGGCCTCAACATGCTCTCCTTGGATCCTCTCTCTGGCTGGGGAACGAGATGTGTTCAAGCAAATGACTCCCCACAACCTCTTCCCAAAACCTTTCTGCAATATGGGTGAAACACTGATCTCCACTGTCCACTGAGGAAGGAAGATGCAGACTCTGCTACAGCGGGAGGGGGACCAGAGTAAAGAGGCAAGTCTAATCGGACGAGGCGCCAAGATCAGAAATGGATGAAACGTTTGCCCAGAAGAGAGGGCATTGTGTTAACTTCATAGAGAAGCTGCAGGTGGCTACGTGGAGTTCAGATGGACCCTTTAAAGCGCAAGGATGAGAGCACAGACTAAGGCGGAAACCTCACGCCACATCCACGGGTACTTTGAGTCTTTTGTGAACCGACTTCATCTGGCCACTTCGTTCCTCCTCCTGTGAAATCACTTCCTTCTGATTCTTCATGAGGACTCCTTTCCACCTTTCTCCACTCTTACTTAGAATTCCCTTTCCAGCTCTCCTCTCTCCTCCATCTACTAACACCTACTGAACTATTTTAAATTGTAGCTTCTACCAAGAGGACACTGATGACAACAAAATCTAATCTCCCATCTGAACCCCGTTTCTGAGCAAGAAACATCTTATCCCTGGATTTCTTTCGAAGTGAATTCATCATATTCTCTTCTCCCAACTGGCTGGAACTCTGGCCTTTCCTCTCAATTTCACCTCCTTAGTGTTTCCTTGACTTCACTCCCTCCCATGACCACTGCCTTGGAGCAAGCAGGTCCAACAGCTGACTGATTCAAGATCCTTCCTAGTCCTCTTCCCCCAGCTCCTCCTCCTGCAGACAGCCACCAGGGAGCACCCCCAACTCCCCCTCCTGCAGACAGCCACCAGGGAGCACCCCAACTCCCCCTCCTGCAGACAGCCACCAGGGAGCACCCCCAACTCCCCCTCCTGCAGACAGCCACCAGGGAGCACCCCCAACTCCCCCTCCTGCAGACAGCCACCAGGGAGCACCCCCAACTCCCCCTCCTGCAGACAGCCACCAGGGAGCACCCCCAACTCCCCCTCCTGCAGACAGCCACCAGGGAGCACCCCCAACTCCCCCTCCTGCAGACAGCCACCAGGGAGCACCCCCAACTCCCCCTCCTGCAGACAGCCACCAGGGAGCACCCCCAACTCCCCCTCCTGCAGACAGCCACCAGGGAGCACCCCCAACTCCCCCTCCTGCAGACAGCCACCAGGGAGCACCCCCAACTCCCCCTCCTGCAGACAGCCACCAGGGAGCACCCCCAACTCCCCTTCCTACAGACAGCCACCAGGGAGCACCCCAACTCCCCCTCCTACAGACAGCCACCAGGGAGCACCTCCTCAAATGTAAATCTCATGTTGCTCCCTGACCTGCCAGATCCTTTCACCTCCACGATTGAGGGCAAGCTTCTTAGCAATGGATGTCAGACCCAATTATGGCTTTGCTTCTTATTCACTACCCCTTGTTCCTCCCCTACATTCCTGCTCCATCAAGTCTTTTGGGGTTTCCTAGGCACATCATACATTTTACTTCTCTGCCTCTGCACTGAATCACCTGTCTGGGAGGCCTGTCCTTCCCGCCCACTCTACAATTGCAGGGCTCCTATTCATCCTCCAAACCCAGCTCAGACAGCCCTTCCTCTGGAGCCCTTCCATCCTCCCCAAGGACCACGTTATGACTCTTCTCTCCATCACACATTGTTGCTGGTATCTGTGTTTAGCATGACCCTTGGCTGAAAGTAACTGGAGGACGGGTCCACGTTTTGTCCTATATGTCTTCAATCCCTGGCACATGTGTGTGCTCAGTAAACACTTATTGAGTTGATTTAAAAAGGCAAGATAGATACAATATTACCATTCAATATAGAAACAGCCAGTGTCTCTAGTGGCTAGGGTTTACTTTCAATATTTAGGAGACCACTCAGTTTTGTAAAGAGCATCGAAACTATCTGTATCTTTAAGATGAAATGACATTTCCATGCGAGGAAAACAAAAGAAAGAAAATAGCTGTTTGTTTTCCTCAAAGCACGTTTGTATTGCGACCAACACATTTGTCTACACTGATCGAAAAATGTTTCTTCAAGCTTTGCTTATCACAGATAGGCATCCCTGTGAATTCAGGGTGGAGGTGACGATTTTCATAAAATACCACCGATTCTACGCCTTGATGGTAAAGTGGAAGTAGAAACATTCAATGCCAAAACAAGAGAAGCTGTGGTATTTCAAGTGCTGGCTTTTAAACACAACTGATTTTAAATATATGCTCACAGAGCTAATCTTCTGCTCCCTACTCGCCCCCAGGGTCTGCTCATTCTGCCTTATCACAGCAGGCTTCCCCGTCCAGAACCCCTGGCACTTGAGAACCCTCCCTCATAGTCCACGGACCCTGTGCACTTTCGCTGTCCTCCCAGCCCAGGGCCCCAGTCCCCGAAAGTGCCACAGTGCAGCCACCTATAGCTGGGCCCCCAACAGGAACTTGGCCTGTCCACAAATTCAGGGGGAAAAGATAATGCTTATATTTATATGGAAGATCTGACACTCTTTGCTTTGGCCCCTAATAAGTAAAGTGATCATCTAGCCACTTGACTTCTCATGTACGACAGGCCACTGAACTGACATTCTCACAAGGCAGTGACATTTGGCAGCATCTGGAGACATTTTTGGTTGTCACAACAAGGGAGGTGCTACCGGCAGGTAGTGAACAGCGGCCCGAGATGCTCCTAACTCTACGATGCACAGGACAGGCCCCCTGACATGGGGTTATCCCACCCCAAATGTGAGCAGGGGGCAGATGACATCACATTATGCAAATGAGTGATTTTTAAAATTATATCTTTTTGCTGGAAAATTCACTAGCCATTTGATTATTAAAACTATTAGTGGACAACAGTGTGGTGACTGCGGGAGGAGAGAGGGAAGTGGAGGGAGGTGGAAGAGGGCATAGAGGGGATAAATGGTGATGGAAAAAATAAAGTGAGCCATTAGACCTGTCGGTGAGGTCAGCGTGGTGGGGAGAGTCCTGAGCCAGGAGGAAGGGAACTCCCTCCTTCAGGTCGGTCCTGAAGCCCGAGTGCAGAGGAGAAATCAGGCTAATGGACAGGCACTCCCACAGGCTTCCAGAGGAGAACCTTCACTGGCTCTAGGTCAACTCCCCCTTATCTGTTCCCTACGTTGTCAGTTGTGTCTCATTCAACTGAACTGCTTTTCACCACCGGCTCAGAAGGTCTGGCCAGGTGTGGACACCGGCTAGTTCCATGGCTCAAGGAGACCATGGCTTAGAGCTCCCAGGAGTGAGAGGCGCTGAAGAAGAACAGGGAAGCAGACGTGTCCACGCACACAGAGAAACAGGTGCTGGGGAGGGGAGGGGTTTGCTGGGAGAGCTCTCCTCTCTTGTTTTGGTTGGGAATTACACGTGACATCATTTGAATGTTTAAAATATCATATACCACACGCCATAAGAATGGAATTAAGAGGCTCTGGGAAGAGTTCCAAGACTCCCTTCGTAACACCTAAGTGATAAATCATTACAGGCCGTCCTAGAAAAACAGGTAGGGGTGAGCTGTAAATACAGCCTGCTCTTTTGCTCTACAAACAGACTAAAAGTTGGACAACTCCCACAGAAAGGAAACAGAAACTCCCTGGGTGGCCCTGAAGGGAAGACAGTGTTGCCAAAGCCCTCCAGCCGAGCAGGGAGGATCTGCAAGGTGTTCGCTGACAGCAGAGGCTGGAAGAACAGTCCACCCTGGGACAACAGCTCATTTGGGGTGTGCAGCGTCCCTGTAGCCTCGTGCAGGGGCTGTCGGTAAAGGGACCAGTCACCCCAGAGGGACAAGGAAGACTCCCCAGAGAGCAACAGTGAGCAACGGAAGCAGACTGGGCGGCTCTTCCCATTACTTCCCAGCCCCAAAGTGCCAGGGAACCCATCACCCCCACAGAGGCAGTGCCGGCTGCTTGGGCCTCCTCGCGATGATAATCCCCATCAGGTTCCAAATTCACTGCACCCATGAAAGAAAAGTGTGCTGCATTTGCACATGGACTTCCAGACAAGTCCCTTCTAAGCAGATGGCTGCTCTGAGCCTGCCCTCGCCAGCCATCCAGATACATGTGAACAGCCGGCCAGGCCCACGGAGGCCCCGGGCACAGCTCCCCAGGGCAGGGTCCACGCTGTGCCTTATTCCCTGCAGCGTGAAGGCACTCGGAGCAGGTTTGCTGACTGAAAGCATACCTTCGGGCCTCACCTGGCAGGGGGCCGTTCTCTCTTCTAACAGGTGGGCTGGGTTTACGTGGCCAGACAGAGCCTTCTGCCAGGAGGGTTCCTGGCAAGCTCTTGGCCTAGAAGGGGTGGACACAGCTGGGCTTCTACCAGGGATGAAGTAATTGTGGAAAACGCACGTATCTCAAAGCTAGAATAGATTATGGTCTGCGGTTTCCACCAGAGCAGTCAGCTATTTACACTGCACGATTCTGTTTTCTGGGTGGGGTGTGGGGGTGGGAGGACCCACTGTAGCCACTTCCAGGTGCAGCTTCAGGCTCTGGCCCAAAGGCCCCCGTCAGTCAAGGCTGGAGACACCCAGCGTCCTGAGGAAACACCTCCCATCCCAATGCTGCTCGAAGCTCAGGTGCTCGTTGGTGTGTTAGTCTTATAGCCACACTGGCCCGTTCCTGTAGAAAGACTGAGACGCAGGCAAGGCTGTCCCACTGCATCCAGTGTTTATTTTCGATGCCACTTCCTGTTGCACACGATGCCTGCGTTTGCTCTGTGCAAGCTGCTGCACACTGCTGTTCCATGTGTATTCTCTCCTCTCCCCAACTAGACTGAGGAGTAAAAGAACGGCTCCTCTCGCCTGGTGCTCAATCGGTGTGACCCCAGAATGATGGACTTTCACAAACCTAATTGGCAGATAACCCATCACATTTAAAGAAGTTTTTTAAATGTTTTTATTGATTTAGAGAGGAAGGGAGAGGGAGTTAGATACATCAATGATGAGAGAGGATCACTGATCAGGCCCACAACCCAGGCGTGTGCCCTGACTGGGATTTGAACCATGACCTTCTGCTTCATGGATCAATGCTCAACCACTGAGCTACACCACCCGGGCAGCCCATCACATTTTTATTCCCAGAGCCAGTCCTGGCACGTCCAGCCCAGGGCTTCCATGCAGGGCCCTGTGAGGCCAGAGGAGCTCTGGTTGGCAGTCTCCCAGATGGTCGGGGAAAATCATAACTGAGACTCCCACCATCGAGCTTCATGGGTCACAGGGAAACAGGGGGCCAAGTCTGACCCTGGCATGTCTCAGACACATCAACAGAGCTTGTGCACAGTCCATGAGCCGTATTCCCAAACACAGGCAGGGCTGGTGGGCCTATGTCAGGGGTCCTCAAACTTTTTAAACAGGGGGCCAGCTCACTGTCCCTCAGACCGTTGGAGGGCCGGGCTATAGTTTAAAAAAAAACTATGAACAAATTCCTATGCACACTGCACATATCTTATTTTGAAGTAAAAAAACAAAATGGGAACAAATACAATATTTGTATTTGCATGTGGCCCGCGGGCCGTAGTTTGAGGATCCCTTGTCTACGTTATCCATAATGACTGTGGCGAGTGACATAAAGGCCAGTTACAACTGAATAACCTCAAACTGCAAAAAAAAAAAAGCACATGCCAACCCTTTCAAACCCGTTTGTCACACGGAGTCTTCTGGCACTCCCACCCAAACAGAGCGAGCCAAGGGAACAGCACGAACCTCGGCCTCTCTCATTTCCACGGCCCTGTTTTCCCCCTGAGAACTGGAAAGCCTGCAGGCTCGAGAGGACAAGGCAGAGGTCCCAAAAACCCGCTGCAACCAGGGGCTGGAGACGGCCTGGGTGCACTCTGTCCCCAGACAGAATGCTATTGATAGTTGGGATCATGCCCAACTGGGAAACACCGTGTTCTGGCTCACTTTCTATTTTTATCTGAGCCAAAGGCAAACTACAACCAATGACCCATAAGGGGACCGAATCAGATTTGCAGTAAGTCACTGCTCAGGGGATAAGAGGAAACCTAGTTCCAAACATACGAGGGAAAATATCCTCCAGTATTTCATAAAAGGCCACAAAACTATATATATATATATATATATATGGTGTGAGAAACTGCCTTTATTCCTGGCGAATGTCACTATTCTCAGCTGCGCACATTCCACAGAGAGCACATTTCTGTTTGTGGCGTAACGGCCCTGGCATAGATTGCTGAGCCGGAGGACCTGGTCAGGGACCCAGGGTCTGACTCTTCCTTGCTGTGGGACCCGGGGCAAGTTATTTAACTCCTCTGGACCCTGGTTTCCGGATCTTTACAATGAGGATAACCGTTTCTGTACCTCCCCGGATTGTTTGGGGTATTAAATGAAATGTTTCATTCAACAGGTATTTATGGAATGCGATAATGTGCAGTTTTATGGACACTGGTAATGATATCATGCATCTAAAACATATGCCAGGGTCTCAAAGGGGAGCAGCTGCTGCTCTTTCTTCACCCAGCCGTTCTGCAAAGCCCATGCACTGAGGCTCCGAGAATGACCAGCTCACCCGAGGCACCGACAGAGGCCTCCTGAACCCTCCTCCCTCGGGGGGCAAGTCTTCCAGCTTCTTCCACTGCACTGCCCCTCTCCTCACCTAACCCACCATCTCAGAGCCTCGTCCCCTTAACCCAGGGCATCACTGCGACTCCGAGCACGGGGGAGTGGGAGGGGCAATGCTGCTCCAGGAGCCACATGTGCCTTCTCGTCCCCAGGCCAGCTGCTGGCAGCCGCTCAGCAGACAAACAGGCGTGGCTGCCCCTGCCAGATGCTCCCTGAACACTCAGCAAGGAAAGGCAGGGCTGTGCAGGGCTATGCAGGGCTGCGCAGGGCTGCGGGGCAGCCTCCCAGCCCCCGTGTGCAAAAAACCAGCCCGAGGGTCACTTTCTGGAGGTATCTCTGCTGACAGGCCTCTGATGGAAGAACACAGGATTCAAGTGGAGGGGCTTCTCTGGAAAAACATCAAAAGCAGGGACCCTTCCTCAAGACAAGCCAGAATTAGGACCCAGGACTCGCGTGCAAAAGGCTGCAGCATAGTCACCTGTCTGATGAAATTCTGGAAGGTTCGTCATTCCAGGGCCACATGACTCACTTGTGTCTATTTTTCCTGCCTGTCTGTCTGTCTCAACACAGGCACATGCACATGCACACACACATACACACACACCTTTGCTATGGAGAAAATAATACAGAAAAAAAGAATGTTTTGGTGACATGTTTTAAGCACGGTTTCAGTCGACTGAAAGCATTTTGCACAAGCCGTGTAAGGGCAGCATTTAGCTCACAGGATTCCAGGACCCCCTGCCCTGCAGGGGCAGGATTTCTGCTCTGCGGAGTGACACGGGGGGAGTGGCTTCTTATGTAAAGCGATGCCTTGCCAGGAGCTCTGGGCACCTGCTTTGTGGACGACCCTGGCAGGCTGACACGCAGTGGACATCGGACACACATCAGTCAGTAGCCCGGGTGTCCTGAGGAAAGAACCAACGGGCAGAGAGAGAGCAGGAGGGAGGGGAGAGCACTGGGCCTCTGTCCCTGCAGAGGGAGCGGCCCTGCAGTCTGTGGCCCACCTGCCTACACAACCTGTCCCAATGCAAACTTGAGCATCCCCCAAAGAACGGGCTCTGCATGGCTCACTGTGCAGACCTGGCCGGGTCCTGCTGAGGAGAGCAGTTCTCGGCAGGGCGCAGCCTCATATGTTTTCCAAATGGAAACCTTTGCTTCAATAAACTGGGTCTCTGAACAAAGACGGAAGCATCTGACCAGTATTTACTCTGCCGCTCCCCTTCCTGCTACTGCCGAGCCTTTGTTCTTCCCTCTGGGCACCAGGAGGAGAGCCAGAGTGGAAGCCCTGAGCTGGGGGTGGGGGGTCCCGGATTCCAGGCCATAAATGCCGGGGCCCAGCTGCTGACACAGCAGTCACTGGTGAAGATGAAAGGCGTGTGACAGAAATGTAACCTGAAAGGGTGGGGAAGGCGGCCTGCACCCCTGACGGGCCCTCCCTGGCTTAATAATGCCTCCCTCCTCTCACCCCCATTGTTAAAGAAATATAACCACATTACTGAAATGGGTACATAGGAAAAAGAAAGAAAATCACCCATACTTTCACTGCCTTCGTACAGTCCCTGATGGCTTATTGGCATAATTTCCTTCTAATCTTTTTTTTTTTGGAGGAGGGGCCAGGTGTGGCAGTTCACTGATATGAATACGGGCCAGTAATCATCACAGATTCTGTGTTATTTCCTGGGTTCTAACCTCCTAGTTCTACCATTTACTGTACTGAATTTTGGGCGAGTGACTCAACTCCTCAGTGCTTCACTTTTTCACTCAGCAAAGTGAAGACAATAATTGTACCTGTCTTACAGGGCTGGTGTAAGCACTGTGAATAATACATGTTAGGTGCTTATGACAGCGTCTGACACATAATCATTTAACTGCTTAACATTCAGTGATCTCTTTAGTGGCTGAAAATCTTCACCAAAAGCTATAGTAATTAAGTAAAATTCTATTGCTAAATGCTGCAGTTGTTTCCAATATTTTCTTATTATTAAAAATAATACACTGAAAATTAAACTTCTTTATGCATAACACTTATTCTATATTCCTTATGTTGTTTTCTTAGGCTAGATTATCGGAAACACAATAAGCAGATCCAAGAGTATAAACATTTTTACGAGTCCTGATTCAGATGGTCAAATAACTCACAAAGTGTTAGGATTTACAATGCTATCAGAAACAAAGAGGATGCCAATTAACGATATACTAGGATATACTAGTACTTGCAGGTAACATGTATTATTATGCAAAAATCAGGGGCAATCATTTATGGGCTTACAATCCTAGCTGAATATATGAAATTTGCTTACTTATTGTTTTGTTCCAAGAACAACAGGAGCTTCAAAATTCCTACTTTGGGGGTGTTTGCTCCATCCTCCGATGTGGGGTCTGTGCTGGCCCCGGGGTGGGGGGGGGGGAGCCCCAGGACATTTTCCTTCGGTGTGGGAGGGAAGTGGTCGCTACCACAATGAGCTACTCACTTGTGAATAGTGTTGCGTGTGTACAAAGCGTGTCTGCATCCTCTCCTTTGGCCCTCACAGCAGTCCTGCTTTCATTTTAACCACGAGAACCTTAAGGTTCAAAGGCATTTTACGGCAGGCTCACTCACGCCATTCAGACGGAGCAACACAAAGTGGGAAGAACGCAGGTCTGCCCTTTCCAAGGGCAATGCTGCTTCCTCCCAGCGGGCTGGAGGGCAGCCAGGGCAGACGGGAGGAGGTGCTTAAGGGGATGCTGAATCAATGACCTACATGTGGTATAAGACCATGACTGCTGGGTCCCAGCACACAGCGGGGGCCCCAGAGCCAGCCTGACCCAGGGCCGAACCTTGTCTCCACCACTTACAGTCTGAGGAACCCTCAGCAAGTTTCCTTCCCCCTTTCTCTGGCCTTCGGAGGGCTGGGCAGGAGAGGAGAGCCGTTTCTACAGGCGCTTCACAGTGAAACGAAACTTTGCAGATTTCTTCCGGGGAGACTGTCACAGCCCAGCATTACAGACTGGCGAGCATCTCACGTTAGAGGCCAGGGCCGGCCAGGCTCAGCAGCTGGACAGTAACGATCTGCCTGTGGTCATGTCTCAGAGTCACTAACCTGTTCTGTTCGTTACAGTTAGTTTCTCTACAGCAAATGGGGATAGTCACTGAGGATTTCTGACAGATGGGCAGACGCACAGCGAGCAAATGCCGCACATATTGTGGAGTCTGGTACCTTGCAAACCTGAAAGAAGTCATAAACCACGGCAGAATGAAAACTGCATATCTCTGCCCTCAGCATGAGAAAAACCCACTCGATTCTTTTAAGTTGGTTCCTCCTATTTTATGGTCTGGGTTTAGGGCAGCAGAAAATGCCCTTTCTCCTTTGCTTGGGAGACGTCTACTACAAAGCACAGATTCTAAACCCCGATGTCAGTTTCTGTCTCTGGTGGAGAAAGGAAAATCACCTTGCAGTGAGGACTGCCACCTTGTGGCCACACAGGAAATGCCACTAGGAAAAAGATGGCCAATGCTACTGAAGGCTTAACCTGATGCACACTGGAAACCATGTGGCCACTGATATTGTGGCATATTGTGTAATTTATGCTCTTCTAGAAAAGTCTGCATTGTACACATTACTTTCATCGGGCTCCTAATCTGTTCCAAGTTAATTTCTTGTTCTGCTCGGCCATAACGAAGGCTAACTGTCCGTGACACCTCTGCCTGCCTCCGAGGAACTGCAGGGACTCCCTGGAGGTGGGTATGAGACACATCGTTATTTGTTCATGCGAGTAACTTGAGACAACAGCCGCTGCACAACCAGACTTAGGCTCACTAAATGCCTGTCCACTGTCTGACTCAAAGGTTACCAGCTGATGAGATCATCTAACCTAATGTCACAGGAAGCCATCTGCTCTTTGGCTCAGGCCCTGGGAGGATGACCTGAGCCATAGCTGCCCTGCCATTTGGTTCATGATATGAGCACAAGGCTCAAGCCTGAGATGCAGGCGGGTGACCGGTATCGCCCACCAAATGGTACCATCCTTTTCCACGAGGGTGTTTCACGAGCTGTCACCCCACTCGTCTCCGAGAAAACACCTGGATGAAGGGGGTGAGGATGGGAAAAGGCTTTATAGCAGGCAAAGTGCAGAGCACAGGAAACAGGATTTCGGGGACAGTGCAGGCAGCAGTGGAGGACAGCAGGACTGGAATTCCACAAGAACCATGGACCCCAGGCCTGGGAACAGAGAACCAGGGGAGGGGTGACAGGGCAGCATGGGAGCCAGGGCTGCCTGGAGGCACCACAGACCATGAGGTGAGGAGGGTGTGGCCTCCAGGAGCCCAGACCATGAGGAGGAAGGAACGAGTGCAGGGGGCACGTGGCCTAAGAAGCTATTAGCTGCCACTCCCGTTCTTTCCAATGTGCTTGGACAGCATGGAGTACACACTGTGTGTCCCCTTTAATGCATCCTCCTGGCTCCCAGCTTCCAGCCTTCCCTGCCCCACCCATTCTCCAGGCTGCACGTGGTCGTTTACAATAAGGATTTGAACACAGGGGACCTTTAAATACCTGTGAATGCTCAGCTTCACTCACAGTCAGAGAAATGCAAATCAGAACTCGGAAGAACCATTTTTCAATCCCTCAGATCATCAAAACGATAGATAGCAAGCTGTGATGGAGGGTGGGGGAAAATTGGTCCTCTCATGGTTTGAGCATGTGAATTTAGAAATTCAGCAAGCAAGTGGTAAGAACCTGGGCTCTGTAGTCAGACTGCCTGGATCCAAACCCTCTGCCACTTGGAAGCTAAATGCCCTTGTGCCTCAGATTCCTCATACGTAAAATGGGAGTAATGCTAATAGAACTTACTTCACAGGGTTCCTGTAAGGATTAAATGAGACAGTATACAGAAAGCACTTAGAACAATGCCTAGCGTTTAGGTGGTAAAATGTTAGCTGCCTTTAAGCGCTATGGGGGAAAAGGCCAATTGGACTCAGTCAAAATCTTAACAAGCAACACAACTTCATATAGTGTATCATCTACATATATAAAAGGCTAAGCGACCATCCAACCATCCAACCAGCCAGTAGGTATGACGTGCACTGATCACCAGGGGGCAGACACTCAACGCAGGGGCTGCCGAGCTGCGGTGACTTGGCAGTAATGGTTCTCAGGTGACATGCCCTGGAACCAGAGAGGAGGGAGTCCGATTCCTCTCAGGGCCATGTGATTCCACCTTTGGCTGTGGGTTATTTTTTTGCTGGGGCACTGTCAGCCCTGAATCTGGTTTACTGCTGAGCTGCGGTGACCACAGATGCCCTTTGAGCTGCAGGTGTGGCCTGCTAGGGAGGGACCGTGGGAGGTTGGCTCCAGGGCGTGTCTGGCCCATCTTGCCCAGTCCCACCCCACCGGCCACCTTCTAATTAATTTCCTTTCAATGTGCACGAATTCGTGTACTGGGCCACTAGTACAGAAATAACAGCATAATATATAAAAATAGAAGCACAAGGGGACTCCCTGCAACACTGGTTGAAATAAGAGACTGGGTACAACCAACTGGGTACATAGCAACAGGAAACAAGTAAAATAAATTGTGTCATGTTCTCAAAATGGAATACTATGCAGCCATTAAAAATGAGGCAGCTATGTATATACAAATATGAAACAATCACCAAGATATATTATTACATTTTCAACAAAATAAGGTATAGAATGGTGGGCAATGTATACCACCATTTGTATTTTTTAAAAATAAATATGAATGCATAATTGGTATGCATGTATGTTTTCATGTGCAAAATATTCTTTGAAAGTCTACTCATGAAATCAGTAATAATTGTGTCTTTCAGAGAGAGGATATGGATATTGGAGGATGCTTATATTACCTATTACAAAAAAATAGTTTTCCAGTTGAAAAATGCAATCTGATATGCCATATCTCTGCTTAAATTTCTTCCATTTGCTCTTAGGACTAGAATCCATGTTCCTTAACACAGCCCACAAGGCCCTTCACAGGCCGGCCCCAGCCACCTCTGCAGCTTCAGTTCTCACCAGGCCCTTCCTCAACCTCCATACGTCACACACACTGGCTGTATTCACCCTCATGGTCTTGCTCACGGCCACACTTGTGCAACTGCAGTTACCCTCTACGGCATATCCGCCTTCATTCTCTTTTTGCCTAACTAAATTCTAACTCACCCTCTGGTTCCTTGGAATTACACTGCATTATTCCTGGATCAGGTGGGATGTCCCTACCCTGCTCCCACCTCTATTGCCCTGATGGTAGCACAGTCAAGGGACATGTCCCGAATTCACTTTCCCAGAATGCCTTTGACTACAAGAAGGTTCTAAATACCTTGGCAGACTCTCTTGGTGACTTCTCAGGAGCCGTCTTCCCTCTTCATTGACAACAGAAGCTCAGTGATAATTGGGCAGCACAGTGGCCTGCCCCAGGGGATGAGTCATGGTTGGTGGGAGTCTTGTCATGGTAAAGCAGATTACCTTCGCTAGATATTTGCTCTTCCAGCCTCCTTTGCAGCTAAGGGTGAGCAGGTGACTCAAGTCTAGAAAGAAGTTTCTCTCTCTAATAAAACGAGGGTGGCCCATGAAGCCCTGTGCCTCTGGCCCCATGCTTCCTCCTCTGGATGCTGCCCCAGGAGGTGTGATGTTTACAATTGTGGCAAATAACGTGAGACCCCAAGGGGAAGAGATGACCAATGTCACTGAGCAACTAAGTCAACCCTAACATTGCTACCACCAGAATCCTCCAGAAAAACATTTATATTAAGAACTAAACTCATTCTTTCTGTTTATTGCATAAACTATGACTGGTTGGGTATTCTGTTAACTGCAGCCAAAAGCATTGCATTTCTAACTGCACACCATTAGAGGATAGACAGACTTGAATCCCAGGATCAGTCCACAGAATGAAGGCAAGTGTCCCTGATCAAGGCCAGGAGCAATGCTTTGGGACCTTACAGATCAAGGTGCCCTCTCTGGGCCTACCCTGGTCTGAGGTCTTGTTAAACATTTAGGAGTGAAGCCAAGGTCAAAGTCACCAAGATAAGCAGCCTATGACCTTTTTCTATTCTTAGATTTTGGTAACCTTCACTGTGCTAGAGAAGACTTATTACAAAGACCTTTATAACCATAGGACACACAACCCTCAAAGTGATTCTTCTTCAGGACAGCATGAAAGAAACTGGTTAGTTCACTGGTTTCAACTTTCTCCCACAGTCATACCTTCAGATGGCCCTACCAGGGGAGCTCAGGCCCTCAAAGTTTCTGATATTCTACTTTATGAAATCTTTGACATCTTATTGTCTCAACCCTTTAAGAAAGGAGGCCACGGAGGCGGTGAATCCGAGTCATACTCACAGGGGTCTGAAAGCAGCAGAACAACTGAGTGAGGAAGGGGTGATTGCGGGCTAAGGACAGGATCCTTTTCTCCGTCATTGTGCACTCCACGTCGTCATCTTGCAGGATCACGTCCTTCTTCAGCACCTTCACGGCATAGAGGTCTCCTGTTTCTTTTATTCTTGCAAGCATCACCTGTGGCAAAGTGGTGGGAGGAGCATGAGAACTCTTGCAGTTCTTAGGGTGTGGGCACGCACAGGGCAGAAAGGGAAGGACACATGGGAAATGTGAGTGTGTGTGTACACACACACACACACACACACACACACACATAACATGCTTACTTTAATCCAAACAGTGAAAACCAAGACTCACCTTCCCAAAGCTCCCCTTCCCCAACACTCGGATGAATTCAAAGTTGTCGATACCAAACCGGTTGGAAGAATTACCCTCAACCCCATTTCCTTCTTTGGTGCTCTCCTTTCCCTGTCGTCTTAGAGTTGATCTGGAAACGAGCTTCTGTAAAGAAGAGAAGGAATACATGGAGTCAGAACTCACAGTGTGCGCGTGAAGCATTTATGGGTGGAGAAGATCTTACTTGCAGCTTCAACACTTAATACAACAGGTCGGGTAAGATCAATTGAGCTTGACATGTGATCAGGTTTTGCCATTCAAGACTATCCCCTGATCTGTGCTTACTGTATTTGGGGAAAAAATCATTTAAAAATATACCTAAGCCATAGATTTTCAATTTATGCTCAAGTGGGCACGCATAAAAATGCAACCCCCCACCCCCACCCACCCCCCAAAAAAAACCGCCTTAGTCTGATCCCTCTGGTTTTTTGCAGTGTATTTCTACAGGGTGGTCAGATTCCAAGAGCGCCACCTGGTGTCCACTGCCTACAAAGAGATATCTTCAATAATTGCTTAGAGGATCAAGGGCTCCATATGAGGACTTGAATGAATAAAGCAACATTATTTATACAATATTTTAAATTACATGAGAAATAAAATTCAATGTAAAAACTTGTACAATGAATAAAAGTATGAAGGATAAAATTTTAAATACCTATGATCTCACCAGCCTCCCTCAAAAACCAAAAACGTAAAAGCAATCACACACACATACACACGTCTGCCTTTATACTTGATAATATTTTAAAAATATAATAAAATCGTTTCATAACATATTTTTATTTAACATTTGTCTCGTGTATTTTCCGTATCTTTAAATATCCTCCAAAAAACAAGAGTTGTAAGGGCTCCATTTTGTGCTTGTATCACAATTTATTCACAAATTCCCCTGCTATTAGAAATACAGGTTACCTCCCATTTTTACTAATATAAGTAATACCACAGTCAACAGGGTGAGTAAGAGTCTAACCTACTTCCAAGCGGGCTGCCTGGGTTCCAATCACAGCTCTGCAACCTAACCCAGTGACCTTGGCACAGTTGCCTACCCAGCCTCTCTGTGCCTCAGTTTCCTCTTCTAACAAAGGGGATGTTATGGCACCTGCTACATGAGTTACTATGAGGAGTAAAGGAATACGTGCATACAAAGCACTTAGGTTGGTGCTTTATTATTGAATGTGCTTTATAGGCAACATTCAATAAACATGAGCTGTGTTGTCCTCCTCATCATCATCATTATCATCATGTTCCTCATCATCTATTTTCTTAAGATAATTTTCTGGAAATGGAATTCTTTAAGCCAACGTGTTAATTTTGAAGATCTTTGATACAGAGGCACTTGCCCGCTAGAAAGGTCGACCACCAGCACAATGCATGTCCCAGTCTCCCCACACCAAACCAGAAGTATGGCCCCATCCCAGTGGGATAAGCCCCATCATGGTGAGGGCGCTCCCTAAAGGCAAGGTGACTTGCAGATGTCCACCTTGGGACATCTATGATACAAGTTACCACTAAACAACAGATCAAAAGTCGAACATCCTGGACTTTCTGACCTATTTCGATTTTTTTAAAAAAGCTTATCTGGGGCAACGCCTAAACGATGTTTGCAATAAACAACTGTGCAATAGCCCAAAACGATAAGGATTTTATCTGCTCAACCCAATAAAACAGTGACAGCAAGATATAAAATGGATCATCTTACAAATCCAATTGTTTTAATAATTTCTCCTCCAGATCTCTGATCACACATTTTTCAAAGACAGAAGAATTTCACCCACTTGAATTTCACTTCCTCCACTTCAATACTTCCCCTGGCTGCGTTGGCACTGGCAGAAAGCTCCATGCCAGTGTTTCCCAATCTATTTTTTTAACCCATTCTTCTCTTTTGATAGACTTAAGATTCTCTGCCTCTTTTTAATAGTGTACTATCAAGTAACAGGTAACTTTGGTTTTCTCATTATTAAGTATCAGAATATGAAAGACACTTGGTGGCATATGACAGGTGGCCGCATGGTCTATCTTATTCCCGTCGTATCTTAGAAGCTCTGGTTGAGGCTGAGATCTTTCATCTGTGCCCTTCAGGAGCAGCTGTCCTGGGCATTAGATACCCCCCGCCCCCCCCCCGCCCTCCCGTGGTATTAGCATCCTGCCTGTCTCTCCACAAGACAGAGACACCGAAGGACTTTGCCAATGCCTTCCTGAAATATCAAGACGTACAACGTTTACCAGGTATCCGTCAGTAAGAAGGAAATGGTGCTTCGCTGACATGTTCTGGATAACCAAGAACCTGACAGGGACTGTACCTCCTTTCCTAAGCACCCAGACACCCTGAGAGTAGCTAAGTCTAGAATTCTACTGAATCGGCCGTCAGTATCAAGCTCTGCCTTTCAAAGATCACAGCCATAGCCACCGCTCCCTCCCAGCTCTCTGCGGACCCCCGGCCAGGAAGGCAGCAATAGGTCGTGGGCCTGGAGAGTGTCCGAGGCTCTAATACAGTGGTTCTCAACCTTCCTAATGCCGTGACCCTGTAATACAGTTCCTCATGTTGTGGTGACCCCCAACCATACAATTATTTTCGTTGCTACTTCATAACTGTAATTTTGCTACTGTTATGAATCGTAATGTAAATATCTGATATGCAGGATGTATTTTCATTGTTACAAATCGAACATAATTAAAGCATAGTGATTAATCACAAAAACAATATGTAATTATATACGTGTTTTCCGATGGTCTTAGGCAGTGATGGCGAACCTTTTGAGCTCGACGTGTCAGCATTTTGGAAAACCCTAACTTAACTCTGGTGCCGTGTCACATATAGAAATTTTTTGATATTTGCAACCATAGTAAAACAAAGACTTATATTTTATATATTTAAATGCCATTTAACAAAGAAAAATCAACCAAAAAAAAATGAGTTTTTACCAGATCACACTCACAGGAAGCTGATTTTTAAAAATCCTTTTTCTGCTTCTTGCTCTATCTGCATGCTCATTATTTCTTGTCATATAATTGTATATAGACTCTGATTCACGGAAAAAAACCTGCTCTTTAAAAATGCAATAAATCTCTTTATTGTGTTTGCTGAGATTAGGGACTTTGATTATGCCACGTGCGCGCCTTCAGGCTTCCCACATCTGAACAACTGAATGCCATCGTGAAAGAAAGCAAATCTCACCGAGGTTGGAGAAATATTTCCGGGTTGGAGGCCCATCCCTGCCAGCGTCTTGGCCAGCTCCACCGCGTTCACGCCGCAGTTCGGGGCCACGTTCGCCTGACACCGGATGTGCACGTTCATTTTACAGACTGCGGGGGAGAGAAGGGAACCACACTCAGAGAGGACCGGGGCAACGTGCGCAGCGAAGGAGAACGCTAGCGACCTGCGCCACGCTGACAGGGGAATTGTATGGGCTGAACAACGCGGCCGCCTTCTCATAAAATTAAACTTAACACTCATAACAAACCCTGGCATTTTCATCTCTTTCTGCTTTGTGCAGAAGCAGAAAGCCTGGCATATTGAAGAATAATACATTTCAAATACATTTTCCTCCCACCGTGACTGGATGAAAGGCGTGCATCTAAATCATGTGTAACAGCTACTGCCGATTTAGCAGCACGATTCAATAGAGATGAGGACGTTCCATCAATTGTCAATTGAGTAACAAGAATCATGCCAACTGACGATGCTTTGCCTTCTCTCTGTCAATAAAAGGTAGCAGCCTACAGGCCACGTGGAGATCGCTGTTCGAACAGGATGGAAATGGTGTTTGGGAGAGAAAAACCTCTAAGTGAAGCTTTCTTTCTGAGTATTGTTGTGGTCAGAGCCCTCGCAGCCTGGGGCCTGCATCCTGTGGGGTGTGGTTCTCAGAGCTCGAAGCCTGCGGTTCTAACTTCTTCATGGGGGTGGGGAGTAGCGGGGGCGGAGCCAGGTTTTTAAAGGTCAGAGTAAATGGCAGTCGGAAGAGGAGAGTGAAGCAAGCTAGACTCCTGTGCAGAGGAAACTGACTTGGGATGACGAAGGGCCTGAGGTTTCACCAGCAGAGAGTTCTGATCCAGCTCCCTCCCGCGGCCTGCTGACGGGAGGGGCCCCGAAGCAGCTGCAAGGAACCCGTTTCCGGGAGGGTTCCTGCATCTCTGGACTGGAGCAGGGATGCAGTTTAGGTTTTGGGGGCCTGGGTTTATGTAATTTAGGGTGCGGTGAGCTTTCAGAGAAAGAACCTCCAGTCGAGTCGAGGGCTCTGGGGGGGTGTCCTTGCAAGGGATGGGCCCTGAGGCCACGCTTTATGAGCTCCATGGGAAGTCCCCCTCTTTCCCTTGAGGAAGCTGCTATGAGGACACACAAGCCTCCAGTGGCCTTTCTAAAGCCGCAGGTGACAATAGAAGCACAAACTGTAAGAGCCAGGCCACTGTAGGTATGCTACCCTCAGGGCCACCAGGGACCAGACCGATGCAGATGAGCCCCACGTGTGGCTCCTGGCTCCGCCTGGCAGCAACAACTACACAAAAGCAGAACACGACTTTCATGTTGGAAACCCACCCCCAAGGGAGACCATCCAGCGCAGGATCAAGCAGGGCCGAAGCCAAAGCTACACATGAACTGTCTTGATTAGATGAAAAAAGTATTATGAAATGGTGTTCTAGAGAGAGAAAAGAATCGCCCTTTTGAGAACAAGTCACCGGTCCCTTTTTGTTGACAGAAGCAGGCTCGGGAAGTCCAGGCAGTCCATGGAAGCTGACCGGATGCCTCCCCTTGTGACTAGGGGTATGTCTCAAGCATCTGGATGAAATTCACACGTATTTCAACAGTGCGCCCATGACAACCAGATTGTCATAGCAACACTCAATGGGAGGTGACTCAAGGCCAAGAGCTCTCCAACCCCTAACTGGACAGGGGTCAGCCCTTATGCCCAGAACTTTGCTGAGTCAAAAGCTTCAAGAGCGTGTTCCACTGGGCACAGTGAGAGAAGCTAAGTGTCCTTCACTCCACCTACCTCTGTCTCTACCGCATACTCCTTGAAGAGACCAGGGCAGCTTGAGTTACATTTACAACTCACCTCCTGCTCATCTCGGTGAGCTCTCCTGCCAGGCCTTACTCACCGCCCAAGCTTCTCTTCTGGGCAACCTCACTCCCTACCCCTTCCATTTCTGATGAAGATCCCATTTTTTTTCCTCTTAAACATTTATTAAAACACACAAGGACGAGTCTATACTCAGCACTAAATGCACGATTGCCAGCTAGCTAGAACATTGAGCTTAACAACTGACTTAGTATTCCGTGGTTAGGAAATCTGTGAATCAAATGTAACTCCCTGCCCATGCCTGACAAGGGATACACAACTATAGAACTACTAAGATGTTAATTGACAAAGGATCTAAAACCATCAGTCCAGGGTCAGATTCTGAACCTATAGAATTCCAAAAGCCTGCATCCTGGTGGCCTCATGAAGAAGTGGGTGCCCAGCAACTCACTTTTACACTGAAGTCCTTGTCGCATTATCCCCCAGAGCAGGGAGCCACAGTGATCGCAGAATGTTGGCACTTTGTAGTTGTGGATGCTGAACTTGTGCGGGATGTTGATTCCGAACCTCTGTTCAGCGATCTGTAAAAAGGAAACAGGGGCCAAGAACTAAAGTCCCACACCAACATCTTTTGTAAAACGTGTAACAGGAGCCTACCAAACGCAGAGTGTTACTATGACACCCGAGCTGGCATATTATTTTACTGCTCAGCCACAAGTAATTACTTGGGCCTTACTGAGCAGACTAAGCACATTTTCTAATGAGAAGGACTGGAAAGAAACGTGTGGCATGGATTAATTAGACTGTTCACCATTCGGGGAGATAAACAGAAATGAAAATTTTCCTTTCATCTTTTATATTCAGGCTGTATTTCTCTCCCTGCCAGTGCCCTCACACCCATATCTATTTCCTAGAACTTTTTAATTAAACAGGTCTTTCATAGAATACATACACTTGCTATCATCACATGTTCTTCCAGATATTGTGTCAAAAGGTGTGTGTGTGGCGGGGGGGAGAAGGTGGCACCCAGAGGACATGGGACCACAGAAGGAATTCATTCCGATGTGACCTTTAAGTGACAGTCAGCCCTTCCTGCCTTTATGTGGCATTTGCATTCCGACCTCTGAGTGCAAAGGTTTAATCTCACATATAAGCACTTCCCGGCCTTTTGGCTAAGGTCAAGTGTAATCTCACTATTTCCAGCAAATATTTAGACTACGCATGGGGTCTACAGTCTATGTCACAATTTAGAGCAACAACAACACATCCACACACCCAAAGAATGAGGCAATTATTACTCCTCTTGCAACTTTTCTCATGAAAGAGAGCACACACTCCTCTATGTGTACTCTTTAGCAATCCTAGTCTGTGGACAATAAAGAACCAGTGAGTTCCAGAGTCAGACATTTCAATGCACCTGTAAATCCACAGCTAACTGTCAGCAACAATCCTGCTTTCTACCTCCAGAGTTTAGAATAATGCCTACCCCAGCTCAATGGGATGCAAGTGGTGCGAGTGAGGGTCACTCATGTACAGATATGCATCCTCCCTGAAATGTTTTGAGAGGCTGGAAGAAGCCAACAGTCACCTTATTTAGGAAGCACAATTTATAGTTAGCAGCATACTCATCACATCATTTCCAACTTGTGTAACCATCACAAAAATTTCATGAGGGGAGCATTGCTCCCATTTTAAAGATGAGGCTGAGAGAGAAGCTAGCTAGCAGAGGACGGTTCTACACTCAAATCCTAGTCATCTGATGCTATACTCACGGATCTTTCTGCTCCTTCAAAGCTCTCTTCAAATTAGAAGAACTGAACCCCTCCCGCCTATACGCAGCTGATCACTAAAAGGATCATCTCAAGGTCATCACTAACAGTCATGCTACACAAGTACAGAAAGTACAGATGTACAAATGCCATCAAGTAAAAAGGAGAGGCATTTCAATTCTGATCACACCATTGGCTTCAAGGAATGTGGTAATTGGAGGGAGGGAGAAAAAGAGAAGGAGAGGGAGAAAAAGGAGAGAGAGAAAGATCATGCAGGGACCTAACTGGCAAACTGCTATCCTCTTACCTTTGCATCTACTTTGTTCATATTGTTTTGGCAAGTGCAGGCTGTAACAATTAGATGATGGCAGCGCTTATGGACGACACAGGTGCACACTAGGAAATGAAATCCACAATTAATACATTTATCGAGGCTCACCATCTTGTCAGTGACACTAGTGTCAACAGGGCTGCACCAAGCCAAGGTGCTTATTTGGATGTCCGCCCCACAGGACAGCATCCAGGCCTCTTGTCCTCCCTATTTTCTTTACCAGCATCCTAACTGAGCCTTTGCTCATGCTAAACCACTCTTATTCAAGTCCTGAGCTTGATTCATCCTTCCTGTCTCCATATCCAGAGGAATCTTCTCACAGCATGATTTTAGTTACCTCACCCCTTGAGCTGAACTGTCAATCAATAGCTTTCAAACCTTCCAGCCAGGTTTCAGGGCCCCCAGTCTATCCCAAGCTCACGGGTCATATTTTTTCTAAGGGAGTTCTTTGTTCCAATAAAAACGAAACTCTTGCTCTTCTGGGAGCAAGGCTTCACCCTCCCCTACACTCTCTAGGCCAGCCGTGGGCAAACTACGGCCCGCGGGCCGGATCCGGCCCGTTTGAAATGAATAAAACTAAAAAAAAAAAAAAAAAAAAAAAGACCATATCCTTTTATGTAATGATGTTTACTTTGAATTTATATTAGTTCACACAAACACTCCATCCATGCTTTTGTTCCGGCCCTCCGGTCCAGTTTAAGAACCCATTGTGGCCCTCGAGTCAAAAAGTTTGCCCACCCCTGCTCTAGGCCCTTCACAATCCTATCACCTGACTAAATCTTAGATTTATAACAAGGCACAACTTTTACAAATGTCTCTTCCATGAAAATACACCACCGTGGTTACCCTTCTAGGCTGGAGCCATCTTTCCCTCCTCCAACCTCCTACCTTTAGCCCGCCCCCTCATTTCAAATTGTCCACCTATAGCCTTTAATGCCTTCAGAATTCCCAGCCAGCATGATGCCTTGAACAAAGTAGGCATTCATTAAATATCTGCAGAACAATGCAATCAGTTGTTTGAATATTTAGAACTTTCTGAATAACTTTTTCATTTTCATTTAGACATCTGGCATCGTGCAGATGTAGTCCGGGTTGCCGCTAAAGGATGAACATGTGCAATGAAGCAGTCTGAAAATATGCATAATTTTAAAGATCGTTCAAGACATGTGGGAGCTTTTAGGATTAAATACATAAAGACAGATGACATGTCAACAAATAGAACTACACTTTAAGACCAATATAGCTGTCATCAGATGGAATTCTCAGAAGAACCAGATTGAACCTTCCCAGAGAACTGATCTTTTTATATGAGGGGATCTCAAAACCATCATTCACAAAGAAAATCCTTTATTCTGAGGCATGTTGGCTTCTTTCAGTTAGCTTGGCCAGAGGCTTATCAATTTTATTGATCTTTTCAATGAACCAGGGCACATTCTTCATCCCCAGTGTGGGCTTGATCCCCAGTGTGGGACATGCAGGAGGCAGGCAATCAATGATTCTCTCTCATTGTTGATGTTTCCATCTCTCTCCGCCCCCTCCTTTCCTCTTTCTGAAATCATTCAAAACATATTTTATAAAAACATAGCCAAAATGTAAAAACTAAGGAATTGTACATAATTCTATTGTATGTGTGTGTGGGGGGGTCTCATGTGAGCTTCAGAGAGTTATTGCAATATTAATGGAATACATCCTATTTCCTCTTGCTGTAAACACTTTTTAACATAGGAACAAGATTAAATGTAGTTTTAAAAACATTTTCTTACCTTGGCATTGATAACCCTGTTTCCCAAATACTCCCCTGTTCAAGACAACAGAGAAAAAAAATTACCATCAGTTGAATATTTCAGCAAGAATGCTCCTATAATTACAGTACTTCAAGAACACAAATGTCATCCTCTAGTCTTTGATGAAAAACACATTTTCAGAGAAGAAGCAGGGATATGTGCTTCTTGAGCCCTTGTTTGTTACCACAAGACACAGAGGAAACATGTGATGGATTAGAAGGTTCTAGATCAGCCGTGGGCAAACTCCGGCCCGTTTGAAATGAATAAAACTAAAAAAAAAAAAGACCATACCCTTTTATGTAATGATGTTTACTTTGAATTTATATTAGTTCACACAAACACTCCATCCATGCTTTTGTTCCGGCCCTCCGGTCCAGTTTAAGAACCCATTGTGGCCCTCGAGTCAAAAAGTTTGCCCACCCCTGTTCTAGATGGTAGAAACGAGTGGGTATTGGCAATTCTCATTCCACTGCCTCTACGGCAACCTCCCAAATCCTCCTGAAAACCAACCCTCATCTGTGAGTGTGTCTGAGCCTCAGCCTGAAGTGTTACTGCACTACCTTGCATGGCATTCTCTCTCCCATTATCTCTCCCACATGCAGAGGGTGAAGTAAACAGATGCAGGTACCCATACAAACAGATGAGCCCACCGCAGCTGCCTGACCTGAAGTGCCTTTCTCCCCTCTGCCCACATCACTCCAGAGTCCAGGAGAGCAGAAGTGTGGCCACAATATGCCTACAGCTTTCATCTCTCTCTCCCAAGTATGGGCTCTGGTGGTGGTGATATAATTCTTATTCCAATGAACAAAGACCACATTTTACTAAGCCCACAGGATAGATGATATTAAGAGCAAAGACCCTGAAGCCAGACGACCTGAGTGTGATTTAGGGCAGGTTGTTAATGTCTTTGAGCCATAGTTTGCTTATAAAAAAGGATAATGGTCACAGGAGCTACTTCATAGGGTTATCATGAAAATAAAAAGAGTTGGTAATGAAAAATACTAAGAATAGGGCCTGGCACTTTACTCACTATATAAAAGTTTATTGTATAGCCTGACCAGTGTGGTCAGAGGTTGGGCGTTGAATCATGAATCAGGAGGTCAGGGTTCCATTTCCAGTCAGGGCACATGCTGGGATTTGAGACCCAATCCCCAGTAGGGGGTGTGTAGGAGGCAGCCAATTAATGATTCTCTTTCATCACTGATGTTTGTCTCTCACTCTCCCTTCCTCTCTCTGAAATCAATAAAAACATATATTTTTAAAAAGTTTATTATATAGACAAAATAAAATTATTGACTCTATTTTATAAGTGAGGAGACACTAATGGGTTATATAACTTGTCTCTGTTCACACATCTAGTCGGTGATAATGAATTCCAGAGCTCGTACTTTTAACCATGTATATGTAACACATATACCAATATTGTGTGTGTGTGTGTGTGTGAGAGAGAGAGCAAGAGAGAGAGAGAGAGAGAGAGAGAGAGAGAGAGAGAGGGAGGCAGGCGGACAAGGCTAGTTGGATGGGAGTTAATGTTTCCTTGGTGGAAAAAATTTAGTGAAATTAACAAGTTTCCGTTCAGAACCTTAGTTGAGGTCACAGGTTGTCAGCACAAATGCCTACAGGGCTGGCAGGTCACAGGAAGGAGGGAAGCAGAATGGTGTGAATGGACAGTCACCCTTTGGGTCAGCAAACCACAGGGAGAGGAGGGGTGTCAGCTAACGAGAATGCACAGACTGCTGCAAAGGAGAAAATGGGCTCAAAGGTGCTGCAGCTTTTGATTTTTTCAACAGAAAACGCAACTGGAACTTTTTCCTAAAGACTATAGCTGTGATAGCACATTTGCAGGCCTTTTATCAACATCTAGGTTAGGGCCTTTCATTTAGACAAGACTCTATTCTTGGTTAAAAATGATAGAAATACCAACTAACCTTGGATTATGACTGCTGAAGGGTATAAAATCCAAAGTCATCACACAAAAAAACCCCAACAGAACACAAAGTAACTGAATGATATTCAGAAATTACTCTGAACCAAGTGCCTCTGCCTTAAAAAAAAAAATGACAGAGGTTTGCACAAAAACGTAGCCCTCCATTCATGCTGCAGATATAAAACTGTTTTCTCCTTCTGAGATGGGACTCTTTGGAGCGAAGTCAGGCACCTCTTACCAGATAAACTCCCTGCAGTGAGAGCAGTAGGTGGGCTGCCGCAGGTACGTGGCCATGAACTTGTGTCCATTGATCTGGTGGACTCGCCTTCGCATAGCCCTTTGGCGCTTCCTGGTAAAATGTTTGAAGATTCGGTCTCTCTGGAGAGTGGCTGCAGGATAAAAGAAAGGGGGGAAATGTGTAATGAATCTACCTGCACTTGATGTTTGAGCAAGTTGGATAGTCCAAAATACTCCCTAAATTTTTTCTTCAAGATGCAAAGCACCTCAGACAATCATTATGCTTTTCTAGTGACCTTAAGACTCTTAATTTTTAAGGTTAGACCTATGTGAGCCCTGAGGTTCCCGCTGCCTGGTTACGGCTGGCTTTCTTGGGTCAGTCTCCCTGGCACAGACCACGGGCTTCCCAAGGTTCTGATGCTCCGGCATGGGCAGCAGCCAGGTCTCCTACCCCCGGTCCCGCTGTCTGGGACTCAGTCCATGTAATGGCTGCAACTACTGGCTGGTGAAACAGGGCTTCTCATATTCGGCTTTCATTTTGGGGTCCTTACAAACTGAGGGAACTGCTCACAGCACACTGAGAGAGCTACCCCAAAGCATCAATCCCAACACCACCTCTGCTAACTGGGAATTAGTAGAAATTAACCTGGAATAGGTGCAAAGTTCATTTTCTAACCTCATGTTTTCAAAATAGTGGCCCCTAATTTAAAGACTGAAAACGATGTGCCATCTAAAGACAGTAAGTGATGTTTCCCACATAATTATACTAGAACTTTTCCAAAAATCACAATAGACTTGTGATTAATAAAATAAAAATGACGTCTTCAATACTGCTTTTAAATTCATCACTGATGCAAAGGAAAATTAAGGAATCATCAAGAATAAGTTGCTTATCCATTTTAAACCTGGAAGAAATAGATTTCTATGAAAATACAAATTATCAAAATTCATTGAAGAAGAGCTAAAGAAACCAAGTAGACTAATTTTGGGGGAAGAAATGGAGAAAGTTTTCTAAGGGCTGCCTCTCAAACACCATCCAGGCCCAGATGGTTTCACCAGGGGATTGTTTTACGGCTTCAGGAACAAGATAGTGTTAGTGTTTAAACTGGTTTCAGGAGAGAGGAAGAAGGAAAGAGCCCAATTTTAAAGGAAATTGGGAGACAACACTAGGAATAAAAGATATAATTGATATAGTCTAAGATAACACAGAAAAAAAAAAGAAATCAAGGTTAATAATCACTTTTTATGTCATGGGTCCTTTAGAGAATCCGTGACGCTTATGGATGCCTTATCAAAAAGAAGCTTTCTAATCTAAGAAACTAAGATACATAAGATTGCAAAGAAAATCAAGTATCAAAATATATTTTAAGTGAGATAGAATGATATATGAGCTTCCTCTACAAATTAAATACTTAGTGGCAGACCTGGTCATTATAATAATTTTGAAGCAGTGATATGGATAAACTGCATTTCATAATATCTGTGAAAACTGGAAATAATCTGTGACTTCTATTGTTACAACAGAAGCACTACTAATACCACTGTGGTTTGTTTTTAAGTGGAAGAAAATGCTAATTTATATTATAGGTGAAAAAATTTTTTTCTCATCAAGTTTCTGGACCATCTAAATTCTAATTATGGACCCCAGTAAAAGTAACCCCCTTCTGCTGATATATCAACCTCGCTCATAAGTACTGATGCAGGGGTCTTCCTTACTGAAGTTTGTTTAACTACAAAGTGAATAGAAAAAAAAACACTAAGAAAATATTGCTGAGAATTGTCATGTTATGGGGTCTTTGCTTTCCTATTCTTTTATAATTAGTCCCCAACACAAATATTCCTTTCCACTTAATAACAGCATTTTTTTTCCTGCCCAGCACACACTGGCTTCTCAGTTTATTGGATGTGGTAATGTATGCGACAAACATCTTGATATGTAATATAAACTAACCGCAAAGTAAAGTTGAAAATCTTGCACAAGGTGAAGAATTTTCATGCAGCCTAGGGAAAGTGATGTTTGAGAATCCGCACCCAAAGCCAATGGCAGGTAAAAGGCTCTGGCAGAGGCAGATCAGTTAACAACTGAACAAAAGAAATTTGATACACAATATGACATGATAGGCATTTTAAGAGAGAATAATTTGAATGCCGACATATAAGGAAAGACTCCTGAGAAATAATGCCTCAAACACGTGTTAAAAAGATCCTATTTACAACTGTACTATAAAAATTAAAAATAAAATAGGGAGTATTCTAACATAATAAAATTGTCTGAAAAAATATTTTATTCTAAAAATCAGTGCCTAGAGAAAAATAACAAAATTTGTTCAATATAATACTTTCATCATTTTAGTTTCATTTTCCAAACCCCTTCTTCCACTTCTTAACTATTAACAAAACTTAGTCCTCAGTTTGAAGGATTCATTTTATGTAGACTTTGCCCAGTAGCAATTACACTTAGATAACTGGGAACTTCTATACTATTCAGCATTAACTTAGAAAAACCACGTGACCAAGCGTGAATTTTCCCAGGAGCATAACCATGAGTGTATAAGAAAATATATTATTACAGCTTACTGTAGTATCAGGTGAAAGAAAATAAGTATGATCATTTCAATAGAACTTGAAAAAATAAAAAGAAAAACCCACAACCACAAACCTTTGGAAAAGTAAGATGAGAAGATAAACCAGGAAGTGCTGTCCTCATAGGTTTTTCCAAGGACTGAATGAAATAATGCATTCAAAGTGTTTAGCACAGAACTAGGCACAGGACCCTTGAACAGAATGTGTTTAGGGCATAGACACCCCCTACTCCATGCAGTCAAAAATCCATGTATAACTTTTCACTCCTCCAAAAACTTAACTGCTAACAGCCTACTGTTGACTATAAGTCTTACCAATAATATTAACAGTCAATTAATGTTCTATGTTCTATTTGTTATATACTGTATTCTTACAATAAAGTAAGCTAGAGAAAAAATATTAAGAAAATCATAAGAAAGAGAAAATAGATTTACAGTATTTATTGAAAAAAAATCCACATATTAGTGAACCTCCACAGTTCAAACCTGTGTTGTTCAAGGGCCAACCATCATTTCCTAAAAAATATATATTTCATTGATTTTTTACAGAGAGGAAGGGAGAGGGATAGAGAGGTAGAAACATCAATGAGAGAGAAACATCGATCAGCTGCCTCCTGCACATCTCCTACTGGGGATGTGCCCGCAACCAAGGTACATGCCCTTGACCAGAATCGAACCTGGCTCTATCCACTGAGCCAAACCAGTTGGGGCAACCATCATTTTTTTGGGCATGCATTAGACAATATCTGTTAATGTCTTACATACACATTTCTTTTCATTTAGCAATTTAACTTAATACATTTTTTTCCTATGAAGAATATCAAAAAACAAGAATATACCCTATATACATATAATTGCTACATTCTTTCTAACAGTAAAAATTAGGGTTTACACAAGAATCTCAAAGAATGAAATGCAGAAATAGGCAAAATAAATTAGGCTAAGACACCAATGCCTTCAGAAGGTCTAGCCAAATTTATGCCTGCTTCAGTTTTTTGGGGTGTGTGTGTGTGTGTGTGTGTAAAATCTTCAGCAAGCAATCTAATTGTTTCCATTCTCTGGTTTTGCATCTGTCTAAAGAAGATAAAATAGACCCTTGTTCTCAGCCCTTCACCCCTGTGGCGATAGTGTCACAATCAATATTCCTGAGAGATTCTTACAATTTTAGATAAAGGTTACATAGGAAGGGTCACTCCATTGTACTGCTCTCTTTCACAAAAGCCATTTAGGAACCAAAAAATAAACAGATTTTAAGGTTCCCTTGGGGCAGATGATAAAAATTGGCCCCATGGTATCACCCTATCTAGCTTATGTTATCACCAACCTGAGATCCTAGTGCTGACCAGTACAAAACTTGTATTGAATTACTCAACATATCACATCTAGATGCAAATTAAATTCTCCCTAGGGGTCTAATTACCAAGAATTTATTTATTTAATCCCTTAATACTATAAAGACTGGTTAAAAGGTCAGCTCACTTGCATTTTTAATATTCCATAAATAGAATCCTTTTTCCCCCTCAACAACTATTACCATAGCAATGTCATTCCCTAGGAATTTTCCTGGTGATTTCTTATAGCCAGAAGGACTTGGGAAGAAACTGCTTATAGCTGTAGGCACTCCCTTCATGCCTCTGCCACTGCCTGTCACCCCGCCTGGAATTAACTAGTTCAATTAAACTTACTTTATCTGCCTCAGAGCCTAAGCAGACTCACACAATTCCTGAATCAAGGTGACGTCCCCCCGCCCTTTGTTCCCATAGCAACCTGGGAGTGCACCTCAATCTTCTCTCTTATCTCCACAACACTGGGGGCTGTGTCCCTTTCACCTCTGTATCCCAGGTGCCTCACAAGCACCTCATACATGGCCATTGTAACTAAACATCACTCTTCCCTTTTTCTGTGCATATTCTTTCGCACATGGGCCTCTCTTTGTTTAAAAAGCAAACACACTCACCATGTGCTCTCACACACCTGGGAATTTGTAAGACGTCTGGTCATTTAAGAAACCTATGGCTTTCTCTGACACGGTCCTCTTGGTTGACGTCATGAACAGGAAGAGAGAGCGTTCATACTGAACGATGTTTCCCTGAGTGCAGACTCAACCCTCTTCACAGTGTTCACAGTGTGCAATGTGAGCTTCCTCATCGCTTGCACCTCCTGTTGACTTAGGACTGGGTTAAAAGGACTACAAAGGCTGTTTAATCCGGGTTTGCCCTAAACCAACTCGGGCTTTGAGAACTTTCAGGTCACATGTTAGTTGAACATGTGAGGCAACCCTAACATGCTTTGCAGCCAAAACTTGCATCACGACTTCTGTTTTGCTCCTAAGGCACTCAACGCCTCTAAGTAAATAGGAAGCTGGCTGGGTGCCCCTAGCATGGAAACGCATTCCAGCCGCCAGAGGCACTCGGGCCTGGAGCCCTGACCTGAGTTGGTTTTCACAAGCCATGCCACCAACAGGGTGGAGAACAATTATGTCAGATATAATGAAGATGAACTATTTTGATATAAATTCTGTTTCGTTAAAAAAATGATTGTCATCCCATACATTCTTTTGAAGAACTTTACAATACATGGGATTTGGAGCCACCAAAATACCCCAGGGTATGTTTTTATTGCAAAAGTTTTGCTGGACTTAAACTTGTGTTGCTAACATGAAGCTTTGCGGGGGAGGAATGTCTCTGAAGTCTCTGTAAAACTGCTTTAACTTTATCTAAAAAAAAAATAATAATAAACAACCCACAGTAATAGCATTCTTAAGTCTTTTTGTAGGTCTCTGAACTGAAGGCTTTGCATTCCAGCAGGAGAAGTCTATGCAAGAACTTCTAAAAAATTCTGAAGCACAGATCATAGCCCCTCACTTTCCAATGATGGTGAGCAAATTATATCAGAGAAAGAAAATCTATGACATGGCACTTTTTAATGTACAGAATCACTGATATCCTAATATATAAAAACCCTGGGTCTGTCACAACTGGAGGCTCGACCAACCGGAAGTCAGTCCTGCAGTCAGCGCTGGGTTGCCATGGAGACCCAGCACTGACTGCTGAGGGGACTGCGAATCAGGCCCAGAGAGAGGCCTAAAGAGAGAAGCAGGGTCTGATCCATAGCCTGTGTGGCAACTGTTGATCAGCACTTGCCTCTCTCTCTCTCTCTCTCTCTCCTGGCCAGGCCAGCAGCCGCACCCTCCATTTCTCTCCAGGACTTCACAGGGGCTGCTGATCAGCCCCGCCTTTCTGATCAGTTCCTGTTGATAGGCCCAGAGACACTGAGTGGCATAGAAACCGACCAATCAGAACCAAATCTGGGTCAACTGTGAGGAGCCAATGGCTGCCTAGGAGGCAGAGCTTTTGATGCTGACTGGCATAGAAACCAACCAATCAGAAACAAATTGGCCAGCAGAGGAGGGCAGTTGGCAAGATCAGGCTGTCAGGGGAGGGCAGTTGGGGGCAACCAGGCTTGCAAGGGAGGGCAGTTGGGGGTGAGATCAGGCCAGCAGGGGAGGGCCATTGGGGGTGAGATCAGGCCAGCAGGGGAGGGCAGTTGGGGATGAGATCAGGCCAGCAGGGGAGGGCCATTGGGGGCGAGATCAGGTCAGCAGGGGAGGGCAGTTGGGGCGAGATCAGGCCAGCAGGGGAGAGGAGTTGGGGGCACCAGGCTTGCAAGGGAGAGGAGTTGGGGGTGAGATCAGGCCAGCAGGGGAGGGCAGTTGGGGGCAATCAGGCTGGCAGGGGAGGGCAGTTGGGGGAGAGATCAGGTTGGCAGGGGAGAGCAGTTGGGGGTGAGATCAGGCTGGCAGGGGAGGACAGCTAGGGGTGATCAGGCAGGCAGAGAGGTTAGGGGAGATCAGGAAGGCAGGCAGAGGGGTTAGGGGCAATCAGGCAGGCAGGCAGAGGCAGTTAGGGGCGATCAGGCAGGTGAGTGGTTAGGAGCCAGCGGTCCCAGATTGCGAGACGGATGTCCCCTGTAGGATTGGGCTTAAACCAGAAGTTGGACATCCCCCAAGGGGACCCAATAGGAGAGAGTGCAGGCTGGGCTGAGGGAACCTCCCCCCCCTTTGTGCACAAATTTCATGCACCGGACCTCTACTAAAATGCATAAAGGAAATAACTTGCATTCGGCATCAAATGTGACTAAATTTTAAGTTGAACTTGCTTCATTTCAAAAGCACTGAGGTTTACTCCCCTCTGCGGCTTGTCTTTTAGGGGCCAAGATTGTGGCGGTCAAGGGCACAGGATCCAGAGCCAGACATGAACCCCGCTTCTCCCCATTATAAACTGAGTGACCTTGGGCAAGTGGTTTAATCCCCTATGCTTCAGTTTCCTCACTGGTTGCACATGAAGGGCAAGAGAACCCGCCTCACAGGGCCATTCTGAGGACTTGCTAAAATCTGTAGTGTAATTAGAGAAGCACTTGGCAGGTAGCAACTAAGTGTTACCTATTATAACAGTCGTTAAATCCCTTACTTCCAACTATCATAGAGGTCTAGGAATAGGAAGAATTTTTAATTCAACCACCTCATTGCCTAGAAGAGAAATCAATACCTAGGAAACCATTACCCAGAGAAGTTGAACACCATGCCCAAGGTTCACCCAGCTAGCTAGTGCCAGGATGACAAGTACCCCCCCCACTCTTGTTTTATCCAAAGGCTCTGGGTAACACTGCACTGTACTTTGTCCTTTATTAACATTGGGTCTCCTGGAAAGCAATACGTTTTCTGGTGAGGAAACAGAAACTAACAGGAAGGTTAAGAGAGGTCAAGCAGCCAATGATAGAAGTGGGGACGCCAGACTCTATTTACTATTGTTGAAGCACTGAGTTATGCTATCAAATGTCTTTTTTTCTTCTTCCTGAGATATTGGTTTTATCATCTGTGCACATGGGAGGGAATAACTGTGAGAAAAGCAAACAGGAAAACCTTCGAGTTGACCAGAAGTTAGTAGTCTAAAAAGAACCAGACACCATTATGTTGTTTATGTCTCCAACATATATCCCTGAAAGGGTAATGAGATATGGTAGGGAGATAATTTTGCTTATTGTCATCAAACCCATGAATAAGCAACCATCTGATTACAGAACTGTGTGCATAAAGAATGATGCATAACAATTCCTGCCTGAGACAATAATGATATAAATAGAGAAAGATTAGGACATGCATTAAGCAAATATGTAACTTATATGAGTCTTTACAATAAGTACACACAACTAGGGGGTGAGAGCATTTAGTGGGTGTTGAGTGATGAGAGAATCACAGGAGTGGCATACCCAGTCCTCTGATTAATTAAGAAAGACTTCATAAATGGGCTGAAATTAGCAGCTGCTTGGAAAAGAAGAAAGAAGACTTAGTGAACCAGGAGAGGGGAGGGATCCTGGAATGCGTGCTAGCAACAGTCACAAAGGTTGCAACAAAGGGTGTCGATGTTTTAAAAAGGGCAAGCGAAAGCCCCCCAATGGCACTGAGTAGTACTGACTCTTCTCTGGTTTTTGAGAAGAGCTTAACCACATGATTCATAATAATTTCCAAATTCAGACTAAGTGATTAGACCCATTATATTAAGAGACCTGACTCTACAGGAGCTATACACAGGTGTTTCTCAGGGACCTGGCTCCCTCTGAGGAAGCTCAGCCTACAAATAAATACCTACTACCATGCAAACAAATGAGGATGACCATCATGGGCACAAGCAGGAGAGAAAAATAATGTGTTACCAGACTGACCCTCTTGAATAGGATGCATGGCTCATCACACCATGAAAGCCGATCCCACCCTCACACATCACTCCAACCATCTCTGTCAGCAGAAAGATCAGAACAGAGCCTGGATCCAAGGGACCAAAGTTCCATCAAGAGCCACAGGAAAGGCCTCTCACGCCACTGTTATAAGAAGAGAGCCCCGACCGCCCACTGTCCTCTAATCTTCTTATCTTCTTCACCTCTGGTATGTGAGTCCTGTTCAAAGTACAAACTCTCTCTAGTCCTTGAAGAAAGAGACCTTGGCTCCAACAACATCTGGTTCCTCTCACTACCCTTGCACCCACCCTTCACTGTGTATCCCCAGGCTCTTTGTACATCATTCTTCCGGTCTTTATGGATGCTCATTCATCTCCTCAAAGGTCTCATATGTTCTCTTGGCTTCTAAGAATTGGTTGTACATGGAGGACTCCTAAATCTGTGGCTCTAGCTCTGGTTTCTAACTACTAAACTTATTTCTAAGTAGCTTCTCAGCATCTCTCCAAGATATTCTTAAGTTACCTAAAACTTGACATTTTTAGGCTGAACCTGCTTCCCACTCTTCAACCTACTCTTTCTCCTAGATAATAATACCACTATCATTGGAGTCACCCAGAAAAACACTTAGTGATATCTCCAGATCCTTCTTCTCCACCCACAACCAATCATTAATTTCTACTAAACCTGCCATGATCTGACTGGATCCCTCTTTCCCATGCTCATTGGGTACAGTTAATGCATTCTCTCTCCTCTCATTTGGACTATGTAATAATTTCTAACTAGTCTCCCTACATACTAGTAAGTTTGCTCCCCTCTGCAATCCATCCTTCAGTCATCCAGTTATATTTATGAAATAGGATTGGGTCATGTTATACTCTTAGTAGGCGGCTTCCCTGCAACAGTCTATGTGAGTCTCCTGTATGGAAGTTAGGCTTCCTATAGTTGTCCTATTTGAACCATAGGTAGGTAATAGGGACAGATTTTCCCCAAAGGGTGCTGTTTCCACTGTCTAACATCTGAGGGAAAGTTGAGTCCTCAGAGAGCAAAATGACTTTTAGGGGGGGCCTTGGTCAGGTGACTAGTCTTTCTCCCTGGTCCTCACTCTCTGGAGTCTGAATTTGAGGCTCCAGGAATGAGGTGTCTACAAGGCCCTGCAAAGGCAGACTGAGGTAGGCTAGAAGTAAACCCAGGAACTATGGCACAGAGAATGTTAACTGTCCTTTGTTAAGAGAGACCATCCAGTGCATATTATTCTGTGTACGGTTCACTTTTCACTGTTTAAGCCTAGTTTACATGGTTTAGCCAGGCCTGAGCTCTGCTTCAGAGAGAGCATTAAAGGGGGAGCCACCACCCTCTGGGGGCTATCATGGTGAAGAGAGGGTCCTAGTGAAAAGTGAGACAAGGTCTAGCCACATTGCCTAGGTGCAAGGTCTCCCTGTTGTCAACCTTGGAGGACCAGGGGTCCTTTAATAAAGAAGCCAGGAGATCTTACACTCCTCTACTAAGTCTGTTCAGTAGGTACCCATGTCTCTCAGGATCCCATCTCCTCTCTTTCATCCTGCCATTAGACTGGGCTCCTTTGGGGATCTCAAGAAGTTGGTAGAGCATCCTCAAGGGACAAGGAAACTGGGACATATATCCTCTAGCTCCCATCTGTCATTAGTTGATGGCTGCTTCAGGGGAAGGGGTATTAGTTCTCCCTTATTTCCAGCCTTCCTTTGTGATCTGAGAGAAAATATGAGAAAGGCATCCATGTCATCTGTCATAGAATAACTTTATACTCACCCTGGTCCTGATTTCTTATTTATATTTTGCTACTACATGTATTTCCTAACAAGCTGCTTCAAACTCTTTTTGGAACGAGGTCAAGTATAAATAGAAAATTCTTACAATAATAATCTTCAACTAGTATCGTGCCTACTCCTCTCTCTGCACACATCTTTTAATGACGGAAATTCCCTCTTTTTCCTTAAGATTAAAAACAAGAATCCTACAATTCCCTTTACAAAACTGGTGAGAATTTCTACTCTGTTGTGTGATTCTATAAATATTTAATTTCCCGCCACTGATTTCATCCATCAATAGAACCCCAGCTGCCACTTCTTCATTCTTCCGTTTTTTAGAATGAAATTTAAACATTGCTCAGTGGATCATAACCACCAGCTTTCAGGATGCAGAGGAAACGTGTTTCTGTGCCATCAGACTTGGATTGGGTCATTATCTCACTGTCATCCTCACTACCTGGAAAAGACCTCAAAATGGCATTATCTTTGACTCCAAGCTTACGTTAGAGAAGGTATCTTTATTTTATATGTTTAAAAATGGAAGCATTTTCCAATTATCTGGCTATTTTTCTTTTCTCCTTCATTACTAAGCTTAACTGGGGAGAAATTGTCCCACTCATGCTATCTCCTGCCCTCCCTGACAATAAACCTTTGAACTTAACGTAAGAGAACAATGAGGACATAATATGGTTTCAACTGGCAGAGCAGAGGCAACATGTAAAATGTCACTTTTTGCTCTTTTGTTGTTGTTTTTCACAAAGATGACATATGATCACTATAGAGAAAACTCAAATGACACAGAAAAATTACAAAGAAAAAGTTGCTTTTTTAAAAAGCATCTTAAATCTTCCTATAATTTGAATCACTTCGAATATTTTGGTGAACATGCCAAATATATATATACACTGTATAGCTATACAATTTTACATAAATAGTGTCATACTCTGTGCTATTTTCCCAATATATCTTCCCATAATTTTTAAACATTTTATTTTTTATAACAGTTTTAGGTTTACAATGAAATTGAGGAGGAACAGAGATTTGTCATATACCCTCTTCCCTACACATGTGCAGCCTCTCCCATTATCGTCATCACTCACCAGAATGGTACATTAGCTAGGAAGATGAACCTGCACTGACATATATCACCCAGAGTCTATGGTTTACCTTAGGGTTCTTTCTTGGTGCTGTATATTTTATGGGTTTGGACAAGTGTGAAATTATATAAACCCATCGTTATAATATCATACAGAGTATTTTTACTACTTAAAAATCCTCTGTGCTTTGCCTATTCATCTCCTCCCCCTCCCACATCCTGAAACCATAGAACTTTTTACTGTCTCCATAGTTTTGCCTTTTATGGGTGTCATAAAGTTGGAATCATATAGTAAGTAGCCTTCTCAGATTGGCTTCTTTCACTTACTAATATGCATTTAAGGTTCTTTTTTACTTTTCATGGCTTGATTGTTCATTTCTTTTCAGCGCTGAATAACACTGCATTGTCCAGATGTACTACAGTTTGTTTATCCTTTCACCTCCTGACAAGGATCTTGGTTGCTTCCAAGTTTTGGCAATTATGAAGAAAGCTGCTGTAAACATCTGTGTGCAGGTTTTAGTATGGACATACGTTTTTCACATCTTTTAAAAAGTTGCCATTTCTGTTTTTATATCATTTAATACTAAAGTTACCATTTAACCACCATCTCTTATAAAATAAATATACAGCACGACTAACTTAAAAGTAAACTAATAGCATTAGCATATCATCTCTGTGAAAGTAGAGTTTTCCTATTTGAAATATCTGTATTTTTTTCTCACTCCCTGGAAGCTTAGGGACTGCTCTTTCCACCCCCACCCCAGCTTCCAAATTCAGGTTAGTCTTCCTTCCTCACAAAAAAAAGATTCTTATACAAACAACCTGTCCAACCAAAATCTTTTCCAGATAAACATGTGTTTCCTGCTGAGAACGAAAAGAATCCTGCCCCTGAATTTGGCTAATTCCATTTCCCTTTCCATTTTTTTCTCTTTTCCACTAGTAGATTTCTAAGGTCCCTTCTAAGCTCTCAAGTTCTGATTCTACAATTTTAGAAAAAACCTTGCAGGATATTAGCCACGAGGAATATGATGCCCAATCATTTCCTTCTCCAACTACATGGCTGGAATGAAAGCAATGCTGCCTCCCTCATGTTGCTGATTCAACATGACTTTTAAAACTTCGGCACCACTGCTGGTTGTAAACAGGCTAATTCAAAACCTAATACTGAAGGTAAAATACCTTTATCACATGACCAAATTCCCTGCAACACTGATGAAAGGGCTTTGAACCTCAGCCAAGTTTTTATGATAGTTTAAAAAAAAAAAGGCAAAGAGACAGCTGCTTTAATCAGATGTCATTTATATCATATGGCCACTTCCTGTCAGGGGGCTAACAATTTGGAAGTACATATCTTGGCTACCAGTTAGTATTTTTGTTTGTTTTTTTACAACTGCATTATGCTTTCAATTAAACAGGAACAAAATTATATTTAAAAGAGATGAAGAAATTAAACTTGCTTCTTTTAAAAATAGTGTGAACAAAGCTTTGGTGTTGACCAGTGTTGAAAATTCTGATGAAAAGTAGATTTTGGATTAGCAATGAATCTGGTGTTGTTATCCCTGTGCTACCAGAAAGAGAAAATCCCACTAGTCAAGGACAAATGAATTCTTTTTTCTTAAAATCCATTCAAAGGGCTTTATCACTATGAATAACCCAGTCTACATCCTTGAATATGAGTTCATAGTTTTCTAGGAAAAGCAGATGTATATAATACTCCAAATAGCTGGATACAACTTCTGAAGTATTTAGGACCAGCTCAACACACCACATTAACAAAAATCTGGATATTTTAGTCTAAATTTAGAGGTTTATCATAATTTAGTAAACATGTAGTCTACACAACATTTCAATGAACGGCTAGGGTTCTCACTGAAAAATAAAGAGCAACAGACCTCTCAATTTAATTGAATCCTAAGCTGAATTTCAATTCGCAAATAATTTGGGGACAAGTAGACACTATTTAGTGTCCCCATTTTGGACACTAAATAGCAGGTTCTCTTTTGCCATGGCCTTGGTCACCACATAGGCTCTAAGCCACTCAACCTCTTTCCTCCCTCTCCATCATGTGCTTATTCAACCAACAGGTTTTGAACATTTATTAAGTGCTGAACATTGGGATGGGTTCAATGGTGAAGAAGATACAGTCATGCCCTCAACAACTGAAAGTCTAATGTCGGAGAAAGATTGTAAATGGCCATTATTATGCATAGTGTCAATTTCCATAGGAGTGTGGAAAGGCATGAGCCTTACCAAGGCCTGGGGAATCATGGGTGGCTTCTCTTGAGAAGGACAATAAAGCTACAATTTTCAAAACAAGTGAAGGGGAGGTGGATCAGAAAAAATGGAAAAGAATATTTCAGGAGAAAACTGAATGTACCAATTTCCAGACTTAAGAGAATATAAGGTTCAAGGAACTCCTATATTCACCTTCTCTCCTGGTTACTTTAACGTCTCATAGCTGCCCCATCATCATCAAATACTTATCAAATGTCTACTATTTACTAGGGTCAAGAACAACAAGCAATAGGGTAACAAGAAGATTCTCAAATCATTATTGAAGTACAGGAAGAAATGACTGGACCTCCCGTTTGCTGGTTTCTCTCATTCTTCATTTCACTTCTGTGGATAATGTATATAGTACTACATATGACTGCATATGTATAAAACTTACAAGGAAATATACATATATGAATGCTCAACAATTATTCACTGATATCTGCATGATCAAAAATGTCTGGAGGCCACTAATCTAAATGGGTTTACGTTCTAGTTGGAGAAATAAGCTATAAAGAGATGAAAAGTACCAAGCAGCAAAGCTAAGTGCTATCTGCAGGTGCTGGAGGAGTAAGGGGCAAGGAAAGATTCCTGAGTGCTGGGGTAGTTGTGAAAGGCTCTATGGCAGAAATGGCATTTAACTTAGGTCCTGATGGGAGAATATAACTTAGATCAAGTAGAAAGTTTAGGGAGGACATTCTACCTGCAAAGCATGACATAAACTCAGGTACCTGGGCGTTGGGGAATGATGAGAAAACCCACTTGTCTAATACAACAGGTTCTCACAAAGCAGCAGGACTACAGTGGGAATCCTGGAGAAGACAATGGGGGCAGGACAGACAACATCTTCAGTATCAGGCTAAGAAATTGTACTCTATCTTGCGGACAGTAGGGAACCTGGAAAGGTCATGTATTCCTTCTGTGTCATGACAAGCTTTCTCTGGAAATGAAAAAAGCTGAGCTAAATAGTCAGTGAAGTTCCCTTCTAACTTGTAAGAGTCTATGTTACCAGTGAAACCAGCTTTCAAGAATGAGGGCAAGCCTGGCTGGTGTTGCTCAGTGGTTGAGCATTGACCTATCCAGGAGTCATGGTTCGATTCCCAGTCAGGGGACACGCCCAGGTTGTGAACTTGATCCCCAGTGTGGGGCATGCAGGAGGCAGCCGATCAATGATTCTCATCCTTGATGTTTCTATCTCTCTCTCCCTCTCCCTTCCGCTCTGAAATAAATAAAAAATATGTTTTAAAAAAGAAAAAGAATAAGCGCAAAAGAAAGGTATTTCAGGAAACTGAGATAGTTCACTAAATACCGCCATGAAATAAAGGATGCATTTCAAGAAGGAGGAAAATGATCCTCAAAGAAAGGTCTGAACTACAGAAGAAAAAGGTGAGTAAAATCATTATAAACATAACGGTAAAAACTAACAAACAATGATGGAATAAGTAATAATGTCTAGTTAGTGGTGCTTCAAAAGAAAAATAAGAGGACATCTATGATACCAACCAATTGCACATGAGTCACAAGGAAGGTGACTAGAGTTATAGCATCCTAAGATCCTTGTTTGCCCAGTAGGAGGATAGAGTAGTGACTAACTTCAGAATCTGTTACAGAGACATGTTAAAATTCCAAGGATAGCCACTTAAAAAAAAAAGATTTTATCACCCAACTTGGAAGAAAGAGGAAAATGTAGTTGGTAGAGATGGTGATGGGGAGAATCTTAACCAACTTATATATAAAACTACTTGCTGTTTATAAGACAGAAACCTAAAACAGGTGGGGGGAAAAAGAAGAAATTAAAGAATAAAAGATACGACAAATACTAACCAAAAGAAATGCAGTGTCACCACATCAGTGTCAGATTAAACACACCGTAAAAAAAAAAAATAGCATTACTAGAAGTAAAAAGAAATGAGCATATGATGATTAAAGGTTTGTTTCACCAGGAGAATTTAATAATGTACTTGCCTATGTCTAATAGCATAGATTTAACAGAAATGAATAACCAGCATTCACTGATTATATAAACATTGTTCACTGTGGAGCTGAGTAGTATGATAGGATTACGTTCTCTTCTTTATGCATCCATGCTGGACCACTCTAAAGAAAATATTCCAAATTTCAAGCTCAACTACATTCTCTATTCCTTTAGTCCAGCAGTTGTTTAAAATCATATTATGGTTGGCATCTACTTTCCATTCATAGAGATGTGTTTTCATTTCTCTTGGGCAGACATCTAAGAGAGAAATCGTTGCATCCTAGAGTAGATATATATTTTGTCCTGAAAGAAACTGCCTGGCCTTTTTCCCACATGTCTGTGCCATTTTCCACTCCCACCAATAATATGGAGAGTTCTAGTGCTCCACAGTCTCATAAACATTTGGTGTGGTTGTTCTTTTTAATTTTAGCCATTCTAGTGGTATCTTCCTGTGGCTTTAATTTGAATTTCCCCACTGCCTAATAGTGTTCAGGATGTTTTCATGTGCTTATTAATTTTTCTGAGAAAAGTCTGTTCAAATCTTTCACCCATTTTTTAAAAACTGAGTTGTCTTCCATGATTTTCTGGTGGAGACGTTTATTTTGGGAGAGAAGTTAGCAACTGTTTTTCCTGTTGAGAACAGAAACACATGCCTCTACTATCAATTCCATGGAATTCGCCTGAGAACTCTCTGCCCAAGATTGTGTCGAGACTGAAAAAGACAAAGAAGGTTCCGGAAACACTAGGACTCATGTTTACTTTTTATAACAGCTTAGGGAAAGTGGGGGAGGAAGGGAGAAGAAAATCTGGATTTATATGCTTTAAAATTCTATGTATATAGTATTATTCTGGCCAAAAGCAGAGAAAATCACACTTTGGCCAAGTTTTTTTATACCATCTCTAGCTGAGTAACACAATTCAGTTACATTTTAATATTTTAAAATTTTGATAAAATAACCCAAATTACACGCATTCTACTTCATCTCCATTTACAATTCTTAGCACACACGCAGAGATTTTTTTCTGGCCACTTTAGAATGGGTCTTGTTAACATCACTATCAAGTTCATTATTAACTGAATTGCATTTGATTTTAGCAACTGTCACTGCAACTAGTCAAGTATGGCATAGTTCGTGGGGTGTGCAAAAGTAGGTTTACAGTTGTGAGTATGTGAAACACAGAGTTTATTCGTGTATTATTATTATTATTAATTTGTATTTTTTCATATGAACGACTGTAATCCTACTTTTGTCCACCAGTATATTCCAGGATTCCCTGAGGCTCTGCAAGCATCAGCAATGGGTGTGACTGCTCACCTCCTTTTTCGGAATATCATCTTTTTCGAAATAGCATCTTCAGCTATTGTACAGATGGATAAAAAAAAAAAAATCCTCGCCAAAACCGGTTTGGCTCAGTGGATAGAGCGTCGGCCTGCGGACTGAAAGGTCCCGGGTTCGATTCCGGTCAAGGGCATGTACCTGGGTTGCGGGCACATCCCCAGTGGGAGATGTGCAGGAGGCAGCTGATCGATGTTTCTCTCTCATCGATGTTTCTAACTCTCTATCTCTCTCCCTTCCTCTCTGTAAAAAATCAATAAAATATATTTTTAAAAAAATCCTCAAATCCATCTTTGATCAGAAAGATCAAAAACAATGGATGTGAGCATGCCCTCTATCTGTAAACCAGTTCTAAACCTTCACCGTTTGCCCCAGAGAACCAGAGTGCTGATACAGCTCTACAGGTTTCTATTGTAGCTGTTGCGAAAAAGTTACAAATCCGTTCCTCCATGTGACACAGTGATTCTGTGAAAGGCACCTAATAAACGACTGTGTTCTGTCTGGCCCTCAGGTCTACTTTTTCTCAGTTTCATATTTGTATGGGATGAGGAGGTAGCAGCCAGTTTCTCTTGATCTATAAGGAATGAAACTTTTCCTGTTTCCCTCTATTCTCCATGGTAAAACTGACAATCATGGTAAGACTCTATAACAGTAAGAAATCGTTCTCTCTTGCTTTAATTTTGCTTCCTTTAAGAGCTTCTTTTAATCTTTAGGCTTGAAGGTGGAACCCAAGATAAGGGTGTGATGTGAACTGTGACATTCAGAATCCTTTAGACCATCTTTGAAAAAAAAGGAAAAGTTATTACTATTGAAAGTTTGATCCATCTCCACTTCCCCTCCAAAAAGGGGTAATTTTAAAAAGACATTTACAAAACAGACTAACTAGAGCAAACCAAGTATTACTATTAGTATGTTTTATCCTACCTGAAGATATGTTTTTTAATTGATTTTTTTAGAGAGAGAAGAAGGTAGAGGGAGAGAGAGAAACATCAATGTGAGAGAGAAACATTGATCGGTTGCCTCCCATACGTGCCCCAACTGGGGATCAAACCTGCAACCTGAGCATGTGCCCTGTCCAGGAACTGAACCTTCGACCCTTCGGGATACTGGAGGACTCTCCACCAACTGAGCCACATTGTCCAGGGCAAGACAAAATTTTTTTAACTTTTATAGGCAATGACTGAACTCAAAATCAAACCAGTGGGGAATATTTTCTGTGATTAATAGACCCAGAAATTTGCCACTTGCCAAAAATAAGAGCTCCCACTAACACAAATGAAGCATTTTTGTTGTTTACTCTAAGTGCCAGGTTAACGCTCTGTTGATGGAAATAATGTGGCTCAATTCTCAAACAACTCATTTTTGGTAAGGGCTTACAACACACAGTTGTGGTCTCAACTCAGAGAATAAACAGGCTCAGTAATCCTCAGCCTCAGGCTGTAGCCCAGTAACACAGTGGGGATTGGGGAGGAGAGCCGCATGCCTGCTCTGGTGAATGCATGCATTTCCCATTACAACCTGTCTCTCAACCACTCTGGTAAACTGCATTCCTGAAGCAATAACTCATGAGAGATGAAAGAGTCAAATTTCCTCAAACAAAACTTTCCGCATTTTCTTGTAGCTGTACAGAGAACATTCCTCTGTGAACACAAGGACAGGGTACTTTAGCTTCAGACGAAGACAGTAGGTAAAAGACCCTGAAGAGAAACTATTTTTCAACAAGCTATAACCTTCCACTTGAAACTGTGTAAATCGGAGTAATGACAGAAGACTCTTCTTCCAGCATTTGTGGCAAACTCTAAACCAAACAAGAATCTTCATGGGAAACCTCTTAGACTTCCTTGGGGCAAAATTACCATCTAAGACTATAAAGAAAAGATCCTGGATCAAAGGGTTATTAAGAAGTGACACCGCTGATGAAAACATTCCTAACGAGGCTGTCTGCCCAGACTTGTGAACGAGCTAAGAATTTTGTTTCAGCAATGACAGGGTCGGTGTGAACGGAAACCGTGATTCGAGCATGTGTCTGGTAGCTTGAGCGCTGTGTTTTGGATTAATAACAAAAGAAATCATAGTTCTGATATTTAGAAAATGTTTTCATTGAAGGCACTGACGAACACTGCACAACAGGGGATGTGACAACTTCGTGCTGTGTACAGAGGACGGGCAGGGACATGAAAACATTCCTCCATATGAAAAAGCCAATCGAAACTGTCCCAGGATGCACCTGGGTCTGCTTTCCATTGACCTGGAACTCAAGTGTGGCTAAGGCTCTCCAAAAAGAGGCGTGTAGGGTTATTATCTTACATTCAGAAATGCATGACTTTGATGAGGTGAATGAAGTGATGGACAATGTCAACAGACTTTTAAAGAGCTGATGCACCCCAGCCTTTCACTCAGGGTCCTTCCAGGTTAACAAATCTGTGCTCCCCAACTGGTGTCCTGGCCACTCAGGGCCCTTCCTCCTGCCGGACTCTGCCCAGGTCATTCCTCTCACCAGGAATGGCTTCTCACCTTCCCAAAGCCAATCCTCATAAAAGTGCTTTCTCACTGAAGGGTCTGCAGAACCCTCCAGCTAACAGCGCTCTCCCCTTTTCTTCCTCGTTATCTCTGCACAGATCTGATGCTCTTTTGCGCACAACACTGCATTTAGCCTTCGCTTGCTTGTGCATTTTTGCCTTTTACCTCAAGTAGACCAAAGATTTCTTGGCGGCTAGAGCTAAATTTTATAGTTTTGTATCCTCCAGGGATCTGTCATAATTAATGTGTTGCGCCCATTAGTGGTATCCTTGAGAATTTATACTAACAAGCAACTGAAATTTACAAGATGCAAGTTAAAGATCCTTGTTCCCATTTCCTGGACTTTAGGATGCTGGGGTTCAATGGGACTGCCTGCTTCTCAGAAGCCATTGTAATGGGGCAGCTGTGAGGTAGGTATCTGTCAAAGGGCTTGGGCTCAGAGTCATCTGGAAGCTTTAATTTAGATGCCAACACTACGTACATATATAAATTTAGGCAACTTCTTTCATTAAATCCATCATTTTCAGCATAGCAAATCCAGACCAGGCACACTGTTATAAAATAAGGTTTCTAAGTAGGACTAAGAGAAAGTGTGTGGGTATACATGTGTACACATTCATGTACACACATATGCAATGCCCAGGACTCATTAAGCTCACTGTCTATTGTAGTATTTCTACTATGGACAAAAGGGAACACATGCTAACCTGACAAGCTCAGGGAAGGCCTGCATGTCAGTCTTGCAAACTCAGAGACCTAAAGTAACCACAAAGGATGGTCTGAAATTAAACTTTAAGTAAAAGCAGTTATGGTCGGTAGTTACATCCTAGGCTGGTATCTTCACTGACAAAGTCAACCTTTACCTTAACTGAGCCTATCTGTCTCTTTGCATCTATGATAACATATCCTTGAAATGTCTGGGTAACTTATAACTTCCCCTTTTCCCTTTTTCCAGACCCCTTGGGTCACAACCTAATGTGCCTGGGTGCCAGGACAGATAACACAAATTCCTTCATTGTTCTATCATGTTAATTGTTGACTGTTGGCTATCCTGCACCCACCTAAGTATGTGTCTATCATTTTACTTTTTATCCAATTCCAGAGATCCCCCTCCCCCCGGCCTTGCTATCTCCCACCTCTCCAATCTATCACCAATGAATTTCATGTAACACACCTATGTCCCCTCCTTTGATTGCAATGTATAAAAATAGATGAAAAAACCCGCCATTCTCTGGAGCATTACCCCAATCCATAGAGATACTGCTTCCTGGCAATTGTCAACAGTTTGGCTCAAATAAACTCATAAAAATTCTTTACAGGTTTGAATGTTTTTACACTACTTATTAAAAAGCGGAGATTCCCAAACTCTATTTCAAACGAAATCAAAATATCTGGGGTGGGGGCCAATAATCTGCATTTTAAACTCTGAGACCCAGTGGTCTTGCAGGAAGGACACACAGTACGTAGACAGTTAAAATGCAAAAGCAGTTGTTGTCGTATCCCTAGTCTGCACATCCAGGGTGCTATGAGTCCAGAGGAGGGAGCTGGACAGTGTGGGGAGTCTGGAGCCCACGCAGAGGAGGTGATGTCTGAACTGCATCTGAAGCTGGAGCAGGACTGTTTTAGGGAGAGAAGCAGGAAGAACAGAAATACCCAAGTAAGGCCTTTTTGAACAATTCACACCCTGTCAGGCCCCTATTTAAAAACCATTTAATGGTTGCCTTCGGGTCACAGGGGAAAGACTGACTGACTGAATGAATGAACAAATGAATAGAAGTATAAAAGAATGTGCCACATGCAGGCACGTGCAACTGGTTTACTGCTGCTGGAACTACAGTGAGAATAACGGGCCAGTGGGAGATGATATTTAAAAGGAAGGTCAATATCAGAGCTGGACAGGAAGAAGGAGCATGAGCCTTCCCGGATCACAGAAAGGCACTGAGAAGTTTTTGTTATTAGATTCCCTAAATTCTCTCAAGATAAGGCCAAGAGAAAACCTAGGTCATAGGGCTGGTTTGTGATGATTAAACGAGAGAATACATGTAAGAACACTACAGCCCTGGCTGGTGTGGCTGAGCGTCATCCCATGCACTGAGAGGTCATGGGTTTGATTCCCAGTCAGGGCATATGTCCGGGTTGTGGGCTCAATCCCCAGTAGGGGGCGGCAGGAGGCAACCGATCAATGTTTCTCTCTGTATATCTCCCTTCCTCTCTCTCTCTAAAGTCAATAAAAACGTATTTTTCAAAAGAACAATACATACATTATAAAGTATAAACTTAACAATATTACCCTAGCTGGTTTTGCTCAGTGGTTAGAGTGTTGGCCCACGGACTGAAGGGTGGCAGGTTCAATTTTGGTCAAGGGCACATACTTCAGTTGCAGGCTCAATCCCCAGACTGGTAGGGTCTCATGTGGGAGGCAACCAATCGACGTGTCTCTTTCACATCGATGTTTCTCTCTGTCCCTCCCCGTCCCTTCCACTCTCTCTAAAAATCAATGAAAAAAATATCCTCAGGTGAGAATTAACAACAACAAAAATAATATTTTCTATGGCTCCTAGCTATTAAATCCATTCAGTCTTACAGTGTTTAGTTTTTGTGTCCCTATCAGCATTACCTAAAACTGGTTGCATATTTTGGTGACAAAAGGGTAGGGCTCAGGAAATGCAGTCACTTATTAGGGCACTGTGGGGAAGAAAGCATCCTGGGGAATTGCCCCTTTCAGAACAAACCAACTGTATTCCGAGTCACTCATCAAACCCCCCACATGATAATGTCAACTATAAACGAGTACATCCGTGGTAACCTTTGTTGAGCCTCTATTTTCAGTTCAATGGTTTGTATACTTATGATAGCAATGATCCACACCAGAGACTTAAATAAATGAAACTGATTTCACACCTTAAGCCCGGGCTATACATCTTTTCTACAAATACTCTTACAGCTAGCTCCCCCAACTTGGGCCAGAGGGGGATGTGGGGTCTCAGGTTCCCTATTCAAGACATCGCCCCGAGCTCCTCTCCTCCAGCCATGGCAGGGGCAATGGGAGAAAGGAGGGGGACAAAGGAGCATGAAGTGGCTCTTATCAGCCTCTTCCAGGAATTCTAAGCAAACCTCTGCAGGACTCCGGAGGCATTTATGGGAGTGGTGTTTCTCAGAAGGGCTGGAGACCCACAGATGGACATACAGATACAATGAGTCTGTTCACACTTCTGCTCCCAAGTCTAACTGCAATGGTCATGTGATTTTGGGGGGAATAAAACGTTGCTCTAAGTGCCATGCCTCTTCCTACAGCTGAGAGTAACTTACTCAGTGGTATTGTTTTTTATACCAACTGACACCCACATACCTGGGGTACAGTGTCTGCCTGTAGGACAGGCTCCCACAATACTTTCATTAGCCTGGTTAGAGAGGAAACAGTAGGGGTGGCACATGCCAAGCTCCTAGAGTCCCCCATCATTGCTCAGGGTGACAGGGGAGAGGAGGCAACGTCGGGCTTCCTGAACGAGAGGCGTGCGTTCACTCACACATACATGCACAGAAACACATGTTACTCCCTCAGGACAAAGGGCAGAAGTGTAATAATCCATCTGATGATTTCAAACGACTATTGTTAACACTGGGATCCAGCTGGCATCTGGCTGCAAGAGGCTGCAGGCACTGGCCCACCCTCGGAGCCCCCATGAGCAGGGCCAGTTCTGCTGAGTCTCATGGAAGCTGGGGTTCACACAGCCAAGGTGGGCTCTGTTATTGGGCTGAGAGCCATAAGCCTTCAGGTGGCATCTCTGGCAAAACAGGGCAAAATTGGGATAGCCAAACCCTAATGCATAAGGAGTTAGATGAACATCACCCAACCCTCTCTATTCCCTTATTCTACACATCTAAGTACTTGCACAAGTACACCTGCAAACACATACAGAACTGCTCAGTGTACATTTGGGTTCAAAAGACTAATGGGTTTATCTAATTTTAGCTGTTTTGCTATCTTTGTAACCAGTTCCCATGTTCCAGATTTTTTAAACGATACTCCCCTCCCCACCCCCACCCCACCCCATGCCCAGGATGGTGTGTCTGTGTAGCCAGAGCTCCACATCAGTTCCTCAACCACCACCAGTGAGGGAGTGAGGGTTAGGGACCTGGGCAGGAGTTTAATCCCACCTCCAAAGCAAAGGACCCTTCCTTTTTAAAAACCAGTTTTATATACTACTAGAGGCCCAGTGCACGAAATTCGTGCATGGAGGGGGGCGTTCCCTCAGCCCAGCCTGCACCCACCCCAATCGGGGACCCCTTGGGGGATCAGGCAGGCAGAGATGTTAGGGGCGATCAGGCAGGCAGGCAGAGGCGGTCGAACACCCCTCTCACAATCTGGTACTGCTGGCTCCTAACCACTCACCTGCCTGCCTGCCTGATCGCCCCTAACCTCTCTGCCTGCCTGATTGCCCTTAACTGCCTCTGCCTGCCTTCCAGCCTGGTTGTCCCCAACTGCTCTCCCCTGCTGGGCTGATCTCGCCCCTAACTGCTTTCCCCTGCTGGCCAGATTGCTCCTAACTGCCTCTCCCTACCTGATCACCCCTAACTGCCCTCCCCTGCTGGCCTGATCTCAATCCCACCTGCCCTCCCCTGCAGGCCTGATCTTGGCCCCAACTGCCCTCCTCTGCCAGCCAATTTGGTTCTGATTGGTCAGTTTCTATGCCAGTCAGTGTCAAAAGCTCCACCTCCTAGGCAGCCACTGGCTCCTTACATTCACCCATATTTGGTTCTGATTGGTCAGTTCCTATGCCAGTCAGTGTCTCTGGGCCTATCAACAGGGCTCGATCAGAAAGGCAGGGCTGATCAGCAGCCCCTGTGGAGGCCTGGAAAGAAATGGAGGTGCGGCTGTTGGCCAGGCTGGGAGAGAAAGAGAGGCAAGTTCTGATCAATGGCTGCCACAGAGGCTACAGCTCAGACCCTGCCTCTCTCTCTGCAGGCCTTTCTCTGGGCCTGATCCACAGCCCCCAGGCAGTCAGTGCCGAGTCAGGTGCCCGCAGTGGCCCCAGTCAGTGCTGGGTTACAACCCAGCACTGACTTCCGGTCTGGTCGAGCCTTCGGTCGGTACAACCCTGGCTCTTTATCATATAGATACTAGAGGCCTGGTGCATGACATTTGTGCACTGGGGGGGGGGGGGGGGGGGGGTCGCCTCAACCTGGCCAGTGCCCTCTCTCAGTCTGGGACCCTCACAGTCCGGAACCCTTCGGGGGATGTCAGCCTGCAGGCTTAGGCTCACTCCCCACAGGCCTAAACTGTCAGGCAGACATCTCCCGCGGGTCCTTAGTGCTGCCTTGGAGGCGGGAGAGGCTCCCACCACTGCGCTCTCCAGCCGTGAGCCCAGCTTCTGGCTGAGTGGTACTCCCCCTGTGGGAGCACACTGACCACCAGGGGGCAGCTCCTGCATTGAGCGTCTACCCCCTGCTGGTCAGTGTGCGTCATAGCGACCAGTTGTTCCACCATTTGGTCAATTTGTGTATTAGCCTTTTATTATATAGGATTGCATTGGGTCTCATCAAGGTGATTCTGGCCCCCAGGGGATATTTGGCAATATCTGGGGACATTTTGGGTTGTCGCCACTGGAGTGAGAACTGCAACTGGTATCTAGATTGTAGAGGCCAGGAATGCTGCTGAACATCCTACAACACACAGAACAGCCCCAGGACAAAGATTTCTCAGCTCTGGATAGCCATAGGACTGAAGTTGAGAAACCCTGTGGTATTTGGATTCTGTAGATTTCATTGGGGCGGGGGGGGGGGAGTATTTTGTTGTTTTAAAAATAAATTTGCCGAGACCGGTTTGGCTCGGTGGATAGAGCATTGGCCTGCGGACTGAGGGATCCCGGGTTCGATTCCGGTCAGGGGCATGTACCTTGGTTGCGGGCATATCCCCAGTGGGAGATGTGCAGGAGGCAGCTGGTCGATGTTTCTCTCTCATCAATGTTTCTAGCTCTCTATCTCTCTCCCTTCCTCTCTGTAAAAAATCAATAAAATATATTTTTAAAAATAAATTTGAAAACTTCTGGTCTAGGACACCTGCCTGGACCCAAACTATGGAACAACATGATAAAGACTCTTTTGTATTGAGCTTCAAAGTCCTATGATAGTACAGATTTTTTAAAATGTCCATAATAGGTCTTTTGGAAAATCTCTAGCTGCTATAAAGAGCTGAGACCTTGCCTTTTTTTTTTTTCTTCTATTAAACATGGGGTGGGAATCAAGGTGCTGTAGCCACCTAGCAGGACATAACGCAAGACTCCTACTGAGCTGGCGTAGAATCTAAATGACTCCAACAAAAGTGGGAGATCAGATGGAGGCAGAGGGCTTGTCCTGATGGGAAGCCACGGGTGTTGGCCTCACAGAGATCAACTCCATCTGTCAGGCAGAGAGCCAGACGTTAAATATATTGTTTCTTTTAGGAAGGAAAGTGAACAATGGCCTCTGCATTTGAAACCACCATGGGAATTTAGGAAAGGGCAGAGCATAATTCCCAGGATGGAAAATGGCTCGGGCTTCAGCATTAACATCCTTGCTCTTCTGGGACAGCCTTCAAGAGATTTTCAATCATTGCTGGCGACTCTCTATTTATTAATTCCAATGCAAAACCCAGAGACTAAGTGGTATCTTTTGATGCCAAAAGAATAATTCCGTTTCTGGGGCCAAGGGCAGAAATGCAGCTGCCCAACCTGTCACGAAGGCTTCCTGCTACTCTGAGGTTCCTAAGACATCTCTCAGAAAAAGAAACCAACACCCCGTGCTTAGGCGAGTCCTTCCAGATATAAAGACAGAATCCACATCACACATCACTCTCTCTATAAGCCTAGCTTTATCTTTCATCCCCATCTTCTCTCCAGAGGCCATCAGACCTTCTTCCAGGAGGCGCCCCAGTTCCCTTGTGCATTAGTCATTCTGCGTCATGCTGAACTGTGTGTAGATAACCACCTTCCCATTCAGACTGAGCTTTCTGCAAGCAAGGATGCTGTCACATTCACGTTTTAACAATAGGACCCAAACTAGTACCTGGCACATGAGGGATGTAACATATAATGAATAAGTGAATGGTCTTGACCTGTCAAATACGCAACGGGTTTCCAAGTATGACCTACCCAAATGCTGCACGACTGGCCAAATCCTCCCTCACGCTGTACGTGCAGTTTGCAGTGTGTGGACGTAGCACAGAACTCGCTTCAGTAAACACTGCCAAGGAACAGGATAGAACTGTGCAGATGTTAGATGTTTCTCCAGGAACCATTCCCCAGGTAAAACAATTGCAGGGTGGAGAAATTCAATAAACAGCTGCCTTTGAGGTGGCGAAAGACACACTCTCCCTTTTCAAGTGTAATCAGCAGGTCAGTTGACCTTGCTGCTACCCTTTCAGCGGAGAAACAACCCTGGTGTGGCTTCCTCGTCAGTCCTTCCTTAGAAGCATCCAGAAAAAAAAGCCCTCACACACAAAGGATCTGCAAACACAAACACACTTTCAACCTAGTTGCTTTCACTTAAACTCAAGTTTTGTAAGGTAAAGATTCAACCACTCTATAGGCAGTTTTTCTTTTCATTTACTTTTTTTTTTAAATGAAAACTGGCTATTGGGACCTTTCTCAAGCTGTGGGCTGGACTCCTTATAAGGGAAGATGAATCCACAATGCACCAACTCCTGCCTCAGGTCACAAAATATGTCTAATGTATACACAATTAGTGTTTAAATAGTTTTGTAAATTAAAAAATAAAATTAGAGACGTTACTGAATTTATTAAAATTTGCCATTAAGTATATTATCAGTCCAGCCAAACATGGAGTCTAACTAGGTATATTAGGTGAGACGCTGGGAACTTCAGTGAAGGCCTTTGATAACTGAAAGGGTCAGAATGCATAAAGCCAGCCCATGTAAAGAGTTTCTGCTGCTGAGCTCTACGAACAGCCCTAGAAATAAGGCCTTTTTAGTTAAACTGATAATGAGAGATCAGGAAAGACTGCCAAGAATGGGGGTCCCTAATTGGAGTTCTATTTGGTGAAGAGATCTGGGTGCACACAATAGGAGAAAGCCCTTTCAAAGAAGTCTGCCCTAAAGACAATCTCGCCTCTACAGAGACTGAAGTATCTGTCAACGCTTAATAAAGGGGCCTTAACCCCGTCCTATCCTGGACCCCAGCCCCTCCTTTACAGGTATGGAGGTTACTGAGAAGGGGAAGATAGAATTTCAGGGCCTCCATGGATGGCCCTTATAAATGTTGTAGAGAACGAGGTCCCCTTTAATTGCGTAATTGCAGCAGAACGTTGGGTCAGATTATCCTGTTGTCCCAGGATTTTAGCTGAGGAAAAGGTACTAATTACCTATCATCTGAGTTTGAGAGGCTCCTCCCATCAAGGCTTCCTAGAGACAGGACCTCTAACCCCACCACCAATGCTGCACCACTGCCCCAAAGTCAGAACGTGTCTGAGAAAGGAAGGGGTGTCAGCATGTGGGGGTGTGAGACCATTCCCTTCCCACCTGAAGCTGAGAGAGGGAAGCTCCAAGACGGTGGCTCTCAGGGGGAGAAGAGGGAAGATAGGAAGAAGGGGAGGGGATGTGGGGCCTCAGGACAAGAATTCACCCTCCCTGAAGAGAGGTACAAACTTTCGGTTATAAAATAAGTAAGTCATGAAGATGTCATGTACAGATGAACAAAGGTAGTGTTTATTCAGCCTAAAAAAGGAATAAAATTCTGACACATGCTACAACATGGATGAAATATTGAGGACATTATACCAAGTGAAATAAGCATATAGAAGACAGCCAGAACAGTCAAGTTGATAAAGACAGAAAACAGAATAGTGATTTCCAAGAGCTGGTGGGAGGAGGAATGGGGCTTTATTATTTAATGGGTAGAGTTTTCATTTGGCAAGAGTTCTATTAGGTTTTAAAAGAGTTCTGGAGATGGGTGGTGGTGATGGTTGCACAACAATGCAAATATATTAAATACCACTGAACTGTGCACTTAAAATGGTTAAAATGCTAAATTTTTATAATATATAAATTTTCCACAATTAAAAATAAATTCATAAAACTAAAGAATGTGATGTATGTGTTAATTAACTAGTTGGTGGGAATCCTTTTGCAATGTATGTGTAAGGATCACCACATGTGCAGTTTAAGTATCTTGCGATTTTATTTGTCTTCTGTACCTCAATAAAGCTGTGAAAAAAACCATAAGGTAACAGGAAAGTTATGGCATTAGCCCAATACAGTGTTAAAATATCCACCACCCAGCCCTAGCCGGTTTTGCTCAGTAGTTAGGGCATTGGCCATGGACCAAAGGATCTCAAGTTCGATTCCTCTTAAGGGCATATACCTCGGTTGCAGGCTCGATTCCCAGCCCGGGTCAGGGCACATGCAGACGGCAATCAATTGATGTGTCTCTCTCACATCATTGTTTCTCTCTCTCCCTCCCCTCTCTCTCTCCCTCCTTTCTTTTCTTCCCTCCCTTCCATTCTCTCTGAAAATCAATGGAAAAATATCCTTGGGTGAGTATTAAAAATAAATCCACTACCCAAAGGTAAAGATGATTCCACATAGCATAGTGTAAAGTAAATGTTATTTTTAAAAAATTCTTATAAATATCCAGAGTGAGAATCCTCATTAAACTGATTCCATATCCTCAATCTTTCAAGTGGCCAATCCTCTTCCCTAGCTCTCCTTCTAGCTAGAAATGAAAGTCTGGATGAAACCTCTTCCAAAAATATCACTTCTATGTGATTACATAATGTCAAAGTTGGAGGGGGTGGAGCTCTGCAGATGCTTGTTAAAACGGGAAATGGTAGGAACCACTTCTCTTTCTATCTTCTCTGTCTCACTTTATGCTCTTTCATATCAGCATGTTGGGGTGGGGTACAGATATACACACAGAAGCTAACTTCAAATGGCTTTTGCTTTTATTTGAGAGATGAAACATTTAGGTAGGGGAAATAAGTGGGTTGAAACTTAGGTGTGAGGAGAAGAGGTCGCAATGGCAGAAACTGAGTAAGCATGGGAGTTGATATGGGAGGAAAATGATGACTGGGGTCTGAGTCTGAGGTGTCTGAAAGATATCACGGAACTAGGGCTTATGCGAAGAACTGAGGCTGAAGGTAATAACGGAAAGTCTCCCTGAAGATGACAGATCCTATCAAGATGGATGCATACTTGTAAGATGTTCAAGGAGGAATGTAGGCCCATGAAGGAAACCGAGGAAGGACAAAGATATGGAGGCGGGATCAGAATACTGTAGCAGAGAGGGGTATGTTCCTTCATCATAGTCAACAGTTCATATCCAACAGAACATGGGGATAGAAGAGTGCTAATTGCAAGAATGAATGAGTGCTGAGGTGTGCTCAGCATATGACTGTATACAGAAAGCTGACAGGAGAGAGCTCTGGACTGTAGACACAGAGGCAGGGTAGAAAGCCACAGGGAGAGTGAAATCCCCAGACTCTCACAGGTCCCCAGGGACATGAGTGAGAACAGCAGTGGACTGAACACTGATCCCTGGAGAATACAAACTGAAAGGGATGGAGAGAAGCCCAAAGATACAAAGAAGGAGGAGTCCGGGAGGTATAAGAATGGTCAGCAGACTCCAGAATGTGGAAGTCAAAGAGTGTAAGGGCCCTGAGATAGAGGAAGTGCTGAGCATTTTCCAAGGCAGCAGAGATGTCTAGTACGGTGAGGACTGAAAAATCCTGACTGGATTTGGCAACATGTTCTTGATGACCCATATCAAGAGCTACTTGAGCAGAATGGTGGTGAGGGAAGCCAGAGAGCTAGAGGAGAAAACAGAAGGCAGAGAAGGAAAGGGTGTGTACAAAGTCTACGTTCTAAAGGCATCTGGATGAAAAAGAGGAAACAAATTGGAAAGTAACCAAGAAGGTGCTGAAAAGATGTTTAGGATGAGGAGGCTTAGCTATGTTTACAGATTGGAGAGAGAAACCAAGAAATAGGGAAATGGGGGATTTAGAGGTAGGGAAGCGAGGTCTTGAGAGAGCACAGATGCTCGGCAAAAGCAGACAACTACTGTCTGGGACAGAAGCTAAGGAACAGGATGGGTGGGACAATAGTCAGAGCAGATGTAGTTGAGGGAGGTCACACCTGATGCAATCTTCCTGATCATGTAGGAAGCAGGCCATCTGCTCAGAATGAAGGCACAGGGTACATGGGGGTGTTGAAGAGAATGATGAAGGTTGAGTTGTCACTGAAGAGAATGGGACGAGGAGCTGGAAGTGCTGAGGATCACCACTCACAAGAGAGGGCACAGATTTGTGGCAGTCATTTGAGGCTCTCAAAAGGACAGTAAACGGAACAAAATACAGCAGCAAGGTCACAGTGGTGTCTGAATAAAGAGGTGTCTGAACAAAAGAGGCTCAGAGGCTGAGGAGAAAGTGGGTGGTGAAGAGCAGATACAGAATATTTGTCAAGATAGTTGGCCATAAAAGGGGAAAAACAGACAGTAGTTGAGGTTCCGGTGAAGAATTACTTTCCATCCACATCACCAAAGGAAAACCAATCAGGGGAGAGTAAGGCACTACACACAGAGTAGTCAGACTAGAGGAGTGAGCAAGCAAAGTATGTTAAGATGCCAGAGAAGATGGATCTGCCCAGGAAAACGGTGTATGTAGCCGCTGTGGCAAAAGAGGCTTCCTTGGCAACTTGCAGAAAGAAAGAAAGGAGATGGCCATCTGAGAGGCAGCGGGGACATAAAGATGGAAGTCATTGCAGGATTTTTCTCAACAGAGTATCAGAACCAGAAATTTGGGTGAGAGAAAAAAAAAAGAAGATTTGCAAGTGTGAAGGTTTTGGAGTTGCTGAAAAGTCAACAAGAACATCACTCGAATTTCTGCTGGGTGCCTGATTATACACCAGCATTCACATGCCAATGGGCCCAGCAGCATTCCTTGTCCCAGGAGCAGCACTGTAGGCTGACTGCTCAGTCTGGCACTGGGATGAAGGAAGGTTAAAGGGTCAACTGACTCTTAGGCATCACCGACTTAGCACTGCAGTGGTGACCCCAGAGTCTGGGTTCGAGAGAACACTGAGTGGAGCAGGAGGGGCTTAGGGATCAGATACATTAGTAGGGGCCAGGTTCAGGTCATGTGGGTTTGGTGGAAGTAACATAAGGATTGAGTAACAACATAAGGAAGTAACATTAGGATTGATTGAAAGGCACACCAGGTTTGGGATCCAATTTGTCTTTTTTTCTTTAATCTTTCATCTCTGGATTTATCTTCTTAAACATATGGAATGGTTATCATAACTGTTTTACTATCTTGTCTGCTAATTCTAACATCTGTGCTAGTTCTGGGACAATTTCAATCGATTGATTTATCTCCCATTATAGGTCATGTGAGAGTGGAACATCAATCGACTGTCTCCCGCACGCCTTCCACCAGGGATCAAGCCTGCAACCTGGGCATATGCCCTGACCAGGAATCAAACTGGCAACCCTTTGGTGCACAGAACAACACCCAACCAACTGAGCCACACCAGCGAGGGCATTTCTGGTGATTTTTTAATGGATGCCACACATTGTGAATTTTACTTGTTGAGTACTGAATAGTTTTGTATTCCTGTAAATATTCTTGAACTTTGTTTGGAGACACAATGCCTGGGTATCAGGCTCGATCCCCAGTAGGGGTCGTGCGGGGGGTGGGGGGTGGTGGCAGCCGATCAATGATTCTCTCCCATCATTGATGTTTCTCTCTCTCTCTCTCCCTCCCTTCCTCTCTCTAAAATTAATAAAAACATATATATATTTTTAAAAAGAGGCTAACCCAAATCCACACAAAATGGATTTTCAGCGCAGGTTTCTCCTTCACATACAACAAACTTGTAATTTTGCCTCCAAAATACACACTGTATTTCAGTTAATAATTAAGTACTGGATTTAAAATGGGTTTTCCCTTGAACATAACACCATCTTTAACTTAAGAAGGAACTGGGTAATGGTTAAGCCCTAAACAAAGCAAGGCAGCAAGCAAACAGACCTTGCCTATGGACTCAAACAAGAGACACCGTGTGATAATACAAAGGCAACCAAGCCTGTAAAATTAAAACCACAAAAGTCAACACACACTTTAATTTATAAATGAGGAACCAATTCAATAAACTAAGGAAATATTTGGGAAAGACCAAAGGCTATAAAAACCTCCACATGGAATGAACCAACTGCAATTTGTGAATAAATAACAAAGCAAACACGCAGAGTTGCTCCATGGTGATGGACAGCACTCGGTCAGGCCAACAGGCTGGTGACGAGACCTAACAAAATCCTGGCCCCAGGAGAACTAGGGGACAGGGGCCTCTGCTGCCTGGCAATGTACAACGTCTGCCCGGGCACTTAAAATTCGACCCTCTACAGACAAGAAAGTAACTGCAGGTTGCACATATGATCTGCTTTTAAAACACACATCCTTTCTGGGACCTGGGAATGTCTTGTAAGCATTAATTAACATTAACATGGCTATAGGAAGAAGGTACTCATTAGACCTGTGCTACAAGAACCAGCCAGCCGTGGGGGCTGGTTTTCAATATGATCCCAAAGAGCAATCTCCTGGACTTACTGCTCCCTGGGTCAAGCTAGGCAGGGGAGTAAACCCCAATTTCCTATTCTGTTGTTCTTCCAAGATTCCTATGGAGCACCCAGAGCAGTGGGGCTGCCCATGAATAGGGCTGGTCTACACACACACACACACACACACACACACACACACACACACACACTATGACCCATGGCACAATTGGCACTCACAAGGAAAGGTAATGCCAGCAGCATCAACCCAAGCATTAGCCAGATCCTCAAGGAGGGACTTGGGACAAGGTGTATAATTGGCTCTGGGGGGCAGATCTAAAAAGAGGGGCAACATATGTTCTCTGTGGGACCCAGCAAGCATGAAACTGGCAAAGCAACACCCCTATAGAGGCAGTAAATCTTTCCCACACCTTCTCTCCCAGCCATGGCATCACGGATGGGGGCTACTACCAAAAGCACATAGGCACACAGATGGGAATGTACCGTGCCCCCTCCCAGAGTGTGACACACACGTGAACTTCAGTTGCTGTCCAGGACTTGAGACAATGACTGAGAAAGGGGGTGTATGTCATCATATTTTCCCCAGTGCCTTTTAGATGATTCACCACAATGTACATGGAAATAAATTGGGTACAAATTTCCTTTCACAACGGGTGGGTGTATCATCTGCATCAGGCCTTAATATAACACTTTGTGGGTGTGTGCATGTATGTATAACCTCATGTCACCTTCACAGCAACCCTGGGGGTAGATGCCACTAGCTCCGTGTTTCACACTTGAGGCAGACATTGTTCAAGGTCACATGGCTAGGAAGTACAGGAAGCAGACACAAGTCTATCTGACCTGAAGCCGATGCCCTCCACCACCACCCTATATCTCCAGCACCATAAGAGATTCTCAAGGGCAATTCCCCAGGGGGGTTCCGCCTGTAGGGTTCTGTTAAGAATGGGATTAATACTAACACCAGAAATTAATTGGGGGGAGAGGGGAGGGATATTCAGGAAGCTGAAGGCATTATCTGAAAGCCTGACTTATTTTCTGGATTAAAAACAAAGAGAGATTTCTCTCCTACCCCTCCCCACCCCCATGAAGCTCCCCATAACAATGAGACTCTGCATGACTCAAAACCAGAAGTGGGAGTGCCGCTGGGGAAAGGTTGGGATGCCGAATGGTGCCAGAGAGGAACCTTTAGGGCATTCAGTGAAGGGAAAGTGTTTTCAGTTGACTCTGGCAAAGAAGTGATCCTTCTTCTTAAAGGACAATTAAAAATGCCCCCGTGGCTACCTCACACTGCCAAGTACACACACTGAACACATACGCAGATTCAGGATTACAAACGGAGAGAGAGAGCCATGAGGTGTGACATCACAGGGAATTCAGACAACAGGGAGTGCTGGGAAAGGGGTGCCCTGGAGAACCCTGCCCTGACTGAAGAGTTCAAGGTGAAGAACTTCTAACCATTGTACTATGCCACATACAAAACAAAGCCAGTCTGTGGGCCATTTCAGCCCACGAGCAGTTTGCATTCCCTGATTAGAGCTGTGTATGTGTGTTTGCGTGTGTGTGTGGGGGGGGTGGGGAGGCAGTGGGGGTAGGGGAGATGGTAAACAGCCAGCCAGCACACAATCGATATTCTGCATATTAGAGACAGCCCATAACGACTGGACTCTGTGCCCTTCAAGCATTCATAGATGCAAAGACCAAAAAGGCAGGAATTAGAGACCACTGGTGAGGGCCTAGAACACATGAGGCAGAGGAGTGGAACAAGACCTGACGGATCACAGGTGCACCTGAGCGGGACTCTGAACCTGTTCCTCCTGCATCCTGCTCAGTGTTCCTGGTGTCCTCACAGGAGCCAGCAGGAGACAACGGCGTCCTACTGAATCGTCACTTAAAATGGATGGTTCCCTCCCAGAGTTAAGCTTCAGTCTTTGCAATGAACCCCTCCTGCAGTCCACTGGTAGAAAGAACCCTCTGCGTATTGTTAGGCACTCCTTTGCCTGGGTGGATCCTAAGAGCATTAGGTAAGACAGCGGTACCCAGACAGGCAGTCCCTTCTACAGAGTGGTATCTGAACACTACCAGTGTGTGTGTGTGTGTGTGTGTGTGTGTGTGTATACACACATATATTTTAAAGGCCGATGCATGAAATTCGTGCAAGGGGCTTGGCCCTCGCAGCCATGGCGGCTGCCCTCAGCCCTTGCAGCCCCTGCTTCATCCAGAAGGTTGTCCAGAAGATCATTCGGCTGTCCAGTCTAATTAGCATATTACGCTTTTATTATTATAGATATATGATTTGCTACACCTTTTCTAAGAAATAAGTGATTCATTTTACCGAGACACCCGACCTCATGTGAATTTTTGTAACCAAAATCCCCATAAAGGTGAGATTGATACAGGTAAGCCAAAGGCTGAAAGCATAAGAAACAGCTGCCAAGGAACAGACTGACCATGTTTAAATTAGGCCCTTCCCTGACATTCCTCCCTGATGAAACCTGTTCCTGCCCACCGTGTGAACGGCTACTGAAATTTCTTTCTAAGAATCAGGTCTGTCCCACAATACAACTTACACAATAAAAATCGGGTGCAGGGTAAAAGTGAAATCGTGCAGCTCATGCAGGTCATGAAATTGACAAGCCGCTACACTCACAGCAAAGCCCTGACTCAGGAAATTGGGGCCGCAGGTCCATCACCAGTGAAATCACCGGTGAAAACGAGACCACCCCTGGCGGAGCCGTGCACAGACTCTGGAAAATTGATGACATTTTCAAATACTTTTGCAAAAATAACCCTTTTTTTCTTTTTCATGAGAGTGCTGAGAAAGTCAGCGTGAAGTGGAAGATGTTATCATACCTTCAAACCAGTCAGAAAAGTCCATACCAAGTTATGTAATCTGTTCTTGGTTTTAATAACGAGCATACTGTAACTCAACCCTTTAAAAACATATATACTACAAAAAAGTGTTGGCTCCCATTGTAACCAGAGTCACATCAAATTGCCTTTTTCTGGTCCTAGTTCCTTCCTCTAAGGGACGGGAAATACCTGTTATGTGTGTCCAGTCCAATAGCGGAGAGGCAGTATAGCCAACATTCCTATCCTGAATTTACTCCTTTCAAGCCTGGTTTGAGTCCAGCATTAGCAGGGAAGGTTTGACACGGTGGCAAGGGCCTTAGCCTCCGAGTCTCATTTTCTCCTCCTAAAAGTGCAAAAACGTAACCTGGCCTCCCTGTGTCCCAGCCTTTCTAATGACTCTTCAAAGAAGCCATTTGGGGTTTTGTCAATTCTTAAAAGACAACACCAAAGTGATACACTCTGCTTTGCAGGTTGTTGTTTTTTCTGTGTTTTCTTCAACTATCAAACCTCCCAATCACCGAAACTTTCCACTCATCAAATTAGATGTGACTTAGGATACTCAGCGGTGTTCAAACGCAGCCAACCAGCCACAACGCTTCTAAGGAATCTGTTTCCCTGGCCTCTTCCCCAGAGATTCTGGTTCAGGCTGGGGTCTGGCAATCTGTATTGTTCAAAAGTTTCAAGTGATTCCATTGCTCTAGCACAGATCCTCTCTTACCATCTCATGCTTTTTGAAGGCCCTGCTTTTAGTACTTGGCAAATTCCAATCTAAGGACTCAGATAATGGAAGTGTCCTTAACAGGAAGTAGTACTAAGACTCAATAAGATTAACCTCCAGTGTGCCCCGACTGAGCTCCAACCGATTGACTCCTCCAGGTGTTCAGCAGACATGTCGCTGACATTTATTAAAACGTCACAACCATGGTAGTTCCCACCACGTTCAAGAACGGAAGATTCCAGCTCAACCTAAACTTTCTGACTGTGTTTAAGATGGGTGAGGTGCGCAAACAAGGATAATTTCTTAATAACCTGTAACTAGAATGGAATTACGGCTAATTATATTTAGCAGTGCATGGACATGTTATATATCTCCAGACAGACGATTTGAACTTTTAATGCTTATTAAGCTGTGTAATGGATCCTTAATTTAGCTCAGCACAATAAGAAGTCACGATGGAATTCACAGACCTTGGGAAAGTCTTCATGATAAACTTACAATAGTTTGTGTTTTAGCAACGTATATTAAATCATTGTAAATGGGAATAATATTGTGCTCTCCAGGCTCCTAGCCAAAGGGAGAAAAAAGATTATGCTCAATCAGACAAATGGTAACCAGCATCAACTATAGGTGAATTTCACTTACGTAACAAAGGCAAGTTCCTGAAAAGGAAAGTGACATTAACAGGGTGCTGACCCTGTGCCAGCGATGCTGGGCACCTCCCCAGGAGCTCAGGGCTCAGCCGTGGTCCTCTCCCTGCTGCAAACTCACTCACCAACCATGCTCCCCCTTCAGGTCTTTTACTTCTTTTCTCTTCCCCTAGACAACCCTGTGGCTCAAACATTTGCACAGAACACACACACAGCCCTCATCTCTGTCCCCTTAGCCCAGTGGTTGGCAAACTGCGGCTCGCGAGCCACATGCGGCTCTTTGGCCCCTTGAGTGTGGCTCTTCCACAAAATACCATGTGCGGGCGCGCACGTACAGTGCTAATGAAACTTCGTGGCCCATGCGCAGAAGTCGGTATTTTGTGGAAGAGCCACACTGAAGGGGCCAAAGAGCCGCATGTGGCTTGCAGTTTGCCAACCACTGCCTTAGCCTGTCTTATTTTTTCCACAGCATTTATCACTTAACATATTATGTTAATTTGTCTAATTGAACCTCCAGCCACACACCAAATTTTGAGTTCCATGAGAATAAACCAGTGTCATTGTAAATGCATGCATACACACACACACACACACACACACATTCATCATACATACATTACATAATGCCATACATAAGTATTCTGTGTGTGTATACATACAGAGTTCTCTTGATTCCCTGGGCTCTAGTGGTAATAATTTAGAAGTATTGCTCAACCTAGTATATTTTTGTTACTGAATATAAATTCATGGAGGAAGCAACTGAGTTTTTCCAAAACGGTGTGAAAAGTTTACAAAACCTAAGGCAATTCCTGACATACACAAAGAATGTGCCTGCAACCCTAGGGCACTATGCACCCCACACCCCAAACACACCCTCTCAACCTCCTGCAAGGAGTCATCCAGCACTGACGTGAGACCCAGAACAGAAATCTCAGACACCAGGATGAAATCGTGATGCTGAAGAGAAACTGCAGGGGCGAAGGGAAGAAACAGGTCTGCCCACCTCTCTAGCTGTCCACTGATCCAGGGCGTTATTGGAGAAAACCTAACATCACTATAACTAGCCTGAAAACAGAACCTCAGCTGCCTTGTTCATTTGGGGAGGTGCAGGGGGGGTGGGGGCGGGCAGAGAGATCAGGAGTTGCTGGAAGTGAGATTGAAGCATAATGAAAATAGACTCTGAAGCAATTAATTTTTCTATCAAAAAATTAAATCACTTTTGTTTTACCCAAATCTCAGTTCCACCGAGAGACTACCACATTAGTGTCATTTCAATGATATCCTTGAGAAAATTAAGAAAAGTCAGATTCTGCATTTTGCAAGAATTTTGACTTCAAAGGGAGTGCCACACGCAGTCGATCTGCTGATGCTCTGTCCACAGATCTTGCAGCTATTTTTGCGGTTCAGCTTTGAATGCTTATGGCTCTGACCACTTGCTCAGAAGTATTGCCACGACCTCATTCTGCTCAAATAAAGCAAAGGTTTAGCATACAGCGACCAGCAGCAGGCGATCCCTAAACTTAGAAACCACCATCGCTTTGGGTTGTTCTGGTGTTACTTCCTGACCTTCCTCTTTTTATGAGAAAGGCTTATAACAAAAACTGGTTGAGAAAGTACCTTGCACAGTAAAAATGATTAGAGAAAAAGAAAAGCGTTACAGTTTTTAAAAAAAAGGATTACAGTTTCTGTCACCTGTATCACCTGCTGCCTACATAATAATCAGTCCCCAACATGACATACACTGATATTTGTCAGTTCCTTCTCTCTGTGGTCACTAGGATGAAAAATGCTGGATTTCTGGAAGAAAGATAAAAGGAAAGGTCAACCTAAAAATTCTAAAAGTCATTTGGTCTCAGGACCCTTTTATAGTCTTAAAAATTGAGAACTCAAAATTTTGGTTTATGTGGGTTTTTCTCTATTGATATTTGCCATTATTAGAAATTAAAATTGAGGTATTTAATTTTTTCATTTAAAACATTAAGAAATCCATTGTATGTTAACATAAATAACATTTTTATGAAAGATAACTATATTTTCCAAAACAAAAATCTTAATGAGAAGAGTGGTAATTTTTATGATTTTGCAAATCTTTCATCTTAGAGTCAGCTGGATTCTTTTTTATTTATTTTTTTTGTTAATTCCCACTTGAGGATTTTTTCCCATTGATTATTTTCAGAGAGAGTGGAAGGGAAGAGAAGGGAGAGAGAGAAAGAGACATCTCTGTGAGCATCGATTGGTGGCATCCTGTACATGCCCAAATCGAACCTGCAACCCAGGTACAACGCCCTTGACCAGGAATTGAACCTTGGACCCTTTGGTGTTCCGGCTAATACTCTAACTACTGAACAACACTGGCCAAGGCCCAGCTGTATTCTTAATATCTGCTTCTGTATTCAATGTGTTGCAACTTTGTTTTAGTTGAAGTATACGAATAAAATCTAGCCCTAGCTGGTTTGCCTCAACGGTAGAGCATTGGCCCAAGGACTGAAGGGTCCCTGGTTCGATTCTGGTCAAGGGCAGGTACCCCGGCTGCAGCATCCCTGGTCCTGTTCTGGATGCATACAGGAGGCAACCAATCATTATGTCTCTCTCACACCAATGTTTCCCTCTCCCTGTCTCTCCCCTCCCTTCCACTCTCTCTCTTAAAAAAAAAAAAAAAAAAGGAAAAAAATCAATGGAAAAATATTCCCGGGTGAGGATTAACAACAACAACAAAAGAATAAAATCTAGCTTCACACATAGAGTAATTGAAAAAGAGTGTTTTAATAGCTTATAATTATGAGTATTTGTTGATACTACATCAAAACTTAGCAAGTGGTAGCTTCTTAAAAGTTAGTTGCAATGTGGATTCCAAACCCATCATCAATGAGCTTTTCAAACTCTACTACATTAAGTCCATTAGCCTATTTTATTATTTCAATGGACCCTTGACTCATAGATGTTTTTGAAACATCTTGTATGGGTCATTTCGAAAACACAGGCTCGCTGAGTTATGTAGATCTTCCAACCATTGACATATTTCACTATACAGATTAAAATATCACACTGTTCATTAGCATCAACAATAGATGCATTGAGAAAATCTTTGTTAAGCATTGGAAGCTGAAAAGCTAGTAACGGTGGATATAAATTTTCCAAAATGGAAGGGTCCAATTGTATCATTGGCATCAAATAGTCAGAGTTGTTTTCCTTGAAATAACAGACTTGCTACCTTCACCTTTAGGAAAATACCTGACAAGTTGCCAAGTCTCCATAACTATAGTTTGTCATTTTTTTTCAAGTAAAAATGGTGTTACATGGAAAAAATGGCTAGCTCAGCTAACAACTCCATCACACAAGTGTTTTTCCTTGAGACATGATCATTTTTCAGTATGTGGAAGTGCTTTATGCATAGCTCCCACTTTGTCACACAGCATATTATAAAGTAACAGCATTGAAATTGTTTCCTGCTTCATCAAATATATTCTTAAGTGAAATTGTGTTCTTTTCTTCTTTCCCTGCAATTATATGGCAATGAAGATTACACTGGTACACTGATGACTGTACATTTGGTGCCTTAATTGGTTCTAAAGTGTTAGTAGTTTTACCCACCATTCCTTTTGCACCATTGGTGCAAATGTCAACACATTTGAAAAGGCAAACAACATCTTAGTATAATAAGAAAAATAGTTTTGAACTACAGACCTCCTGAAAACATCTCTAGAACCTCCAAAGGTCTGCAGGGCCATACTTTGAGAACCAACTAAATTCTGAACAAAACCATCACTTAAGAGTTTTTTTGTCAATAGTCAATGAAAGTAAGAGAAGTAGTCAGGATGAACTTGGGGTTTAACTAGGCAAATATAGCTGTCATGTCCGAAACAAAACTCATCTATTTAATTTTTAATTTCTTCTGAGTTCTAGCTGAAGGTCTGCATTAAGAAACCCTACTGATGACCGGCAGGTGTGGTTCCGTGGCTGAGCATCGACTCATGAATCCAGAGGTCACGGTTCGATTCCTGGTCAGGGCACATGTGACAGTTGTGGGCTTGATCCCCAGTGAGATCAGGAGGCAGTCAATCGATGTTGATGTTTCTCTCTCATCAATGTTTCTGTCTCTCTCTCCATCTCTCTCTCTCAAATCAATAAAAATATAATTTAAAAAAAAAAAAGAAATCCTACTGACAATTGCAATTAAACCTAAGCAAATCTCAAGCCCACTCCTCCCAGAGCTCTGATCCATGCCTGATATCTGAGAAGGTGGCACCTTTCCCAGGTGAATGTCAACCTTTAGGTTTAAGAAGGAGGGGCCTAAGGGGAGACTTGCAAAAATACATCATCCCCAAAGATGACAACACTCTGTGGTGGGTGGGATTATACCACTGAGCATACAGTATTCTTCCAAGGTAGAACAAAGAGAAAACACAAAAAAAGCATCCCAGAGAGATGGATGGCTTAGAAAGATCTTGGACCTCAGCATCCCCATCTGAGCTTGTGTCTGGGTCTGGCACAGACAGCAGCAAATCAGTGTCTCTGAGCTGCACTCACCACATGCAGACGGAGCACTGCATGAGCCTCGGAAGGTTGTTGTGAGAACAAAGGAAATCCTAGACAGGATTCCATAACCACAAAGAGAGAATCGGTGACCAGCCCAGGAGCCCATCCTGCTACCAGAAGGAAAACAGAACAAGACTGCTGTTGTCATTTGCTGAATTACAGGCCCAGCACAGTCTCTGGTCCTCAGGCGGCTTTAAATAAATGAGCTGGCTGCGGCAGAGAAGAGGAACAAGTGTACTATGACAGGGGACAATTAGCCTCAATCCTTTAAAATGATCGTTTCTTCTTTTTCCCAAGAAACCAAGTCATTTCCCCTTCCCTTAATGCCTCTTTCTCTCTCTCCTATCCTGTCTTAAACCTGGCTATCATTTCCAATGGTAGCCATGAACTGCTTGGACCATAAGGAAAACTGAAGTGGTCACTCATTCCTTGGGCTGAATATATCAAAGGAACATATTTAAAAAATAAAGTAAATTTAAAAATTAAATCAGCAAACTGTCACCAGGCTTGAAACATGAGAAGGGGCACTGGAAATGAACTGCCACCAGAGATTGCTTTCCCCCTGCTCTGTGAGTGTGAGGTACCGTGAGAAACTGTGGGTGCAGTTTTCAAGCAGTGACACGTTTCCTGCGCCTCGGTGCATGTGTGGCCACAACGATTTAGCAGAGAACATAATTATTTGTAGACCAGGGTTTGACGCAGGAAGTCTGAGCTAAAAACTGAGGCAATGGTATCAAAAACAAACCAACCAAAAAAAGGATCAGAATCTTACTCTATGCTCTTATGCCTGCCTTAGCAGAGAGAATGAGCAGATACCAAAGTTCAAGTGCACGTTCCACCTTCTCCCTGGGAGAAACGTGTATCGGCTTCACTAATGCAATAAGACCAGGTGGGCAATGCAAAGTTTGAGCCAAGTTTTCTAGACATGCTGCAAAATCCACAAATGACAGGTGCGTCGTCACGCTGTGTTTTTGTTTGCGTTTTAAGAAATCCCCCCCCCCCCAAAAAAAACCCCCACAAAAACAACAACACAAACTGGTACGGAATATCTTCATGTTTGCCTTGGGAACTAGGGAAAAAAGCACGGGCTCACAGAACGTTTGTCTTACTATCTCCATAAAGATACTTCTACCGTGAATTCTTTTGATTTGCTTTATTCTTTTAGGAAACTATCCTAAACTTTGCAAGTGCAAAGCGTTATGTAATTGTTAGTAGGAGATGAGTACTTGTCATTCATTGTAAGTGGGCACTTGATGCTGGAATGAAGGGAACTGTCTTACTCAGCCCTTCCTACCTGCAGCTTTTGACTCACTGCTTAGTATTCATCTGGAACTTTTAAAAATCTTCCTGAAGTCCGTTAGTCATTTACAATGTTTAACTTGCCTCTTTGTAAGATTTAAAAACTGGGAATTAAGGATAAAATATATACAGACAGGAAAAAAAACAGCTTTAAATTATAAATGAAGATAAATAACAGGGGTTCAACGTTAAAGGATCATTTTGATGTCATAGAGGCAACCCAGATTCTGTGTTTTATCTAGGAAATAGACATGTTTAAAATGTGTAGTTTATTTTTTAAAATTTCACTTCTTAATGAGGACAATTTCCAACATGTGCAAAAGTAAATAGAACAGTACAATAAACCCACATGTCACCCATTTTCAAAAATCAACTCATGGCTAATCTGCCTTTCCATGTGCCCCACAGACAGTGTGGTGTGCTCCCGTGAGGAGGAACATAATGTCTGGTTTGCTCTCTGTGAGCCAACCATTTGAGTTGGAGGTTCCCTGAGTCCAGGCAAAGTTCACTTACACAAACTACATCCTCTTCGAATCGTAAAATCTTACACCATATTTCTTAACAGCATAACAATGCACCAATATCATTTCTGATTTGTTCTCACATGAGGAGATAACATGACCTGACCTCATTTCTGTTGTTTCCCTTCCAATGTATAGCAGCTATGAATTTAGTTCGATGCATTTTTTATCAGTTTCATTTATTTCAGCCTTTTTATTGCCACTCCACTCTTCCAGGTAAAAATTAGTCCAACATAGTGACCACCATAAACAGGGCCAGATTCTGACATTCCCACAGCGTCAAGAGGTTGCCTTAAAATCCAGGTCTGTTTCATCACCATAATAAATTTCAGCTCGATTAGGCGGCAGATCCAGTTGTTTGCTCCAGAAAGGCTTAGCCAGAGTGAAACACACAGTGGCATGAGACAGCGCTTTCAAAATAATAAATCACTTCGATGGTGTCTACTTCAGCAGCAGTGCTTGGGGGAATTCTGCCTCCGATCAAGAGTGATAACACATTTCTCAAAATGAACAATGGTCATGGGTTTCTGATCCAGTTGATAACACAATGCCTTCAGCTCTGTGAGGGATTTCCACAAAGAGTTTGGCTTGTTCTATCATAGCTCAATGGAGAGCCCTCCCCCAGTTTTAGAGCTGTTGTGTCTGTTCTACTGCTAAACCTGCACACAGCGCACTATATACCCAACTTTGAAAATACTACAGTTAACAGCAATGCAAACATTACTTTTCAAAGGGTTTTATGTTCTGTTCTTTAAACTTCACTACAAAACGTTTGATAACAATTTGGAAGAAATTATGCCTTCTGGTGAAATAGTCCCTGGCATGCAGTAAGCACTCAAATATTATTGAATGAGTAATGAATACATTAGCAAGATGGGTGTTAAGTAAACCTTCAACATAGTTTGGTGAGTTTGACAAATCATAATCCATGGCCCAGAGTCCTTAAATGCTAGTGTTCCATAGAGTTCTGCGATTGGTCACCTGGGTTTTCTCTCTAAATCTTTCCACTGGGCGCCTTTACCCATGTGCCTGGCTATCACGGACACCTAGGGCACTATCTTGGGCTCACCTCTCTTGCCAAACGACGGACTCTTATTTTCAATTCCTCCTAGACATGTCCACTTGGGTTTCCACAAGCACCTCAAACTCTACTTGCCTAAAGCTGAATTCATCATCTTCCATCCCTATATTTCTATCCTGGTGAATGATTCCACAAAGTCATCTGAGACTCATCTTCCATATCCCTAACAGCCAATGAACTGACAATTCCTGTTGGTTCCACTACATATACATCTCTCATAGCTGTCCCCTCCTCCCCATCCATACCCACAGATTCCAACTTAACTGAAGCTCTACTAATCTCAAGCTTAGACAACTTTAATGGTCTCTTAACGGCTTTCACACCCTTGTCTCCTCTTATGTTTTAACAACCCCTCCTTGAACCAACTGCTATCAAATCAGATCTTTTTTTTTTTCTGCTTAAAACCCTTCACTGCCCCGCCTCCCCCCCACCCCCTCACCTCAAAGTAGAAATGTATCATCTAACCCGGGACCCTTCTGAGGGCGAGATGGTATTACTCATTGTTACGCTGGTATGGCAGGCAGACTGCCCTGGGCACATGTTCCATGTCTCTGGCCACATCTCCTTGCCACTCCCCCACCTTCGTCACCTCCCCACTACTTTCAGTTTCTGGAACCTGTTCCTGCTCTCTCACCTCTGTGACTTTGTACGAACTAGCTTCCCGTCCTGGCATATTTCTATTTATCATCAAACTTGCTTTGAACTACACCTCCTCTGTGAAGCTCTCACTAAAACCTTCTGCTGATCTGATTCCATATCCCCAAGGGCCAACACCTGGTCTTGGACTTATTCCCACCTGGAGACGTCAGCTCTACACTGCACACCGCTCCCTCCTATGAGCTCCGTCAGGAAAATGTCTCTGTCTTGTTCATTTTATCTCCCCAGCATCCATGATGACTCAAAGGTCTGCGCCCAACAGGCATTTCTTATGTTATTTCTCAGTCATGTCTTATGGTTAAGAAAAACTTTCTGCCTTGGCTGCTGTTTCAGCATAATTAATAAAAGATAAGAATATGAGACAGGATAAAATAAGTAGTTATCAGTAGTTCTAAATGTCAGTCCTATATATCATAGAACACAGCCCCAGTAAGCAATCTCTTTTTTAAAAGAGAGCTTGGGGATTACAGAATCTGAGCTGATGGCAGAACTCTTATAGGAGGCCACGAAAGAAAGACAGGCATAGATATAAGCCCACATTATACTAGTAACTGTCCACTAAATTCCTGAGGTGTCCTATCCTATATAATAAAACCCTAATATGCAAATCAACTGAACTGTGGAATGACCGGTCACTATGACGTGCACTGACCACCAGGGGGCAGATGCTCAATGCAGGAGCTGCCTCTTGGTGGTCAGTGCACTCCCCCCCCCCCAGGGAGAGTGCCGCTCAGCCAGAAGCCGGGCTCACGGCTGATGAGTGCAGCTGCGGGGGCCGGAGCCTCTCCCACCTCTGCAGCAGTGCTAAGGACCCCTCGGTGGACATCCCCTGAGGGGTCCCGGACTGTGAGAGGGCGCAGGCTGGTCTGAGGGACCACCGCCCCCCGCCCCGCAATGCACAAATATCATGCATGCACCAGGCCTCTAGTATGAAATAAAGGTGGTGCCAAAATGAAACAAACATGCTGAATACACATGGGACCCCAGACGGGGGTAGGGAGAATGTACCTTCAGAGTGCACTCTACATTTTGCAAAGCATTTTCTTACACATTATATCACCTGACCTTCGAAACAATCCTGTGAGATAGATTAGATGCATCCTGAGGCTCAACCAACATTTCTTGAGCTCTGACAATCCCTCTGGGATTCCAGGCCAATGTCCCTTTTGTAGCCCCAGACACACCAGGCAGGCCTGACCTCATAGTGCTCTTTATGTAAAGCCCTTCAGCATCCAAAATGGGAACTAGAGCTCCACGTGTTCTATCAGCCAACCTGTCAGTTTATGGCTGGGGATGTTCTAGAGTGGCTGACAGAGTGAAACCAAGCCAGGGACATTCTCACAGTGCCTGGCCCGGGCTGCTGCTACAGCTGCGGCTGGCATGATGGAGGGACCCCATTCCTCCCTCTTCTAACACACACAGAGGAGCCGTCACGTCGTCTGTATTTGAAGAGAAAGCAGTGCTCTAAGGCAGCAGCAGTATGCAAGCTCACAGTGAACTATAGCCTAGGAGCCAAACTGATGAGACAAAGCTCCCACAGAGAGAACAGATCTGAGGTTCTAAAATATATCCCACTCAGAGACGCTATAGCTCCTGAAATTTCAACATTAAAAAAATCTATGTCTTGTGGATAAAACAGCTCTTTTAGTATCTTTTAAAATCTGCAATACACCTAAAAGGGGAGAGGACTAAGATATCAATCACTATAACTTTGGTATGAATTGGTCCATGAATTCACTATCTTCCTTATTCATAACTGTTCCTGGAGAGAGGAGAACACTGAGCATCTTACTGAAGTAAGAGACAGTTAAAGGCAGAGAGCAGGAAAAACTACTTGAACAGGAGGGGGAATTACTAAAGATGAACTCAGCCTGCCTCTCAATTATATCCAGGGTCACCTCTGAAAGAAATACAATTTCAATGACCTGGTAAAAACTCATCCCTAGTAAGATTTGACATTCCTTTCTTTCTATCAATCACTAAAACTGTAATCAATGAATACAATGAGAACATCCAGAAGGATTCTGGTGCCAGTGTTCTGATGTTTCTAGTGTACAATTAAGGAAGAAAGAACCTACCCCTGGCCAGTGGGTTAAATGGTTAGAGCATTGGTCCATGTACTGGGGGGTTGTGGGTTTGATTCCCAGTCAAGGGCATGATCCTGGGTTGCAGGTTCGATGCCTGCCCTGGTCGGGGAGTGTGCGGGAGGTAACCAATTGATGTGTCTCACATCAATGTTTCTTTCTCTCCCCCTCCCTTCCACTCTCTAGAAATCATTGGGGAAAAAATATCCTTGGGTGAGGGTTAACAAAAAAGGGGGGGGAAGAGAGAACCTAAATAAAACTTAGTTCTAGAAAGCTGGTGTAGCTCTAAAAAAAAAAGAAATCATGTAATGACTACAGCATAACCAGATTTGGTCTACCATGCATGGGTTTACTCTGTTGATCCCTTGTAACTTAATGCAGAAAGATACATCAGCACCTAGGAGCTCACCTCTCCTCACTCTTGTCTCACTTCTCACTGCTGGGTTTGCTTATAGACTGACTGTGCCCATGTTCCATACGCTGGGAGAATGTTCTATCAATAGTGCTCTGTAATACTACATTACATTTTATTCAACTGAGCAGTGAGCAGACTATTTTTCTCGCAAGTCCTGTTATGCACAAGACACCAAACGAAACAAAAAGACCTCTGAGCAGGCAGAAGACCCCCAAACTGTAACCTGGATAGTTTTTCATGTTCAAGTATCCTAGGTTCTGCTAATTTCATTATTAGAGCAATGAGATTGTGTGCAACAATTAAGACAACAGATAGAAAAATATTACCATTAAAACAATTCATCTTCATGAATAAGAACGGTTGGCTGAGAGGAGAGAAAACCATTTCTCAAAGAAGATGAATTGTCACCAGCAGCAAAATGTGACAACCAAACAGACAAACCATGGAGTCACATGTTTAAAAATCTTCACCAGGATTTTAATAATGGAGTAGCTTATAAGGAACTACCCTCCAACAACAAAAACAAAATGAAAATCTCTAGAAAATTATTTTTAAACAATTAATTGAAAACTCTGGAGAGCAACCAAAAAAGCAGAAATCAGAGAGAATTTGACACTGGAAGGGAATTTAATGGGGCAAGATATGAATCTGGAGAGTGTGATACTAAGTAGAATACGTGAGGTGGAAAAAGACAAGAACTGTATAATTTCACTCATATGTGGAATATAAAACAAAAAGCAAAAGATGAACAAAACAAAAAATTCACACATATAGATAACATAATGGTGGACAAAGAGGGCAAAAGGAGGTCAAATCCATAGTGACAGAAGGAGACTAGCCTTTGGGTGGTGAGACACAATAGAGTCTCCAGATGTTTTATAAAGTTGTACATCTGAAACTTATATAATGTTATTAACCAATGTTACCCTATAAATTTAATTTAAAAATCCGCATGACAGGCCATTTCCCAAGACTATTCCAGGCTGCACGGGGTAGGATGAATAGACTTCAAACAGAAAGCTACCTCTTCATTGGCTTGAAGAGTGACATGACGAGATTCAGGGCTGCCATGCTAACTGGAAAATGAGCAGAGAAATTCTGAAAGGATGGGCCCACAGAGAAAAGAATTCCCAAACCCATTAACTCCTCAAATCTGTGGTCCTCCTGAACTGTGCATGCGCAAGGGCGGCTCGGAGAGGTCCAGGAAAGAGCAAGAGCTAGAACCCTGAACAAAACGAGCTCAGATTTCAGCTATTTCCCACTTGAAACCCCACCTTTCCACTGAAACCCCAAACTGACTCTACTTTATGAGTAAAGACCATCCCAGGACTATGGAATTTCCCAAAGAACTTAGAAAAAATTAAGACTAAAAATCCTAAAAGCCTTCATAATTTTAAAGTAATAGTAACGTAGCTGTCTGCTAGAAAATAAAGAATAAAGGGGAAAAAACACGTGATCATCTCAATAGATAAGGAAAAAGCATTTGCCAAAATTTAACTCACTCTTGATTAAAAAACAAAAAAACAAAAACAAAAAACTATCAGAAAACTAGGGCCAAAGGAACTTCCCCAATTGTGATAAAGGACATCTACAAAATGCATAGAGCTGATGCCATACTTAATGGGAAGAGACTAAATTCCTTCCTCCCAGGATTGGTTATTAGACCAGGAGATCTGTCCTGGAGGCCTTCAAGCACAATAAAAAACAAAAATGAAATAAAAGCCATAAATATTAGAAAAGAGAAAGAAAACTGTCCTTCTTTATAGACAACATGATTGCTGACAGAGAAAATCCTAAGGTATCTACAAAAAACAATGCAAAAAAAACTAGAACTAACAGATGAATTTTTCAAGGTCACACAATACAAAATCAAGATACAAAAAAATCTTTTTCATTTATATAGGATGGTAATAAACAACTTCAAAATGAAATTTCCATCACTCTGAAAGTTCCCTCGTGACCTTTCCCAGTCAATCCCCTGCTTCCAGAGGCAATAAACAAAATGTTTTGTTTGATTTTTTTCACCAGTAGATAAGTTTTGTCTATTCTGGAAGTTCATTTAAATGGATCTATATAGCACATTCTCTCGTGTGTCTGATACTTCCCCTCAGCATGATTTCAATGAGATCCATTCAAGTCATTTTAAATAACAGTATCCTATTTCTCTTTATTGCTGAGTAGTCCTTCCATTATATAAAAGTAAAACAATTTGTTTAACTCCTCTCCTCTTGATGGACACTTGAGTTTTTCCTGATTTGGGGTATTATGAATAATGCTTCTATGAATTTCTTGTACATGAATTTTTGTAGATATACACTTTCATCTCTCTAGGGCAAAAACCTACCAATGGAATTGTGGGGTAATAGAGTACATAGTACATATACTGTATATCTAACTATATAAGAAACTCTCAAATTGATTTCCAAAGTGGTGTGTTCTTATACTCACTCCCACCAGCAATGTAGGAGAGGTCCAATTATTCCATATCCTCACCAACACTAGGTATGGTCAATCTCTTTAATTTTAGACATTCTGGCGAGTATAAAATAATACCTTCTGATTTTAATTTGCATTTCCCTGATGTTAAAAAATGTTTTCATGTGCTTATTGGGGTGGGTGCAGGTTACAGGGTTGTAGCATTTATCAAAATTCAAACTCTTCACTTCTGATCTGTTCATTTTATTGTATAATAGAGACAAAAGTTACACACACATTTTGACTGTGGGGGGTGGAGATGGGGTGTTGGCACCCCTTAACCCATGTTGCTCAAGGGTCAACTCTATAAATTTTGCCTCAATTAAAAAACAAAAAACAAAACAAAACTGGGGAGTGAGAGCTGGGGGTGGTACCAAGGGAAGAGAAACAGAATCACATCAAGGACAGAACGAGGTATAAGATTATAAGGAAAAGAACACAATGCCTAAATTTTTAACACATTCAGGAGCAAACTGAATATTGGCCCCAAAACAAAACTCTAAAGAACAATTTAATATTCATGAACTAAAACAGACAAAAAACAATTCAGCTAAGATGATGATGAATAAAAACAAAACTCAGCATGTTATATAAAACAGGCGATTGCCAGACTCAGCAAATATATTTAATCTGGCAACTCCAACCAACAGACCATTAGACAACAAAATATCCGCCAGCCTAACTTAAAACAGTGAATTTTTTTTAAAGTGTCTTTTACAAAATGCTCTTTTTATAATTTCCATGATAGAAATTCCTACTGCGTATGAACCAAGATACACATATAGCAGAAACAATCCAAATCTCGTTCTTACCTTCAGTGAAACTCCCTGTTAGGGTTATTACTACAAACACTTTTCCTTCTGGCTCCAGATCCACCTAGAAAGAGAGAAAAAAAAATTGTATATTATATTCTAATTTTAACATACATTTTATGGGCCTCAAATAGTCTTACAGAGAGGGCTAAACGTGCAGAGCACAGCCATAAATCAGACCTAAGTCTTTCATTAAACAGTAGAGGGGCAAGAATCAAGTAAAAACACAAGAAACCATCATGGTTGAAAAGCGAATCTAAAAGTGACAGTTCTTTCGATGTTTCTCTTCTCTTGAATTTTAGTATCTTCCATTTGGGCTCTTCATGATATCAAGAGGCTCCCATAAACTTGGCCATTGTGTCTGAGATGTCCTTATCTTTTGCACCCCATTCTATGAGCAGCATTTTGTTCAACCACATGGTAAGTATAGGGAATAGAGAAATAATGGCAACAGATAAGGTAATGAACAAATGTGACCTGGTCAATTGCTAACCTTTAGTTTTTAGGAAGTAAAACGCATAAGGAGAGGGGTGCCATCTCTGTCTATACACTTCCACCTGAATGTAGGAAATCTCCAGGGAGCACCAGGGAAGGCAGCTCAGAGGTTTTGCATTCTCTACTGTTCCCAGGAGTCTCAACGTGCCTTAAGGTTCTTGCCTATCATTGAGATATCAAGACACACGTTCTGCAAAAGAGACAGCGTCAAGTCTTCTCGGTAGGTCCCATCTTCTGCATGTGCTCCAGCTTCCCAAAGACCTTCACACCGCATGGCCCGGGACGGGGCGGTGCCCTCCACACCTGCTCTTATCACACTAGCCTGGTAGGCAGCCTCTGCCCTCTTCGTGCCAGTGCTAACCTTCAACTACCCATCAACACCTCTAAGCCTGGGATTGTAAGACCCAAGGTTTTTGGACCCAAATACATGAATTTACAATTGTCTTTAAAGAAAAGTCTGTCAGGTTCAGCCCCTTTCTGCTCTTGATCTTTCATCTAAGAGAGGGATAGAGAGATGTAGAGAAGCTGAGTGTGGATACGGATGGCCATTTCTGGTAGAATACGAACTTAAATAAGGGGCTGATCACACGGGATGGTAGAAAGAGCCATGAACTAGATCAGCACAGACGCTAGCCCAGTGGTTCTCAACCTTCTGGCCCTTTAAATACAGTTCCTCATGTTGTGACACAACCATAAAATTATTTTCATTGCTACTTCATAACTGTAATGTTGCTACTGTTATGAATCATCATGTAAATATCTGATATGCAGGATGGTCTTAGGGGACCCCTGTGAAAGGGTCGTTCGACTGCCAAAGGGGTCGCGACCCACAGGTTGAGAACTGCTGCGTCTAGCCGGACAGCCATAGCTGGCTCTGGGCAAGTTCCCTCACCACCCCAAGCTTCACCACTGTCATCTGAATGCCCGTGATGTCATTATTCAGCATGTCTGACATGGCCGCTGTCAGGTTATCTCAAAGAGCATGAGCAGTGCTAACTATTCACTGCACCCATAGATGGCGAAGGCTGGGGGGGAAGCACTGACCTCACCCTCGCTCACCACCACACACTTTTTAACACCACATCCTGATCACATACTTTGCAAAATAAAAGATGCCTATTTTGTACTGACTCAGAAAGCTTGATCTATTCAGCAGCCTATTCGTAAAGTAAACTCTCCCTTTCTCTGCATAAAGTCTGCCATCAATGTGGTTACCACCCCTTAAATCACCCCCGTGTTCAAAATGGCTAGTTGCATTACAACTACTGTTAACTATACCCCCTTAACTACCTTCATACCTCATGCAGTTCTGAAAATAGAGCTCCCTGGAGAGATGACTAAACAGGATGTCAGGCTCTAATTGTCCCACTCTCTGCCTTGACTTGTTTCAAGGCAAAAATATGTTATTCTTAAAAGCCACTCCCTCGTCTTCAATATTAAAGGCCTGGCAGTGCTACACACATTTGACCTCACAAGATAAACTGCTACAGGCACAGATGGAGCTGCTGCCAGCCCCCCAGACGGACAGACTGCCAAGACCCCAGCTCTGTGATTCCCCAGCCCATGGCCAGCCCATAGACTCCCTCCAACATGCTGTCAGGGCTGGCAAGGAAGGCCGCCCCACCCCGACCGTCAGGGCTGCACTGACAGGAGCAGGGCATTCCGCCACTTAGAACCAGGACCTTTCACAAGTAGAACAGGCTTGCTTCCACTTTCTTCTGTTATTGTTGTTTGGTTGGCTGTGTGTGTTGTTTGTGTCCACGTTTTGACCCCTGCCACCATTGTGGAGGAAAGCCAGACTCGAATGCCATCTTCAAGCCTCGTCCATCTACGATCTCTGACCTTAGAACAGCGTTCTACAAACTGCAGGTTGAGACTCACCAATGGGACATGAAAACAATGGAGTGGGTTGCACACCACTGGAATTTTAAGTAGAATAAAATGGAACAGGAAATATGAACCCATCAAGTAGTAAAATAATAATAATAACAATAATGAAGTAATGAAGTACTACGTCAAACCATTTGCAGTTTTGTATGTAAATATAAGATAAGGGTTAACTGGGTTTCAATGTATAAATGTATTCATCCCTGTCACAGAGAAACAATTTGAAAAATGTGGCCTTAGAGGTTATCCGTTTCCTCTACACAGTGCTGATGGGCTATTGGCATCTATTCATAGTGGCTGCTTGGATACCCCCAGTGACAGCCAACTCACTACCCCACAAATGACGCCCTTCATTCCTTTATGTCATAGAAAGATATTTCTCTTACAGCAGAAGTGCAGCCACTAATAGTTTTCACTCACTGACCCCAGTTCTGTCCTCTACAGTTATAGGAGATAGTTTCTCCCCAGCTAGAACATCCATTCCGGTCAAGGGCCTGTAACTCAGTTGTAGGTTCGATCCCCAGCCCAGGTTGAGGCACATGCCAGAGGCAACCAGTTGATGTGTCTCTCTCACATCAATGTTTCTTTCTCTCTCTCCCCAACCTCCTCCTTCCATTGCAGTCTCTCTAAAAATCAATGTAAATAATATCTTTGAGTGAGGATTAAAAAAATAAAAGTAAGACAAGTGGTAGGGAGGGATACAAAAGGGGCACGTCGGTCCCAAGACAATTACATGGAGGAAGAAAACTCTTTCTAACAAATGGTGCTAGGACAACGGGCCTTCCACATGCAAAAGAATGAAGGCAGGCTCCTACCTCATACCATATGTAAACATGGACTCAAAATGGACCACAGATCTAAGTAGAAAAGCTAGAAGTATACAACTCTTAGAAGAAAACACAGAGGCAAATTTTCCTGACCTTGGGGTAGGCGATGGCTTTTTAGATATGACATCAAAATTTCAAATGACAAAAATTTGACAAATTAGACTACATTAAAACTTAAAACGTTTGTGGTAAAAAGCAAACACACAGCCGAGACCGGTTTGGCTCAGTGGATGGAGCGTCGGCCTGCGGACTAGGGGGTCCCGGGTTCGATTCCGGTCAAGGGCATGTGCCTGGGTTGCGGGCGCATCCCCAGTGGGAGATGTGCAGGAGGCAGCTGATCGATGTTTCTCTCTCATCGATGTTTCTGGCTCTCTATCTCTCTCCCTTCCTCTCTGTAAAAAAATCAATAAAATATATTTAAAAAAAAAAAAAAAAAGCAAACACACAGAAAGTGCCTGTACCTCACTGCCCAAATACCCTTTCCAGTGCCACTCTCATCAACATTTCCTGTCAAGCCTTCAGTGGTTTCCCAGTGCCTTTACACTCACTACTCCACCTGGCTTTCTGGGCCACCCGGACACCCCTCTGACTGCCTCCCCACTAATTTATCCAAACCTCATTTTCAAATATCCATTCCATAAAGCTGCTTGTCTAGTCGGGCCCGTCTCCTCACTACCTCATAGCGAAACCGTTGCTCATGCTGTGGTCTCTGCTTGGAAAAACTTTCTCTCTTCACTTCACCTGTTCATTCATTCAAATGTTAATTGAATTACTCCTAGGGTTGGGATCACTGCCAAGGGCTCAGGATGCCCAGAACAGCTCCCTGGGGCTGCAGGTGGACGGGGAACAGCTGCACCTGGCGAAGATGATGCAGCCACGGGAGCTGAATGAAGGAACTTTTGCCAGGAAGGTCTTAACATGCACACTGATCCCCCAGTCTCAAAATCCCTCCCTCAATTATTATCTCACCACTCATCTGTGCCCTTGAACAATTAGATAAAATTTCATATCCTCATAAAATTTTATCTCCTCACCTGCAGTAAGCTTCATTCCAATGAGATCTGACAATTTTATATTCCCCAAAGGCCCTGGCAGAGGTCTTTGAACCAAGTAAACACTCAACAAACTTCTATTGATTTGGTCTAATGAGTTGAACTGGAAGGTCATTTGACCTCCTCAACTGCATCACCTATAACATAGGAATGACAGTATTTTCTCACATAATAAATATTATGTGACAGCACTTTATGTAATAAAGCACATCAAGATGGCCCCAAGGCATACCAGGAGTATATGGACTACACAGCCCCACTGCCTAGGAATCATATGCTATGTTTGACCTGCCCAGCAGGTCTCCACCAACCCCTTCCTCCCCACATCACCCTCTTAGCCAATGTTGGCTTTCCCTTGGCATTACTTTGCAGAAGTTGGGCAAATCACTTATATCCCTGACTCAGTCTCTTTGCCCATGAAATGAGAGGGTTGCCCAAAAGCCTTTCTGGTTCTGATGTTGCATGATTCTAAACAGGCTTGGATAAAAGCCTGTACATGGGACTCAACGGAAACCCTCATTTGATTAATTTAATTTCCCTTCACAAAAGGCATTAGAATTGATCACAGACAGGAAACTTCTGGATACTTAATACTCATTTCAGCCTGAGGTACGCAGGGGGATTTAGCATGTTAAGAGAAAAAAAACCAATCCTTTATTTGGGCAAAGGTTAACATTTCACCTAGACTTCATGGGCTTTGAGCCAGACATCTGTGATGGTGAGGTGGCTGGACTCTAGAGCATTTCTAAGCCTTGCTCTAGGGTTAAATCACAAAGGAACCTAAAACATGATGAAGCATTTCACAATTCTCTTCCAGCTGAAACCATCAGGCTTAAAAATGAGAGTTCAAATTTCTAGAGGAAAAACATTCTTACAAAAGTTATACTGCCGAAACCGGTTTGGCTCAGTGGATAGAGCGTCGGCCTGCGGACTGAAAGGTTCCAGGTTCAATTCCGGTCAAGGGCATGTACCTTGGTTGCGGGCACATCCCCAGTAGGAGATGTGCAGGAGGCAGCTAATCGATGTTTCTCTCTCATTGATGTTTCTAACTCTCTATCTCTCTTCCCTCCTCTCTGTAAAAAATCAATAAAATATATTTAAAAAAAAAAAGTTATACCAATAATCAGCAAGGAAGCATGGGCCTGGGTCCTTTAATAACAGAAACAACAGCTACTAAGTCTTGAGCTCATCACCATGCAGGAACCCTGCCTGACTTACACTACTTCTCACCTTCACCACCTGCAAGGTAAGTCTCACCGCCACCATTACACAGACAGGAAGATGGAGGCTCACGGAGGCGATGGAATGGACTGAGGCCACCCAGCAGTGAAGGCCAAGCCAAGACCCAGACTCAGGGAAAGTCCTTTCAGGCTGCTGTGACTGCACTTGCCTGTGGATTACTGCGGGTTTGCCCGCCTCTTTCTGCTCCACCTGCAGCCAGCCTGCCTGGCTTCTGGCACATCTCCTGTCTCCCCTGGGAACTCGGTCAAGACTCGTGCCATCAGCACCTGAGGGTGCTCCCTGCCAAATACCAGCCCTTGTGTTCCAGCCTTGCCTCCTCAGGGCCAAGGCCAGTAAGAGTGGCACCAGGCTGACAGTGTCACCTGACAGCTCTCAATAGGGGTGAGAGGCAGGAGCTGCTAATCGTGGCAAGTGTGTGCTGGGGCTGTTGAAACCCAGCGGGCAGCTTGGACCCCATTAGTCATCTGCCTGTGGGACCCAAGTCAGTGTCATGTGCTGCAGACACACAACACATCCCCTCGCTGTTGGGAAAGAATTTAAAGAAAAAGGGGTAAGTGACGCAAACCCTACGTCCCTGCTAATTTTTTTTTTTCATCTCTACAAGTTTTATGTGTTAAAAGCACACTAAGAAGTACCACAAATTAAAACCTATCTGAAAAAGATGATCAGGCAGAAACTGAACAAAAAAAGTGAGGCTAATCAAATCTGACTGAGGTTTAAAGTGAAGGAAAACACTCTCATTGTTTCAGGGATTACATTCTCATTTTGCTAAATCTGGACCCAGTGTGTGGTGAGAGAGAAAGGCGGGGAAAGAGGCCGTGACCACAGCTCAGGTGGCAGGTCATCTGGCTCCTACACCTGGAAAATGAAGGAGGACTAAGCCTTTAACTAATTTTTATATCTAAACTCTATAACTCCAAATCAGAAAGTTTCTGAACTCCACAGAGCCAGGAAAGACATTTGAAGACTACTAAAGAGTCTTTCTCTAAAATGCTCACAACTCTTCCCCATCCTAGTTCAACATACCCACAAAACCACTATAAATTTAAAATTAGAATTGTTTCAACCCAGAGCCTATATTCTAGCATTAAAAAGGTGTATCATTGCCCAGCCAGCGTGGCTCAGTGATTGAGCGTCGACCTATGGACCAGGAGGTCATAGTTTGTTTGATTCCCAATCAGGGCACATGCCTGGGTTGTGGGCTCGATCACCAATAGGGAGCATGCAGGAGGCAGCCAATCAATGATTCTCTCTCATCATTGATGTTTCTATTTCTCTCCTCCACTCCTTTCCTCTCTCTGAAATCAATAAAAAATATATATTGGCAAAAGTACAAATCTTTTACAGTAAAATTAAGTTTTCCATAGAAGCATGAAAAAGACTGTTGAATCTCAGAAGGAAGGTGGGGGTGGGTGGTGGGTGAGAAGAGATCAACCAAAGGACTTGTATGCATATATGCATAACCCATGGACACAGACAATAGTGTGGTGAAGGCCTGGGGCAGGGGTGGGCTAGAAGGGGTCAAAGGAGGGGAAGAGGGAGATCTGTAATACTTTCAACATAAAGATTTTAAAAAACCTCACAATAATTTAAAGTCATTGTTCAGAAAAATATTTACTTTTTAAAGGCTTAAATTGATACTTTAAAAATAAGACATTTTAATTAAAATTTATATAAATAAAATAAATGCAATACTATTTAATATACCTACATTATGAAATCTTTAATTTTTATCAATTTTTAAAGAGCTTGATAGCTATCGTATTTTGTATCTAAGCCATCATCATTCACAGACTTAATGATCCAAATATTACAATTTATTTTTCGAAATGCACAGAAGGAATAAAAGTGTCAGAACACGGAAAACACATCATATTTGTAAGGAATTAACTGCTTCAAAATTCTTATTTGTAAAAATATGTCAATGAAATTGTTTTATGTAAGATATCCAGGAACTGTTAATTAATCATCATCCATGAAAAAATGTGAAGAAGACAGTTTTCTTTGCTCAGAAATATGCAAAGCTGACGTTAATCTACATACAACACAAGGCATAAATATTCAGTAGCTAAATCATAATCTAATTAAACTTCTTTTTTTCTCTCTATTAAAATAAATAAAATAAAATTTTCAATGTTTCTCTGCCCAACATGAAAAATCAGGAATAGTCAGGATTGGATATCTCTGAGGACTAAAATATCTTTTCTCTGCCAAGGAGAGGACTAAAGATAGATAGAAATGGTCCACTCTGTGTTAAACTGCTATGTCTCTCAATCTTTAACACCAATGAAAATGTAAGTTAATGAAGGATACCTTAAGCTCTTCAAAACACTCCACTACAATTTTCCCTTCTCTACCTCCAGCACCTCCTTCTCCTCTAATAAGGTGCTGCAAGGACCTCGTGCAGGCTAACTAGGAGGTGAGAGAGGAAGCACAGTAACGGCAATTCCTCTCCATACTGCATACCCCCCACAGTAAAGAGCACTTTCAAAGGCCACTGTCTGCATGCTCTCATGCCTTCTCTTTCCTGCTCAGCAGATCCTTTCAGAAAGCAGAGTCTGTCCTTTCAGAAAGCAGAGTCTGTCCTAAACAAAATGGGCAGGTGGCCCTTTGACCATGGCTGGAGGTAAGGAATGTACTTCATGGTCACCCTCCTGCTCAGCAGCCTCATAGCCCCCTTCCTTCTTCACAGCCTCTGTGGGTTGCCTGGTGAGAGCTCCTCAGAGGGGAAATTCCCATAAGAAAGGAGAAATACTAGGACAGGGAGAGTCTAGTAAGTTTTGCCAGGGATGCGAAGTTACTTTTCTCAGGGAAACACAGGTACATATCAAATATTTGCAATGAAATAATTATTCCGTCTGACTCTGCCCTCATCCTAACCTTTTAAACTGAAGATGTCAGCTTAAACAAAACAAACAAAAAAAGGACATAGCTTCCTCTTCCACCAAGTGGCCTAAGATAACCTCTGAAAATGGATTGCTATTCACTTGATCCCACAAATCATGAAAGTCAAGAGGCTACATCTTCGTGTTCACTTGAAGAACACACGTGACAATGCCCAGGCCATCAAGGGTAAGCATAGCTGAAAAACCACCAAGTACCTGAAAGATGTCACTTTGCAGAAGCAATGTGTGCCATTCCGTCATTACAATGGCAGAGTGGGTAGGTGAGCCCAGGCTAAACAGTGGGACTGGTCACAGGGTCGGTGGCCCAAAAGAATGCTGAATTTTTGCTGCACATGCTTAAAAATGCAGGGAGTAGTGCTGAACTTAAGGGTTTGGAAAGATTCTCTGGTCATTGAGCACATCCAGGTGAACAAAGCTCCCAAGATGTGGCACAGAACTTACAGAGCTCATGGGAGGATTAACCCACACATTCGCCCGCCCTGCTCCATGGAGATGATACTACCTAAAAAGTGCAGATTGTTCCTGAACCGGAAGAGGAGGTTGCCCAGAAGAAAAAAATATCTCAGAAGAAACTGAAGAAAAAAAACACATATGCCCTAGGAGTAAATAGGATTAAAATAAATGCTAATAAAAATTTTAAAAGGAAGGATATAAATAAACCTAGAATTATTCTACCTTGTTGATTTTTATTATTTACTGTAATGGAAGGAGAAGGCAAAGTTCTAGCAAACTCAAAACAAGGAATACGTTTAAACTACATACTTCGTATACTTAAGCATTCAAGATGTATTATAGACTTGTCTACTTAGTCATTGCTCAGGCTCTAGCTTAACTTTAGAATTTGGAGGGAATTAGAAAATACATCTGGGGGGGTAGAAAAGACTAAAGGGTGTCGAATATATGGCGATGAAAGGAGACTTGAACTTCCATCTTTTGGGTGTAAACACACAATGTATTATAGAATTGTACACTTGCAACCTATGTAATTTTATTATCCAATGTCATCCCAATAAATTTAATAAAATTTTTTAAAAAATTATCAAACCCAAGTGTTTCTCCCACTGGTTATCTTACAGTAACACTTTCACTCCTTTTGGTCTTCGGTGGGGAAGGAAAAATGAAAGCTCTGCAGAAGAAAGGACATTCGTGCCCTGCTTAGAGATTCAGGTGGCAGTTTTCCAGGTGGGCCAAGGAAAGGGAGACAGAGAGGAAATACATTCAAATGTACAGAACCTATTTGCCGGAGGCCGGTCCATCCTTGCTGCATGACGCAGTCGCTGCAGGAAAGAGGCATCTGCACAGCATGTGTTTCAGGGGACCTGGCGTATGTAGCATACTGTTTTTAATATGTTTGCTCCCTTTAGCGCCATGTGTTTTAACCAAGGTCACCTCTCCGAGAAAGGTTGTTTCCCCAGGTGGGGATCTTTCCCTGAGGTTAGGGAGGGGATACAACCCCTTAATTAAGTGCCAGGCGGGTAATTAAGCTACATGGTCTTTACTCCCTGGAATGGAGATGAGAAACACCTTAACCCTTGTAATAGAAATTGACGGGATTGGAATCGGCTGGTATAAATACGGATGTAATAAGACAATAAACATCAGATCCTCATCAGTTCCTGACCAGAACTCCGACCAGAACTTTGGCTGGAGATCCTGGCTATAGGTCCTGACTAGGCTGCTGACCAACTGAAGGCTGTCTTCGTGTCATTCCTTCTTCGCCGACTCCGTCCACACCTTTGGGGACCCCTGGACCTGCTGGGATTGGACCCCAGCACCTATTAGGGGTTTCATATGGTTGAATGTAGGCTATGTAATGACATGGGTCAGAAATGGGCCTGGAGAGTACAGGGTATCAGATTAATAATGGTCTCATGGCACACTGGGAGGCTAGACCTTACCCCAGGGCAATGGGGAGCCATTGAAGGGTTTCAATCTGAGAAGTTACAGATAGATCATGCCAGCATGTCAGATCCCTACGGATAGAATGTTGGGGTTCTAAGGGATAGAAGCTGGTGGTAGGGACACACGTTCAAAGGCTATTTCAATGGTCTCAGTGAAGGACAGAGGTGACCTGAGCTCAGCCAGCAGCAGAGGGAATGGGGAGGAGGAGGCAGGCGGGAAAAGACAATGGAGGGAGCAGCAGCTGGACTTTGCAATCAGAGGTAGAGTGGAAGGTGAAAGAAAAGGGATCAGAGAGAGCCCCTAAGGCTGATGATCCCTGGGGCCATTCACTGAGACAGAGACTCTAAAGCAGTGGTTCTCAACCTGTGGGTCGAGACCCCTTTGGGGGTCGAACAACCCTTTCACAGGGGTCGCCTAAATACATCCTGCATATCAGATATTTACATTACGATTCATAACAGTAGCAACATTACAGTTATGAAGTAGCAACGAAAATAATTTTATGGTTGGGGGTCACCACAACATGAGGAACTGTATTAAAGTGTTGCGGCATTAGGAAGGTTGAGAACCACTGCAAGAGATAAACAGATCTGGAGGAAAGATGTAAAGTTCAATGTGTGTGTTACCCACATTAGCTGAGCATCTACTGGGCTGCCCTCAACCGCTTTGTAAAGTTGAGATGGAAAAGTAAAAACACCATGAAGATATAACCCAATGCAGTCTCAACTGAACAGGTAAGTGACAACATCCAAAGCACTATTCAGATCAAGAGAAGGAGTAATCACTGTGCTGGGGCAGAGCTTCACATGGGAATGAGACCCCAGTGAGGCCCAAAGGCAAATCAGTAAGCAGAAGGGGAGGCCATTGTGAGTCAGGAGCACATGGTGAGCAGAGATAGAACCAATAGCAGAACACAAACCAGACTAGCGCTGATGGAGGAGTGTCCATACAGAGGAATGAGAGAAGGTTGGAGGCAAAACTATGGAAGGAGCTGCACCTAGAAAATTTTAACTACATAATGCAGGCAAAGGGGAATCACTAGAGGGTTTTGATTATATAAACTGATGGAGAGTAGCATGTCAAAGGACAGTTTGTCTACTAGACCAGTGGTCGGCAAACCGCGGCTCGCGAGCCACATGCAGCTCTTTGGCCCCGTGGCATGGGCCACGAAGTTTCAATTGCACTGTACGTGCTCGCCGGTACACGGTATTTTGTGAAAGAGCCACACTCAAGGGGCCGAAGTTTGCCGACCACTGTACTAAGCCAATGAATGGGGGAAAGCTATGGTCCAGCAATATGAGTTTTCATAAGGGTGGAAGCAGTAGAAATTAAAAATCAAACACAAATTCTAGAAAGGTAAAAGGAATTGAATTTGGGGCCTGGGTGACCTAGATCATGCATGGGTCAGCAAACTAGGGCCCAGGGACCCATTTTAGCCCACTGCCTGTTTTGGTGAGTAAACCTTTACTGAAACAGCCATTCCTATTTTTGTTTGCATATTACCTACGGCTGCTTTTGTGCTACGAAGACAGAGATGAGTAGTTGTGACTGAGACCTTATGGCCCACAGAGCCAAAAATACTTACTGTCTGGCCCTTTACAGGAAAAGTCTGCCAACCTCTGTTGCCATTATCAACCAGGGAACTCGGGGAGGGAAGGAACATGTTTCAGAAGGAAGGAAATGAGCTCAAATTTGGACACAAAGGTACCCAAATAGAAACATCTGTCAAAAAGTTGGGGAAAAAAAATACAAACTATGAAGACAGGGCTGGGGTTCTTATTTGGGAATCTTTCTGAAAAGGTGATCACTAAGAGCCTGAAACTTTTCAAGAAAGAACACGGGAAATGGGGAAAAAAGACAGGAAGGAAGTTCATTTAGGAGGTGGATGGAAGAACTAGATATGCAATCCGAGAGATGGGAGGATGCATCCAAGGGCAGTGTCGTGGGGTATGGAAGAAAACAACTTCACAAAAGAGAAGCCACACACTGCAGTGGTGGAGGAAGATGAGGACTTTAATGGGGTCCCTAGGCTTGGGAACCGGGAGGAAACAAGTGGGCTTCCTCCATGGTACCCATTCCATCGTCAACAGTTCTGTTGGAAAGGTCTTCTTCATGCTAAGCTAAAGCTGATCCACAGCTCTATACCTTTCCCTGTAAGTTTGATCCTACCTCTAAAATTTATCCTGACGAGAAAGAGAGAGAGAAGTAGGAACATGTAGCTTAAACTATATGTAGTTTATATACATTGGGTTAGAAGGTAAAGCTAGATATGCAAGTTGGGCTTTGAATGCCAAGTTAAGAATTTAAATTTAAGTTCAAAAAATTATTCTAAAAACAGTAAAGGATAGGTTGGAAGATAAACTGTGTATGTATGTGTGGGAAGGGGGTAGACTAGACTGAGGGTAGTGGGCACAGTTAAGAATCTATTCCAGCCCTGGCTGGACTGGCTCAGTGGATAAAGTGTCAGCCTGGGGACTGAAGGGTCCTGGGTTTGATTCTGGTGGGGGGCACATGCCCAGGTGGCGGGCTCGATCCTCAGTAGGGGGCTTGCAGGAGGCAGCCGATCATCATCATTCTCTCTCATCATTGATGTTTCTCTCTCTCTCTCCTTCTCCCTTACTCTCTGAAGTCAATAAAAATATATTTTTTAAAAGAATCGAAAGAGTTGTCCATGCTCGGAGAAACCAAGATGGCGGCATAGGTGAACACCTGAAATTGCTGCCTCAAACAACCACTTCAAAAATACAACTAAAAGACAAAATGGACATCATCCCGAACCACAGGAAGGCTGGCTGAGTGGAAATTCTACAACTAGAAGGAAAGAGAAAAGCACACTGAGACTCAAAGGAGGTGCGGAAGTAAAGTGCAGAGGTATGGAGGTGCGCGCGGAAAGGGCTGGCAACTGAGGAATTGATTCCAATGGTGCAGGTCAGTGGTGGAGGAGACAGGAGGGAAACATTACAAAAGGAGCTCCAGATGACTTGGGGCTGGGGGTTAGGGATGAGGAAAAGCCGAAGGGCTCCAGTATCTGCAATCCTGGAAGAGTTATCCTGGAAAAAGTAAGAGAATCTAGAAGGGCAGTTGGTTTAAGATGGTTCTAATTTTTAAACAGACTGATTTTGTAGAGAGACATTCTGGTGGAAATTGTTTGGCCAAAAGATAGATGGGGCCTGAAACTTAAAACAAAGGGCTGGGCAGCGTCATAGGAGTCATCCATATAACAAGGACAACTAAACCACAAGGCACTTGACCCCAGGGCAGAGGGTACAGTCCAAAGAGCAGAGTCAAGCACCAAAGCCAAGTTTAGAGAATGGGAGAAAGTCCCAGCCAAAGAGAACGAAGGGAGTGCACTATATTCACCTGAGCAGTTTCACATTTTTTTTGCCCCATTTATCTTTTCAACCACCTTCTGAGTGAGGAAAAGTACAGCACCATGATCCCCACTGTAGTGAACAGGCACCCCGAGGTAAAGGACTTAATAAGTTGCCGGCAGGTTGAACTAGGTTTGAATTTGGGGGGTCTTAATTCCCATTCCCACAATCCTGTAAACAGAATCCGAATACATTTATGGCTTTTTAAAAAATAAACCTGATGAATATTTGCTACACAAAGGGGTTTCATAAAGCTCACCTGTTCCATTCTCTCACTTCTTCTGAAATTAAATTTGCCTGCTCTCAGAAATGAGTTTCCATCTACAGCTGCAACCCAACTAGAGCACCAGCAGGGACAGCCTGACAGCAGACCAGTTTTGAAACATCAATTGGAATGAAAAGCAGAACTGCTTTCAGAAGCAACTGGTTGGCAGGACTTGCAGAAGGATGTTAAACCAAATGCTGAGTTCAGGCCATCGCAGGGCTTGGGAAGTGAAGAGGAGGTGCCTGAGACAGTAGGTCCACCACCCACCTCCCACCTCAGATCTAAATCAGAGATTTTAAAACATGGTAAATCGGGGCTTTCAGGGGAATTTCCTCTGTCACTTCACTGTAACCCAAACACATTCTCTGGTCCTCAGGTCCTGCCTTCCCCGAAAGCATCAAACGACAAGACCCCTCCAGCCCTTGACTTTCCTATAGGAAACGGTTTTCTAATATTTATCCCTATTTCTCCCACCTAGCAGCACTTTAAAGCTCTCAATAATGCCTTCCTTTGCACAGGGAACTTTTTAGGACATGAAACTATTCCGTATGATGCTGCAAGGGTAGAAGCATTTGTCAAAATCCATGGAACCTTACAGCATAGTGGAACTGAATTTATGACACATGTTTTAAAAAGCATGTAGGGAGTCAAGAGATCCCAAGATGGAATGAAGACTGCAATCTGAGAATCAACTGTATTAAAATTACGAAATGACCTCACTCTAAGGAGTGAGGGAAAAGGCACTGACCTAAGTAACTCTGGGAGTGAGTGGAGACTCTAAGATGAAAGGCAAAGGAACTTCACATAAGCACGGAACCTCATCTGGAAAAGCTGAGGGATGGTGGATAGTACCAGTAACCATTCTGAAACCACTGTATGTGTAAGTAAGTGAATGGCGGATGGTGGGAGCCCATTTTTTTTTATTGTTAGAATGGGAGTTTGAAGACAAGTACGGGAGAAAGATCTGCATTGGAATTGAAGACATCAGTATGAACTCATGTTTGGTTTGTTATAGATACATATGATATATATAGACATACTTGTAGAAAATTTTATATATATATGTGTATATGTATATATATACATATATACATATATATATATATATATATATATATATATATATATGTTAGTATACATATATCTATTCCCTTGTCTGTCAGCTAAGAGGACCCAGAAGCAATGACACCCCAGTGTCTAGAACTTGGTTTCTAATCTCATTCCTCAGTAAAAGAACTAGGGCTCCTTGAGAAAATGGCTAATTCTAGGAATGGAGCAAATAATATATATAATGAAACTGTAGCATCTTACAGTGCCAGAATGAGTAAGAAAGGGCAAGCAAACAGAAACGCAATGATGCGGTATGTCCCCAAGGGACATGGGAGCCGCCTGAAGGAGTTCCACTGGAAGAGTCTAAGCAACAAAATAATGGATTATAAGCTGACATATAAAATAAATATCCATGAGTCTGTACTAATCTAAATAAATAACTGAGCGAATGAATAAGTGGAGGAGGGACGAATCTCTCAAGCAGAAGAATACCAAGTAAATGTGTGCATATTGCCCCTCTCCGGGAGGTGGGCTATGCGTAGTGACTTCCTTCCCCCAGCACGGAAAAAGGGGAAAGAGTAACGTTACGGGAGAAACCTGATACACTCCTGCTCAGCCACATGATCGAGGTTCACATCACCAGTCCGAAGTCGTGTTGATAGTATGTACGTACACACTGTGTAAGGATGTCATTGATGGGATGGGATGAAATGTGGCACTTTACCAAAACCCCATAACCCATGTCTAACCACAGAGAAACACCAGACGATCCCAAATTAAAGGAAATTCCACACAACACCTGACAAGTACTCCCCACGCGTTTAAGCTCACCCAAAACAAGGAGAGTCTGAGAAACTGTCACAACCTCAAGGAGCCTAAGGAGACATGACAACTAAATATAACGTAGGGTCCTGGTGGGATGCTGAGACAGAAAAAGACAGTAGGTAAACACTAAAGGAGTGTGAAAAACGATGGCACCGAGTTAGTAATAATGCATTGTCATTGGTTCATTAGTTGTGGCAAATGTACCTTCCGAATGTACGTTATTCATAATAGAGGAAACTGGGTGTGGGGTGTATGGGAACTCTCTATACCAGTGACGGCGAACCTCCTGAGCTCGGTGTGTCAGCATTTTGAAAAACCCTAACTTAACTCTGGTGCCGTGTCACATATAGAACTTTTTTGATATTTGCAACCATAGTAAAACAAAGACTTATATTTTTGATATTTATTTTATATATTTAAATGCCATTTAACAAAGAAAAATCAACCAAAAAAAATGAGTTCGCGTGTCACCTCTGACACGCGTGTCATAGGTTCGCCATCACTGCTCTATACTATCTTCACAAATTTTCAGTAAATCTGAAACTCTCCTAAAATTAAACATCTCTTTAAGAAAAATGACTTTTAAATAAAAACTGCCTCCACTGAGCCCTAAATCCAGGTAATCGAGAAATTTAAATCTGAATTAGTAACAAGATGACAGGGGATAGATTTGATTCTAAATGGATGTGGGAGAGAGGAGGGAGCCAGAGGCATCAGTGCAAAAAAATACTTGACCTTTTAGCTTATGTATGTAACATTAGCATATTAATGTTAAGTTATCCAGTTCCCAAGTTTCCCCATCTGGTGCAAAGTTAGCACATCCCAAGCTGAGCCGAAGTTCCTACTGTAGCATTTAGTGTTACTCCACACTCCTGGAGAAGGCCCATGGGGAGAACTTCAAAAATTTTTTTTTTAAGTATTCACATTTCCCTTTTTCCAAATTGCTTTCAGACAAGCTGTTAAAGTGTCTTTCCTTAAGCTAAAAGTGGAAGAAGAGAAAGAGACAGGCAAAGAGAGGGGAGAGAGAAAGGACAGAAGGAGGGAAGGGAAAGGAAAGAGAGGGGCAGAGAAATCAGCTACAAACCACTTCCAAATACCGTCCACCATAATGAGTGTTTTTTGGAGCTAAGGCTGTGTAATGCGAATGACATCATGCCTATTACACTATCTGATTTCACAGAGTTGCAGAAAATCTGAACAGGAACGCCCCATCCTAAAAATGGATAGACTTGGAGCAGGTTTTCAGGACAGCCCAGCGTTTCATTTTCCTCCCCAGTGCTAAGGGAGGAAGAGCTTCAAGAATTCTCCAAGCACCCTCTCTCCCATCCCATCAGGGATCTCCGGATACACTCCGTACAAAAGCAGGCCCCAAGCCCATCAGCATCCAACTTAACAAACTCCTGGGTAACTGACTCTGATGTCCACTAAAGTGGGAAACCACTATAATTAGTTCTTCCTTCACTATTGTCACTCCATCCCTTCTCTGTTTGTCAAACAACCTAAGAAACTGTACAGCTTGCTTTTATATACAGTCATGCACTGCTTAACAAGGGGCACTATGTTCTGAGAAATGCATCGTTAGATGATTTCGCAGATGTGAGAACATCACAGAGTGTACTTACACAAACCTGGATGGTATATAGCCTACTACACACTTAGGCTATATTGTATAGCCTATTGCTCCTAGGCTACAAGTCTGCACAGCACATGACTGTACAAAACAATGTGAGATTAAGTCAAGAGCAGTAGAAAATGATATAATCAAGAGATTAGGTAAACACGGGTGTATGAAGCCCCTGCCAGTGTAATACAATGTACTGTTTTACAGCAAGAAGACTACACACTAAAATAATGATAAAAAGTACAGTGAAGCCAAACCGGTTTGGCTCAGTGGATAGAGCGTCGGCCTGCGGACTCAGGGGTCCCAGGTTCGATTCCGGTCAAGGGCATGTACCTGGGTTGCGGGCACATCCCCAGTGGGAGATGTGCAGGAGGCAGCTGATCGATGTTTCTAACTCTCTATCTCTCTCCTTTCCTCTCTGTGGAAAATCAATAAAATATATTTAAAAAAAAAAAAAAAGTACAGTGAATACATAAACCAGTAACATAGTTTATTATCATGATCAAGTATTATGTACTGTACATAATTGTACGTGCTATACTTTTATAGGACTGGCAGCACAATAGGTTTGTTTACACCAGCATGACCACAAACACGTGAGTCATGCATTGTGCTACAGCTTTAAGATGGTTATGACATCACTAGACAATGGAAAATTTTAAGCTCCATTATAAACCTATGGGTCCACCGTCATATATATGCAGTTCCTATTGACCAAACCATCCCTATGTGGCACATGACTAGAGTAGTGTTTCAATAAATCCTATATAATAAAAGGCTAATATGCAAATTGACGGAACGACCTGTCACTATGATGTTCACTGACCAACGGGGGCAGACGCCAGTGTGCTCCCGTAGGGGAAGTGCCACTCAGCCAGAAGCTGGGCTCACAGCTGGGGAGTGCAGCGGTGGCAGGAGCTTCTCCTGCCTCTCTGGCAGTGCTAAGCATGTCTGACTGATGGTTTAGGCCCACTCCCCTAGAAATGGGCCTAAGCCGTCGGTTGGACATCCCCTGAGGACTCCTGGACTGCGAGAGGGTGCAGGCCAGGCTGAGGGACCCCCCTCTTCCCTCCAAGTTCACAAATCTCGTGCACCGGGCCTCTAGTATAAAAATAAAAGAAAACATAAGTATCTGCTTGCAGATCATATTAGCTATGCACCACCTTTAAAAAAAGAGTGGTATGTTTTTTACTAGAAGTTTATTTATTAGAACTCTCTCACCTACTTATCCAATTTTTTCTTTCTAATCAATTTTGGTTAGGTGCTATTCCTAATCCAACAATTCTGGAGAAACGATTCCCATAGCTAATACATTAAACAGTCAAAACATAAAACTTTAGAGTTTATTTGAAAGCCAAATTTGAAAGCAACCATAGTTATTAATATAAACAATATCCCGCAAAAGTCAGTTTATGGGATTTATATAATACATTTGCAAAATATAAACAGGTAAAAATAGAATGGGGAAAATGAAAATCAAGGCTGGGGCCAAGTTTAAATGTCAACAATTTAACTTTTATTCAAGTTAAGCTGCAAATCTGATTCTGAATTTCTGAAGCAAAGCACAGAGAACCAGGATCACTAACAGAGCGGTTCTCAACCTGTGGGTCGCGACCCCTTTGGGGGTCGAACGACCCTTTCACAGGGGTCACCTAACACCATCGGAAAACACATTTATAATTACATATTGTTTTTGTGATTAATCACTATGCTTTAATTCTGTTCAATTTGTAACAATGAAAATACATCCTGCATATCAGATATTTACATTATGATTCATAACAGTGGCAAAATTACAGTTATGAAGTAGCAACGAAAATAATTTTATGGTTGGGGGTCACCACAACATGAGGAACTGTATTAAAGGGTCATGGCATTAGGAAGGTTGAGAACCACTGCGCTAACATGACTTGCTTTAACCATAATAAGACCACACCGATTTCTCAGGAGGAGTAGAGCTTCCAAGGCCCTTAGGTCTAAAAAATGTCTCTAATACATTTGTTCTCAAAGTGTGGTCCCCAGGCCAACAGCATCAGTATGGCATGGGAATTTCTTAGAAATGAAAATATCAAGCCTCCCTCTTAACTAGCCAATCAGAAACTCTGGGGCAGGGCTCAATGTCTGTGTTAACAGACCCTCCCGGTGATTCTGCTCCAGGCTACAGTCCGAGAACCACTGTTTTAGTGTGTATTCACACAGGGTGCATTCAAAGTGGTTACAAACCTGCTCAGAAATACCCCAATGATCAGTCAGTGGTGTATTTCACAGAGCGAATTCCTGTAGTGTTCTTCAGAGTAAAAACACATCCACAAAACTGGAAACCATGTGGCCAGGTATATAGTTTGGGTGTCAAAAGGAAGCATGGGCTGAAGTATGTTTCCCAGGGTCTAGCACATAGAGACATCTACACATTTTCTGAATAAATGAATAGTGAATAAATGCATGGATGCCTGCACTGTTGAATATCCTTCAAATAATTCCACCTAAGTATCAATTATTATCAACTGTGTTTCGGATGTCTACATCAACTATATCATTTCCAAAGGCTACAAAAATTTTAATGAGTTTATTTTCGGAGGAGAAATTACTATTAATCATCAAATATATTTCTATTAAAAAAATTTGAGTGCAAAAACATTCACACCTGCACAGCACACTCCAGCTATCAGCCCATGTTCACTCTACAGCCAGGAGATAATTAGCCCTAGTTTTACAGATGACAGAGAACCTACAGGAGAGTCACATGGTTTGCCAAAGGGCACTTCAGCGTTAAGTTCTCTGGCCTCTGGCCTAATTGGTCATCCTTTGTTATTTCATAAACATCCATGTGTCTGCTGAGCAGTGACTCCACAGTGCCGCTGGCTCTGTCTGTAAGGGCTCTCCTTGCTAATCAGCCTGGAGGAGTCTTCTCATCTTGGGCATTAGGTAGAAGGGTCAGAAGCTGGAGGGGAGCAGAGTGCTGACCTTCTCCCCATCAGGACACACAAGGCTCAAAGCCAAGATCATCTTGGAACTCTGACGTCTCCTTTTTTCATAATGAGGGGTAATAGCCAGGGAGGAGTGAAGGGTGAGCATGTCAGAAGCCTATAGCAGATGTTGGAATTAGAGGGCCGTGCCCAAGGAGGATGAGGTGAGTATAAGCACTGCTGCTCAGCCTCTTTGGGTCATAGACTCCTCTGACTCTCTCCCTAGAAAGTCCTAAGTTAGGATCCCATTTCACGACACCTGGAGGCTCCACCACGGGCCCCAATAAGAGCCTGAAGGCACAAGAAAGTCTAAAGCAGAACACAAATCTGCTGAGCTGTCTCATTTCTTCTAGAATGATTCAGGTGACAGAACTTCCAACAGGGGACACAGCCAGCACCCATTCGTCCAGTTAGTCATTCAGTAAACATTTACTGAGCATCTACTATGTGTCAGGTACCAAACTGGGTGCTGGAAATAGGGAATCATGGAAGGAGAGCAGCACTAAGGGCAGCTTAGACGTGTTGTGCCTCTTGCACGTGACCTCACCCAGTGGCCTCACCCACCATGACCTAGGTCAGTGATGGCGAACCTTTTGAGCTCAGCATGTAAGCATTTTGAAAAACCCTAACTTAACTCTGGTGCCGTGTCACATATAGAACTTTTTTGATATTTGCAACCATAGTAAAACAAAGACTTATATTTTTGATATTTATTTTATATATTTAAATGCCATTTAACAAAGAAAAATCAACCAAAAAAATGAGTTCGAGTGTCACCTCTGACACGCGTGTCATAGGTTCGCCATCACTGATCTAGGTGGTGATTACATCAGGGCTGACCTCTGACACACTGACTGACACACACACACACACACACACACACACACTTGCATATTGGTGGTCCTGGGTGTGTGTCCTCTGAGGACATTGAGTCACAGTTAGACATGACTTTGAGAATTACTAGCCGACTCTACCCTGTCTCTGTGCTTGCAATGCATGCTTTCTTCATCTTCCTGTCTCTCTCCTCTTCTCCTGTTGTTCTTTGTCACATCTTTTTGTCACACCTTCTGCCTTCTCTTAGCTCTAGGTCCCCACTCTGCCAAAGAAGGAAAAGTCCTGCTTTTGACCCTGGAGTCACCAATTCCAGGAGCAGTAAAGTGGGAGAGCAATAGGATGTGTCGGGAAGAGTGGGTGTGGTCAGGAAAATAGAGTTCCCTACTCAAAATATCTGCTTCAGAAATTTCACAGTTAGTGCATCTTGCTGCTGTTACCATGGAGAAGGAAAGACCGCAGCAGGAGGAGACACCTCCCTAGACAGACAGCCACGCTCAGTGGATTTAAGGCTAATGTTGTAGGGTCCAATTTTCATCATAATTACACTAAGAGCCCCAGAAGCCCTGAATGCCTCCAAGGCTTTGGCAATTGAGACAAGTATAAACATACACATAAACATGGAATGTAGAGATGTTGAAGGATGGCTGGTTGTATCAGAAGAGTCCACATTAGTTACAGTCAGGGCAGAGCTTCCTTGCCTACTGCATGCCATTCATAATCCCAAACCAATGAACAATAAGGTTGACATGACTGCCATGTCCTTAATATTCAGGAAACCCATGAACTCTGAGGCTACAGTCTCCAAAATGCCAGGGGCCAGGCTGGGTTCACCCAAAGTGGCCACCCACCAGCTTGCAACCTCCAGGGAACAGAACATCCTTACGGATGCCAGGTGAACAGATGAATGACGAAAAATTTTGCTCCTAACTTGGGAGCTGGCCCCTCTCCTGTTTTGCTTCCTTATTAATCATTATCTTGTTTCAAAAGAAATAAAGAAATAAAAGACAATGTATATGGCCATGGAAACAACTTTCTTTCCAAAGTAGTAATTTGTCTAGTAGTTTGATTAAAATGCCTTCAGAGTTTTATGAGACATTCTTTACTGGGAATGAGGGGAGGGCAAATTTTTGGCAAAATGCTAATTCTTTTCACCTTACTTGGTAAATTTAAGACAACAGAAATTGACACCCTAGTTTACAACCTCGCATACCTTCCAAAGGGTGTAATTTGCACCTCCTACGCAGTAAGGAAGGACCAGGCCTTATTTGCAAGGAGCGTTGCAATCACTGTCTGGCCTGACAGTCTGAGAGGCAACACATGATCATTCCCTTTTACAGATTGGGAAATTGAGGCAAGAGTCAGGCAGAAGTTGAAGAACAAGATTTCAGTAACTCCCAAGTTTCAGTCCCTTTCCTTCTTTCTCTCCATTTTTTAAGTCACTGCTTCCTTCCCTTCCCGCCACAGCCTGAAATGACCTTTCCTCTGCACTCCTGTGGAATTGCTGCCCGAACAATGCATTTGCCCATTAGTCATGGAATGCCTTGCCAGTCAAATGCTGCACAATTATCTAACATTTCCTCTGTTTATGTCTTGTTTCTCCAACTGAATCTGAAGCTCTTTGGAGGCAAAAATCAAGTCTTCCGCATCTTTGTGTCCTCACACCACCCAGCACAGAGGAGACCAGAAAATACATATGCTCCTGTGATTTGTTTGGATTTCTTCTCATCTTAGAAGACATAGATGCCTGCAAGGTGTTTTTTAATCAAATACATAAATATATAAAGTTGAAAATGAAACCTAAGGTGGGAGTGCACAGAAGTGCATATAATTTGGCATCAACCTATTGCTTTCCAAAGCCTGAGAAAACACTTAAATTTACTTTAGAACTTTAATGTTTTCTTTGTTAATAACACATTCTCCTACTGTGAAACACATAGTTTATGTATTCTCTCCTATCCTCTCTGCACCAAGTAACATTAAAATTGATTTTTAATAGAGCACCTAGAACCACCAAACTAAACTGATAGCAAACAATGAAATAACTTTGAAAAGTATAATATATATAAGTAGTATCATAAACTATACTCATTGTCAAAGCTTTCTCCTATTTTCCTCCTTAAAGAGACACAAATTCAGACTTTTTCCCACACCCTAGGACTCTGTCCTTTGTCCACTGCTTTCTTCATTCCATGTTCACCTTAGGTATGAGACTACTCATGGTTCTAACCACCACCTCTATGTGGATGACTCCCAGAGGCATATCTCCAGCCACTCATCTTCCCAGAGCTTCAGACTCACAGTCAATTGGCTGGTGGGCTCTTTAAAATCAATATATCACCTTGGCCTCCATGCTAAATTCTTCCTCCTGCACTTCCTAGATCCACAATGACACCAGAACTATAGGAGTCATTCTTACGCCCTAAGAAACTATTTTCTATTATCTCCCTGTCGTGGCATTCATCATACCCATATCCCCTTCTAAATGATATCCATCTCAAAGGTTGAGATTATACTTAAACTTCTGGAGATTAATACAATATCAGATGCAAAAAGGGTCAACACATGTAACTTCAACAGAACACAAATCTTCAGTAATGCTGGCCCAAGCAGCCCAGGCACTAAAGAAAAGGGAACTTCATTTCCTCCTGTGATGATCACTGCACAGTGTTCCAGAAAGGAACACTTGATTATTCCACCTCCTCTGTGTCAAAGTCACATGAAACCTGACTTTTACAAACTTGAAATGATGTATGTGATCAGCCAAAACTGAGTAGTCTGTCCTCAAAAACTCACTAGAAGATAAGTTGTATTACTTATCTCTCTTAGGCTAGATTGAAATCAGTGAACAATGATACTACTCAAAGCAGCAAAAATTCAAATAATCAAGGATTTTTTAATGAATATTTTTTTAATTTCATAGTTTCCCCATTTCCCTCGCCCCCATTGTTTTCTTTTAAATACAGTGATTTGTCCCAAAAAGGAATTTTCTATTAAGACAGATTCTTTTGATCGTATTCAACTTTGTTTGATAAATTCCCTAACAGTAGCACACTCTGTGACTGTCTCACAGATCTCACCAAGAGCCCTTTCTCTTTATAGTTTTATAACACTAAGTGGCTATGTGTGATACAACTAAAATATATGCCCAAATGTAATAATACAAGTGATCATGTTTATTAATTTTTAAAGGTCTTTCTGAAAATGAGTCAATTACTTAGTTTTTTAACCCATGCATGGAAATGTCCTCCTCTTGTCTCTGAGGTAAGCTTTATTATTCCCATTTTACAGATCATAAAATTAAGGTTCAGAAATTTAAATAACTTGTCCAAGCAATGACCATGGATTTCCATCCCCAGTATCTCTAGTCCAAAGTCCTAATTCATAACACCAGGCTGTAGCGCCTCTTCTAAAACGAGGGCAGAAAGGGTATAAAATGAGTTTCATTAAGATTAAAGAAGACAGTTAAAATTTTTGAAAAACTATGAACAAATTCCACAAATACTAGGTGTACTGGTTAATAATGCGCATTTTCTCAATAGAGTTACACATATGTTGATATATATGTGATTTGATATGTATGCTATTTTGTTGTATTGACAACAAGCTTCAAAACTTCATATGTCAAATTTGCTGACGGTGTTAACATCATAGATATTTTTACACTTAAAAATGTCAAATTTCGTGCCAAAAAAAGAGCACTTGCGGGAAGTTTTAATTCATTACTTTATTTTGAAGAAAAAGTTATCGTATACTTCGGGAAGCTTACAGTGAACATGCTCCATTTCAAGATAGTTGTGAACACTGGTTTAAATGCTTTAAAAGTGATGATTTTGATGTGAAAGATAAAGAACGTCCAGCTCAAAAAAAAAAGTTTGAAGACCAACAATTACAGCATTATTGGATGAAGATGCGTGTCAAACTCCAAAACAACTTGCAGAAAGATTAAACGTTGCTCAGCAAACAATTTCTGATCGTTTACAAGCAATGGGAAAGATTTTAAAGGAAGGAAAATGGGTGCCACATCAACTGAACGAAAGACAAATGGAAAACTGAAAAGTCATCAGTAAAATGTTGCTTCAACGGCACGAAAGTCTTTTTTGCATCGAATTGTGACTGGTGATGAAAACTGGATTTATTTTGAGAATCCAAGATGCACAAAATCATGGGTTGGTCCAGGTCAACCATCAACATGGACTGCAAGGCCAAATCACTTCGGAAAGAAGACAATGCTCTGCATTTTGGTGGAATCAGGAAGGTGTAGTATGAGCTTCTAAAACCAGGTGAAACCATTAATACTGATCGCTACCAACAACAAATAATCAATTTGAACCATGCTTTGATCGTGAAATGACCAGAATGTTCCAGAAGACACGGCAAAGTAATTTTGCTTCATGATGATGCACCATCACACACTTCAAAACCAGTTAAAGACACCTTAAAAGATCTTGCCTGGGAAGTATTAACCCACCTACTGTATTCACCAGACCTTGCTCCTTCAGATTACCACTTGTTCCGATCGATGGCACACGCAGTTTCTGAGCAGCACTTCAAAGCATACGAAGAAGTGGAAAATTGGGTCTCTAAATGGTTTGCCTCAAAACAAGAAAAATTCCATTGGGGCGATATCCATAAATTACCTGAAAGATGGGGAAATGTGTAGCTAGCGACGGACATTACTTTGAATAAAGCACTTTTGATGTTTCTCTTGAAGTTATCATGTTTTCTTTGATTACAAAATCTGCTATTATTAACCAGTACACCTAGTAATTACCTTTCTAAAATTTTAATGTTTCACTGGTAACCCGAAGTTTCATTGGTAAAATAAACTTTAGTGTTCGTCAGGAATCCATTTTGCCTATACTATAACAAACACTGCAATTATAAAACAGATACCCTTTGTTCTTTACTCTCCTTTTAAAAGATTGTTGAAAGTATTAAAAATGTTTCTCATTCCCTCCCAATGATCTCCTCCACCACAGCCACGGCCCCCTTACAAACTTTTCCACACTACACTCCAACTTACAAGTCCTCTATTTTGTTCCTTAATAAAGAGGAACCCTAAGAGGAAAAAGGCACAGGAGATAAAAGTAGGATTCAATTCCCTTCATCCTCAAGCTCACATCCCTCCATTCAATAAAAGTTAAACCTAAGAACTTCCCCAGACACTGTTCTGAACAGGCTGGGGAAATGCTGCTGATATGAAACCAAACAGCATTTTAAAAAAATAAAAATAAAATTCACCTGCTGCAAAACTCTGACCTGGGTTTCAGAAGCCATCCAGGTGGGAATCACCTGTGGTCTCCCCGAGTCTTTAATCCTGGAATGACTCATACTTCCTCATGCATGGCAACTGTGGGTAAACCAACTGTGTATGTGTGAGATGGACTGCACAGGTCTGTCATTCTTATTCTTTCTGGATGGCTGTTCCAATCCCTTCCTTCCCTCTATAGCTTTGGTATCTAAGTTATTGAGTGTAAACATATGCTGATCCACAATAAATATTCTAGTGAGTTCAGTGATATTAAAATATATCTAGAGCGTCCAAGCATGGTTCCAGTCGAACTAACCCATGTGCTTAGTTCTTAAATTCCTCAGGCCACTGGAGCCAAGGAGATTAGGCAACTGAAGAGAAAGATAAAAGAAAGTGGAAGGACCAGCTGGTGTGGCTCAGTGGTTGAGCATCAACCTATGAACCAGGAGGTCACAGTTCGACTCCTGGTCTGGGTACATGCCCAGGTTGCAGGCTTGATCCCCAAAAGGGGATCAAATGATTCTCTTTCATCATTGATGTTTCTATCTCTTTCTCCCTTTCCCTTCCTCTCTCTGAAATAAAAATATATTTTTAATTAAAAATAAAAGAAAGTGGAAAATTTTCCCTTTCTTTTGCTTTTAAATTAAAAAGTATTTTTCAACAATACAAATACTTGTTTCCCTTTCATCAAAAACTGAACATAAAAATAAATCCACACACACTTTCTTTAAGAACTGTAAATATTTAGTTCCAGGATACATTTTAGCCTCTGAGTTTTTCTTATAATGTGAGGCAAAGAAAAAAATAATAATTTACTTAACCCACATTCTTCCTGTTCACTTTTGAGTTATATAAGAAAACACTGCCAGACAAATAATATAACATTAATTGGTGTGTGAATATTGTTGTCCCCAAATAGTAAGGTGATGTAACACAATATTCACCATATATAAAATGATAGAGCAATTATATGTGTTTTCAGTAAGAATTCTTATTTCTTCATTCTGTAAAATTCCCTCTGTAGTAAGGAAGTTTTCATATTATCCAAGACTCTTGCGTTATTTGCAATAATCAAGACATGGAAACAAACTATGTGTCCTTTGATGATAATTGGATAAAGAAGATGAGTCATGGGGAATAGAAAATGGTGGCCGAATATGCAGCAATGTCATGTAGCTCCTCCTAGGGCCAGGCCAGAAAAGCAACTAAATCAGAGAACATCCACCCTGAATTAACAAATTAGACGCAGCTGAAGAGACAATTTTCAGTAAGGAAGGGCAGAGGATGCCTAGAGAACGCTGCTTGCCAGCTATAAACCAAGTAGGACCACCACTGTGCCCTGGCAGTGAGTGGCACAGTACCTCCTATCAGACTCCCACAGGTCTGCAGGAAGTGCAGGCCACCAGAGTGAGCTCCCGCACCAGGCCTCCTCACCAGCCCACTGGGACCCAACATCCTAGGATCTGGCTACCAAGACTCTGCAGTGAGTGCAAGCCAGGGGAACTCTGTGCTCCACCCCCACCCTGGACCCTAGAACCATGCTGCTAGCCTGACCTGGAGCCCCTGGTGCCTGCTTCACCCTGTGCTCTGGGCGACCTGGAGCAAACCAGAGCACGATTCACTCCAGGACACAGAGGAGCGTGGACTGTGAGACCTAGAGCAACCTCTGTGACCCAGAGTAACCAGTGCTCACTCCACCCCATCCCGGGAGGGGTGACCCAGAGAAACCCAGTGCACACCTCACTCAGAGTCACAGGGGAGCTCTGACTGTGCAACCCAGAGCAACCTGCACCCACTCCACACCAGCCCCAAGGACAGTTCTGCCAGGGCCATTTGGAGCAACCCAATATACACCTCACTCCAGGCAACAGTAGAGCACAGACTGAACAACCCAGGGCAACCCACCCCCACTTCACACTGAGGAGGGGTGAACTGGAGCAACCCAGCATGCATCTCACTCCAGGCTATAAGAAAGCAAGGACTGTGTGACCCAGAGCAACCTGCACACTCTTCTCCCTGGCCCTGGGACAGTCCTGCAGGGGCTACCCGGAGCAACGCAGCACACGCCTCACTCTGGGCCACAGGAAAGAGCGCTGCCGGGGCGACCCAGAGCAAGCCAGTGTGCCCAGACAGGGGACACAAGGACCACTCTGCAAGTGCGCTGTCAGAGGGACCTAGGGCGCCCCCTTCCAAGGGTGCCGGGGATGCACAGCAAACTGCATGCCAGAGGGCTCTGGGTCCTCACAGGGAGTCGCAAGCCAGAGGAACTGTGCACGCATCCCCACCACCCTGAGCATCTGCAGCAAACAACTGAGGGACCAGATCCCTGGGAATAGGGGATACAACTCAGAGCAGAGACAATAAAGGCATACGACTCAAGGCAGACCCAGCTTCTGGAGTAACGATTTCTGGACCATTGCCCTGATAGGGTCTTCAACCTCTCAACCCCAAGCAGGGTGCCCAGGGCCAGAAAGAGATAGCAAAAATGGGGAGACAAAGAAATAATACCCATGGGAAGAAAAGGAGGAATCACCAGAAAAGGAACTAAATAAAATGGAGGCATGCAATATGTCAGAAAAAGAATTCAGAGTAAGGGTCATACAGTTCATAAACCGGATGGATGAAAAAATCAACTTATGCAAGAATCAAGAGGAAATAAAGAGTGATATAGGTACAATAAAAAACATGATGGAAGGTTTCAACAGTAGACTAGAGGAAGCGGAGGACTGAGTTAGTGAGTTAGGAGATAGAGCAGAAAAACACACCCAATCTGATTAGCAATTGGAGAAAAAAATTAGAAAGCAGGGGGAGAGCCTAAGGGAGCTTTGAGACAGCATGAAATGAAGTAACATACATATAATAGGGTTGTCAGAAGGACAAGAAGAGGAGCAAGGATTAGAAAATCTATTTGAAGAAATAATGACAGAAACTTCCCTGTTTGGAGGAAGAAAAAAGTCACACAAGCACCCTGACCAGTTTGGCTCAGTGGATAGAGCGTCAGCCTGCCGACTCAAGGGTCCAAGGTTCGATTCCAGTCAAGAGAATGTACCTTGGTTGCAGGCACATCCCCAGTGGGGAGTGTGCAGGAGGCAGCTGATCGATGTTTCTCTCTCATCTATGTTTCTAACTCTCTATCCCTCTCCCTTCCTCTCTGTAAAAAATCACTAAAATATATTTTAAAAAACCCCAAATGTTAAAAAAAAAAAAAGCCACACAAGCACAGAGAGTCCCAAACAAGATGAACCCAAAAAGACCCACATCAAGACTCGTTGTAATTACAATGGCAAACATTAACAACAAAGAGAGAATCTTAAAGGGTGTAAGAGAGAGACAGCTGAGTTACCTACAAAGGATCTCCCATTAGATTACCAAATGATTACTCAACAGAAATACATCAGGCCAGAAGGGAATGGAATGAAGTATACAAAGTGATGCAAAGCAAGGGACTGAACCCAGGAATACTCTATCCAGCAAAGCTATCATTCAAAATTGAAGGGAAAATCAGGAGCTTCGCAGACAAAAAAAGGCTAAGAGAGTTTATCACTACCAAGTCAGCAATGCAAGAAATGCTAAAGAGACTGTTGTAAAAAGAAGAAATAAAAAGGGAAGAAGGAACACAGGCATAAACAATAACAATGGCTACAAACAAGTACCTATCAATAACTTTAAACATAAATGTACTAAATGTTCCAATCAAAAGACATAGAGTGGCTGAATGGATAAGAAAATATGCCCCATATATATGCTGTCTATAAGAGACCCACCTCAGAATGAAGAACTCATTGAAAGTGAAGGGATGGAAAAATATTTTTCAGGCAAATGGAAATGAAAAAAAAAGCTGGGATAGCAATAATTGTATCTGACAAAATAGACCTCAAAGAGAAGGCCATACTGAGATAAGGAAGGCCACTTCATAAAACTATAGGGATCAATAAAACAATAGGATGTAATTCCAATAAGCATATATGCACCCAATGCAGGAGCACCCAAATACATAAAAAAAAACTTCTGGAACATATCAAAGGAGAGATCGACAGCAATACAATCATAGTTGGGGATTTTAATACCCCATTGACATCAGTGGATAAAAACTCTCAGCAAAGTAGGAATAGAGGGATCATACCTCAACATAATAAAAGTCTTATATGACAAACCTACAGCCAACATCATACTCAATGGGCAAAAACTAAAACCATTTCCCCTAAGAACAGGAATAAGACAGGGATGCCCACACTCACCATTTCTGTTTGACATAGTACTGGAAGTGCTAGCCAGAGTAATCAGACAAAAAGAAGAAATAAAAGGCATCCAAATTGGAAAAGGAGAAGTAAAACTGTCCTTATTCGCAGAAGACATGATATTGGACATAGAAAACTCTAAAGACTCCATCAAAACTATTAGATTTAATAAATGAATTTGGCAATGTAGCAGGATACAAAATTAACACCCAGAAATCTATGGCTTTTTTATACGCCAATAATGAACTCACAGAAAGAGAAGGAGAAAAAAACAAACAACAACAACAAAAAAAACCAATCCCATTTACCACTGCACCAAAAAAAAATAAGATACTTAGGAATAAACTTAACTAAGGAGGTAAAAGACCTGTACTTGGAAAACTACAGGACATTGAAAAAAGAGATAGAGGAAGACATAAAAAAATGCAAGAATATACCGTGTTCATGGATTGATAGAATCAACATCATTAAAATGTCCATACTACTCAAAGCAATATACATATTTAATGCAATCCCCATTAAAATACCAACAGCATATTTCACAGACCTAGAACAAACTCTCCAAAAATTCATATGGAATAAAAAAGACCCTGAATAGCTGCAGCGATCTTGAAAAAGAACAAAGTTGGAGGGATCACAATACCAGACATCAAACTATATTACAAAGTCACTGTTCTCAAAACTGCCTGGTACTGGCCAATGGAACAGAACAGAGAACCCAGAGATCGACTCAAGCCATTATGCTCAATTAATATTTGACAAAGGAGGCAAGAGCATACAATGGAGTCAAGACAGTCTCTTCAATAAATGATGCTGGGAAAATTGGACAGATACATGCAAAAAAATGAAACTGGACCATCAACTTACACCATATACAAAAATAAACTCAAAATGGATAAAGGACTTAAACATAAAATGAGAAACCATAAAATTCTTAGAAGAATCTATAGGCAGCAAAATAGCAGACATATGTCGTAGCAATATCTTTACCGATACAGTTCCTAAGGCAATGGAAACTAAGGAGAAAATAAACAAATGAGACTACATCAAAATATAAAGCTTCTGCACAGCAAAAACAAAACAAAACAAAAACTATCAACAAAACAACAAGAAAGTCCACTGTATGGATGAACATATTTGCCACTGTTATATCTGATAAGGGCCTCATCTCCAAAATTTATAGGGAACTCCTATAAACAATCCAATCAAAGAATGGGCAAAGGACTTAAATAGACACTTTTTGAAAGTGGACATACAGAAGGCCAAGAGACATATGAAAGCATGCTCAAAGTCACTAATCATCCAAAAGATGCAAATCAAAATGACAATGAGATACCATCTCACACCTCCCAGAATGGCTCTCATCAACAAATTGACAAATGACAAGTACTGGCGAGGATATGGAGAAAAGAAACCCTCTTGCACTGCTGGTGGGAATGCAGACTGGTGTAGCCACTGTGGAAAACAGTATGGCGTTTCCTCAAAAAAATTAAAAATGGAACTCCCATTTGACCCAATAATCCCAAGAAATCATAAATACCAATCAGAAAGATCATTTGCACCCCTATGTTCAGAGCAGCACAATTTACAATAGCTAAGATCTGGAAACAGCCTAAGTGCCCATCAGCAGATGAGTGGATTAAAAAAACTGTGGTACATCTACACAATGGAATACTACGACGCTGTAAAAAAGAAAGAACTCTTACCATTTGCAACAGCATGGATGGACCTGGAGAGCATAATGCTAAGCGAAATAGGCCAGTCAGAGAAAGATAAATATCACGTGATCTCACTCATTTGTGGAATATAATGAACAACATAAACTGATGAACAAAAATAGGTCCAGAGACAGGGAATCATTGAACAGACTGTCAAACTTCAGAAAGAAGGTAGGGGAGTGTGGGGGCTAAGAGATCAACCAAAGGATTTGTATGCATGCATATAAGCATAACCAATGGACACAGACACTAGGGGGTGAAGGCATGTGCTGGGGGCTGGGGGTGGCTGTGGAGAGGTCAATGGGGGGAAAAGGAGACTTATGTAATAATATATGTAATACTTTACACAATAAAGAATTTTTTAAAAAGAAGATGAGTCATATATATACAATGGAATACTCAGTCATAAAAAAATGAAATATTGCCATTTTCAACAATATGGATGAACCTTGAGAGTATTAGGTTAAGTGAAACAAGTCAGCCGAAAAAGGGTAAGAACCATATTTCACTCATATATGTGATATAAAACAAAAAGTAACAAATGAACAAATAGAACAAACAAAAAACAAACTCATAGATACAGACACCAGAATGATGGTAACCAGACGGGAAGTGGGCAGGGAGAGCACAAAGAGGGTAAAAGGTGTCAAATATATGATAATTGGAGGAAACTAGAATTCAAGTGGTGAGCACACAATAGAGTATACAGATGTCATATTATAATGCTGTACATCTAAAATTATATAATATTAACCAAAGTTACCCCAATAAGTTCAATAAAAATTTTAAAAGATGAAAAAATAAAAATACATCTAAAAAAAGACTCACGTTCAGATAAAGCACTCTGCAATGGAAAATTCTGCAATGACAGAAATGTTCCGTATCTGAGATGCCCAAAATGGTAGCCATTAGCCATATGTGGCAACTACTGAGATCTTGAAATGTGGCTAATGTGACTGAGGGTCTGCATTTTTAATTTCATTTAATTTTAATTCAATTGAAACTTAAGTAGCCACATGTGGCTAGTGGCAGCACAGTTCTAAAATGTCTTAAGCTTCTTAGTGTTCAGTCATCATCTTTTTAAAATAGAAAATTGGGATATAGACAGCCTCTAAAATAGGTCAGTCTAGTGACATCTCTAAAGAAGTTCTGTCTCAGAGCATACATGTTCTCTCCATTTCAGTGGAAAGAAGTTCCACTGTGGTGTAACACTACTCAGAAAACTTTACACCTGCAGTATCTCCCATCAGGGAAGTTATCATGCAAATAGAAAGTGTTAACATTACCATAGGTTTTAAAATATTGAAGTGTCCTGGGGGGTGGGGGAGGAACCCCATAAGAATTAAACCAATAACGTGAAATATTTCATTTTATTCTTTACTGAAATAATTTTCAGGTTCTGATAATCCTGAGTTGACAGTTTCACTTCAGGGCTGTCACCTACGACTAGTGACTCAGAAGAAAGGACATTAGGATGTATGCTTCAGTTGAACTGTTGGTACTCAGCCCTGCCCCAGGTGTACACAAACAGGAAACCAAGGTCATCTGGAGGTTTGCTCATTTTTTTTAATTCAGTCATTCATTTAACAAACATTTCATGAGCACCTACTACATATCAAGCATCAAGTTAAGCACAAAAGAATATGAAGTTGACTGACATAGTTTCTGCCTTTCAGGACTTAGGTTGGAATGAAAGACACACAAATAGATACTGATCCAATATGGTAAGTGCATGATGAACACGGTGAATTACAGCATTCTATGGAAGGCTACATAAATTATCCTGGGAGAGTCAAGGAAGGCTTCCTGGAGGAAGTGACACCTGAGCTGAGTCCTCAGAACAAGGAGGGGTTAGTAAGGCAAAGGCAGGGAAGAAATCATTCCCAAAAGTGTAGATAATAAAGATGACACACAGTCTAAATGGCATGGCATGCACAGGGAACATAGCAAGACAGTGTTCGTATAACATTGGAGTCAAGGTGAGGAAAGAAGCTAAAATTCCACTAAGGGCCAGGAGAGACTATGTTAAGAAGCTTGATCATTGATTTGTATGTAATGGGAATCACCAGGAGACTTCAACTAGGGGAGAGGTCATATTAGACAGAGAGAGACCACCTGGTACCATACTAGACTTACAAGAACAAAAGGCAGGAGACGGTGGCTTTATCTTGGAGAGCAACAATGAGGACCTGCATGCAGGTGGTGGTCGTGAGAACAAGATAAGAGGAAACTCAGAAATTTCCAGAACTAGCAAATAAACAGTAATTAGAAATCAGCCATAGTCGTTTGGATATAGGAGCTAAAGAAAACCAGCATTCAGGATGACTCAGTGGATAAGGGTAACAAAAAGGGACCGCACCACCAGTAGCCGCTAATATTACTGCACTCTTATTCTGAGCCAAGGACTGTATGGATGCGTTAGGGTCTATCTCATATGAACTTACTTTATCCCCCTTTTTAAAAAAGAAAGACATTGAGGCTTGGAAATTAAGTGACCTGTTCAGGATCAAACATCAGCAAGTGTCAGAGTCTGCCTGATTCCAGAGCTCAAATCTTCACCAATATGCAAATATATCCTCTGAAGATAGGAGCCAGGGAAGGCTTAGTAGGGAAGGTTGTGCGTTCAGCCCCTGTACATTTAAGGAGCCGTTCAGATACAGGTATAACCAGCAGATGCTGGACACCATGCTACAGTGCAAGGCAGAAAACTGGGGCGTCATGGCACATTATGAAAACCCAGTGAGCAGATGAAGCCTGAAACCAGAGTATGTCAGAAGAGAGGAGCAAAACTCCCAGAACTGAATTCCAACTGCAAGGGGTGAGTAGAGGAAGAGAAGCGGTAGGAAAACTAGAAGCCCAAGACTCAGAGAAGAGAGTGAAGAAGATGCTCTGAATGCTTATAAGGAGGATGAGAACAATAAGGACTATTGCACATTCACCGGATTTGATGCATAGATGATTAATAAAAATGAGGAATGCAAAAGTGGGAAACACTGAAAACATTTCACAGCCCAGGGGAAAGAGACAGTAAACATGCAAAGATGGAAAATTAGAGAGAGAGGGAGGCACAATGACTAATTGAGTAAGTCCTAGAAGGAAGCAGGAGGGGATGGAAGAAACCTGAAGACAAACAGGTAAGGGTAGCTGTGACTACACATATGTTTGCAGGCATCAGGACAGGAAATTGGTAGAGATCATTCTAGGGAGTCTCGAGTTTTTAATGAACTCAAGTACAAGGTCATCTGAGTGAAGAGAGGGGAGAGGCCTTCTGGAGAACCATAACTGCTTGGAGTAATCGGTAGAATGGGGGAGACAAGAGCAGGATCACCCTGCCCAGCTGTGACTCTCTCCTGCATGACTTGGAGGCCCAGGTGCAGGTGTGGAGAAGGCAGTCCAGACTTCAGCGTGGGCCTGGAGTGCTGCCGGCCAAGGATGGCAGAAGTACAGGCATACAATTGAACTGGGGGGTGCTGACCAGTCTTCAGATGACCCCATCATTCCCTAGAAAACCTCCTTACCGCTGGTTGTCCACTGATGTCTTCATTCTACTTCCAAGTGGGTTCTACCCATAGTAACAACGAACTAAAGAAATAATCTTTTCCCCCAAACATCTCCCAAGATAACATTTAATAAATTACCAAAATAACACTCCTGCTGCAGTGAAATCATTTAACACTTACTATGTAAGTTTATAAATTGCGACAAAAAATCAACTGACCTTTAAAACATGTCAGTGGCAAAATAAGAAATAGCTTTTAATAAGTCTTTAGCTCTCAAATTTCTCAGAAATTTGGCACAGGAGAATCCCAGTTCTCAAAATGCTACTAGAATTATAATCAGCAGAGTCCAGGGCTCCGAGTGAGGGGGCTAGCTGGGATCGGAAGCAATCTGGATTCTGGAGCAACACAAGGATAAGATAAACACAAGTTCCTCTCCTCTACAAAATGGCACAGCACATCCACTTGGGACGGCAACAATAGAAGTACATGATTCCAGCTCCTCCCCTCCCCTAACAACCTCTGCACTGGAGCCGGCAGCCTACAAAACAATGGAAATGTCAGGTCACCCTCCGGTTCCTTGCCCCGCCCCCTCACTTCCTCTTTCACCCTGGATGAGTTATCATCTTTCCATGAAAGAATGCCAAGCGTTTCAGTCAGTCTGACTGGCAGTTCCTGCTCTTCAGGTTCTCTGGATGCTTCAAAAGGGTGGCGATGTGTTACCGGAAAGACTACCCTCCTCAGCAAGCTGTTCTCCAGGCTTCCACCCCTGGTGAGTCACCTGCCAGTTTCTATCATGTACAAGGAGATCTGTGATTAAAGGAGACTTCGTCTGAGTCTCCTGGGCCTGAGATCGCCTCTTGCAAGTGACACTTAGAAATTCAGACTGGGTTATACAGATGTTTTGGCGGAGATCTTTCAGGTTCCAGGTCAGCTAAAATGTGGAAGTGGCAACAAAGTCACGCTAACAGCATCGGCCCTGAGTAGTAACCCGCCAAGACAGCGGTTCTCAACCTGTGGGTCGCGACCTCTTTGGCGGTCGAACGACCCTTTCACAGGGGTCGCCTAAGACCATCCTGCATATCAGATATTTACATTACAATTCATAACAGTAGCAACATTACAGTTATGAAGTAGCAACGAAAATAATTTTGTGGTTGGGTTACAATATGAGGAACTGTATTTAAAGGGCCAGAAGGTTGAGAACCACTGCTCCAAGAAATAAATTCAGAAGCCACCCATGAAGCAAACCATTAAGTCAAAGCGATAGTTTTCAAGAGATTTCAATCCTGAATGAGAGAATACAAAATCTTCCTTGAAAACTAGTGTATGTTTTTTAATAAAAAGGTAAGAAGATAAATATTGGACTTAAATACTTATTTGATGATTATACATTGAATAAGAATCCTCCATTTGACCTAAGGGATACCTTAAAGCAGGGGTCCTCAAAGTACGGCCTGCGGGCCACATGCAAATACAAATATTGTATTTGTTCCCATTTTGTTTTTTTACTTCAAAATAAGATATGTGCAGTGTGCATAGGAATTTGTTCATAGGTTTTTTTTTTTAAACTATAGTCCGGCCCTCCAACGGTCTGAGGGACAGTGAACTGGCCCCCTGTTTAAAAAGTTTGAGGACCCCTGCCTTAAAGCATACATAAGAAAAGGGAGCTCCTAAAGCAGGGCCGGGGAGGGACCTTTTTTCTTCCAAGGGCCATCTGGATATTTATAACAACATTCGAGGGTCCTGCAAAATTATCTACTTAAAAATCAGCCTGCTATATTTGGTCAAACATTTAATTAACCCACCCCTAATGCCTTGGCAAGGCCAGACCAAATGATTTCACACACCTTATGGGGCCTACTGGCTAGACGTTCCCCACCCCTGTTAAAGGCGCCTACCAACGTTTTATTAACAAGCCTCTTCCACATGAATCTGTACAAGACACCATTGGAACTAACACTTTTTAAAAGGGCATAAAGACCAAAATAGGTATAGCTATCAGATAAGACCAGTAAAATGAGATCCAAAAAAGCAGATATTTTTTTAAAAAAAACAAGAAAACAAAGATGTCAAAATAAATCCAAAAAGTAAATGCTAATGATGTACAATGCAATGACAGATAATGACAGATAACAGAAAAACAATAGCATTAGCAGAAAAGAATTTAAGATGAACCCACTCCTATTGCAGAATATGGGCAAATGTCACCATATAAGACACTGAATAAGATGCTGGCATTGAGTTCTCCTCCAAGTTCTTTGCAAAGGGGGAAAATGTTTATTTTCTATAAAACACTACCATTGAAATTATCAATCCAATCATTGTTCACTTCTAATGTTCTAAGTTTCTCACAGCAGGGAACACATTCGAACATATGTTCACTGAATTCATTTATTCAAGCATTTATTTATTAAAGATATTTGAGCACCTAGCACATGCCAGTACAAGGTACTGGGTATAGAGAATAAATCAGACATGAGACCTGTCCTGAGAGTTTATGAGAAAAACACAAATAAAACAATCCCTGAATAACTGTGTATTTACAACTATGATTAAAGGAGAGGGAAAAGTACAGAAAGTTTAAACTACTTTGGGGGACTCACAGAAGGCTCCTAGTGAAGTGGAATTTAAATGAAGAATTAACCAGTGATAGGGAGAGAGCCCCAGGCAATGAACACAGTTCATGCCTAAGTCCTAAAACTGTATTTTTGTATCTTCAGAGCCTCATACATAGTAGGTGCTCAATAAATGCTTATGGAATAAAATTTGTCCTAACTGCATTCCAAAAACCTTTCCTCAGAAAACAACCCCTCGATATGGGGGGTTGGGGTAAGGTGAAGAGGAAGAGCTACAAGCACACAGAGGTATTATATGTAACAAAGTAAAATTAGCAATGGTAATAGGAAGACAGCAAATTATGTAAAGCAGTGAGTGAAATATTATGCAGCTATTATGCATGAACATACAAACTATTATATAAGTGGGAAAAGATAATGAATGAATATATTTTTATCAGAAATATGGAAAAGTATGAAAATAATATAGGCCCTTATGGATTGACTGATAAAATTAAACAATCACCTATCAATCATCCTATTTCATTGCATATGTAACAATGCAAGTTCTTTCTATTTTGAAAAAAAACCTTCCAGCCATTCATTCTGGGGTCCCTAAGAATTACAATGTTACTTTAATAACACCTCATATTTCTATAAGCCTTGAGTTTTCATAAAGTGCTTTCTCATACATTATATTTTGGCTATCATCATTTACTTCCTCCATGTGACCATTGCTATATAATAGTCATGTAATGTGCTTTACAAAGTTGTAAGAAAGAAGTGGCTCCTGATTGCCCACATGGGACTCATGGGACTATTTCTACCACTGAATTTTTAATTACTATCACATATTATTTTTTCTAATAATATTATCTAGTAAAAATCTTAAGTATATGTGAAATATGATCACATTACCAAAGTTTGTAAAATCAAGAAAAGAAGTCATTCAAGTCTCAATGTCCTAGCATAAACACTGCTACAGATTTGTTAAATGTGTTACTAGCTATTTTATGCCTATTTTAAATCTTTTTTCTGATTACTAATTGTACATGTTTACTAGAAAAAATACGTAATTTGGAAAATAAAGTATTCCATAACCCCACTCCATTCTCTACCCAAGAAAACTATCGCTAAGAATTTGGTGCATAATATTTTTTTCCCTTTGGCTCTACAGGTCCACAATCCTTCATAACCCTAATATTCAAAAAGCTCCAAAATCTCCCCAAATTTTTATAACATTTGTTGTCAAAATCTGACCTAAACTGACTTCAGGCAATTTGTAACCTTTATCCCACTTAGCATGACTATTCGTGTTTCACTACGGAAGCATTAATGTTTCTGATTACAGGGTACCATCCCAGTGCCTAGTAGAGGTACCATTGAATAGATGATACACGGCTTTATTTAAAATTTAAAAAATCCTGAACTCAAAAACCCATCTGGCCCCAACAGTTCAAATAATAGAAGCTGTGGACTTGTACTAATGTTGCTATCATGATCGTTATTATTTCAGAAGTCGATCATACCATGCATACTTTACTGCAGGTAGATTTTCTTAATCAGGGCCATCATCCCACATCAATTTGCTGCGTTCTTTAAGAGCCCTGGGTCATGGATGAAGAGGTAAAAGGACCAGAAGAATGAGGAGAACCCTGATTTTCAGGACAGGGTAAATAACTGAACAAACAGACCTACAAAAGTGGTTCATGAGGGAGCATACACATGAAGAGTAGATTTCGCAGACTTCAGAGCCAGAAAATAACTTTAGAGGTAATGGCCTGATTCCTCTGTCGATAAGATCATCTCCGTGTATACAATGCGATGATTTCCTTGAGTTCACACAGTGAGTGAGCAGCTGACCTGGGCCTGGAACTGGGGAGTCCTGATTCCCCACTCTTTCTACCCCCAGTGCGGTGCTCTGAGTCTCTGTGCCCCAACAGCGAGGCCACGTGGTGACTGTGAAAACTGTGACAGCAGCTGCCCCTGTGAAGGAGCGCAGACTGCTCCCAGGGTTGGCCCAAGCTGTTTACGTTCAAGTCTGTCTCCTGGCACTGGGCGTGGCCAGCCAAACTTCACAGCAAGTATTTATGTAGTTTTACAGCTAAACAGAAAGAGAGAGGAGAAGCCATCACCAATGACTAAGAATTCAAGTTGGATATACAAATTTGGGTCACCTTTTCCTCCAGCACAAGCCACAGCGTGCTAAAAGCATTTTTCATTACTAATCTTCATTTCTCTTTTGGGGCCCCAAAGAGCTAAACCTATATCAGAGATAAGAACGATGGCACTATTCTACTAACTGGAAAACCACCTACTCTGAATGGGTCTCCCCCAGAATTTCCCCACCCCTCACAGCACCTCCAAACACCACTGGCTCACTCAGTTATGCCCCTCCAGTAAGCAAGTGTGCTTTCATTTATGTAGAGCAAATCTTAAAAGTCCATGTGCATCCAAATGCTAAAATTCAGAATATAGAAAAGTAGAGAAGGCAAGAAGAAAGACTAAAGCTACCAAATGTTGGTCTGCCTTTCCCTCTCATCCTCTAACTCGGCCCCCATCACCACCACCACCAACACCTCCACCACTTCCACACCCCACTCCCCAGCCTTTCATGCAGGAAGGGTGGCAGAATGCATCTCTGCAGGACCTTAGTTAGAAGCCATCTGCAAGGATGGAGACTTATAAACACATTCTTCCAGAAACCCATGGCCCTCCCTAACCCCACCAGCAAAGGCAGCAGGTGGTCACAGTGATGCAACCCTCTCTCAACACACCTGGTGCTACAGCCCAATCAATTATTTGGGGGAATCAGAAGCTATCTTAAAGCCTTTAAATGGAACATCTATATATATAAAAGGCTAATACCCTAAGTGTCCATCTGACCGGTAACTATGAAGTGCACTGACCACTGGGGGGCAGACACTCAATGCAGGAGCTGCAATGAGTTGGCAGCAGCAGTTCTCAGGTGACGCACCCCAAAACCAGAGAGGAGGGAGCCTGATTCCTCGCGGGGCCGCATGATTCCACCTTAAGCTGTGGGTTATGTTGTTGCCGGGGCATTATCGGCCCTGAATCTGGTTTATTGCACACTTGCGTTTGTGTTCCACACCCTGTATGACAGCAACTTTGCAGAGTGCCCTCTCATACTCTGGGACTCCTCAGGGGATGTCGGAGAGCCGGTTTTGGCCGGATCCCTGAAGGCCAGGCCGAGGGATCCCACCTGCTGGAGGGACCCCACTCACTCCACAGATGCCCTTCGAGTCACAGCGCACTACCCCAGGTGCAGCAGGTCAGAGAGGGACCAAGGGAGGTTGGTTCCAGGGCGGGTCCAACCTGTCTCACCCAGATCCACCCCGCCGGCCACCTTCTAATTAATTTCCTTTCAATGTGCACGAATCTGTGCACTGGGTCACTAGTCATTTCATGAAAGCTCTGCAGATCTTAAATGAACACTGCTTAAACTGTGGGAATTGATTGAAAGATTGAAAACACATGTGGTGGACTCCTGGACCCTGGGTTCCTGACATATAAAGCAAAGTGATGCTTCTTTAAAGGGATCGTGTGACGAGGAAGCACCAGAACCTACCCTTTTCCTTGGCTGAGGCGACGGAGACAGACCAACTTTTATAGGAGAGTAGAAAAATAACCTACCATCCCTCAACAGAAATGTCTACCACCCCGGACACTAAAGGACTGGTCTCTGAGCACTGTAAGATCAAAGTCAGGGAGGTTACTAGTACTTGGGAATTACATGAGGGTCTAAGCCAGTGTTTCTCAACCTTGGCTGCACATTAGAATCACCTGGGAATCTTTTTAAAATCCTGATTTCTGGGCCTCATCCTCCGGAAATTCTGTTTCTTTGTTACTAATGTTGTGGCCCCACCCCATAACAAAGAAACAGAATTTCCAGAGGATGAGGCCCAGAAATCAGGATTTTAAAAAGATTCCTGGGTGATTCTAATGTGCAGCCAAGGTTGAGAACCACTGGTCTATGCTAACAGAAAAGCTTTTTAAAGGGTTGACACAGTTGACATCTCTGCCCCACGAAGGAGCACTGACAATATTCCCTTCACTCGCTCCCCAGGATGCCGGGGAAAGTGTAGGTGCAAAGTGCTCTGGCTCCCAGGTGGAGACAGACGAGGGGCAGCGGGGGGAAGACATCCTTTTAGTGTCATCACGAGGCATGGGCCTCTGGTGAAGAGATGAGGAGAGAGACTCCACTGCAGTTTCTAGTCTCCGTTTCAAAAATGATCCTGAGAGGCAATGAGCTGTTCTCAGTCTCTAGAGCAGCGGTTCTCAACCTGTGGGTCACGACCCCTTTGGGGGTTGAACAACCCTTTCACAGGGGTCACCTAAGACCATCGGAAAACACATTTATAAGTACATATTGTTTTTGTGATTAATCACTATGCTTTAATTATGTTCAATTTGTAACAATGAAAATACCTCCTGCATATCAGATATTTACATTACGATTCATAACAGGAGCAAAATTACAGTTATGAAATAGCAATGAAAATAATTTTATGGTTGAGGGTCACCACAACATGAGGAACTGTATTAAAGGGTCACGGCATTAGGAAGGTTGAGAACCACTGCTCTAGAGGAATGTGGAACCAGCAGACAAAGCAGCAACACTGACCATTAAAAGTAATTCTTATTTTCTGTAAAAGCCATAGGTCTAGATATCTGTCAGTTCTCTTCTCTCTGTTTATATACCATTTGTCTACAAAACAGGCCAGGCAAATGCTTGTGCTGACTGTCTTCTGGTGCCCAGTGGCTGACAGGTAGCCTTTGGACAGCCACTGTCTCCACCTAAGCCGACTGGCCAGGGATGGGGAGGGTGGGAAGGTGGGGGCGGGGGGGGGGGACACTATACAAACAGGAGTGAGCATGAAAACAAGAGACCACATATAAAACACTATGCAAATGTTGGTTATCTCCCAGCTCTACATTCCCACAGTACTTTCCATAGACCATTTGAGGACATTTATAACATATTTTGATATAGTTCTGTACCTTTGTATCCCAAGCACAGTCCTGGTACATCAATGATGCTAGCTAATAATTGCGACACAGCCCTGAACATACAAATGAACATATACTTGGGCATCAACCAGAATTTCTGAAGTGACCAGCATTGCTCCCCATTCCCTACCAGAGAATCAAAAAGGTTTCAGTTGGCTCTCTCTGCAGGCAACAGCTGTACCCACCCCCGACCTCAGCACTGGAGAACTGGGTTGTGTGTTTCCATAAAAATTATTTAACCTCTCAGAACCTCCATTTCCTCATCTAAAAAATGGAGATAACAACCTCTACCTCAACAGGACTAATGGGGGATTAAATAAGATAAAAAATATTAAGGACTGGTACATAGCAGGTGCTCAGTGAACATGGGGAGGGCAGCATGAGACAGCGGAAAGCACCAGATTTAGATTCAGAAGATCTGTCATCAAGTGCCAGCTGTGCCCCTACGTTCCATGCTGTGGAACCTCCTATGTTTCCTCAGCTGAAATCACCCTGACAGTCGAAGTAGAAAAGGAAATGAAAAGAAACAGGCAAAGACTGGAGCCCATACAGGGTGAAGCAAACAGACTGCCACGTAGAAGTCTCAAGTGCAGACTTTTAAGGGTGTAAACTGATATCATCACTTTATCAGTTATTAGACTGATTCCATTGAACAAGACTTCTGAAGGCTGCCTCTGTGTCGGTCTGTCAGTCAGACAACCAACACGACCTGGTCACTTACTGTGTGCCACGCGTGTGCCGGGAGCTGACGATGCTGATGGACGGTGGCCCTTGCCTTCATGAAGCTTACAGTCTAGTGGGGATGAATAGCCAATTATAAATGCACTTCACAGCATGGGTGTGAACTGCATAAGTCCACTCATACACAGATTTTTTCAATGAATACTATAAATGTGTTAACTTACGGTGTTATTAACAACTTTTTCTTTTCTCTAGCTTACTTTATTGTAAGACTATAGCATAAAACACATATAATATATAAAGTATATATTGTTATGTTATTGGTAAGGCTTCTAGTCAACAGTGGGCTATTCGTAGTTAAATTTGGGGGGAGTCAAAAGTTATATGCAGATTTTCAACTGCATAACGTGGTCAGTGTCCCAACCCCCGCATTGTTAAGGGGTCAACTATACTTAACATGCAAGGCAGAGGCGCCAGTTGCAATGGAAGCATAATATAGGGGTGGGGAGTTAACCCTAACTGAGCCTGGGGGATTCATAGGAAAGATATTAACCAAAGTCTAATGAAAGTGGCTTTTGGTGACTGACAGGAGAGGAGAGAAAAAATAGGTCAGCCACGTAAATTACATACCAAAGCCCATACATTAGAAGTAAAGGCAAAGCTTTTGTTTCCCTCCATCTGCCAATAAACCTTGTCCTACACCTCCCACCTCTCCAGATGCCACACATGGTTTAGGTAGCTTCATGTTTTTATCCACCCAGCCCTTTCCTTCTATTCATTCAAATTCATTTTCTGGCCACATAGCTCCAGAGCTTGCTAAAGCAGGGCGAGCCCTGGCCAGTGTGGCTCAGTTGGTTGGGTGTCATCCCATGCACCAAAAAGTTGAGGTTCAATTCCCAGTCAGGGCACATGCCCAGGTTGCTGTCTTGATTCTCAGTAGGGGGCCTGCAGGAGGCAGCTGGTCAATGTTCTGCTCTCACATCCATGTTTCTCTCTCTCCCTCTCCCTTTCTCTCTAAAAATCAATAACAATCTTAATAAATAAATAAATAAATAAATAAGCAGGGTGAGCCCTTGATGACTTGCCCAAAACATAGAGACAATCGGTCCTCTCTATGGCACCCTGCTATGACTGTGACACCCTCCCCCAATCATAAACTGGACAGTCTGCCATTCAGGACATAAAAACAAATCAATACAAACAAAACTGGAAGGCTGGCCAGCAAATCAATTGATCTAAGATCATGTCAGAAAGAGGAATGGAAAGGAGCCGGGGAATTCCCCTGTGGGTTTCTACAGCTTTCTTGGAACCTGGATGAATCAGCCTTGGGAAACCAGAGATACTCTGCCCTCCCAAGGCCTGTAACTCCCTCTCCTACCCCAATTTCCAGCCATGCTCATTACAGTGCATTTAATACAGTTCCCTGAAAAATTGGGGTCCTCTCTTTCTTTCTATTTTGGTAAATAATGGTTGCATCCTCCTCACCCCAGGACACTTCATTGACTGACTGATGTTAACACTCACGGTGTAAAAAAGTTTTAATATCTAACACCTCAGATCTGCCCATATAAATTCCTAACGAGGTTCATTACTACTTATATTAGGCTTCTGGTATATAAAACAGGGAAGGACTACTAAACAAATTCTGATGAAAAAGGATGAAGTACCTCTCTCTGAAGGGCCTACGTTAGGTGTTTTACCTCCCCATGGCTTCTGGTTAACACTGACCACCACTTAGGGGTGATTAAATCCACACTAAGAGCACAAACCTCCACAAAAATAGAATTTTGGAATAAATTATAGATGCTTCAATTGCATTAGGCCCAGAAACACCATGGTTAAGCCCACCAGCAGGGAGGAGGTACTCTGGCTGACAACCACTGGGTATGGGCACCAAGGCCTGGGAGACAGCCGATAGAGGCCACTGGAGGGGGAGGAGGGCATGGATGGGCCTGTGCTATTACTTTCCATGCAGCTTTGAAGAGAATCAGAAAAATATTAACAGCACCAGGAAATCACTTTTAACCACAGCACCCCATCCCCATGACTCCTGAGAAAACAATTAAGTAAAAAGTAATTGCATTTTTTAAAGTAATTAAATCAGTATGCCCTTCTTTAACTTGGCACAAACCAAACTGCCTTGATAAGCAACCACATGACAGTGCATCCTGAGTTTTCACTAAAATACCTTCAGAGTTTTAGAAATACTACCTATCTTTGGTTCCTCTCCCTCACCAGCCCTCACCTCTCACCCTCTAGCTTCAAAGGGACTGGTAGAAATAAGAGAAGGCAGAAAAGAAAGTGAGAGAAATGTTTGCTCGTGCTTGCTTTGCTCATGAATGTTTTGTTCCTTTACAGAGTTCTGCATCAAGGCCATACCAGACACATAAAATATAACCTGTGGTCCCTAAAAGTATTTATGTATCTGTTTCCCTTACATGATAATGGCCTTGAGGGCAGAGAATCTATCTTTTTATGTCTGCGTGTCCTATGTCTAACACAACCCCAGACACATAATAATTGCTCCAATAAAGTGGTGACCCTATTGGCAAAGTAATAGTTCATTTTTAAATATCTCAAAAGGGTAAGTGGGAGGAGGCCATTGTTATAGACTACAGGCTTCAGCACTGGAAATTCCACTGGCTACCTTAAGTTACTCTTTGTAGAGTGTACCCAACACTTTACGCACTGCCCATGTAGTGATAAATTGAATTATGACCTTAGTAATTCAGGGTTCTATTAATAGAGCATAAAATTAAAGGTAGCAGAAATATATAGGGTAGTAAGCACCGTGTTTGAAGGGAGATAAATCCCAGGGAAGGCAAATCAAATTGGTGCTGTGTGATAATTTGATACTTCACTCCTTATACTGCCAGTACAGGCACGTCATCCAGGGAAGCACTGTGCTATCCAGGGACCTGTCTGTCATCTGCTGCAGAAGCTTACAAGGCACATGGAAGTTGTCTTTCCTAAACCAGGGCTCTCTATAAACTCTTCAACAATTAGTCATTTCTCTCCCACTTTATCAGAATTAAGAGATCCTTACCTTTAATGGCCTGGCTGGTTTGGCTCAGTGGTTAAGAATCAACCCATGAACCAGGAGGTCACAGTTGGATTCCTGGTCAGGGCACATGCCTGGGTTGTGGGCTCGATCCCCAGTAGGGGGCATGCAGAAGGCAGCCGATCAGTGATAGTCTCTCATCATTGATGTTTCTATCTCTCTCTCCCTTCTTCTCTGAAATCAATAAAATATATATATTTTTAAAGAGCAAATACACAGAAGTTCATCTCCAAGTTTTTCATTTTGCCTATTCATCTCGTAAAGCAGGTATAATGCATCCTAGGGGCTCTCCGCTCCACCATTACCTGGGGCAAGTATCTTACCCTCTCTGGACCTCAGTCACCTCACAAAGAGGAGGTAATAAGAGAATCTATCTACTATCTCAATGGTATTCTGAGGGTTGAATGAGTTAATGCATGTAAAGCACTCAACCTGACATCAAAGTAGCCCTTACTGAGTAACCTGCTACTATTATGCATTGACCCTACTTCACTGAGCACTGCTCTGCCGCCTCTGGACACTGCAGCAGAACCTAAGACAGAAGGAACAGTTGAAACTCATGGTGGAGTATCATTTGTTCCCTTCAACATGCACAGTACACATTTCATTTCCACCACAATCACATTATTGCTTGAGGCTCTGTCAATCTGGTCTCCAAGTACAAATATTCAAAGTTTTAATCTATGGATGGGGAAAGAATACAAGAGTCATAATTCTCCCACGTACTGGTCACTGATAACTAGAGGCTATGGGAGGTAAGACACTGAATGCTGGCCCTCTCTTTTTACATGAGGTCTAAAACCAATCTAGTCTGGCCCTGGCCAGGTAGATCAGTTGGTTAGAGCATCATCCCAACACTACAAGGTTGTGGGTTCAATCCCAGGTTCGAGCACATACAATAATCAACTGATGAATGCATAAATAAGTGGACCAACAAATCGATATTTCTCTCTCTCTCTCTCTCTCTCTCTCTCTCTCTCAAAATGTCAATAAAATTTTAAAAAATAAAGAAGATAAAACCTACTTAGTCTGGGGATAGTTAAGTATTAAGTGGAGACTCTTACAAAAGATCTGAAAACACCCTGCTCATGCCAGCCTTGAAGAGACCACAAGTGACAGGAGACCCTGGAGAGAAACCTCCTTGCATCAGTGCGCTCACTAGAAGAGGTTGAGAGGAGAGGTCATCTATATGTGAATATTTTAGGACCTGCTCCCCTAAAATTAGTGGAACGAGGAAAATGATTTGTGAGGAAATACGGTATACTAGAAAGGAGAACTGGGGGAGAATGAGTATGTGGATCTGGTGAAAATAGAAGGTGACAGGCAGGCCATGAAAGGAACTTCCAGAAGTCACACACAAAGAGTCGCCCAAGCAAAGACCAGCAGGGTCAGTACTTTCATCAGAGCAGAGCTGCAAGTGACCACTCCACCCATCTCATTCATTAGCAAACCTGTTGATTACAGGCCCAGTGCTGCCCAGCTGCACCTGCAGCTGTCCAGTTGCCCCACAGCTGGCCCTGCAGGCTTGAGAAAGAACAGGTCTGGTCACCCAGCAGCCGTCCCACACTCTCCACCACTCTTTTTCTCGAAAGTTAAGTTACTTACAAACATTAAGCACATCATTTAACAGATCAACAAGAAAGAAAAGACTAGTGCTGTTACTAGAATCCCAGCTTGCAGCCTGTTGGACCTATCACACAGCAGCTTATTTTCATGGAGCACCTAACACACAACGGGCCGTTCACCTGCCTCTGTTTGCATCACAGGACACATCTGTATTGATGTGGCCTGGAAATGCCAGGCACCTTCTCACCCAACTCCTGTCTCACTTCCCACAGGCTTGGTGGAGCTGGGTCTCTCAGGTTTATTTCCCTTTCTCTTCCGCATCCAGGCTCATGAAGCTGCAACTGTGGCAACAGGTGTGGATGACATCAGAATTCTCAGAGGTGGGGGAACTTCCAGAGATCACCTGGTTCATCAACAGCCTGAACCAAGGCCTTACCTCTTCCTCCCCAGGCCCGCAAGCAAGCCAGGTGCCTCAAAAGACAAGCTTCATGGAGTTCCAAAGGTATAGTAACATTATTCCAGGACGATGAGTGAAGATTACTAGAAGTAGGAAGTCACTATCCAAAAGAGCCACCATTACAAAATGCAGGCACAGTGCAGCATAAAGGTGATGGGGTTCTGGGGATAGAAGATTCACATTTAAGACCTGACTGTCGGGACCCTGGACCTGGGAGAAAGCCAAGGAGTTAGGCTGTGCTTTCTCACAGAAGATGGGGACCTAGAAAATACCTGTTCAAAATAATCCAGATCAGTCTCCTGGTACCAAAGATAATTCCACTCATCTCAGCCTAACATGATTATGGAAAAAAACTCTTTTGAAAAAAAATATTTTTATTGATTTCAGAAAGGAAGGGAGAGGGAGAGAGAGATAGAAACATCAATGATGAGAGAGATTCACTGATCAGCTGCCTCCTGCACACCTCCCACTGGGGATCGAGCCCACAACCTGGGCATGTGCCCTGACCAGGAATTGAACAGTGACCACCTGGTTCATAGGTCACCGCTCAACCACTGAGCCACGCTGGCCTGCCTGGACAAAACTCTTTTTAAACGTCTTCACACTCATAAACCAAGTTTTATACGTTAACAGTGTGTGTGTCATATGCTGTTACACAATGAATACTACTCAAAATATTGCTTGACTACACAAAGAGGCCAGGTCTTACGTTGGCCCATCTATAATAATAAAAGCGTAATATGCTAATTAGACAGACAGCCAAATGACCTTCCAGACGTCCTTATGGACGACCTTCTAGACAAAGCCAGGGCTGCCAGGGCCGAGCCCCTTGCATGAATTTTGAGCATTGGGCCTCTAGCTCTATGTTTAAGATAAAAGTCTAAAGAACCTGTCATTCTGCCCTGGATTGTCTAGTCCTTGTTCTATCCCAGTCCAGAACAAATAAATATCTCCCCAATAAAATGTAAGACCTTCTTTTCCTTATAGTCTAGTCTTTTCATAGGTTTATAAGAGGAAGCAATGGGTCTGAACACGTAAGTCTTCTCTATCCAATCTAGTGTCTTCTCTTTCAACGAGCTGTTTTTCTTCAGGACCATTCTTTTGGAAGCTCTCTCACTTGGGGTATAATCATTTGAGATTCATTCATTTCTTAATAGAAGTTGTAGTAAACCTTTCTTGAGACAGGACACTAGCCTCCAAACCATTCCTCTGACTTATCAACCCAGATAACGAGATCACTTTGGCAATTGTTCCACTGTAATGACAACCTGGCAGTGACATGAAGTCTAGTTCACAGGTGACTATGCCAGGCCATCCTGCAAACACTCGGGGAAAAAGTAAAAGCAAGAAATCTGTGCGAGAAGAATCAATGAACCGAGTAATTCATTTGGAACAATATCTGTTGGTCCGTGGAGAAGGTGAGAGAGACAAAATTGCCTTACTCATAGGTATGCTTCTCTGGCTGTCTTAGCAGTGATGCTACACACAGTTCTATCTCAACGCCTTCTACATGGCATTGTCTCATGTTAAACACTAAATTACCCTCTTTGATGCCAGTCTTCAACGGACAATTTAAGATATCTAGTTACCAGTTTTCATATGGTAATCAGTAAAACTGGTTTGAAGACTCCACGGTGGACCAGAACACACTGGAAAGTTTGCAGTGAGAGATGGAAAGATCTGTGGCATGTTCAATGAGGGCTAACACACCTCCGCCCTGTGGGCTCTGCCATACAGCCACAACAATGACACTGGCAGAGGGCAGTTCCTGTGGAAACACTTACTGTGCGAATCTTCTGGTGGAAATAGGCCTCTGAAAAAACAGAGGCTTCACACCAATAATAGGCAGTGACGAAGCCCTATGGAACAGGGGTCTGGGCAGAGCACTCGGAGCCCAAACCAAGATACTCATTAACTTCACATCTACGGAGATAAAAGTCTGTAATTAACTAAAGGTTAAAGCCTACAGATATGACATATTCTGGCATTTTGAGATCTTTAAGCTCATGGACAAACTCATAACCAAGATCCTCTCTCCAAAGCTGTTTTTGCAGTTAGGAAAAGGACAAACCACAGCAATCTACATTTATGTGAGTTAGGCTGATCATATTCTATGCTAATAAATGAGTTAGCTCCACCTTCACCATCCCTCTGCTTGAATGTAATTACCAGTTTGGCCTTTAAATGGGCACTCCCTTCACCTGCAAATGAGTTTGGCACTTGTGTTCAGAACAGAGTTGGGCATCTAGACTACACTCTGCCCCTCCCATGAGATAGCCCAGTTATACCACAGAGGCAGGCCACCAGGCTTAGAACCTCACAGGGCCACCCCCACACAGGCCTCAAGTATCACACTGACTTTTACCACCTCTGGGGAAGAGAGAAGAACACTTTCTCACCTGTCACTTCAAGGCATCCAGGTCAACCATTTATTCAGCACCTGTCCCTGCACGAGGAGTAAACAGAGACCAAGACAATCTCCCCACCCTCATAAAGCAAGTTCCTGCCAATGGTACGAACCAGGTACAGTTTGCTTTTGAAAGGTACGTAAGTGTTGCAATCCCTATGTAAAATGACCCACGTGGGTAAAATTCCATAGAAAAAAATACAAATCCTCAAGGGGGAACAGGGAAAGAAGTTTGTGCCACTTTAAACTTGGTGAATATTGATTTTCCCTGAAGCCTTAATTTGAATATCACCTCCTCCAGGAAGTCCTCCCTGAATTCCCCAGGCTCACAATCCCCTACCATCCTATCCTGCACACATTTCTATTCTAAACTCAACTACCCCATGATGTGGGTTTGTGCCATCTCCCCAACCATAGGGTGAGCTCCTTGAGCTTTGCAACCCCAGCACCTAACACGGTCTCTGGCCATTTCAGGTACTCAGGGGCTGCTGTGAACTGACCCATGGAAGTGTGTGGGGGTATGTGCATGCTCGGGCCTATCTGTAGTTACATGGAGAGTGACATACCTGTGCTATACAACTTCCTTCACCCCTATCTTTTCCAATATTAATAACAAGTCCTTTGTACAAAGGATTATCTGCTCTCCTCCCCCAACAGCTACTATAAGTGAAGGCAATTAGTCATGAGCAGAAGCAAAAAAAGCCTGAGTTGCTCATTTGTACCTAGATGATGAACTGAGAGACAAGGAGAGGTGAGAAATGAAATGGGGGAGGTAGGCAAGGGCCAGACTACTGCAAATCTTCCCAAGGAGCCTGACCTCTATAGGCTATGGAAGCCTTGGAAAGATTTCTAACAAGAGGAAGGTTAGGGTTGAGCTTTAGACAGTTTGTCCAGGCAGCTCTGTGGAGAGTGGGTGTGAGGGAGGAAGATCAGTTCCAAGGCTATTGTAATAATCCATCTATATGACAAGGGCCTGAACAAGTGGGGTGCTAATGGGGCGGGGGGGGGGCGGGGGGTGATTGACTCAGGAAGTATTTTGCAAGCCAATTCAGCAGGACTTAACACTGAACTGAAATGGGGAAAGAGCTGAAAGGAGAGAGAAAATTCCACAATAATGCCTTGGACAAAGGTGAGGCCGGTGCTGACTGGGCAAATGGGCAGAGGAGCAGGTTGGGGTAAAGATACAGTATTTAATTATGGACAATATTGACTTAGAGATACCTGAAGGAGTTCCAAGTAGGTCTGTCCAGCAAGTATGTAAGGCGTGAGACCTTGTACACGTTCTTGAACCTCCCTAAGCCACAATTTGCTCCGGTAGGAAATGCAGGCACTGTGGTAGCTGCTCATCCCACACAGGCTGTTGTAAGGATTGAAGGAGATGGAGTAGAAAGCCCTTTGCCCTGAGCCTGCCCCAGTCCTAGAAGCAAGAATTGGGCTCAGGGACAAAAGTGGGAGACACAGCTTTGGAAGTCCTTAGCATGTGTGCTATATAGTTCAGACCAGAAGAACAGATAAGACATCTGGAATGAGAGAGACAAAAATATAAGGACAAAAGCCCAGGAAACACCAATATTGAAGGAGGTTAAGGGATGAGGTACCAAAAAAAAAAATCCAAGAAGGTGCTAAAGTAACAGAAAAGCAGGGGAGCAAACTGTCTCAAAGAGACTGTAGCAGCCAACAAGACAGGTAAGTGGTAGGAACACGTGGTTATTCCTGGTTTTGCAGGAACCGTGTTCACACAGTGACAGAGCCTGAAGCCGGCCTGCATTGGGGAGAAGAATGATGGGGCAGGGGCGGGGGGCGGTGCAGATGTAGACAGCTCTTCGGGAGAGTGTCTGAGAAGGAAAGGGGAGAAACTGAGCCTCACTTCAAAAGGGAAGGGCTTGTCCAGTGGAGCTGGGGACACGAGTGTTTGGAGAGATCTGGGTCTGTTTCTGCAGGGAAGGTGCCAGAGGAAGGGAGAGGATGAAGGTACTAGAAAGGGAACACGTGACCCAGGGAAGACACAGAGGGGACCCAGACGGAGCAGGTGGAGGACTGGGCCTGAACAGGCAGTTCCCCTCATCGGAAGACTGCCTGCAGGACCTGCCACAGGTGGGAGCAGAAAGCTCACACCTGTCAGCGCCTGTGCTCCGGGGGGACTAGTGCACTTGCTCACAGAGAACAATGTGAGTGCAAGGACACCAGCTCCCCTGGTTATACCTCACACTCTAACCTCAGCTCTTCCAAATAACAGCCCGAGGAGAAAACAAGTAAGGATGTTTGGGGCCTGCAGAGTAAGATGGGGGGAGGGCAGTGTTAGAAGACAAGGGGTTGAGGAGAGTGGTAAGACCATGATTTTTTTCTTCCAATTCTGTCAGTTGGCTTCTTCTTTTTTAACGTGTCATTGAAGTAGAATTATCACCCGGTGAATCTGACTTCAAGATATAAATGGAAATAATATTAATGGGAAGACACTTACTATCTTGACGGGAACAATTTTTCAGAATCATTATTTTTCCTGTTTTGAAACAAAATCCCACATATAAAAGTTCAATAGGACCAAATTACAGCAGAAGGAGTCAACAATGAGCCATTAGAAAATCAGTTCAGGGAGAAAAATGCACACTAGAGTCCTAATGAGGCAACATAGAAATCACTTAATTTTGCCATAACAGGATATTTTAAGGAAAATAAGCTTAAATGGCAACTACCACTTCAAGGTCACAGTGAAACCATGATCGGGTTTATACCCTCTCGCTGCTGGTATCCTGTTCCTCCCAAGGGCAGACTGTCATTAATATTCCTGACCTCTGGTGTGCTAGAAGGGTAAGTCTCTCAGATTTTCCTATTTTGAAAAGCACCTTTTATCATCTAAATAAGAGTTAACATTTTGTTTGGGGAACCTGGGATTCAACTGGTCCTTTCACACACATTTTACACTTATTTAAATCAAGAGAATAAAAATCACTCTAGCAGATTCATTCTCTCTAAGCTACTCTTAACTCTTCCCTCCCCCGCCCTTCTCTCACACACACACACATACACAGAGTATTACTATCTATAGCTGAAATATGAATTTTATAAAGAGAAAATCTTTCAGCAAAAGGGGATGACAGTCTTTGAATCCTGATCAGACTCAAGATATGAGAACAGTGAGGAATTTCTTCATTCTTCAAATGTTTCCTGATTCCTACTATGTGCAGGGCACTTTGCCAGGGGCTGGGGGAGGCGGAGGGTCCCTAGTGCTCACACAGAGAGCAGTAACCCTGGGCTGAAAGCAGCAGGTCAGGCTGAAGGGAGGGCAGACACCCACAGACACATTCTCAGTCACCCCCAGACTTCTGTAACAACAGTGCCCCGGCAGATCAATGCAACCACAACCCAGGTACAGGATGTGCATGACAAGAAGGTGAGGAGGCCCAGCAGGGAGATTCAAAGATATATCCTCCTCATAGCCCAAGAGCTAACCAAGACATGTGAACAACCAAAACCAAGGCCGTGCTAAACATCATTGCAGAGACTGTTGGGCCTTATTATAGAGCAAAGGAAACTTTTCTTCTGAAAAATTAAATATGTGCACTTCAGAAAACCTCTAACTTGACCACTGTGAAAGCTCTAAAACCCAAAACAAGTACCCAGTCAACGGTTAAAATTAGAAGTAATTCGCTTTAAGATAAGTCAAGATAGAGGGAAAACCTTCATATTTCCTGCAAACCAAGTCAAAATTGTTGGTGCCCTTGATTTTATCCACAAATCTACAAGTTCAAATGATGCACTTTTAAAACTATAGTTTTTCTTTTTGGAAGCATGATAATAATTCATATCCAATGATTAGAGGCTCAAACTTAAATTGAGGAAACATCTTTTAATGCCAATTGAAAGAGGCCATCTACCATCATTTCCCTTAACTGCATCAATAAAAGTGCCCACTTTTTGCAACTAAAAGATGAAGAACTTTTTGAAGTCCTTTGCAACTGCATAGTGTAACTTTACTTCTTTCTCATTGGTTATACACACTAACTCAGAATCTCTGTCCAATATCATATGAACAAACCAATACTCAATTTCAAGGTTTTCCATAAACTAACTTTGGCCAACACTATAGCTATAGTGATTCCAACTTCATTTCCACATATTCCTTGCAAGACCAGAATGAACATATGTGTAGAATTCACCCCAAACTCCTATTCTTCTAGGGTAAGCAAACCATCTCCTCTTCTACCAGTCACCATCCTACTGATTTACACCCCAGAATCTCAAATAAAAAGCGAAAACGGGAAGGCTGAACTCATAAACCTCTTATGAAAGTTTCTATTATTAAAAAACTCTACTAAACTTTAAATTCTCTAAAATTAAAAACTCTAAAATTGTATGTGAATAAACGTCTTACTGTTTTCAGAGATAATTTCAGAAAAGGCTGCACCCATGACTTCATATTTAAGTACTGGGGTAGAGTGATGGTGGTGGTGACAATGATAATTTTTCTGCAGCGGTATGTGTCATACACTGAGCTAGACAGTTTACATAATTCCTCACTGTATTCTCACATAACCCTGTGAGGTAGGGACTATGTTATGATGAGAAAGCCAGGACTGGCAGAAGTTAAATAACCTCTGCTAATGAGAGGCAGACCTAATAGTTAAGCCCCAATCTGGCTGACACCCAACCATCACACGATGATGCACTGATAATTATGGTAGTCGTCCAATAAATATTCCTCAAAGCCTGTATTTGTGTACTATTCCTCTGTAATTGCAGATTCTGCATCCTAGTTTATGTGGCTTAGGCGAATGCTAGTGTGTCTTTTTACAGTACACACAAATGGATATTGAAGGGGAGGTCAGAAATATTCTGGAAATCAGCAAGATGCCAAAATAGACATTATCCAAAATTGTTCAAAATAGGCAAAATTATCCAGAGTTAATTCACAAAATGATAGTCAATAAAGTAAATGAGCTTTCAGTAGTAAGCAAGAATCAACTCTATGTAGTTATTCATAATTTTTGAGGTTTTTATTTCCTTTATGATGATTGGCACCATGTGTATTAATTCTCATCCATAATTTATAGTTTTGTTTTTGTTTTTTTAAAAAGGAACACTTTCAGGTCCTATCAATTATTATAATTACCCTATTCTTTTAAATATTGAAACTTTCCACTAATACTTATGAGTCTGTAGAAAACAAATATATCATTCAAAAATTTGGAATAAACTTCCTGGTCTTTGTTTCCTTTCCTCTATTCTCCCTTTAGAAAATATGGTGCTGAAAGAGGCAGAATGTAAACAGATGCTTCTATGTCATCTGAGGGGCACCAACAAGACTAGACCCTACCCCATCCCCAGGAGACTTTTACGTTGCCACCCCCATTGTCTACAATGCAACCTTATGAAGGGCTTTCTTTGGCCGATATGATTATTTTCCAAAGGCCCTTGTCAAAATACGAATTTCCTTGGGAGATTGAAAGTAACCCAAACTACCATTTCTTGAGGGCCTATTTTGTGCTGGGCATGTTTAACGTAGTCAATCTAATCTTCACACCACTCCTCTGAGGTACTAACATTAGCATCATTTTCCAGAGGAGAAAATAGTCAGAGATCAAGGGACTCCCTTATTGTAGCCGAGCTGGGGTGATGCCAAGAACTTGCCAACACACACCAAGTCTATCCTTTTCCCAATGCTTCTGTTTGTTTCTCCACATGTCAAGCTTGTTCCAACCTCCGGGCCTTTGCCTTAGCTGTTCCCTCTGCGGGGGATGCCCTTTCTCTAATCTTCATATGGTGGCTACTTGTCTATCGGTTCTCAACTGAAATGTCACCCTCTCCGCGAGTCCCTCTCTGTCCACTCTATCACACCCCCCAATGTTAATTCTCCACTTAGCATCTAACCGCCATTTATTATATTTGCAATCCCCTGCTTGCTTGCTTGCTTATTAGGTACCTCTCCGTGCTAGGGTAGATTCTGGGTGTCTTGTTCTCTTGCCCTATCTGTTACACCTAGAACAGAGTCGGGCACACAGCAGGCACTCAATAAAAACCAATGAATGCCGCTCCTGCTGCCTCTGCCACACACTGAGGGACATCCAGAAAACAGCTTGGGCCGAAGTCCAGAGAGCTAGATTCTAGCGTCACCTCTTGCTAGCTACGGGGCCGTGCTGCAGGCGACCTCCATTCAGCTCAGTTTCTACCATCATCAGGTTGTTTTCCAAGGTATTGGCAAGGTGAGCTGGAACTCAAGAGAAGATCAGAAAATCTTGTGGGGTCAAGGGACCCAGGCCATAGCAGACCAGGGGTCACAGGGCAAGAGGAGCAGACAAGCATCACTGGTTTCATCATTTTGCTGTGGACTACCCCAGTGTGCACCATAATGCCCAGTACAGATAAATCCTATCTCTTTTTTACAGGGGAAAAGTTTATATTAACAAAAGGTACCAAGCCAAGGTCACTCAAACTGTCCTAGTCTTTTGGTTGTGTGTGTGTGTGTGTGTGTGTTTTTAACTTTTCATCTGCAAACCTCAAAGAAACGCCTACAAAAATAGAGGCTTTTGAACATACCTAAATAACAAACTCAATAGGTCCCAAAATGGGTCATCATTTGGTATACTTCACCAGGAGCCAGAGGTGAGAATACATTTTTAAGCACCTCTTTTTCGCTAAAATTCATAGCTCCCCCTTTCTACTGTTTGTCTTCCATGATTAACTGCAGTGAAAATGTCCTCCAATACAGGGGGAGACGTTAGAACCATGCCCGGGGAATCAGAAATTCAGAGGCCTTCTTTTTGACACCTCTCTCTCAGTTGGTGTTTCTTAACCCGCGGCCCCGTGTTCACGTCAGGCCTCAGGGATCACCGCTCTGGTGACGCTGTTCCCAGCATATTGTCAATATGCATGTAGTGCACTTTCCTAGATACAGAGTCCACCGCTTTCATCAGCACTAAACGTGACCAGGGCTCAAAGCCCTTCTCGGAAGCACTGCTTCTGCTGAGGACCTGTTCTCCACTCTTCTGTGCTGTGATGGAACAATGATTATGTCTAATAAAGCACGGAAGAGCTCCATGGCTCCCAGATTAACAAATGCACTCTGTTTAGGGAATTATGCTACTATATTTATGACTTTTGTGCACTCTTCCAGAAATACTAATTTCAGTGCCGAGAACAAATCTGAGCATCAGCAGAACAGTCTCCAGCAGCTACTTCACAAGGGAGCAGAATTTTCATTAACCAAAGGAACCATAACTAGAACCATGTAACACGGGTGCTGGAAGGAGCCACAGAGCTCAGGCTGCCCTCCCTCTGACATCACAGACAAGAACACCAAAGTCCAGTGTGAGGACGGAGGCACGGCATCGTATTTAAGTGCTATGAGAGAGGTGTAGGAAGAGTGCTATGCAAGTACAAGGGGCAAGCATGACTTTCAAAGGAACATGCAGCTTTGTGGTTTGGGTTTAAGCACTTGGAGAACAAGGCTCTGTCTAGAACATGCTCACACTGTCCCCATAAAACTGAGTTTATTCATGTAATTACGAGGGGCTTGTGGTGGCCATGGGTGGTTCTATCCTCTGGCAATTGTCTCTCTTTTTTTTTTTTTAACCATAAGCACAAACCAAACATCTCCCTATAAGGACAAAGGTGTACAAGATAAAACTTATGTAAACGCAAAGGAACTTTCTAGAAGACAGTACATTACAAAAGCACTGATAGTTAGTCTTTCTACTAAAAAGTCCTGTGTGCTTTGACAATCACTACTAACTTACTGATGCCACAGAAATACACAAACATAGTAATTCTGATCAGTCTCCCTGGATAGCAACATCGTTCTCAATAACAATTTCCCATCTCCTGAAATTCTTCAGCATAGCACTTAAACACTAGATAGCCAATACCCTCGGGCTCATTCCTCTGTTTAATTAAAATGTCTGTTCTACAAGTGATTTATAGTATTTGTCAATACTTAGGGTGGATATGTAAAAGGTGGCTACAGACACTTTGTGTCTACAAAGCATTAATTACAGCACTAGTGAGAATGGCTTCTAGCAAAAGCTCAAACAGTGGGATTCTCAGTCTCTCTCACGTGACTTACAGCCATTCCCGTAGAAATATAGCTGCATGGCTTAAAATGAAGACCCCGGTAATTCCTTAAGTAGGATTCTAAGCCAAGGAAATAGCATCAACATCACTATCAACACTAAAATTTATTTAGACCTGAGCTAAGTCTTCCCTAAGCCTGAGCAATTTAGATTTACACCAATTTAATTCTTGGGAGTTAATAACTTTGATAAGACATAATTCATTTTGACTACTTAAAACCAAACCAATTACTGCAAAAGAGAAGAAATGATGCAATTGCCTAACACATGGAGGCCGAGGCTTTAGAGATGGGAGGTCCTCAGATATATGCTAGTGCAACCCCCTCATGATATAAACCAGGGAACTGAGACCTTGCTGGTCCAGGCTTGCCTAAAGTCAAAGGCGATAGGTGGCAAAGCCACATCTTTTTATTTTTTTAATTTTGAGTACATTTATTAAAGCTAGGGGCAGTGAATCAAGAAAGGGCTTAGAAGAAGCAACAGAAGAGAGCCTAGAGGGAGCTACTATGGGCTCACTGGAACGTCAGAGAAAGGGGGCCTTGGAGATAGGGTCAGGAGGTTAGCCTGGGAAGAGCTATCCCTGCCCATTGCTGCCCTGGTTGCAATCTGGTGGGGACCCTTGGAATTTAGGAGATGCACTCCTGAGAGGAAAGAAGAGGGGGAAGGGGAAGGTATGGGTCATGGTCCGGGGAAGGAAAGTGCTCCAGCAAAGCCACAACCTGAACCCAGCTCTCCTTACTCCAGTGATGGCCAACCTATGACACGCGTGTCAGAGGTGACACACGAACTCATTTTTTTGGTTGATTTTTCTTTGTTAAATGGCATTTAAATATATAAAATAAATATCAAAAATATAAGTCTTTGTTTTACTATGGTTGCAAAGATAAAAAAATTTCTATATGTGACACGGCACCAGAGTTAAGTTAGGGTTTTTCAAAATGCTGACATGCCGAGCTCAAAAGGTTCACCATCACTGCCTTACTCCCATGATGACAATGCACTTACATATTGCTGGACATTATATAATGAAATACAAAGAGATTTTTTAAAATTAATACTTAATACTAATTTGCAGTTAACTCCCCATATATTTAACTAGATGCCTGGTGTATGAAATTCATGCACTCGGGGCGGGGGGGTCCCTCAGCCTGGTCTGTGCCCTCTCGCAGTCCAGGAGCCCTTGGGGGATGTCCGACTGACAGCTTAAGACTAAGCTGCCAGTCGAACATCCTTAGCACTGCCACAGAGGCGGGAGAGGCTGGCTCACAGCTTCTGACTGAGCAGCACTCCCCTGTGGGAGCGCACTGACTATGAGGGGGCAGCTCCTGCATTGAGCGTCTGCCCCCTGGTGGTCAGTGTGCATTCATAGCAACCTGGTCATTCCACTGTTTGGTCAATTTGCAGATTAGCCTTTTATTATATAGGATAATAATAAACCAGCTTGCTCTACAATTGTAGATACGTAAGTATCTAAATAAACATACATCTAATGGAATGTATTTATAAATGAATAAAGATATATAAATACATCTAAGTAAGTCGATCTACCTATGTATGTAGATGTTGAGTGTGTGTGTGTGTCCATTTGTCACAAATCACGTGAGCTAAGGCAACAGTTGTGCTTTAGCTGAAGTTTTGGTTCCCACACTGAAAACTAAGGCTGGAGCTATAGTAGGTCTAAAAAAAAAAACAAACAAAAAAAACCCTCAAAAACCTCCAAGCATGGAATGAATCAGAAGGAAGGGTTTGTAATAGGGAGTGGTGTGGTCTGTGGCAAACTGAAGCACATCCTAAGAGCTAAATGCCTCCGGATTCAACATTAAAAACACCTCTGCCAAATGACTACATCTGCAGGCTGTCCAGGGGCCTAAGAGCTATCCGGCTTTGTGGTTGTTCTGAACGAGGTGACTCTCCTGCTTCAGGACCTGTGAGTCCTTTATGATCTATACAAAGCGTAGGGTGTGAGTTGGTTCACCTAGTGTGTTACTGCTTTCTGCCTTTGAGACTCAAATGTTCTCTCAGGCCATCTGCTTGCAAGCAGGACAACTTAATCCCCTCCCAAACTTTCCAACGATGGAAACATTTCCATGGGTCAGGAACCTTTACCTTTCAAAAGGGCACCTGTGATGTCTCTCCAGGAAAGCATTATTGCATCAGAAGTTCCTTTTCTTCTCTTGAGGAATGATTTTCCACAGGCATTTAACACTTGGAGTGGGGGAAACGAGTTAAGTCGGCTCGCGTGAATTGCGCGTACTCCGCGGGAGCCGTCTTTAACTCGGTTCATATAGATTTGCGGTGGAGTGCGGGAAACGTGTAAACTCGGGCCGATTGTAACTGCGTATTACCAAATATTTGTTTGTTTGCCGTTCACAAAGATACCTACCTGCGTATGCGAACCGTTTCATACCCATTGGGGTAATAGGTATCATAAAAATCCCTGATTTTGCGCGGGAAACCTAAATAATTGCCCGCGCCATCTTATATTTTGGCGGGAAATTCACCCCACACCGGAGTGTTAAATAAAGCAGGCCTGTGGCTATCTATGCTGGGGCCTAAAAATCAGCTATTTCCCCTCCAGGAAAATGTCCCAGGTGCTCAGCGGTATCTTAGTACGTACTTCTGTTCTATAATCTCCTGGTTATCGGCCCGCCCCTCAATCTGTCTCACTCCTGGAACTATGAGGTCTACAAAGGAAGGGATCATGTCCATCTTGTCCACTTTGCCTCCCAGGGCAGAGCACAGGCCCAGGACACAGGTCATGCTCAGGGGTGGACGAATGCTCACCTAGGGCTTGGCATTTCGTGCAAAAACATGCACGACTCTGTTAAAGTAGCTACCCCAGAAGCTGAGGGGACGAATCAGTGCACTTCCCATATTATTACATCCTGAACTCCCTCTGACCAATATCACACACTCCCATGAGAGCCCAATCCATTCATACATCCATTCCTTCAGGATGGAGGGGACGGTGGACCGTGGGGATCTCAGGGTGCTGAGGGAATTCCAAGGAGGAGGACCAAACCCAGGCTTGACACGTCCGGGAGTTTTCTGGGTAAGTGATGCCACAATGAAGCACAGGTGGGAATTAGCAATGTGAGCCTGGAGGACCTGAGAGACGCTCACGGTGCCTGGAGCTCAGTGTGGGTTAGAATAAGGCTCGAGAGAAAGCCAAGGGCCACATCATGGAGAACATTCTATACCATTTAATGAGCTGTGCTTTATCTGAAGCAGTGGGGAACCACTGAGCAGTCAAGTAATGACTGTCGGCTTGGCCACTGAGAAAGATCACTTTAGATACAGTCATGATGACAGTGAAAAAGAGGAGACTAGTACTGAGTTTCCACTCAGGCCTCGTTTTCATCATATTCTAATAAAATGGAGCTCAGCCGTCAACACAGAAAGAGAACCTGATCTAGCCAATTGTTTTATAAAATAGAAAAGAGACTACAGAAACCCAAGGCACCTCTCTTAATCTAAGTAAATGCTGCCCATCTCATTAAAGTGTAGTGCATTTTTACTATTACAACTAGTCGCCATTCTAAGCACTTGCTAATATCAAAACTGTGCTAAGAGTTGCATAAGATAAAATGATTCACACTCTGCCCACCAACCTCATTAGCTCTTCGAGGTTCAAGTACAGCCTTTTAATGCTTTTTTCTTGCTGCTCCTAATTTAACATGTCAGGCTCTCAAGTTACTAGTGAACAAAGTTAGAACATCTTAATGGGTTTTTAAGTCATAGTCTTTGAAAATGAAACAAAAGCAAGGAGTTTCCCGTACCCAGAGTTTTCAATCCATTACCATATTCCAAGGGCAGAGAAATCTGGTCCAGTCTTTCAAGCACATATTGGTACATCATTAATTGATGTAAAAGAGGGACACTGCAATAGCCACAATTATTGGACACTCCCCAATTATTTTCATTTCTTTCCTTTAGGAAGACAAACAAAATGTTTAAAGAAAGATGTCCCCAAAATATTTACATTTTACTTGCCCCAAAATTACATTAAAAACAATCATTCTCGCCCTGGCCAGTTTTGCTCAGTGGTTAGAGTGTCAGCCAGCTGAGCAAAGAATCATGGGTTTGATTCCCAGTCAAGGGCAGGTACCTCAGTTGCAAGTTCAATCCCTGTCCTCTGTCAGGGTGCGGGTGGGAGGCAACCAATTGATGTGTCTCTCTCAAGTTGATGTCTATGTCTGTCTCTGTCCCCCCCCCCCTGCCCCCCGCCATTCCTTCCACTCTCCCCCCCCAAAAAAAAATCAATGGGAAAAATATCCTCACTCTTCGAGTGAGGGTGACAAAAATTGTTTTAATCTTTTTTCTGACAAATATTTAGTGCCTACTATATAACAGACACAGTTCAAGGTGCTGGAGCTAGAACCTTGAATGGTGGATAAGAGAGCCGGGGGTCCCTAGTCTCAAGATGTTTACACTCTGAAGGACAAAGGTACAATAAGCAGACAGACTCAGAGAGTGATGAGTGCAATGAAGGCTGGCAAGATAATAACATGGTCAGGAAAATGCTCTCTGAGGAGGAAACATCTGAGCCACAACCTGCATGATAAACAGCAGCCCCAGTACAGCAAAGTTCCTACAGTGAAACAATATATCCAATACAACTCATGTACATAGGATTAAACCTCCCGGAGAGGCTAAAATACATCTTTCCCCTAAACACTGACTTAATCCATCAGTGTTAGACGTGCCTCACCAGCTGGCTCAGAAAAAAATAACTGGGGCCCTGACCGGTTTTTCTCAGTGGATAGAGCATCGGCCTGCGGACTGAAGGGTCCCAGGTTCGATTCCGGTCATGGGCATGTACCTTGGTTGTGGGCACATCCCCAGTAGGGGGTGTGCAGGAGGCAGCTGATCGATGTTTCTAACTCTCTATCCCTCTGCCTTCCTCTCTGTAAAAAATCAATAAAATATATTTTTTTAAAAAATAACTGAGAATAAATAACCACTACAAAGCACAAAAGAGAGTGAAGCGCTAGATAATGAATCTAGAACAGCCATGGGCAAACTACGGCCTGCGGGCCGGATCCGGCCCATTTGAAATGAATAAAACTAAAAAAAAAAAAAAAAGACCATACCCTTTTATGTAATGATGTTTACTTTGAATTTATATTAGTTCACACAAACACTCCATCCATGCTTTTGTTCCGGCCCTCCGGTCCAGTTTAAGAACCCATTGTGGCCCTCAAGTCAAAAAGTTTGCCCACCCCTGATCTAGAAGAATGTTGATGCTATAAATGTATGCACATGGATTCAGGAATCAAGGGAAAGACAGTCCAAGGCTGCCCAGTGGTAACCTGGCTGCTACACCTGACAAGGCTACCAGGCAGGTACCTCGCTGAGAAGCTGGAAGAGAGCAGCCCCCCAGGGCTGCAGGGAACAGAATGTCTTCAAGAGGGCTGAACCAGGAAAAGGGCCTGGGAGCGCGCCAAGCAGGTCCTTCCTTCCTGCGGGGATGCCAAGGTCTTTCCATGACGCAGCCTCCAGCTCCTCCTGCCTCCCTCCCTGTCTCCCCCACCCCCTCCCCCGTCCCCATGCTGTGCATTAAGTATCAGATGCCCGTCCCCATTTGGAAAACCAGCAAATCATGAGCAAATATATGAAAGACAGAAATAAGGTCTTAATTTAGACACAACTTCGGTTTTCAGAAGTTAGAGAAATTATGCAAAATAAACAAGTTCCAGAATAAACAGAAAGAAAATTGACAGGGATAATTTAGAAAACAACACTGTGTCCAAAAATCAGAAACTGTCTTTAATGGATTTGTTTTGTTTTGTTTTATGCTCCTACTCTGATAAATATTTTCTGCACTAAAAAGACAAGGCACATTTTAAGTCGACCTTGGCTTAAATCTAATTCACTTTCTTATTTAACATCTTTTTCATAAGAGAGGGATAATAGTTACTCATAGTTTTGCTCCACAGCTTTACTGAGGTATAACTGTCATTCAATAACATGCACATTCTTAAAAGGGAACGTATTTGATGAGCTTGGACATATGTATATAACTGTGAAATGATCTCCACAATCAAAACAATGGATACTTCCATTTCCTCAGAAGTTTCCTTACGCCTCCTTTGTAATCCAGCCGACCCTCACCTCCATCCTCCCATTCCCAGACAACCATCAATGTGCTTCCTGCCACTTACACACTAGTTTTCACTTCCTGGAATATTGCATAAATACAGTGCGTACTCCTTTTTGTCTGGCTTCTTCCACTCAGTATAATTATTTTGAGATTCATCAGTATTGCTGCAGGTATTAATAGTTCGTCACTTTTTACTAATTAGCATTAGGATGCACGATTTGTTTAAACATTCAACTGTTCACTAACACTTGAGTTGTTCCCAGCTTGGGGGCTACTACAAATAAAGCTGCTATAAACATTCATGTGCGTGTCTTTATATAAATGCTTTAATTTCTCTTGGCAAATACTTAAGAGTAGCTAGGTCATATGGTAGGTGTATGTGTAACATTTTAAGAAACTGCCAAACCATTTTTCAACATGACTATAGCATTTTATATTTCTCACAGTGGACATGAAAGTTCTAGTTGCTCCACTCCCTCACCAACACTTCGATGGCCAGTCTTTTTAATTTTAGCTTTTACAATGGGTTTTGGTTTTAATTTGCATTTCCTTGACAACTAATGATTTTGAGTATCTTTTAATGTACTATTTGTGAATGATGGTCCTATTCAAATCTTTGTATAATTGGCTATTTTTCTAATTATTATTGAGTTGTAAGAGTTCTTCTATATACTGGTGTTACAATTCCTTATATGATTAACATGTTGTAAATATTTTCTCCCAGTCTATGGCTTGTGTTTTCATTTTCTAAGTGGCTTTTGAAAAGCAATACTTCTTAATTTTGATTAAGTCCAATTCATTGATTTTTAATAGATCATTTTAAATGTGATCTATACAGAAGATCATATGAATCTCCTTTCTTATCCTGTTAATATAAAGAATTGCACGAATTGATTTTTTGTATGTAAATCAACCTTGCTGTCCTGGTTATAAACCCTATTTGGTCATGGTGTACTACCCATTTGCTATACTGTTGAATTTGATTTGCTAAGATTTAAGAATTTTTATATCTCTGTCCACAAGGGACACTGGTCTGTACTTTTTTTTTTTTTTTTTTAATATTTTAATCAGGTTTTGGTATAAGGGTAATGTTGGCTTCATGGAATGAGTTGGGATGTGTTTCCTTTTGTTTTCTGAAATAGTTTGTGTCAAGTTGGCAACATTTCTTCCTTAGATGTATGACAGAATTCACCAATAAAGCCTACGAGGACCATAAATTTGCATTGTGGAAGGTTTAACTACAAATTCAATTACCTTAATAGACAAAGTCATTCAAGTTATTTGAGTGAGTTTGAGTAGTTTGTATCTTTTAAGGAATTTGTTCATTTCCTCTAAATTGCGGCATTTACTGGCCTAAAATTGTTCAAAATATATTTTTAACGTCTGTAGGATCTATAGTGATGTTCTCTCATGCCTAATATTGGTAATTAGTATCTTCTCTTTTTTCTTTTCTCTTGATCATTCTGCTTGATGTTCGTCAATTGTATTAATTTTTTCAAAGAACCAGCTTTTCGTTCCATTGATTTTCTCTATTGTTTCCGTTTTCTACTTTACTGACTTCTGCTATCTTTACAATTTCCTTCTTTCTGTTTACTTTGGGTTCAATTTGCTCTTCTTTTCTAGTTTCAGGTGGAAACTTAGGTCTTTTGAGAACCTTTCTAAATTAAAGTGTTTAATACTGTGAATTTCTGCTTAAGAACTTCTTTAGTTATATCCCCATCTCCTTAGGTTTTATCTAGATTAAAAAAAGACTGTCAGGCACTGTGTTTGCTATTAAGAATATGCCACATAAAACATTTTCTCATCAAGCTTAGAAGGTAATATCGACAAAACTGATACTAAAATCAATTTAAATTATCTCCTTGATACTCCGAAAGTACACAGTAAGTCAGAAGGCATAACAACTCTTGTTTACGCTAACGATAAAGGTTTCTTCTGTTTTCATCTGTTCACATACTCTAGCAAAAACTAAGTTGCTAGGTTTTTTTAAAGTAACAATTTATAATTCCAATTGCAGCATAACTTTATTGTGGAGTAAATTTGATTATTCCATTTTTAACTGTCCAAGTAAACTACATATTTCAATTTAATATAGTAAAGATAAATAAGTATTTTTGCAGTTCTAAACTTCAAAACCACCTTTAGAACTTTATATAAAGAATCTTTTTTAAAAGCATGCATAATGTTGCCAAACACTTTCCTAAGATTATTTTTTCTTAAAAAATATGAAAAAAAGGAAACACTCTAACCATTCTATCTATGCTATCATCAAAGTTGGTTCAAAATACCCAGAACTTAAAAAAAAAAAAATCTCTGCCCCTAATTGAATATAAATGCATGACATATGACACGTTTCAAGGTCACTTAAATGCTGACCTGCCCTACCAAACACTCATGTTTTCCAAAACACCACCAGTGGGTTATGTTAAACATCTAAGCATAATTAATTATATTTGTAATTAATTAATTGTAGATATGGACATTGAATGGACATTTAAATCTTTCTTCATCCGGTGGGCCAATAAGCAGTTCTGCACACCTACACCTTGTCAGGTAACCTAAGATTCCTACACTTATGCTTCCTCTAATTCTCTTCTTTTGGCCTACATTTAGGTTCTCAGCCTCAACTGCACATTCGAATTACCCGGGAAGCGTAAAAGTACTGATGCTGGGGTCCCACCGGCAGGGGTGCTTATCTAGAGTACTTAAAAGTAGGGAGTTTTAAAAGCTCCCCGAGTGATTGAAATGTTCAGACTAAGAGTAAGAGGGACCAGTCTACCTCCCTCTGGGAAGACATGCCTCTAACTGGCCATTGGCCAGTCTGCACCACCATCCTTCACAACCTACTTCCTAGGCAGAGCTCTACCCAACCTAACTCCTCATCAGCCACTCAATTCCATATGGAGTCCTAGGCTTAGCTCTATTTCCTATCCAGAAACTCCCAGGATAAAATGTCAATCTCTGATTGTAGTTTAGCCATTCCTCTCCAGGGCACTTTTTAATTCCACAAAGTTTGGCTGAAGGAAAATTAACTCAACATAATTTGATGACAGGGTTAAACAGTCATTACGGGTGTTTTGTTTTACTTCTATTTCAATGAAAGGGATAGCTCCACAAGCCATTCGTAATTTTAGAGAATCTACAACAAAATGATCAGTTCCTTAAAGTGTAAAATAAATATCTAAATAAGTCTTCATTATTACTCATCTGATTCTACCACTTGTAAATTTCAAACAGATTTTCAATACTGCTTCACCTTCTGGGTTCAGAACTGACGTCCTCCATAACTTAAACCATTAGACTCCTGAGGGTCTTCACACAGCTTGCTCCATTTTGCCCAGTGAGACAGACCACTTCATTATAATTACCATCTCATCGAGCAAAAGTGGGAAGGATAACAACTGCACCATAAAGTCAGCACGAGGCTTAAGAAGCAAAAGCATGTTTGCACTGCGGAGAGAGCCCTAGAAAATTTAATTTATTGACAGCACACGTGCTGCCTCGTGGGAACTATGTGAAAAGCAGAGGCAAGGGGGAGTTGCGGGTAGCTGCGGGTCAGTACGCAGGAATGCCAGCAGGTGTGGCGGGATCCACACACTCCAAAGGGCTCCCGCTGCTCTCCCCCGACCCAACAGCAGAAGCGCACAACACAGGACTCACACCTTTCAGATCCAGACTGAACTAGATACCTTACTTGCAAACACCTGTAAACCTCACCTCCTTAGAAAACTGCTAAACAATAAAACTTTGCCGAAGTGCAGCCCCAGGTCCTGCGATCCCCGCCAGTGCGGGCTGTGCATCTCTGGGACAGAAAGGATCGGCATGCCGAAACACGTGTGCACGGCTGGGCGGCTGAGCCAACACGTATCCATAAACACTATGAATAATACTTGCGAGAATGTATGGCTTTTTCCTAAGAAACGTTTAAAGTACTTTAGCCAAATCAAGTCCTTTTCATCTCACACTTTCCTTTCCTTTCCTGCGTGTTAACCGCGTGCTCCGGGGAGTTGGGGCGCCTCACCAGAAGTCTGGACAGATGGTGGGTGACCGTCCCCGCCCTGACATCCCGTTAGCCCAAGCTGCCATCCCGAAAGGGGACCGTATCCAGACCCGCTTCCTGGAGACACACCTGCGCCCTCACACACCCACCGCGGGCGCGTCACCAGCTGGGCAAGGACCAAAGTCTGGAGGGAATTCCCACCTCCGCGGAGCTGGGGGCGAGGGGGGGGGGGCACGATGGGAAAGCGGGACCCCCGGGAGTTTTGACAGGTGGAGGGGGTTGAGGTCAAGTGGACACAGCCCGGAGGGGTCACAAGCGACTCACCCAGCCCTCGAAGGTGTCCGAGGCGCCGGCGGTGCGCAGCAGCTCGTGGAACTGCAGGGTGCAGTTGGCCACGAAGTGGTCGTAGCCCAGGGGCGTCTCGTGGAAGACGGCCAGCTCCAGGTGGCCGCCGTCGGTGACATTGGCGCAGAACTCCTCGTTGTATGTGGGCTTGTTGGTCTTCTGCTTGGTGCTGGTCTGGCCCACGCGCACCTGGTCCACGCTCACGGTCAGGTAGGGATCCAGCAGCTGGTAGCCCTTCTTGAAGAGCGAGTGGCGCAGGGACCAGCGGGTGGGCTGCAGCCCCACGGCCTCGCCGATGCGGACCCTCAAGTAGCCATTGAACTTCATGGTGTCGGACGACATGCCGGCGCCGCTGCCCCGGCCCCGGGGGGCCGCCCTGGCTCGCGGTGGGGGATCCTGGAGCCCCGGCTCAGGCCAGTCCTCGCGGCAGCGGTAGGAGTGGCGGCAGCTCCTGGGGAACGCAGCGCCCGAGTCCCCCTCGCCGGGCCATGCTGTCTTTCCCGCGGGACCCTCCCCTCCCCTCCCTCCCGGCCTCTCTCCCTCGCGAGGTGGAAAGGAGGGGAGCCCGGCGCTGGGCTGGCCGCGGGCCGGGGGAGCCCGACCGTCCGCCTCGAGCGCGCGGCGCTTCCCGGGGTCTCGCACGGGACTCGCCCCTTCTCCGGAGCCGGGAGGCTCCTCTCCCCGGAGAGCCAGAGCGACCCGTCCGGTGAGCTCCAGCCCCAGCGTCTCTTGCCCCCGCCTCCTCCCGCTCCTGCTGCTGCTCCTGCCCCCGCCTCCGCGGGCTCACGCTCTCCCCCACTCGGCGAGCTGCAAACCAGGAAGCAGCTGCCGCCGCATCCCGGGCTGGAGCCTCTCGGCGCCGGGCTCCAAGTTCACCGAAACCCGCCGGCTCCCGCGCCTTTCGAACTCCGGGGGCGTGGCGCGCGCCCCGCCTGCCCAGCCGCGGACCCGAGGCCGGGCACGCACCGCCGGGAGCCCCGCGCCCGTCCGCCCGCGCGCCCCGCCTGCGCGCTCCCTGCCTGCCGCGCCGAGCCCGCTGGTGCGAGCCGGCTGGAGGCCACCCAGGTGCAGGCCGAAAAGGGAAGAGCTCTCAGCCTAGCGAGCCAACACCTGAGGCGCGGGAGACAGGCTCGGGTCGGGCTGGAAGGCGGGGAGGAGGAGGAGAAGGAGGAGGAACCAGGGAACCCGAGCGGCGAGGTCGCCCGCGCCCTCCCTCCCACCCTGAAAGGTGGGCTGGTGACTCTGCCTGGCCCTCTGGGAGAGGCCCTGGCCGGAGGAGGGCACCCGGCGGGGAGGTTCCTTTTCCTAATCTTTACGGGGATGGCTCATCCCGGTTCAACTCCGGGCCCATCCTGTTTGTGCGCCTTTCCTGCGGAGAGTAATTACACGGGGTTTTTTTTTTTTTGTTTTTTTTTTTAAACAGGGCAGTAGTAATGAGGGAAATCCTGTCCGCCTCCTTCCTCGGGAGGTGTGTCTTGTTGCACAAAGAGCAGGAAAGGTTGGTTCTTAAGACAGCCATGGCCGAGATGTAATAAGGCTCTTCCTTTGCCGGCGGTTTCTGTCCACCGGGCCCTGCCTGGCAAAGCCAGAAGGCGTGCATACGCGCGCCGTCCCTGGCACGGGGCACCGAAGAAGTCGCCTCTTCAAGGAACCCCCTGGGTTGTTGCTGTGTTTTCGAGTCAGAGTGCTTCGTCCCACGCGTGGCACCAGCAGTTTTTTGTCTACTCGCCTCTATGACAGATCTTTCTCCCTGAGGACCAGCCACAACCAATGAGTCTCTCACGAAGCCTAGGCCGTTCTTAAGATGCTAAGTTACATTCTGTCTGGCTATTCAGGTCCCCATAGGAGCTGATTGTTCTTCTAGCACCCTTTCCCCGGTGCCCTGTTGGGACTCTCAAACCGAGGGGTTTCTCACAATTTCAAGCCAGTGAATGGAGGCGCACTCTAGGATGAAAACAAGTAATAACAATGGGCTGGTGGGGGAGGGCCTGTCTTAAAACTCCAAGACATCCTTAAGAGAACAGGGCAGGGCTGCAGCACATCGCCCTAATGACACCTTAGCTGTAGGCAGGGTTTGTAAAGCAAGCTCCCAAACATCCAGGGAGCTCCTGGGTGGCTCTTGTGCTCCAGGGGAAGAGGTCAAGGAGACCACGTGGGTCAGCTCTGTCACCATCTCCTCCATAGAGCAGGACTGTAGCTTTAAGAACCACTGAAAGAAGACTGTCCCCAAATGGTGGACAGCTGCACAGGTGCCCTGGGGTTGGGATGTGAAGGACATGGACCATCTTTGCCCTATCAGCACCAGCCACAGGCAGGCAGTGGTGACAGAGCAGGGAGCCGGACGGTCCTGGCGCCTGTGCTCCTGGGGCTTACAGTCCCACCAGGAGGAAAAACAACAAGTAGGTGACACATGTGGAGGGGCAGTGAAGGAAAAGCCTCTGGTGTGATGGGACAGTGGATCCTGGAGGGGGTGGTCAGGAAAGGGCTCCCAGAGAAGCACAGAAGGTTCAGCTTATCCAGGAGTCCTGAGGAAAGGCACAGTTTGACCTGTTTGAGAAACAGGGAGAACTCCATGTGGTTGGAGCCCAGAAAGGTAAGGAGGAGAGTGGTTGAAACCAGCCTGATGAGGTGGGTCAGCGTCCAAGACCGACCACACTGGTAAGTCATGGGGAGTCTTCAGACATTCACTATGGGCCACAAAAAGCCTGTGAAGGCTGTTAGGCAGGGCCAGGACAGGACGAGATTTGTATTTTAAAATATCTCTCTAGGGCTGTATAAAAAATGGATTGGAAGGAGCAAGCATGGGTGTGGGGAGACCAGCTAGGAGGCTGTTGCCAAAGTCCAGAGGACAGAAGATGGTACTGGGACTTAGGTGGTGGTGATGGAGATGGAGATGAGTGTATGGATGTAAGAAGTGTTTAGGAAGTAGAATTGACCGGTCCTGGTGAATGACTATATGAAAGGAATGAGGAAGAGGAAAGCATCGAGGAAGACTTACAGGAATCCAGCTTGAGAAACTGTGTGGATTGGAGAGTCATTAGTCATTAGGACACACTGGAGGAGGGGCAGATTTGTGGAGGGAGATGAAACATTCAGCAAGCATGTCAAGTTTGAATATCTCTAAAGCATTTAAGTGAGAATCTGAAGTGGGCCAATGACTGTGGCTGTGAAGCTGAGAGGTGCGTTCTGAGCTAAAGGTCTACATTGAGGAGCGTTCAGTATGTAAATAGCAATGGGAGCTAGAACAGTGGACAAAACAGGGAGTGTAGCATGAGAGAAGGGGCCTCGGGAAGAGCTCTGCAGAAACTCTAACATTTACAGATGGAGGAGACATAGGCAAGGGGATTGAGAAGGAGCAGCCAGGGAGTTGGGAGAAACCCCAGGAGGATGTGGTGTCCAGGTATGATGGAAACCAACCAAGCAGGAAGGAATTAGCTCGATCAAATGATGCTGAGAGATTAAGGAAACAAGGATTAAAGAAGGCCATAGGGAGATGGCAATGGACAGGTCCTTAGTCATCTTTGAGCTGTTTTGATAGAGGGCTGGGGGATGAAGCCCATTTAGAATGGGTGAAGGTAAAAAATAAGAAAGTGGAGAGCGTAGACAATCTTTCAAGAGACTTGGCGCCCTGGCTGGTTTGGCTCAGTGGATAGAGCATCAGCCTGCGAACCAAAGGGCCCTGGGTTCGATTCCAGTCAAGGACATGTACCTTGGTTGCAGGCTCCTTCCCAGTCCTGGCCCTGGTCAGGGCTCCTGCAGGAGGCAACCAATCGATATGTTTCTCTCACATCAATGTTTCTCTCTGTCTTTCCCTCTCTCTTCTATTCTCTCTAAAAATCAATGGAAAAATATCCTAGGGTGAGGATTAGCAAAAACAAACAATAAATAAATGTGATTAAATGGTGTTGTGTGTGTGTGTTTAAGAGATTTGGCTACACTGGGGAGAAAGATGGAATCACTAGATGGAGGCCATTGTAGTATGGATGAGCAATACAAGAGAGGAGAGCGGTCAGACAGTTCTGAGACTTCAGGAGGGAATGCCAGCCAAGGCACAGGTGAAGAAATGGGCCTTAGTTTAAAAAGAAGCATCTATGTTTGTGGTTCTCGGCCTGCTGTCCAAAGTTGCCTCCATTCAACCAGGGCAGGTGGTCACCAGCAGCTACAACTTCAGATTTCCAGCTTCAGGGTCCCAGTAGAATGAAGATTTTCTCTATCAACATCCTTAAATCAATCTGGAGGAAGATTCTGATTGTCTCCAGCCTACATCGTGTGTCGTTCAGTGGCTCCTGGGGGACACTAGGCAGGTAGTAGATAGCGCATGGTTCAAGGTTCCTTTAGGAGGGGACAGTCTGCCAACAAACCTCACCTGTGTTACAGCTTTTATTCAGAGCTGGTCCTAATTTTTACGGAGGGCAGGGGAGCAAGAAGTCCCTTCTCTATATACATCCCATCCTGCTTACTAGCAGCTTGTATGTAATGCAATATAGCAACTTGCATACTTGTATTGCCTGTTTCAAAATCTGTAGCATAGGTTCTTTTGTAGACTAGAGGTTACTTTTTTTTTCCCTTATCACTATTACTGTTTCTTGTCTTAGTTACACCATAACTTTGGACTTCTCCATATACGATTCCTAGTACAAATTCTAAATGCTTTTCTGATTGATTGCCTAATTGATTGAATCACTGCTATTTTTCTCATAAGGAACATTTTACATAATCCCAGTTCCACTTTAAAACAGAGTTAGAGACTTTAGAATGGACACAGCCAGGTCAAAAATTAGCCCGTGTTACTGTGAAATGGCACAGGCCGTGGAGGGCATTTGACATCATACATCGGAAGCTTCAGAGTAAGAAAGCAGTTCTTTGCCTGACAAGGTCCAGTGATGGTGACATGACTAAGTAAATTACAGAATAGCAACTCAATGGAATAGTACAGGGTTGTGAAAATGACAGATGGCAAACAACATAAAAAAAATAGTCAATAACATTTTAGAAATCTAGAATAAGATATATAAATATGCTATGTAGTACATAAAATATGTATGCCAAAGGATAAAGATTGGAATGCAACACAGGTAAATAAAAGTAGTTCTTAGAGTGCTGGACTTACACACAGATAATAAACATGCTATCTAAAAGGGCTCGGAAGAGAAAATAATTCACACAAATCATGTGACACGTCACCAAGTACATGCTACATGTCAGCTGTTGCCTTGGCTGTCATTATCTTTAATTGAGCACCTGCCAGCATTGTAACAAGGCACTTGACTAATTTCATTTGATCCTCAGGAGAATCATTGAGGTAAGTATTATTATTTCTACTTTACAAATAAGGACACCAAGGGTGAGAAATGTTAAGTGAATTGGATCACATAACGAATACATGGTAGAGCTGAGATTTGACCCATTTTTCAAATGCCTGAGCCCACCCCAGAATGATTCTAATGCATAGCAGGATTGCAAACTACTGCTGCACACTGAGAACAAGGAGGCAGATCGAGATTCCCAGCCAGCAGGAGAGAATGGGAGACACACCAGGAGGTACGACTGTTCCTTATCTAATTCTGAATGTGCAAAGGGACATATAATGGTAAGTGTAGAAAAGTACATGTAAAAAAAAAAAATTAAAGGTACATTAATGTGGCAAAAGTAAGCCACCATGTCCTACTTGTAGGTGTTCCAAAAAGAACAGGAAAAGGTAAGATATTTCACAAATATACTAACATTTCTCAGAATGGAAGGAAGACATAGTCTCATATTGAAAAGGACACTTAGGCAGAATGAGTGAAAAAAAAGGCCCATGTCTAGACACATCATTGTGATGTTTCTGAACACTCACATAAAAGGAAGATCTTCAATGACTAGGAGAAAGAAATGAGGCAAAGTTGGGGGGTGGGAGGAATGTGAGATGAGGTCAGAGTAGTAAGGTCTCCAGTCCGTGTATCAATGCGAACAGCTCATAATGAGAGGGAAAGAGGGAAAGGGAATCTGAAAGCCAGAATCTTAACAGGGCAGACAGAGTGGATGGGCAGAGCTTCTCTCCTTTCCTCAGGCTTCCCCCCAAAAGGGGGCCTTAAATTACTATTTGTCTCAACAGCCCACTTAAGTAAGACTCCAGAGGTTGAGATGAGAACAGAGGAGCCTGCATAGAAGTAATACCCCCAGAAAACACAGTCATGTTGGTAACGCTTTGTACTGACGACTGCCCAGGCATGGCCTGGTGATCAAGAGCAATGACTCCGTAAAACATTTCTGCCATTGTTTTCTAACAGGAAAATCAAGTGACATTAACTATGTTATGTGTGTAAAGAGAACAAACACAAATCTCTACCATGACTGTTTTATTTGGGGCATAACTCATCTACTTGAATCAACCCATATTAAAATTTTTCATTGGAATCTTTTCCATTACCTAAGTGTCTTTCTTAGTAGTAATGTGAAGACCTGGAAAACCTCACAGACATTCTATTAAGGAACAGATTCATAAATGTCTTTAGCTGAATTACATTTTTGTGTATTAAAAAAAATAAGACATACCTTACATACAGTAAAAGATGAAGTAAATAGTTTAGGAAGGCCAAGACACGTTGCCTTTAGTCATCTAAACATGTCTCTGTGTCCACTTCTGTAGTAATAGGTTAATGTAGCTTGTCACCAAATGAGGCAAAATATTTTTTCAAACTAAAATAGTTTATAATTCCTTAGTTCTGAATGCAGAACTTACTATAACTCATTTTTAGTATTTTTCTTGGCATTTTAAAATAATAATAGAAACAAGTGAATAAGGTTTAAATATAGTCATCATTTTCTCTATATCTATTATTAATATAGCTAATGGTCAGGTTGTCCCATTAATTTTTGTCATTTGGTTCTAGTTCAATGAGTGATTATTGGCTACAAGTAGCAACTGAGTTAGCAGATTTTATGGCTTGTGTAAGAAACCTGTGAGAGGAAAAATTATTATTTTGGTCTAATAGCGTCTCTCTCACAACCTTTACTGGGTTTTCTCCACCTCTTGTTGATGGCCTTCTCTGATTCATTCCGTGACCAATCAATTCGGTAATTCCATTCTGGTCACTGAGCATCATACACAGACTTTTTAAAGTCCTCTGGAATTGCCTTTAGGTCATTTGTAAAACCCTCTACACCAGTGGTTCTCAACCTTGGCTGCACATTAGTATCACCTGGGAATCTTTTTAAAATCCTGATTTCTGGGCCCCATCCTCTGGAAATTCTGTTTCTTTGTTATGTGGTGGGGCCACAACATTAGTAACAAAGAAACAGAATTTCCGGAGGATGAGGCCCAGAAATCAGGATTTTAAAAAGATCCCCAGGTGATTCTAATGTGCAGCCTAGGTTGAGAACCACTGCTCTACACATTCTTTCAGCCTTTGAATTGAACAGTTTTGTAAGTGATAAAATGTAATACATAAAATGGTCTTCGTCCATTCAAATGATCTTTTTTCCTTTTTTAAAATCATATTGATTGAGGTGACATTGGTTAATATGATCATATAGGTTTCAGGTGTGGGTTTCTATGTTACAAGATCTGTGTGTTGCACTGTGTACCCCCCACCCAATCAAATGATCTTAGTATTAAGAGCTCTCGGGCCTTCTAGGCTATGCTTTTTCACAACTGTACACAGGATGGGGGAGGGGCAAGGGAGCTTCAGTTTAAATATTTTACCAGGTTGTAGCCATAAACTATTGACTATAGTAGCCATTACAGATTTTCACAGTGTACTGTTAGTGAAAAAGCAGGCTATCAATCTGTAATTCAGCAGGATCCTGTTGGGTATAAAATGTGCATGTGTACATTGTGCACATGTACAAATGTGGAAATAGAGATATATGCATAAATGTGAACAGTAATTATCATAGGTCATAGATTACAGTGCAGAGTCTGGCTAGTGTTGGAGGTTGAAAATGAGACTCTGGAGCCAGAGTCCACACAATCCCGTCTCTACCTCCACCCAAATCCTAGCTCCCAAGCTGTGTGACATCAGGCTCTACTCTTCCTTCCCTTACTTTGCCTCAGTTTTCTCATCTGTAAATTGGGTTACTATGGGTTTTAAAGAAGTTATTTGTAAAGCACTTGGAACAGTGCCTTGCATGCTGTAAGCAATTTATAAACGTTTATTATGGATAGCTTTTTCTTCTTTTCATTTATTCGTACTTTGTGATTTTTTTTTTCTGTAATGAAATATTTAGCAATTTAATAAAAGTTTCTGAGCTAAAGCCCACCAAATCACAGATAAGGTTGACTTTAACCCTTTCAAATTGTAATCATTTCCCGTTGTCTTTCTGGTGAAACTTGAACGTTTTCTGATTCTTGGAAATGAAAAAGCAGTTTTGTCTCTGTTGCCAAGAGCATATAGTTCATAATGAGGAAGCAGAAAAAAAAGACCTTTGTCCTTGAAATCCCAGTAATGAAATGTTACATTTTCACATCAACCCCAACCATCTTTCTCATGCAAGGAGAAAAATTTAACTTTCTACAGAACTGATCAAGACATAATCCTACCTTAAAACCCCCCAAATTTCTTCCCCTTTTCCCTATTTAGAACTCTGAATTGAGAAATTAATTTTGAACATGGAAAGTTACCAAGTGTTTGTTCTAGATTCTGTATTAGAGGAGCACAGTAGGTAAATCGAGGCATTGCTTATTTTCCATACTAATTTAATAAGTCCCACTATTCAGTCAACATAATTTTAGCTCTAGAAGCTAAGTTATAAAAGGGCAATTCAGACCTTCTGACCAGGACCTTTGGAGTAGAGTGGGAAGTTGGAAGGCCCAGGAATTGGAGTTTTTTTGGACAAAGTTTAACAAGCCTGGGTGATTGCTCTGCACTCAGGTTTAAGAACCTCAGGCATAAGAAATAGTAGTGTAGTAGGCAATTTGCTAGGCATGCGCAGAGCAGGAATGATGGGCAGGGGCAGAGGGTCACCAGGGCGGAGAGCCCTGGGTGCTTAGCAACAGGCAAAACTACAAGCCCTTGCACGACCCTTAAGCATCAACCTCTGGAGATGACATTTAGGCCTCAGCTGTGTTTCAGTTCCAGGCCCAGAAAAGCAGCAAAACTAGGTGGAGCAATGCCATGGCTGACATCAGGATCAGCTGCAATGACTGATGACGCCCTTCCCTGGTGCCGAACAACCAGTGGAGACCAAGACCCTGGAAAGCTGATGAATCCTATTGGATCCTCCCCTCCAGGGGTGGGCAAACTTTTTGACTCGAGGGCCACAATGGGTTCTTAAACTGGACCAGAGGGCCGGAACAAAAGCATGGATGGAGTGTTTGTGTGAACTAATATAAATTCAAAGTAAACATCATTACATAAAAGGGTACGGTCTTTTTTTTTTTTTAGTTTTATTCATTTCAAACGGGTAGTTTGCCCACGGCTGCCTTAGACCTTCAGATAGAAGCTGTGAAGCTCTCTCTGTGGAGTACGCAGGCACCTTTTCCTACCCTCTTCTCTCTCTCTCTCCACCCTCCCCTCCCTAAGCTCCAAGCTTCTTTTGCTGTACCTTATTTCTTCTACAGCTCACTTCTACCTCTGTGACTTTCTAAATAAACTTTCTATTATAATTTGAGTCTTGGCTCTGAATTCTTCTCTTAGCCAGAACTCAGGGGCTGAGGTTGTTGAATCGAGGCTCACTCCTGGTGCTGCTTTTCTGCCACAACAATAGCATTCAAAGACTTGGGTTTGCTTACTTCAAAACTGCTAGATGACCTCAGACAAGTCATACAGTTGCACAGAATTAAAGAGAAACCAACTTTAAAGCACATTGTAAAATCTTACAGCATTATATAAATGCTATCTGCTCTGCCTCACACTGGGACTCATCCCTTCCTTTCCCCCTACCTCAACCTTGCTGCCTCACACTCTATGCCAGTGGTTCTCAACCTTCCTAATGCCGCAGCCCTTTAATACAGTTCCTCATGTTGTGGTGACCCCCAATTTCATTGTTACAAATTGAACATAATTAAAGCATAGTGATTAATCACAAAAACAATATGTAATTATATATGTGTTTTCCAATGGTCTTAGGCGACCCACAGGTTGAGAACCGCTGCTCTGGTGCTCAAGACCTGACACCCACATTGGAGACCCTCTCAATCAAAGGCAGAGTTTTGACACATTCTCTTAATTGGAGTACAACCACTCACATTGAGATTCTAATTATGAAGGAAAACTTGAAAAAAAATACCACCAATAACAAGAAAACAAAAGAGAGATCTGATGAGTATAACAAATAGAAGGGGAGAAAATAAGCCCATGGGCTAAATGGGTGTGGAAATACAAACACCACATACAGTGCTAAGATGAAACTTGGGCTTGATACAGGAGAAAGGAAGCCGACAAAGGAATTTTACACATTTCCCTGAGTTACTCATTTTTTTTAAAGACTCTGAACAACTGAAATCAGGAAACACCTGTGCTTGTTAACATTAGTTAGGAAATGACTTTAAAAGCTTGGACTCAGCTTGAGAGAACTGATGGCAGGCAGCGATATCATTCCAGCGTCTATATTTCCATGTAAATACACAAGCTGTTTCTCTGAGTTTGCATCCATTTTTCTAATAGCAATGGGAAACGCAATGCATTATGTTTATGGGATAACTTATATTTTTTGTTTTAAAATTACCTGGCATTTAGCCACATGCTGTGTTTTGTTCCCATTTATAATTATTCAACGATTGCTATAACTGCTCAGAAATATGGCCTTCATTACTTTGAGATGAAAATAAATGTATGGGACGAACATTTGAAGATGAAAGATAAAAACACAGCCTTGTGATGTGAAGGTGGGTCAGACAGTAAAAATTAAAATACAGAAAGGGGAGAGGGGATATATGGAATACATTTAACAATATAGATTTTAAAAATAATAAAATAAAATACAGAAAGGATGGGCCCTTTGATTGGAAGGTGTGCTAGAGAACTCTAGACAAAACTTTTATTTTACAGATGAGGAGTCAACACCATAAGTTGAGCATTTCCCAGGGGGTTTTTGCACTCCCTGGTCTTCAGAATGTGGGCCAGAGCTCCGCAGAGCAGGTTCTAGTCTCAAGTAAACTACTGACTCCACATGTCTTATCTCTAATCGATACATATAAACAGCAGTATCATTTATATTGCTTTGATATGTTTTGTTAAACAATAAAGTAGAACACATAAATTACATGATTTATATCAGCTTTCTTAGAAATACAATGTCAGGCAAATTTGTTTTTGGAATTTTCCTTTGATGTTCCAGTTAAATTATAACCAGTGAAAATAAGTTATTTTTATTGTTTTAAAGAAAATTACAAGTTAAATTTTGTGCCAGTGCACAACAAGGTTTGCACAGATTGTGTTATTGTCTTCTAGTTTTATTGTATCCCACTTTTTAAAACAGAAGGAAATTGCCCTAAATAGTCTCATATTGAATTTTCTCTCTCTCCCTTCCTCTCTCTCTAAAATCAATTTTAAAATATTTTATAAAAAAATAAAACAGAAGGATATTAGAATACATTTTGTTCTACCCAAATTTTGTTTTAAACGCTTAAAAAATATCTTCTCAATAAACACTGTAAGGAGTCTTACATATATTGATGTTAACTATTAAGCATTGTGATTTAGAAATGTTAATTATAATTCAAATGAACGTCAACAAACTACCAATTATTGAGGATAGATTAAGAATACACAATACTCGCCCTGACCGGTTTGGCTCAGTGGATAGAGCATCGGCCTGCGAACTCAAAGAATACACAATACTCATTAAGAACAGCACTGAGATATAGGTAAAACAAAGATCTTTCAATAAAAAAGGAAAGTGATTTTTTAAAAAAATTTAGTACTTTATTAAGGTATACACAATACACCAAAACATATATAAAAGGATGTGTGCTTCTGGTCATACCGAGTGACTGGTACTGGATGTGTCTTCCCACGGAAAATAGCTACACATATCTGAGGTAACTGATTTCAGGCATTTGACAATAAACATTGTAGGACTGTGTTTCCGTTAACACAAGAGAGCTCCACGTCGTTTCAGCTTTCTCCTTCGGGACACCAATTGGACTACAAGGAAGTGGAATCCAAGGGAATACGGAAGTCCTGCTGAGCTAAAGAGGTACACATAGAGTTTAGACTGGCTGTGGTCCCTGGGATTTTTAAGGTAGGGTATTGGAAAGGAAGGAACTGTGCAGAGAAAGGGACAAAGAAGACTTCATGAGTGGTCCCCTACAGCCCATGTACAGGATGCGAGTTCATTGAGGTCTAGCAGAGAATGGCTGCTATATGTAAGAGAGCTGGCCGAGATACTATAGCTGTGCAGTGCTGGAAACACATTAATATTGGCCTGACCAAAGTAGAGAGGCCTTCTTACGCAGTTCATGCATTCAACTGAAACTCCAAAGAATCTACACCTTAGGGGTAAGTACCATGCCCCGGAAAAAGGATCATAACTCAGGACTAATGATGAAACTGAAAAAAACTGCTCTAACAAATAATAAAACAAAGCCTAACAAGATGGAGAGGATTTTCCAATAATTTAACAACTTTATAAAGGAAACCTCAACACCCTTTAAAGAAAGATAAGCCAGACTCTCTATAACTTCCTTATAACAACACTAAACAATACTTTTTAAAATATTAAATTTGTGAAGAAGCAGGAAAATGTGATCTGTTATTATGAAAAGGAACAGTCAATAGAGGCAGAATCCAAGAAGACCCAAATGTTGGAATTAGCACCCCAGGTCCTTAAAACAGCTATTACAAATATGTTTAAGGATGCACAGGAAAAGATGAATATATTGAGTAAACAGATGAGGAGTATCTGCAAAGAAAGAAACAAAATAGATATGTTAGAAATAAAAATTAAATATTTAAAGTTATATATATATATATTTGGAGTCCTAATAGGAGAGAAGGCAGAACGGGGTAAAATACTGATAAGGATGTGATGTCCAATATACACAGTGTGGCAAAAGTGGGTTTACAGGTATTTGCATGGAAAATAATACAGTAATTAATAAATTAAAATAAAAGATCCCTGGCTGGATAGCTCAGTTGGTTAGAGCATCATCCTGATATGACAAGGTTGTGGGTTTGATCCCCAGACAGGGCACATACAAGAATCAACACATAAATGCATAAGTAAGTGGAAGAGCCCTGGCCGGTGTAGCTCAGTTGGTGAGAGCATTGCTCTGTAGACCAAAAGGTAGCCAGTTCAATTACCTGTCAGGGCACATACCTAAGTGCATATGGGAGACAATAAATCAGTGACTCCCAAATCAGGTGAAAACCTTATCCTGTCTTAACCACCCTTTGCCTCATGATTTTTGAAGCAGGACAATCTGTTCCTTCTCTAAACACTATCGGGGAATAGCTGATGAGGACATTGTCTCTGCCTGGAAGGAGTGCAAAGTCTAGTGAACAGGGGCTGGAACCATTTCAACCTAACACACATGCTGATTGAGGTATGTGCAAAGTGTCATGGCAGTCGTTGATGGGAGAGACTAGCTCCTGCCTGGATGAGCTGGGAAGACAACTGACTGGGGTTATGGAGAATGAATAGAAGTGAGCTGTGTACTCCAGGTCTTCATTCACTCACTCATTCATTCATTCAAAAGATATTTATTGAAGGCCTACTACATGTTAAGCACTGGAGGGTGGAAATATAATGGAGAGTAAGATAGATCTGTTTATTATCGTCTGCAGGGTAGACTAACAGATAATTATTACAAAGTATGATAAGGGCTCTGGTAAGCAGGGGAGCCCAGCCTATTTGGAAAAGCAGTTGGAGGGGTCCCTTCCCAGAACCAGTGACATCTAGACTGAATTTAGTAGGAATTATCCAGGTGATGGGGGTGGAGAGAAAGAATTGCAAGCAGAGGAACACTGTGCAGCAGCCAGTGGCTGAAGAAAGCACAGTTGAGTTGACGTGCTAAAAGGCATGTCTGAGGACAGAGTACAGATCTTGAGGCAGAAGAGATAAAGATTAGAAGGGGCCGGGCCTTAAGGAGTTTGGATCTCTTCTGAGAGATATTAGAGGCTATTGAGAGTTTGAAGCAGGAGCCAAACAGGAAGAGATTTATACAAAGATCAGTCTGGCTATATTGCAACAACAACAACAAAAAGGTCAGAAGGGACCAAGAGTAGGTGAAAGTTGACTGATCATCATCCAAATGAGATGATCCAACCCATGACCAAGATAGTGGCCGAGGGAATGTAAGGCCTGGCAGACTACGAGATAGATTGGATGGGGTGGGAGGGGGGGCGTGGAATGAGAGCAAGAGAAGGTAGAACCTGACTCAGATCTCTTCAGTGGGTCACAAATGAAGGCGGCATTGCTCCAGAGAGAACACAGGTTTGGAGTTGGGCATGGGAGTTTCATTTCAGATGTGTTAGGTTTAAGACATGCAAGTAGCAGAAGTAGAGACATGGGCTGAAGATACAGACTGGGAAACATCAACTCCAAAACGTTAACTAGAGTCCTGGGCACAGGCGAGACCGACCGCTCAGGGAGGTTGTGGAAGGAGAGGACTAGAGGCCTCTGGCAGAGCCGGAGACAGGAGATTGTCAGTATAGCAGGGGCCGTGGCCTGGATTGATAAAGTCTGGGGATGAAACTGCAGGAACACTCTCCATTAGCTGGTTAACAATGATTAATAAAGCTAGCTTCTGGGATTGATCCCTAAGAGAGTAAATTAATTTTATTCTTTTCCAGAGTGAAGGCTAGCATTTCCAATAATTGTACATGAATTTGCATCCTTTGTAGTAAGTAAATGCTTTCAGTGATAAGAACCACGAAATGAAAGAGAATAGCTACACTGATACAAGTTCATCAATATTATTAGAAAATCAGTAGCACGATGCTCTGAGGGGAAGTAAAGAGTTATATTATCTCATTTGACTCAGGAGCCCCACTCTCAAATCTAAGTCTGAGATGCATTATTCTTATGTCACATAGGAAGGAATATTTTATTTGTGCAAGGAATGTTTCACATGTAACTGTGGGGTTATGTTCTGGATTTCTGTTTAATAAATGCTAGTACTGAAAAATTTTACATGAAAAATAAAACATTTCTATTCTTATTGAAGAATGTGACAATTTTTATTTAATATGTTTTTATTGATTCCAGAGAGAGAAAGGGAGAGGGGGAGAGAGAGAGAAACATCAATGATAAGAGAGAATCATCAATCAACTGGCTGCCTCCTGCACACCCCCTACCAGGCATTGAGCTTGCAACCTGGGCATGTGCCCTGATCTGGAATTGAACCAGTGACTTCTTGGTTCCTGGGTCAACACTCAACCACTGCCACAATGGCCAGGCCAAAGGTGACAATTTTTACTAACGAGTGTTACTACAGTACTTGGCACAGCCTGGCATTAGTATTTCACATGCTTTTCATATTTGAAATGCACAGTGCCATCTAATGGCCACAAGTCATAAACTGAGAGCAAGAAGAAGGACCAGAACTGAAATATGATGATTACTACTACTAATAATAATGATAATGATAAAAGTAAAATCCAATAAATTTCAAGTTTCAAAATTGTTTACTCAACTGGCCATGCATAGAACAATTTTATCTTTTCCCTAATCATTATATAATTACAAATGATCATATTGCATAGATAACTATAGATCACATTTTAAATTTATGACAAAACTGTAATCATACATTATGTACATTTTGTAAAAATTTTAAAAATCATTAGAAACATCTTGGACGAAACAATATATTCACCTAGGATAATTCTATTCTTCTTCTTTAAAAAAGGAAAATTAGGGGGATCGATAGACAGACTTTACCCTGACTTCTGCAAAGCTAATGCATGACCAGTATTTTGCACGGAAAGTAATTCTTCTAAACACTCTCTCAAGACCCTGAACATTACAGGACTACTATATGAATCTTGGACTCAAGAGAAGGAAAGTGAAGCTGCCATTCATGGGTTCCCTTTTGGAAATTTACAGTCCATGGCATGACCCTTCCACAGCCATCCCTGGGATCAAAGGAATTTTCCATTGTTCCCACATGCCACTCACTCTGAGGGCATAAGTGGGACGAGGAAGGGAGGAACACAGTTGTGTACTATCTTGGTCAGTCTCCACCAGGAGCAGCTAAGCTTGCAACTTCAAGGACGATGCCTCAAAGACTTCACTTGGCTGTAGAGCTCCCAAGTCAAATGAGTCGCCTTGCCTTCCAGCACAGCAGCCTTTCCAAGGCTACATCTCTTTGATCTCAGCCCTTCTGAGGTGGTTTGAACCAACTGCTGTAGAAATTGATGACTCCCCATAAGAAATGCTTTTAAAATATCCTGCTCTAATTTAAAAGGGATTTTTTAAAGTATGTTATTTCATTCTTCCCTCATCAAGTAGAATATTAAACTGACCTAAAACTCCACTCCATATTATGATGTGTAAAACTGATATTTTACTGACTGGTCTTTCCCACCTGCCTTTAAGTTCTTTGGGGAATGAAGAGAGCATGTTGCTTTATGCTCAATGCCAATGCTTTTTTAAATTAAGTTCCAGGTTTTCCAGAAAGCAGGGGAGATTTCAGTAATGCAAAAGCTGCAAAAAGGAAGCAAAAAGTTTAAACAAAATGGTTAAAACAGAAGTTATTTATTGAGGGTTTATTACTTTACAGGGAGATCATTACAACAATATTTTCACAAATTGGCAGCAATATCAACACTAAGCCATTACTTTCTTTGCCTTCTTCCTGGTCTCAGATAAGAACCTAAAATGTGTTAGAAAGGGGGAAGAAGAAAGAGGCGTGATGAGGAATGAATGACTTGTGGATGAGGGTAAGATCCCTGGGCTAGACACTATGGAGACCAACATATCATTTGTTGGGGCACTGGGCCTGGTAGCTTGTGTACATTACTCAATTTAAGCCTCACCACCATCTATCAAGATATGTGTTAATATCCCATTCTGAAGCTTAGAAAAATAATCGTTTTTGAAGCTTAGGTTCATTGCCTAAGCTCCTACAACTATAAAGAGGCAGACGAGTTGGGTGTATTCACAGCTAATTAATTGGCTCAGTCCTCTGGCTGGTCCAGAGACTGGCAACAGGAGCATCATCTGGTGATTCTCCCAGAGAAGATGTTTTTTAAAACCTCTTCCAATAATTCTGTTCAGCATGGCAATCTGAAAAGCATTTTATCAAACATGGAGAAAGGTCGTTAGAGATACTCCACAGGACTCTCTTTAATCTTTCTCCTTATTCCTTTGAATTTTTTAAAATCCAGACGTCTTTGTTGTTTCCCCTATTTTTAAAGCAATCCATGCTTATTAAATAATTTTTCAGAAGATCTATACAAGCATTAAAAAGAAAATGAAGCCCTAACTGGTTTGGCTCAGTGGAGCGTCAGCCTGTGGACTCAAGGGTCCCAGGTTCGATTCCGGTCAAGGGCATGTACCTTGGTTGCGGGCACATCCCCAGTGAGGGGTGTGCAGGAGGCAGCTGATCGATGTTTCTAACTCTCTATTCCTCTCCCTTCCTCTCTGTAAAAAATCAATAAAATATATTTTTTTAAAAAAGAAAATGAAAAACTACTAGTAGCCTGGTCACTCAGAGCTAAACCCTGACTTTTTGGGGGCACCTCTTTCCAGTGGCTTTTCTGGGTTTATATGTACCCATATATAGTTTAACAACATGAGAACCACAAGTGCATAATGCTCAATGCTTTCTTTCAGTTTTCAATGCACTATGGACATCTTCCCATGATAACAAACAGGTCTGTAACAGCACATTGAATGCTCATCTTATATCCCATCAGATAAATCTACCACCTAGCCAACAAGTAAATGTTTAGTCAAATCTGGTCAACATTTTTATTAGTGACTTGGATGGAGGGGTATCGTGATCAAATATTTGGATGACACAAAGCTCGGAGAGAGGGCTAATATACTTGATTTAAAGAATCAGAACGTAAGTCTTAATGAATGAAAATTATGACCCTCAATTAATATAAAACTTGATAAATATATAACTTCAAACAGTGTCTGTCTAGTATCTCTTTATCAAAACCCCATGTTTCTGCAAGTGGAGAGCATACTGACTCTGAGACGGGGCAAAGGTAGGGCAGGCAAAGTGTCCACCTCAGTCAGGCACCAGCAAAGCGCAGCGAGATTAGTGGTGCAACATAAGCAATGAGAATTGTAAATAGGCACCTAGCAACATGTAAATGTAAAACTCAATATAAATGCGTCATTACCTCGGAAGAGCCTAGTCATTCACTCTAATACCAGGCAGATTCTGCAGGGGGTTCCCTGGTGTGATTTCCTGGGAGAGGGCCTGACATTCAGATCCTGGGGGCTGCCTGGAAGGCAGACTCTCCACAGCTTGCAGCCCGAGGCTGACTGCTCTGAGTCTGCAGACTCGTGACAGACTGGGACCTGGCAAGACTCTCTCCTATCATTTAGTACATATTTGAAATCGAGCTAAATAACACTGTTGGAGTTTTTGCCCATAGATCACTGTAATAGAGAGCTCTAACCTTAGCTAATTTATATGCAAAAAAATAAATAAATAAACAAACAAAAAAACAACCACCACTTATCTTTAGGTATTTTGATTTGATCTCCTTGATAAGTGTACAGGCTGGGCTGGGAGAACTCTGCCATTTACTGTTGGGAATGAGATGTCCTGGCCATCGGATGTAAGGACAGCCAGAGATGGGCTGTGTGAGCCTTCGGAAGGGCATAATGGGGTGTCTTGCCCTCGCTTCTGGATGGAAGACCTGGGACCAACCTTTGCAAGCCTAGTCTTTGTTGCTGTCATCCTTGCTCCCCACCAGGATTTTGGGCCCCAAGGTGCTGTCCCTGCCTGAGACGAGGTAAAAAGGGCCTATGGGTGGCCAGATGCTTCCGCTTCCGGCCCCAGCTGGCAGGCCCTCCATGGAGGTGACGTTCTACCAGTCCATGCAGCTGTGGCCAATCAGGAATTTTAGGGTTTTGCCCCAACAGATTCCCGGTGCCAACTTGGGAGGTTAATAAAGATGAGCTTACATTTGATCAATTTTGCAACTTCCCACTTTCACTCTCCAATCTGCAAGTGAATACATAGGAGTCCTTATACATAAATGCTCTTCCTGCAGAGCTCTTTGAGCTATCATGTGGGTTTGTGACTAGATAGGGAAGGCCCTTGTTGGTGGTATTTCAATGAGAAATGTCTCTGTGTTGATTAGACAGAGTTTAGTCCATCACTTTTTCCCTAAGGACAGTCATTTACTCTCCTCCTGACTTACCAGGTGGTCTACCTAAGGTGTCTATCACTTTCCTGCTTGATAAACTGTAAGTTCTGGGACTCTCAGGCACAGCTATTTTGCCACTGATCATTATTAAACTCTGTCAACTTTGTGGAGCAATCTGATAAGAAAACCCCAAGAGGCTTAGCCACTTTTATCGATCTTTCCATAATCATTGACTCTGAGGACTGAAATCAGTTCTAGACTGAGATGCGCAGGTTCAGGGCTGATTCCCCAGGTCCATTCCCACCCTCAGCCACAAGGCTTATCAAAAACCTGCACTTAATCCCACTCTTTCCAGGTCGGGAATAACAGCCCACCTGTGGGTCAGATACAGGGTTTACTCCAATTACAAGGCGTAGAAAGATGGCTTTTCTCTGGTACATCAATGCCATCATTTTACTTATTTATTTTTTATTTTGTAGTGTTTTTAATGCCATAGTTTTAATATCAAGAACCAGAAGGGCATTCATAGACATCTGACCTACTTATTGGTTATTCTTTATTCAAAACCACCAACTTCCTAGGGTTACAGATTTTAGATTTTTAAACTTATATATACCCTGCTAGAACAACAACAACAAAAAAAGCTAGGTGTTCTATGAGTGATTTACTGTGATTTGTTTATGGATTAAATGGGTGTTTGGTTATAAGAGATTAAATTTTTTTTTCAAGCTAAAATTCATTGAGGTTGTACTTTGTGTATCATCTTGTCAGATCAAACACCCAAGTCTTTCTGAAGGCGAATCTGAGCACTGATGGCCCTTTCTTCGCCCCCCTCCAAGTGTGTGCAGCCGCCTTCTGTCCACCATATGTCCTTATCAGGTACCTCAGATTTAATAAGAAGTTGTCAATCTCTCCCTAGCTTGCTTGTTATTAAAACATATGGCTCTGAGTTTAACCGGCAACATAGAAGCAATGCGCTCTAGGGACTTAGCTGGACGTTTAAACTTGGAACTCACTATTCCTCTTTAACTGCTGAAAACTTTGGAAAACGAGCAATATTTGTGAAAGATTACTTAAGATATAGCATTGCGCCCATTCTTTCAGGTCAGCAGTTTTCAAACTTCTTATTTTAACCACAGAATCCTTGGGGAAAACATGATATTCTTAGAAACCCAAGGTCAGAGAATGGGATGCTGAGAAGGGATGGGGAGCTTGGAGTCCCACCATTTATGTCACCCAAACCCCCACGCAGAGCACACCTTGAAAACCACTGCTAGATCTTCTAACATCTATCCATAGACCATGGGGCAGAGAGCCGAGTGGCACAGCCAGGCCGGATCACGGGGCCTCCCTAGAATGGCTTCACTGAATCGTGAAGAGCCTGCCTACGGTCCCACTCTGGCTGACATTGTAAGAAACAGTCCCAGGAAATAAAGGCAACATCTACTGCAAGGACATTGTTAAAGATATTGTTTACCTAGGTTCAGATCTTCTCTGGGAGAACCCCAAGGAGTACATGTTTCCCATTCTTCGCACCAGAAATCATTTAGATTCTTCTGAGGTTTGTTTTTGCCCATGGAGTCATCCTTCCCTCTTTGGCTATAGCCACTAGAAAGCATAAGAAGGAAGCCTGCAGACCCCCCTGAGCAAGCCACAGGATTTCATGGCAGGCGCTTTATGAATCAACTTCCCGCCCAGTTTCACCTTATTTTACAAAACGTATTCCCTTTGCCTTCATTCTTTCACTTTGAAATGTTTTTGGTATGTTGTTCTATTACATATGTTAAAGCCACCTCGATCCTTTTAAAAACCTGACTGTAGGTGGGCTCTCTTTGGAACATGCCCACGCCTTCCTCTCAGGCATGCATCTTTGCTTTTCTTTCCTAAACTCTAAGGGTCCCCACAAGACTAGGCTCTCTCCTGTTTCTTCTTTTTTTCTTCCTCTTCCTTTTTTTTTTGGTTTGTTTCTGATAGAGGGAGGGAGGGAGGGAGGGAGGGAGGGAGGGAGGGAGAGAGGGAGAGAGAGAGAGAGAGAGAGAGAGAGAGAGAGATATCAACCGGCTGCCTCTGGTATGCATTCCAACTGGAGACCTAATCCGAAACCTAGATATGTACCCTGATCAAGAATTGAACCCCAGGCCTTTTACCTAAGACGTGCTCTCGTTCTCTCTCTCTCTCTCTCTCTCTCTCTCTCTCGTTAATCCTCACCAGAGGATATTTTTCCCTTGATTTTTAGGGAGAGTGGAAGAGAGAGGGAAGGACAGAGAGAAACATCCATGTGAGAGAAACACATCAATTGGTTGCCTCCTGTACATGCCTTGACCAGGGCCCAGGTCAGGGAGGAACCTGGAATCAAACCCAGGACCCTTTGGTCCATAGGTCGACACTCTATCCACTGAGCCAAACTGGCTAGGGCTAATAAACGTACTCCAATCACCTGGACTCATGTTGTGAAATATTTCCTGCATGAAGAACCCACACACTACACGCTGTCCGAGGCAAACCTACACCTGGCCTGGTCCCTTTCTGGTGACACCAGGACTGCTCAACTGAGAGATCTGTGACAAAAAGCCAGCAAGAGATCCCCGGAACCCTCAAGAGAGAACATGACCTTGCTAATTATCCTGTAACCCCATCCCTGCCTTGCTTCCTCCCACCCTCATGTAATCTTCCTTGCATTCCCTCTGTAATTCCAAAAGTATAAAAGAAACTATAAAACAGTCATTGTTTGCAACATTTGAGGTCATGCTACCCAACAGTGTTGTCAGTTTGGCTCAAATAAACGCATAAAAATTCTAAAAAATAAATGAAGACATGATTGTATATAAGTGAGTAAATTCTTGTTAATAACATCTACCAACTCAAACCTTGTAACAAGTAAGGAGGCTGGAATTCTGAGGGCCTAGACCCGCGAGGGACCAGGTCTAGGAACCAAGCATGCTCCGTCAGGTAACAAAAACCTTGAGGTGAACATGATAGCCATCTCTGGAGTTCTTAAAGGGCAGGCGGTAAGTTGATTCTGACTCCAGAGAATGAACCTAGACTACACGAAGGTCATTACCAAAAACCTTTCAAATCTTAGAACTGGACAAGGAATGGACCTCACAAATGGGTGTTTCTTGTCACAAGATGTGTCCAAGCAGAGCCCAGGTGACGCCCTCCCTGGAAAGTTACAAAGGTGTGGTGGACCCCCTTTCAGTGTTTAGCGGACCCCGCCCCCTCCTTTGGAAGAGTCCTTTCAACTTTTTTTGAAGAGGTGAGTGTAGGCAGCCATGTAGGCGTCACAGGAAGCTCCCCCGACTCCTCCCATAATAGACTGGACCAGGGCTGGACCCACACTCGAGTCTCTCGTGAACTAAAGCACAGGAGGAGCTGTAAGGTGACCCAGCACTGGTGCCCCAGCCAGAGCAGCGGCAGCCCCAAAACACACAGGGCTGAGAGGCGGAGGAGGGAGCCGAGAACCTTGCTGAAGAAGGTGGCCTGCCAAAGCGCAGAGAAGAGCAGCAACAAGAAACAATGCAGACGGAGGGGAGCTGCCTGCTGACTTTCTACTCCTCTGCGAGCCAGATACACTTCCTTCAGTTCCCACCTTCTGAGACATTCTGCACCTCTGAACAACAGCCACCCCTTTACTGAGACTGACTAACTGGAGCCAGTTTCTGTTCCTTGCATTGCAGAGACCCCTAAGACCAAAGAGCATCTCCACATGGGTTATCAGGCTCCCCAGACTAGGTGATTATCAGATTGTTCTGAGCGAGCTTCCTGGGAGCCGGGCCCTGGAGATGGTAATTTAGTGGCAAGAGTTGGCCTCTAGGGAATGTTTTTTCTTTTCTTTTTAAATTAAATATCTTTTTATTGATTTAGAGAGAGAGAAAGAGGGAGTGAGAGGGAGAGAGAAACATCTATGTGAGAGAGAAACATCAATCAGTTGCCTCCTGTATGCACCCCAACTGGGGATCGAACCCACAACCTGGTCATGTGCTCAGACCAGGAATCGAACCAGCGACCTTTTGGGACAACACTCAACCAACTGAACCACACTGGCCAGGGCTCCAGGGGATGTATTTTTAAACATCGTTCCAACCCCCAATGATTCTGCTACCTGGCCAGTTTGGGAACCACTGGATCAGGTATTATCTAGGAAGGTCTTGGTCCCTTTAGGCTTTGAAGTTGACACAACACAGCCATCCTCACAGTACTTTCCCTACACAAAACAAAAACTTCAAACATCGCCATCCCAAATTCAGATTTACTCTTCAGAGGAAAAGTTCAGGGCCCCCTAAAACCCTCCAGATTGAATATTAACAAGTCAATATTGATCAGCGCACATGACAACTACAGGTTCCCAGGGTGCTGAGCCAAATACGGAAACATTTGAATCTGTGACCTAGAAAATGGAATTGAAAGTATGTTTACTGATGCCATCATACAGGGAAGAGCACCTAAGCACATCTTTGTTAAGCACCTCAGTTTCCAAAGATGTCAGCCCTCCCTCCTCAGTTTATGGACGTTAGGACATATGGCTTTGCCCTCACATGGAAGCAGACATCTACTGCATTCAATTTCAAAATCTAATGCCTTTTTAAAAAATGTTTATTTACTCCTGGTATATAAGTGAAGAATCCCTAAAGTTTCCAATAGATTCTGTCACTGGATGGAAGGGAGAGACAGCATCTACCTTACAGCCTTCAGTGAGGCCATCCCCACACCAGCGAGTTTCACTCTCTCAGAGACGGGGAGACGGCCGGGGAGGGACCTCAACAGATGGGCTGGTTCCATAGACACTGCTATGCATTGGTGTCCCCTCCCTCCCACGTCCTCACCCTGGGTATATACGCCCTTTCACCCTTCACACTGGACAGTCCAATTCCGTTGTCACTTCCTTTCTTATTTCCAGTAACAGAGCTCTTCCTTCCCCTCTGTCACTGGTCCTCCTCCTATTTTGGGTCTCTCTCTCCTGTCAACTCACCCAGCACAACCCCCCAAACTCCATCCACACAGTTCAAATCCAACCCCACCTAACCTGGCCATCCTAGACCCAAGGTCAATGCCTGGTCTACTGTCACCTCATGTTCCATTGTATACTGCCCCTTGCAGATCAACTCACCTAACTCAGCTCATAGTGGGCCTCCACTGTTTTTCCTAAGTTAGTGGCAAAAGAACCAACACACAGCAGCAAGGAGCACCTCCAGTAAGTTCACTGAAGTTTCTTTGTATCTTCCACTAGGGGGTACCACCCCATAATTTTTGAAACAGGAAGTCTGCTGAATACAGTTCTTAATGAAAAATGAAGTCCAGGCACAGTGAATTTTTTAAAACTTTTCTCAACACATGCTGTAATTTTATGAAGCACTTTAATGTGATTCCTTTTAAATAAAAGCTGCCCCATGGGCAGAGTAATAGGCAACAATCCTGGGCAGTATAAACTCATATAAGGGAATGCCAATTAAAATTCTGGCTCTATTACAGTAAGATAAATAGTCATGAATTAAATTAAATAAATGCAAAAATTGAGCATAGCCAGACAAGTGAAGTTGTTTTTACTTCAGCAAGAGAAATAGGCATGCTGAACAAACGTTGGCTTCAAAACAAGCTTTGGTTAAACAAAAATATGGCAACTCAGAACATTCCGGACTCTGCATAAATGGGACAGAATTCTCTTATCTTTGGGGTGTGAAAGAAGAACTGCAACACTAAAAACTGGTTCAGGTCTTTTGGGTTCTTTTAAGAGGTATGCCCAGGCATTACAGTGTAGTAACTGAAAATACAGGATGCTGGGATTAGGCAGATCTCAGACTCCCTGATCTCCTATTTGCCTCTATGAGAACCGGGCCAGCTCCATTTCCTTAGCCTAAATCTTAGTTCTGCATCAATTCAATGAGTATGATAATAGTACCTAACATTAAGGTTTGTGGTATGAATTTGATGAGATATAATGTATATAAAGTGCTTACAGAGTGCGCCATGGTGGGTTCTCAATGAATACTAATTATTCAGTAAGTCAGTGTAAAGGAGACCTTGAGATGACAAAGAATGAAAATATTTGCAATAAAAGAGGTATTCACTATCATTAGAAAACACTAATACAGGTAAATAATCAGGAGGCCAGAAAAATAAAGCAATCTGACCAGGGTCACACAGTTATTTCCTGACCAATCCTAAAGTAGAACTTGGACTTCCTTGATGTCAGATAGCGCCCTTTCCCCTATCCTATTCTGCTTCTCCTAGTATCTGACAGTTTATTATCATAGACTAAATATCCTCTGTGGTTAACAACTGCTTTTGTTGGTAAAGTTTTGGTGAATGTAGCAAAGTACACATTGTTGTGGTGGTGTCAAAGACTTTAGCAGGATGTTATCTTTAAAGAGTTTAACTTTTAGCCCCCTTCCTATTTTTAGAAATTTATCCCAAGGAAATACAGTTGACTCTTCAACGAGATGGGTTTAAACTGTCCTTATCTATAGATCTTTTTCAATATACTGGACAATTTTTGCAGATTTCCTTACTACTGTGCAGCAATCATTTCAATTACACTGGGATAACCAAAGCAATCATAATGCTGCTTCCTCATTATCAATGCATGAATCAGTATATCTGTAAATAAATGAATTTTTCACATTATCTTTTCATTTTTGATGTCTAGTGTTAATAATATGTATAACATCTACAGTGTTTTGTAGCATATAAAACAATATTAATGTAGGTACTGACAGATGATGGATCTTGTAAACAAATGACCTACATTTACGCTATCAATAAATACAGTACTGTAAATGTATTTTTCTTCTTCCTTATGACTTTCTTAATAACATTTTATTTTTCTAGTTTACTATAAGAATACAGTATGTAATATATATAACATACAAAATATGTGTTAATAAACTGTCTATGTTAGAAGCGAGGCTTCTGACCTTGGCTGGGAAGCTCAGTTGGTTAGTGTCATCCCCATACGCCAAGGTTCCAGGTTCCATCCCTGCTTAGGGCACACAGAGGAATCAACCAATGCCCTGGCCGGATGTGGCTCAATTGCTTGAGTTTCATCCCATGCACCAAAAGGTTGCTGGTTCAGTTCCTGGTCAGGGCACATGCCTGGGTTGTGGGCTTGATCCACAGTAGGGGGCATGCAAGAGTCAGCTGGTGGATGTTTCTCCCATCATGTTTCTCTCCCTCTCTTACTTTCCCTTCCTCTCTCTCTAAAAAATCAATAAAAAAAATTTTTTTTTAAAGAAAAAAAAAGAAGAAGAAGCCAAAACCGGTTTGGCTCAGTGGATGGAGCGTCGGCCTGCAGACTGAAGGGTCCCAGGTTCGATTCCGGTCAAGGGCATGTACCTGGGTTGCGGGCACATCCCCAGTGGAAGATGTGCAGGAGGCAGCTGATCGATGTTTCTCTCTCATCGATGTTTCTAAGTCTCTATCTCTCTCCCTTCCTCTCTGTAAAAAATCAATAAAATATATTATAAAAAAAAAAAGAATCAACCAGTGAATGCATAAATAAGTAGAACAACAAATTGATGTTTCTCTCCCTTCCCCTCTCTCTAAAATCAATAAACAATTTTTTTTTAAAGTAAAGTTTCCAATCAACAGCAGACTATTAGTGCTTAAGTTTTGGGGGAGTCAAAAGTTATACATGGATTTTTGACTATGTGGAGGGTCAGCTCCCCTAGTCCCTGTGTTGCTGAAGGGTCAACTGTAATATAAAAGATTACATTCAAAAAGATGTCCACTACAAAAGTCTTTGAAATACTGAAAAACTGGAAATAATCTACATGCCCAAAAACAGGAGAGTAAATGTAGATCCGTGAGTTTTGGAACCATAAAAAATTATGAAACCACAAAGAAACATGGAAAATATTTATTTTATTCTTCATCTAATTCTAAAAGGAGGTAATTTAACAAGTAGAATGATAATTGTAATTTTTATCTCAAGTATAACCAATTAAAAATGAAATACTTACATAAAATATTTACATAAAATCCAGAAGATAAAACTTGAAAAATGAAGTCATTTTAGAAACATTTAGGTTGAGAAAGTCTTTTTCTTTCACTCTGAGTTCTCTTATATTAAGAGATGCAATAAGGAGTTGTTTAGAATGAACTTTCTTTATTGGTACTGAGAAGAGATTAAATGATCCAAGTGACCTTTAATGCATCACGATAACATGTATAATCAAATGAAAGACACCAGGTATCCCTAGTTATACAATAACTCTCAGCGATACAACGATGTATATCAATCAGTCCTTGACTTCTCGGGACTTGGGAGCCAGTGGAGAAACTATGACATATACATGGCATATCTTGGCACTGCTCCACCTCCAAAATCATTAACATCCCTTCTCATCCCGGCACTATTTTCCTCCCAGCTTTCATCCCACTTGCTCCTTACCATCATTAGGACTGCCAGTCTACTGGTCCCTGTGTTTTCTTCTGATCCACCAGCTAGGTTTTATTTTCTTTGTCGTTCAACTGAGGCCTATCATTTTGGCCACCCCCTCCACAAGAACCAAAATATGTTGAACATTTACCTATCCAATCCACCTGCCCTGAAAACCCCCACCTGCTGGACACAGCCAGTCATTTGCCATCTCACAGCCTAGACAACGCCACCTTCACGTGTCCCTGGCCAGTTCCCTCTCTCGCTCCTTGCAGTCTTCCCTCTACCTCACACTTGCCTTGCCTTCCCCTCCCCCAATGCCTTTTCCTGCACAGGAAGGAATTCTTAAATGAAAACTTTCTTTCCTCGAGCCCAACCCAAAGCCCAGTGCATTCTGCATCCATCCTTACTCCCTGCCCTCCACCTTCAGAGGTGAGGTGACCTTTCCTCACGGGGACCCAGCACCCCCTGCCTGCTCTGGCCTTTGTAATCCATGAGCGTGTCACCCCTGTCTTCAACTGTGCCTCAGAATAAACTTGTCTACCATCTACAAGGAAGCTTTTCCTCTAAGAGGCATACTCTTCTAAGTAATTACCACTTGCCTCTCCTCACCCCTCCCACACATTTAAAAACAAAACAAAACAGGCATCCTACCTTGGCCGTCTCCACTTCCCTCTCCCTCACCTGATACAGAATGGCTCCTCCCAACCGTCCACCAGACTGTTCCCACCGAAGTCAAACCCAATGTCCCTTTTCATTTCTTATCTCACTTGAACCCTCAGCTGTGTTCCACCCTGTTGACCATTCCCTGTCATTTGGCATTTGGGACCCTCTGGTGTTACCCTACTTAACAGGATGAATAAACTTCAGGCCACCCAGGGAGGAGAGAGCTGGACAGGCAGGCTTTCAGCTCAAGAGGGAAGCTTGCCCTTTGCGGGGAGTGGTGGCGTGGCAGCTCTTAGAGGTAAGACCTATTAGGTGAAGTTTTGAGACCGGAATTCCTTCTAGAGACTAGTTTTGCAGACTCCATGTCAAGCCGGCAAATGATTCAATGATTTGAGGTGGCTGGAACTCAAGCACAACGAAACAGAGAACTATTTATTCTTTTATCTTACTGGAAAAAAAAGAAAGTGCAATGGAGACTAGATCACACTGTAGGAACCTGTCGACAATGTTGGCATTTTCCTCTCTTGGGGTGTGATTAGAAGTGAGGGAAGTGGAATTCAAATCCTCTGGGTCTCTCCCAGGTGTCTCTTAACAGTTAAAGCTTCCAAACTGTATTCATTCCATTCAATGACATTTTCTTTATTAAAATAGTATTACTTTTTAGTTTTAGTACCATTCTTGAAGTACAATTTGGTACTTGATTACATGATATCTATTGGCTATTTTGATTCTTTCTTACTCCTAAATAACATGTCCCCTATCGGATTGCAAAGGCCTTGAGGTCAAGGGTCCTTTTTAGTCTCATTCTCTTCTGTCTCTTTAACATTGTTTAGACACTTGGAAGATGCTAGAAAAAATAAAAATGAAATAAAATCCTGCTGTTTAATTTAGCAAGTATTTTAACATTTCATCTTTCAAGGGGTCTTGAATGACTCTTAAATGCAGTATATTATTCTGCGTGCAGAAGTGTAATAGAGAAAATATTTAAGTTATTTGCATTTTATGAACTGCATGGGAGGCAGGAAGACCTCAACAGCTAGGGAGGATTTAGCACAAAGTTGAAATGGCCTGACACCCCCTGTGTATATTGTACCAACCCAGATATAAAAGCCAGAATCCCAAGCAATGTTCAGAGCTAATTTGGCCTCACTTTATAATAAGCCCTATAAATCCTTATTAGTTCAGTTTCAGTTCCTTAGGCCAAACACTCCAAGGTCCTTACTGTGGACAGCAGCTAGGCCTTTTGGGAACTTGGATCAGGCCTCCTGCAAATAATCAGACCAATAATCTGAAAAGAAATAGATTAGACAGAGAGAAGGGGAGGGAGAGAGAGAAAAACATCAATGTGAGATTGAAACATCAATTGGCTGCCTCTCATACTCCATGGGGGATTGAACCCTCAACTTAGGTATGTGCCCTGACCTGGAATCCAACAACAACCTTTTTGGTGTATGGGATGATGCTCCCTCCAACCATCCACCTGGCCAGGCCTGATTTTTTAAAATCTTTTTTAAAAAATATATTTTATTGATTTCAGAAAAGAAGGGAGAGGGAGAGAGAGAAAATTCAATGATGAGAGAGAATCACGGATCAGCTGCCTCCCGTACACCCCACAGTGGGGATCAAGTCTGCAACCCAGGCATGTGCCCTGACTGAATGGAACAGTGACCTCCTGGATCATAGGTCAGTGCTCAAGCACCAAGTCACGCCAGCCAGGCAGGCCAGATTTTCTTTTTAAAGCCATTTTATTTTTAGAGAACTTTCCACTTTTCTTAGTTATACAGTCACGTTGGGGCACCTGCCAGAAAATCATTTTCCCTTTAAAAAAAAAATATGCTAGAATGTGAATGCAGCCATTGAATTCAAAACAGATTTCCCATAGTGTAATCCCCTGGGCATTACAATTTGTGGCTGAAAGTTGACTGAAACGGAGGATCTAGAGTTACCTCTCCCCTCCCTCCACCCCCCCCCCTCACCCCGCCCCCCGGATAAAATAGGATTAATAACCTGAAATCGTCAAGTCTCCAGGACCCGCGGGACAATCCCTCTTGCGCTATAGGCTGCAGCTCCTGTAATTTTGGGAAAGACTGGCCCAGGCACTCTAAGCCTCCGGGAAGGCAGAGGGAAGGTGGTACCTGCGCAAGGTGTGAGCCATTCAGAGGCAGCCTGGGGCCGCCACTCACCTGGAGGAGGAGGAGCTGGCGTCCAGACCCACCCGGACCCAGAGGAAACGCGAGCCTCGGCCGGCCAGGTGAGGAAGGGAACGCCCGCCCCGTCGCCTCCGGAAGCGGGAGCAGCTCCCGATTACCGTCAGGGGCGGAGCCGGCCCGGGCCACCTGAGCCGAAGCGAAACTGTGGGGTCTGGTCGGTGCTCCCAGAACCGGGAACTTAGACTCACCTGTGCGAGGGCCAGAGGCGGGGCCGGGCCAAAACTCACCTGCGCCCGCGGAAAACTCACCTGCGCCCGCGGAAAACTATCCTACTCAGCGCGGAGGCGGAGGCGATCGGCTGGCCCCACCTGAGCCACCCTCTGTCGGCCCGTGCGCCCCTGCCGGCGGGGCCGCCATGACCTGGAGCGCCACGGCGCGGGGCGCCCACCAGCCCGACAACACCGCGTTCACGCAGCAGCGCCTCCCCGCCTGGCAGCCGCTGCTGTCGGCCAGCATCACGCTGCCGCTCTTCTTCTGCGCGGGCCTGGCCTTCATCGGCCTGGGCCTGGGCCTCTACTACTCGTCCAACGGCATCCAGGAGCGCGGGTACGACTACACGGGCAACACGGGCACCGGCGACTGCTCGCTGTGCGGCGTGGCGGACCAGGACCGCGCGCCGCCGCCCAGCTGCCGGTGCGCCTGGAACTTCTCGCTGCCCGAGCTCTTCCAGGGCCCCGTGTACCTCTACTACGAGCTCACCAAATTCTACCAGAACAACCGGCGCTACGGCGTGTCCCGCGACGACGCGCAGCTGAGCGGGCTGCAGAGCGCCCTGCGCCACCCGGTCAACGAGTGCTTCCCCTACCAGTTCAGCGCCAAGGGTGTGCCCATCGCGCCCTGCGGCGCCATCGCCAACAGCCTCTTCAATGACACCTTCACGCTGTGGCACCAGCGCCTGCCTGGCGGGCCCTACGTCGAGGTGCCGCTCGACCGCACCGGCATCGCCTGGTGGACCGACTACCACGTCAAGTTCCACAACCCGCCGCTGGTGAACGGCAGCCTGGCGCTGGCTTTCAAGGGCACCACGCGCCCGCCCAACTGGCCCGTGCCGGTCTACCAGCTCAGCCCCGACCCCAACAACACCGGCTTCATCAACCAGGACTTCGTGGTGTGGATGCGCACGGCGGCGCTGCCCTGGTTCCGAAAGCTGTACGCGCGCATCCGCCAGGGCAACTACTCCGCCGGCCTGCCGCGCGGCAACTACCGGGTCAACATCACCTACAACTACCCGGTGCACGCCTTCGGCGGCCACAAGCGCATCATCCTCAGCAACATCTCCTGGATGGGTGGCAAGAACCCCTTCTTGGGCATCGCCTACCTGGTCGTCGGGTCCCTCTGCATCCTCACGGGCTTTGTCATGCTGGTCGTCTACATTCGCTACCAGGACCAGAACGACGAGGCTGAGGACCACGAGTGATACCTGCTTTCAAAGCATCTGTCCTGCTTCTTGCCAAAACTCTCTTGCAAGCTTCTCCCTCTCGCCCCTGCGCCCCTCACCCGGTTCCAACCTAGCCTCACTTTTCCTCCTGTGTGGATGAGGGGACCAGAGAGAGTAATTGCACCCTATTGGGGGCTACCAGACTTGTTGGGATGTTTGGGCTGTGGAATATGACCACCTTGCAAGATCTCCCCAGCTCCTTCACGATTTACCGAGTTGACGCGTTAGGTTTTAAGTTCCGTAGCATTTGAGAACGAAAGGGACGGTAGAGACTCCCTTTTCATCTATTTAATGAAGAGACAGAGACCTGGAGGTGTTAAATAACTCATTCAAGATCAGGCAGCTACTCTTTGGCTCCTGACTCTGATTCCGGAGCATTTACCACTACTACAGTGGTTTCGTTCCTTTTTTGGCGGGGGTCGGGGTCGAGAGTGAAGCCCACAAATAGCCTGCAGAGGTATGATGATGTGGGGGAGACCTTGCGTGTTTAAAATGTAGGTAGATTAGGAGGCACCATCCCCAGCGATTTTAACACAATGAGGCCTCGGTGAGACCCTTGAAACTGCGTTTTATCAAGCTCCTCCAGAGATTCCTCCTAAATCAGGAAACAAGTAAAATACTGATTGTTTCCCCAATTTCCCCCTGTGCCTGGGGCTGGGCCTGAAGCAATCCCCTGAGCCCAGCTTTTCAGGTAGTCCTTTATTCCCAGGGCCAGTGGCAACAGGTGTTGCAGGTTTGGTCTAGCACTCCTCCTTGAACCCGGAAGGGAACGTTTTAATCTTAGAATCAGGTGGCTGGAAGGGATCTTAGAGGGAAAGTGATTTTTCTAAGTCTTATCTGTGTCTCCTGAGTTCTGACTCAGTCCTCTGTGTCATTAAATTATGTCTTATGCTTAAAGAGAAAGGGCTAAGTTCCTACCTTTTCCCTTAGGTCTAAGAAAACAACAACACTTTTTAATTTATGTTCTTCAGTGGAGCTGGTTTGTTCCTACTAATTATGTTTAAATGAATGCTAAGGACTATACTAGTAGTCTTATGTAAATAGAATCATACGAATTATTTGAACATTTGAGATGTTAAATTCTGACTACTCTAAAAATATCCTAATATATACAAAGTTATTCTAAGAAGCAAAAGAATTTTTAAAACACTTTTTTATGGCTAAGGAACTTAAGAAAAAAACACCTTAGTGATATCATGTTAACCAGTTTGCCGGCTGAAAGTGGTTATATGGTATCCTGTCAGTGTCTGCTCTTACAGCTCCTTCCCAGTTACTACTGGTTTTGCTCAGGCCTATATATAAAGTAATGCAAGGCCTTGGAGGAGTTTCCTTTTAGTAGTCAAAGAAATACTGAATTGTATTGAGTATTTAACATTAATTTTATTTTACTCTAGTTCTTTAAAAAATAATGATGGGTGGATAGCACGCAAATTCATGACATCTGGTCAGATCTTCAGGAATGTGATTTCAGAGATTCTGTTCCACTACTTGCATAACAAATACATATATTTTAGCAATTCCAGGGTGTTGTTGGCTTCCCAACACCCTGAAGGTGACACAATTGTATGTCAGATTTTAGGCTATGAAAATATGATCATTATACAGAGGAATTTTTATTTATTATGAATGTTTAATTCAGCAGCTCACTAGCTTAGTTAGCCCTTCTTTATGTTGGATAAGAGAATTTACTCCATTTTTTTTTACTATGTAGCTGAGAGCAATAATGTATTTTTGCTATCAGTTGTACAATATTCAGTCTATTGCTGTAAAATTTTAAGTGAGACTACAAAATGTAAGGTATCTGATTAAATCAGTGAATCAGGCCCTGTTCTCTGGGTTTTTGAGAAAGAATAAAGGTTATGTTTGTTTTACCTTTGTTATCGCGTTTGCTTAATGCTTTTGAACTATGATCTTAAAGGCACAAACAGTACCAACCTCTTTGCTCATTTAGTATTAGCAGACTTAATATTGCAGCAAGAAAATCATCTTTGAGAATATGGCTCAAAGTGAACTCAATCTTTCAGTGCTAGCTACTTAAAACAATTTGAACTTATTTTAACATCAATATGTAGTATGAATTAAATGACCTTCAACAATTGTTTGAATTTGGTGAAATGTGGTCAATTTAAAAATATGTATTTAGTATTAAAAGTAATTAATGAATGTGACTATAGCAGTCTTATTCATATCTGCACTTTACTCAAATTCTGAATTGCAATTATTTGTTAGGTATTTTATACCACAAAACCTCAAACCTTAAAAACAAAAATGTGTGAAATATTTTCCTGTGCTGTAGCATTTTGTTTGCTATCTCAGGATTCTAGCCAGGCTTGAATTCTCTGTTGCCCAATAAATGTGTCCTACCTTAACTGGTCTTCTGGGATGAGAAAAAAAAAAAGTGAATCTCAATAATGGGACTGGAAATGTTCTTTGACCTATCTTGATAAAAATAGAATGCAAAAAACAAAAACAAAACCAAACAACTAAGTGGCCAGTGGGAACTCCCAAAACATAATAATATAACAAAGATTTTCCATGTATCTCCAGAATTAAATCAACTAAAACAACAATTTACTGATTGTGTTAAAAATCAGAGACAGCCTGGCCAATGGTGCTCAATGGTTGAGTCGCCCTATCAACCAGGAGGTCACGGTTTGATTCCTGGGTTACCTGGTTGAAGGCTCTGTCCCCAACCAATTGATGATTCTCTCTCCCTCTCCTTCCTCTTTGAAATCAATACAAATATATTTTCTAAAAAATCAGAGACAAAATAATAATCTGAGATTTCCTTTAGTAACAAATGTCAATTAACTATATAACCACAGCCTTTTCTGTCTCGCTTTATTTTTTCATTCTTTATTTTTAAAAAATATATTGATTTCAGAGAGGAAGGGAGAGGGAGAGAGAGATAGAGATATCAATCATAAGAGAGAATCATTGATTGGCTGCCTCCTACATGTCCCCTATTGGGGACTGAGCCCTGACTGGGAATCCAACCATGACCTCCTGGTTCATAGGTCAATACTCAACCACTGAGCCACACCAGCCGGCTTCTGCCTCACTTTAAATCCATTGTTCCCTTCCTGTCATTGGTAATCTCAACAATCTTAAATTCTCAGAGTTATTGGTAGAGCTGCAATATAATCAATTTCTTACATGCCCTTGGATATAAATAATCAGTTACTGTCATAATAGGAAATTCCCTCTTTATTTTTATCAGGCATTTCTTTGCATTCCAGATATTGTTTCTGTAGCTAAAACATAGCTGATTCATTTTAGATAACAAATTTAAAAAAAAATTTTTTACTTCAGCCCCCTCAGAATAATTTTTCTTAATTTCCCTCTGACAAAAACAAAGTAGTTTTTAAAGTGTCATTAAGAAGGCCCTAGTGAATCTGAAACACATTAAGGTCCTGAATAGCTCTTACATGAAATCAGCACCTTGTGTAAAGAATTTGCAAAAATGTTAACAGCGTTGACCATATACAGCCATCTCCCATAATTGCCCTAAGACTAATGATGTGTATTCAGGAAAGAATATTTCCCCACTGTTTTGGTACCTGTGCTGTGAGTCCCACCTTAGCATCATTGAGTAAATCAGGTCACTGCAGCAAGCCAGTATCGGGGTTCAGAACCACTCACCCCAAGATGTGCCTCTGTAGTATGCAGATTGTTTTGAGCTAAAGTCAGCTTTAGCCTGGACTCAAGAGAAACTTCTGTCCCTCAACTATCTAGAAGAACTTGAAATAAAGGCCTTGTCCAGAAGAGGGTAAAGGCCGGATCAATGGTGACAGAAGGAGATGTCCCTGGGGGTGGTGAACACACAATACAATATACAGATGATATATTATAGAAATGTACACCTAAAACCTATATATAACTTGATTAACCAATATCACCCCACAAATATAACAAAAATTAACAAAATAAATAAGAGATGATCAGAGATAGCCTCTTTTGGCCTGTCTTTAGGATAGGGCAAATTTCTATTTACTAAGCATGTTCTTAGCATTCTGCAGTCACTCTTTAAAGTCCCCCAGCCTCCCCTGGGGGCACCTTACCTCATCTCTAGCTCAGGATGCCTTATACATCCTTGTTCTCTTTCTGTCTCTGAACCTCTCAGGCATGTGGAGTCTATGACTCGCTCAGGTATGCAGGTTTCTCCTACAAATGTATGTGTTAAATTGGGTTATTTTCTCTTGCTAATCTGCCACCTGTCTTTGATCATTAGACCAGTCAAAAGAACTTGTAGGTAGAGGAAAGTGTTTGTTCCTGCCCCACACTAGAATTTCTTTATTTCATGTATGTGGATGAGCAGATCACCAAAGGACAAATAATATCCTGCAGTGGTGAAATCCAACATAGACTGTTTGGGAGTGTAGAAAGACAGGCGAGGGCAAATAAAAGGGAAAGGTGAGGTTTGGAGCATGAGGCATTTTTCTGGGTTATCAAGGTGTACAGAAGGTGGTGGTGGGGGGGGGGGGGGGCAGGGAAGGGAGCCCATAGCAGAGGGCAGAGCTCACTAGCAGACTCATGGATGACAAGGCCTTTGAGAAACTCAGTAAGCCAGAAGTGGGTCCCGTCCTTCTGAGCCCCTCAGCTTGTCTTTTTGATCCATATGAGTATGATTTATCTTTTTCCTTAGAAGCCAAGGTATCACTGTCAAGAACCTTCGCTAATAGCCTTGCCCTCCACATTGAGCATTAAAGTTCCCATTAAAGTGGCTGAAACCTTACATTGCTGATGAAAACTGTAAATGAAATGTCATTAATAATGATACTTTGTTCTCTAAAAGGCCTTTGTTCTGAACGTCCAAGGTGCTTAACACTATGTGGTCTCATTAATCTTACACATCAAAACGCACAAGCTTTTAGAAAGTCATCAAGACTGATGAAGTAGAAGCATATTCCATTCTATTTTACTCAGTTTGGGTCAGAATTCTCTAGAACTAAACAGTGCTTTAAACAAGAACCTAACTTCTGGGTATGGCAGTGCTAGTAATTTCAACGGACCATTGAGTATTTTCAGTGAAAGACTTGATTAATTCTTCTTAGGATCTTAATAAGTACAAAACATTTCCCATTCGTGTTGTAGAATCCAATGTGGAAAAGGCAACACTTCCCATTCATAGGAAGTGATGGAATGTAAGATACTTTTTACTATTTTCCTTCAGGGCTGTAGTGATTAAGAGTTATCTGTTATATCAACACTAGAGACCCAGTGCATGGATTTGTGCACCAGTGTGGTCCCTTGGCGTGTCCTGCAGGGATCGGGCTGAAACTGGCATCCAACATCCCCTGAGGGATGCAGTAGTGTGCGAAGCAGCAGGTGGCCAGGGAGGAGCCACTCCCGCTCATCCTGGCCCAGCTCATCACAGTCAGCTGAGCGGTGCTCCCACTGTGGGAATGCACTGACCCCCAGGGGGAAGCTCTTGCATAGAGTGTCTGCCCCCTGGTGGTCAGTGAATGTCATACAGACTGGTCGACTGGTCGTTCAGTCATTTAGTCATTCAGTCACTTAGGCTTTTATATCTATAACTAGTGGCCCAGTGCACAAAATTTGTGCACGGGGGTGGGGGGGGCCCTCAGCCTAGCCTGCACCCTCTCCAACTGGGGACCCCTTGGGGGATGTTCAACCACTGGTTGAACCAGCAGTCAGACATCCCTCTCACAATCTGGGACCACTGGCTCCTAACTGCTCACCTGCCTGCCTGCCTGATTGCCCCTAACCCCTCTGCCTGCCTGCCTGCCTGATCGCCCCTAACCTCTCTGCCTGCCTGCCTGATCTCGCCCCAAACTGCCTCTGCCTGCCTGATCACCCCTAACTGCCCTCCCTTGCCAGCCTGATCTCGCTCCCAACTGCCTTCCCCCTGCTGACCTGATCTCGCCCCCAAACTGCCCTCCCCTGCTGGCCTGATTGCCCCTAACAGCCTGTGCCTCAGCCCCCACCACCATGGCTTTGTCCTGAAGGAAGTGGGATGTCTAGAAGATGGCCAGTCAACCCGGTCTGATTAGCATATTACCCTTTTAGTAGTGTAGATAGGTTATATAGGATAGGATTGCTTACGGGGGGGGGGGGGGGGGGGGGGGGAGGGATCCTTTTTCAGCAGGAGGAGATGCTCTTGGCAGACAAAAATACATAATCCCTATATCTGGACTGATAGCCAGCCATATGCATATACTGCCAAACTGGTCATTAAAAAATTAAACCGCTTTCTTACACCTTACACCAAACAGCTGTTGCCCTTAAAACCCCACTTCAGCCCCTACCTTAGGTTCTGCCTTCGCACTTCACCCAGATTTGGTTCTGATTGGTTGGTTTCTATGCCAGTCAGTGTCTCCAGGCCTATCAACAGGCCTGATCAGAGAGGCGGGGCTGATCAGCAGCCCCAGCGGAGGCCCTAGAGCAGTGGTTCTCAACCTTCTGGCCCTTTAAATACAGTTCCTCATGTTGTGACCCAACCATAAAATTATTTTCATTGCTACTTCATAACTGTAATGTTGCTCCTGTTATGAATCGTAATGTAAATATCTGATATGCAGGATGGTCTTAGGTGACCCCCGTGAAAGGGTCGTTCCACCACCAAAGGGGTCACGACCCACAGGTTGAGAACCGCTGCCCTAGAGGAAAAGAGACGCGGCTACTGGCCAGGTCCGGAGCAAAAGAGAGAGGCAAGTGCTGATCAATAGCTGCCACAGAGGCTATGGATCAGACCTTCCCTCTCTCTTTGGGCCTCTCTCTGGGTCTGACCTGCAGCCCCCTCAGCAGTCAGTGCTGGGTCGGGGCACCCCGGCAACCCAGCACTGACTTCCAGTAGGTTAAGCCTTCAGTTGTTTTGGACCCTGGGTTTTTATATATTAGATAATAAAAGCGTGATATGCTAATTAGACCAGATATCCTTCCAGGACGAAGCCGGGGCTAGGCCCTGGGGCTACAAGGGAGGGATCCAGGCAGCCGTGGCTGTGAAGGCCTACTTTTGCACAAATTTCATTCATTGGGCCTCTAGTATATAAATAATTTGCCTTAAAAAATCTGAATTATGATATTTTTCCAATTTTACCTAGGCAGATTAGCTCATGTACTCACTTCCATGAATCTGTGAAAACATTATTGAACATTGCACATATAAATGATAGAATTTGTATCTCCATCCTAACTTCTCTTCAAGCTCATATTTCCAACAGCCTCTGCAACACACCTAAATTTCCTATAGGCAGAGTAAGCTCCATGTGGTCAGCACGAAACTCTCTGACCTCTCCCCCAAAGCCATTCTTACAAGAACAGTCTCTCTGTTGCTCTCAATCACCCAGACCCCAAACCTGGCCTGCCTCCTTGAATCCTCTCCTGCTTCTTTCCAAGTCCAGATTGGATGTGATTCTATATCCCAAAGGCAGTTTCATTCAGGTTTCTCTGTGTCACTGCTCTGGCCTGGGGCTTTGTTATTTCTTATCTGGAAACTGAAGGAGCCTCCTAATTGGGCTCCAGTTCATTCTTCACATCCAAGCCACAATGAGTTAGCCAAAACATTAGGTTACCCTCAACTTAAAATCTCTCATTCCATGCACAGCCTATAGGACAAAGTCTACATTTCTTAGAAGAGCCTATAAAATCTTCATGGTTGATCTTGTTCTAAATCTTCATCTCTTTTTCCTCCAAGGCCCCTCAAAACCCAGCCATATTGAATGATTTGAATGCCTGAACCCAACATCCCCTTATGTCTTTGCCTGTGCTGGTCTCACTTGTCCACCTGACTTCCCAAACCTCCCCATCCATCCTCAAGGCTATGCTCAGAGTTTGTCCTCCATCTTCTGTGAAGCACACTGCAGGCCCTCCTGACCTCCTCCACTCCCTGGCCTCAGCCGGCTCTTCCCTTTGTGCGTATCCCATTCCTCGCTGGCAGCACTTACTGTGCTGCCTAGAAACTGCTTATTGCTTATCTAGCTCCATATCCAGACTGTTAGGTCTTTGAGAGCTGAGGATTTTTTTTTTTCATTCATCTTCATCATTGCCAGCGCCAAGGTGAGTGACCAGCACATGGTGGGTTCACAAACATTTGTTGAATGATTATTAGGAAACCAACAATTCCATTACTTTCCTACCACTCCACATATTATTTCTTACAATATAGTTGGGTGCATAGGAAATAACTGAGAAAACAAAGAACTCATGGAGATGACACCTTAAACACTTCAAAATCTTCCAGTAAGGACTGCTGGGGAGGCACACATATTCTTAACAGCGTGGAAATGCTGAGCTTAAAGTTCCCATTGGAACGTTCTTCCATGTGTAACCAGGTTTTCCTCCATAAACTAGTTTGCAGCAATGAATAGCAGTTGGGTTACATTAATCTATTAATAACGGGGACAGTTACTTAATAGGCAAAGGTAATCAATGCCGTTCCTATTAAACTGCAGTGAGTTAATGGAATGTTTACACTCTTGTGGTGCGCCTTTTTACTTTCTGCAGTGCTAAGTAATAAAATGTAAATGAACGCCGCTTCTCTTGGCCAGATAACTACCCCAGAACCCATTTAAATAAAAATAACATTTGCAGAGAAAGGTCCAGAAAGGAAAGCAAATGAATGAATAAATAAACAAACAAACAAATAAATAAATAAAAGGAAACACTCATCGTCCCATTTGCCGACTGGTGTTTGGTTCATAACACTTGGCACATCTTGGTATCTACATAATAGCCGTTTTAGAACCATAAATAATATTTAACAGAGGTCACCCCCTAGTTATTTAAGTTTAGGGGTTTGTTTCCCTGAGCACGAAGTAGCTATGAATGAATTATGTTTAGTCTGATCTGCCACAGAAGGGCCATAAACCTGCAAGCCACAGCAAACTGTGGAATATTACTCCAATATGTCAGGAAAATTGTACATGTAAAAGAGTAATGCATGATAAGGGAAAGGTGTTTTTTTTTTAAGTAATATATGTTACTGGGCAGGAGCTATAAAATGTTGTTATGTTAAACTTTCCTCTGATTCTGGAAAACAAGTTAAGAAACAGCTTTGCATCGTCAGCCCTAAGCCAGCAAAGCAGGCGCTGGCACCAGAGAAAGGGCCGAGGACAGAGAGTGAGGCCCAAGTCAGGAACAGTTTCTCTCCCGAGGTCCCAGCACCTCAAAAAGATGAAAGCAAACAAAAGCTGCAAAGACACAAGAGGTGGTTTTGCAAACTTCCCTGCCAGTGACTCCTAGGCAAGTGTTTCTGTAGATACTCCGAAGTGAGGGCAGAGATAGTTTTTTAGTGTTAAGGTGCAATTCACTCTTAAAATTAAACCTAGCTAAAACTCTGAAATGAAATTGTTAAGCACCTAACCATGCACTAGACGATATGTTAAGCAATTTCCCTCGGTTTTCTCATTTAATTTTGCCAACCCTAATATCATCCCCATTTTGCAAATGTAGACACAGAGGTCTGGAAAAATCAACTGGTCCGAGGCGACACATTTGGCGAGAGACAGCCAGGATTGCAGCCAGGGGTCAGTGTGGCTGCAACACTTCCTGCTATTCAGTCAATAGTGACACTTCCAGACAATGTTCTAAACACCTACAGTATCACATTGTCATCCTGTGAATAGATACTATTAACTCTATGCCACAGTTGAGGAAGCTGACCCTCAGAGAGGTTAAGTAGCCAGGACAGGTGGTAACTGACAGCCACAATTCAAACCAGCTTGTCAGACTGAGGGACATACTGAGACACTTGACTTAGAATCCTATGTGAATATTAAGATTAATCTGCCCTGGCTGGTGTGGCTCAGTGGATAGAGCCTCGGCCTGCATACAGAAGGGTCACAGGTTCGATTCCTGGCCAAGGGCACATACTTGGGTTGCAGATTCAGTCCCCACCTTCTCTGGGGATTGAACCTGCAACTTGGGTTGCACGCCGGGGCATGTGCAGGAGGCAATCCACGGATGTGTCTCTCATATCGATGTTTCTCTGTCTCTCGTCTGTCTGCCTCCAAAAAAGCATGGAAAAAGAAATTCTCAGGTGAGGATTAACAAAACAAACAAACAAAAAATGATCAATTTATTGAGGAACAGGAAAAAACAAGACACCCCTGAGAAAGAAGAACAGGGGTTGGAATCCCGCTTGACCCACAGGACATGAAGATTTACTATAAAGTTTCAGCAATTTACACCGGGTGATTTTAGGACAGGGGTAGACAACTGGACCGGTGGGACAGAAGAGACAAGGAATCATCCTAAGATGAAAAGCTCAGGAAGGGTTACAGTTTAGGAAAGTGGTTACCTCTGAGAGAGACAGAAGCAAATGGAAGGAAGCAAGGGCAGGCACCGAAGGTATTGGTAACACTCTATTGCTTAAAGGGGAAGACGGAACTCTGGTGTCCATTGTGCGATTATGGCTGAAATTGTGCGTATAGCACAGGATTGACGAAAATACTAACAGCCTGGCACTTTACCCTGCTCTAGTGGAAAGCATGGCCAGGGTTCTAAGACCAACTACACCTTCATGACAGTTTTATTTTTATTTATTCTATTTTACTTATTTATTTAAATAGCTTAATTTATTTAAAAAATTGTTCATGACAGCTTTCTATTCTACTCCTTTCTGTGGTGTTTTCAGGGCTTCTCCAGACTCAAGTAATGCACAAGGTCAGACTAAGTCACCCTGAAGCATCTGTCACCTCGTTAAGGACCTTGGAGAAGTTTTCCTTTTAGCATTTTCTTTAAATTGACTAATAAAAATGATATTAGATGGATTGCTGCCCAACGTACTCCATTTCAACGGAAAGTTTAGGAACACAGGCGCCTCTGCTGGTCAGTCTCCAGGGAATTCTGGTGGGTCCCGCGTTCCCAGTTTGTCCAAATACTGTATTAGGTTGGGGAGGATGAAGAGGCAGTTTTCGGAGCAGTGGTTCTCAACCTTCCTAATGCCGCGACCCTTTAATACAGTTCCTCATGTTGTGGTGACCCCCAATTTCATTGTTACAAATTGAACATAATTAAAGCATAGTGATTAATCACAAAAACAATATGTAATTATATATGTGTTTTCTGATGGTCTTAGGCGACCCCTGTGAAAGGGTCGTTGGACCCCCAAAGGGGTCGCGACCCACAGGTTGAGAACCGCTTGGAGGATCCATAGAACCAAAGCCTCCCATCGTCTCTTAGATGGCGGTTCCTCCTGTTTCCTGCATTTAAGTGCAGAAATATTGGGAAGGAAATGCGTGGCATTTGAACCACATTCCCTCGAGTTTTTTGCAAAGGTGAGCTCAAGCAGCCGAGCAGTGGGGATCTGTCCCAGACTCTCACATTTTCCCTGTGTCTCACACGCCAGGGCTGGAGGTGGCTGTTAGGTGGAGGGTGGGGGGCGGGGGTGGGGGGGAGAGTCTACAGAACTGGGAAGAGGAGGTTTCCACTCTGCCATCTGGCACCCCGAAGTCACCTTGTTGTGGCCCTGCTGACCCTGCCAAGGACTGTGACCAGAGGAAGCCTGACACTAGAGATGCGGCTGGTGGTGTGCGGTTTCTCAGGTTGACGCGGGTCCAACCTGAAATGGGAATCTTGCTTCGAAAGATGTGCACTACTGCCCTCCGCTGGACGGAGACAGAATCACCAGCATGTAACTACCTCTGTGCCTAAGTGGGAAGGGGGCGGGGGGGATCTGTTTTTATGAGATTGTGTACGATCATGTGAACCACTAGCTTCAAAAATTAAAGTTCCCGAGAGTAAATAAAAAATGAATGCTTATAAATTGCATAATAATTCTGTGAGTTTTAAATACATTCCAATTAATCTATCAAAAAAGGAACTGACATGCTTTCTTTTAATTTTTATTCAAATAATATAGAATATTTTCTTCAAATATAATTCTAGTGGTTCCCACCAATTTAAGATTTTTTTCCTCTAAAAAACCCTGTTTATTTTAAAGCTGTGTCATAAAGGAAAGATTCCTGATGCTAATGGTGGAAAAGTCTATGTCAGCTACTTTGTTTTAACCTTAAGCACAAAGAAATGAAAAAGACGGCGACTATTCTTCTTTTTACCAAATAACTTTGTCAAGTAGGCATAAATATGTTATTTTATATTAGAAATTGTGTGTGTGTGTGAGTAATGAAAGACTGATCAATGTTGCCAGGCACCTCTCCTGGGAATATGAAAATGCCTCAGAGGCTTGCTAGTCTGACAAATAATAACCTGTCAATGGCCACTTCTTTCAAGAAGCAAACCTCTAAGCCAGTCAGAGAAAGACAAGTATCACATGAACTCATTCATATGTGGATTCTAATGGACAAAACAAGCTGATGAACAAAATAGATCCAGAGACACAGAAGCACGGGGCACACTGTGGAATCTCAGAGGGAAGGTGGGGGAGGGTGGGTGGGAAGAGATCAACTAAAGACCTTGTATGCATATATGCATAACCCATGGACACAGACAGGGTGGTGAAGGCCTGGGGTTGGGGGGCGGGTATGGAGCCAGGCTAGAAGGGGTCAATGGGGGGATAAAGGAGGACCTATATAATACTTTCAACAATAAAGATTCAAATACTTCAACAGAAATAAAAAGAAGAAAATCTCTAGAGCAGTGGTTCTCAACCTTCCTAATGCCACGACCCTGTAATACAGTTCCTCATGTTGTGGTGACCCCCAACCATAAAAGTATTTTCGTGGCTACTTCATAACTGTAATTTTGCTACTGTTATGAATCATAATGTAAATATCTGATATGCAGGATGTATTTTCATTGTTACAAATTGAACATAATTAAAGCATAGTGATTCATCACAAAACAATATGTAATTATATATGTGTTTTCCGATGGTCTTAGGCGACCCTTGTGAAAGGGTCGTTCAACCCCCAAAGGGGTTGCGACCCACAGGCTGAGAACCGCTGCTCTAGAGTCTCTCATAAAGGAAACTAATATACTCACTCAGGATCCTATGAATTGCTTATATGAAACCGTAATTCAAGTGTGGATGATTTTAAACTTTGCTTATTTTTTTGAGGTTGATCACCAAACCTAAAAAATAGAAGTAGAAATTTTGTAAAATATTTAAAAATCTTGTCTACATGAATCTTGTACCATGTTTAGATACTGAAATGCCATATTTCTTCCATACTAAGATGCACGCCCCCCCCCCCCTTCCCCACCAACACACACACACATTAGGATGTATCTCAAATTCCTGGCTTCTCGCTGCCCGTAGCATCTTACAATTGCTGTCACTTAGACGTACTGTCAGCCAGGTGACCACTGTCATGCTGTTGTCCTTGTGCTTCCCTGTCATTGTATTTGGAGGCAACACACTGCATTATGTACAATCACAGAGACATTGAAGATTCTATCTCCAGAGGGATTTGGAAGAGTATTAGGAGAAACTTAGCCAATTTATTTTATATATATATATATATCCTTTTTACATTTGCACCAGTGAGTGACATGATAAAAATCTATCTGAATAAGTATAAAAGAATCCTTTTAATCAGGATAAAATAGAAAACTTTAAATGCCAGAAATGATTAGGTCCTATTTTAATTGGCAGCATTTTTTTTCTTAAAAAATATGGTGCATAAAACAATGGTACATGTTATGATTGATGGCTTCTTCAATTCGGTGAATTATAAAGTATAATAACAGGGCAGTGGAAAGAATGCTTGTCTCTGAGTTCAAAACCAGATGACATGAGATGGCATTCATGGCAACGGCATATTCACTCAATTTCCACAGTCTGCACCATCAATCAATTTTGAGAAGGAAATGGAATTTTAGAAATGCTCTCACTCCCCTCATGTACCCAAATACTAGAAGAATAAAACGATGTGCCACATGCCAGCATAGGTCAGCCCCGTGGCCTTCAGCATCTCACTGTAATGACTGGCTACGAGCCAACACCTTTCCGGATCACAAAGAGGATAGGTGAGGGGCTCTGAGATCAAAGCCGGCACGTAGCTATCCGCAGCCCGTGTCACATGCCTCACTGGAAGGATGCACAGGGGGGATAGAGTGTCAGAAGAGTGAGAATATTGAAGCATCTTTCTCGGTCCCTGAGGTCTACTTTGGACCAGGAAGCTTCGCTGAATAGACATACATCATGGCTCTGTATAGTGCATCTCTCTCTGCTCTTTCCATATGAGTTGTATGTGAGTGTGTGAAGTTGACAACCAAATATAAATCAGAGTTATTTCTGTTGACAGGAAATAAAGTGAGACCATCAGACATACACAGAGCCAATAGCCGCTTTCATGTTTTGCAAAGTTATAGGGAAAAGATGTCTCCCATTATTGTGACTGTCTTGTCAGAGCTAAGACCGAGCCAATTCCATTCCAACTCAGCTCTTTTTTTCCACCAAGAATGGAAACCATATAGTGATAAAACATTGCCAAGGGAGACGCCCAAATAAAAGCCTCCCAGTCAATTTAGACTCCACTCGGTTGAGGACTTCCTTCAACCCCATTCTCCACCACCCTGCTCAAGGAATCAGGCTTTTTGTTTTTCCTTTAAAAATTGTGTTTCTTGCCCAGCCGGCGTGACTCGGTGGTTGAGCATCGACCTATGAACCAGGAGGCCACAGTCCTATTCCGGGTTAGGCACATGCCCTGGTTGCGGGCTCCATCTCCAGTAAGGGGCGTGTTGGAGGCAGCCGATCAATGATTCTCTCTCATCATTGATGTTTCTATCACTCCCTCTCCCTTCCTCTCAGAAATCAATAAAAATATATTAAAAATTGTGTTTCTTGTTCCCCATCACCTATCTCCACCTCCTCACCTCTTACCCTAGGCTCCATTCAGCAAAGCTCATAGAATAAAAAAATGTTAATGTACACAGACCCTTACACCAATGTTTAGGTCTCTAGTAGTATAAAATGTACGCGAATATGGGAAACAGCAGGTTAATAGATGCCTCAGGCATAAAAAGTCGATTCCTGATACCTGTTCTCCCGAGACCGTTCCTTTTCTGGCCCTTTGAACACTACGTTTCCATCTGCCCTCCCTGGGGTCCAGGAGGCTTGTTTCAGCCCCATCCAGCTACTGGCGCAAGACACTCGCAAACCATTCTCGTGGTGGTATTTCCCTGCAATGAACTCCATCCTTTCTGCACCCTCAAAAGTTCCTTAAGTTTGAAAACTTTCTCTCCTGCTGGCTTCACGCAGCTTCAGGGGCTCTACGGCACTGCAGACTCTCTGGATCTATAATTTTCCTAAAAGCCTTAGGCCTTGTCCAGCCTGTGTGGTTCAGTGATTGAGTGTGGACCCGTGAACTAGGAGGTCATGGTTCAATTGCTGATCAGGGCACATGCCTGGGTTTCTGGACTGGATCCCCCAGTAGGGGGTGCACGGAAAGCAGCCAATAAACGATCCCCTCTCATCTTTGATGTTTCTACCTCTCTCTCTCCCTTCCTTTCTCTGAAATAATAATGAAAAAAAAACATATAAAATATTTAAAAGCCTTAATCTTTTTAAAAACTCTCCCCCTATCCTGGAGCACCCCCTTTTCGAGTTCTTGGGGCTATAGTCCTGGAGCTCTCTCGATACTTTATCCTAGCACAAAGTCTCATCCTAGGCAGACATAACACAGAACACTAAGGTAGCAATTTTTCAGTTTTATGTTTTCAAGTCCAGACTAAAATTATTCTCAGTTCACAGATGATTTTGGGCGGGGAAGACCTGAAGGTGCTTGGAGTGGCAGAGTGGTGCGTGACACAGACAAGCACTGGCTTGGGAGGCGGAGACCCTGGGTATGGTCACATTTCTGTCACTACCTGAGCATGTGACTTGGACAAGTCACTGAGTGTTTTGTGCCTCCTCCTCTGTAAAGGAGGCTATCAGACTAAGCCGTTGGATTCCTTTTCAGCGATAGAATTCTGTGACTTGGGATTTAGATGGAAAATTTTACAATGGACTGGACATAGGACTCGTTTTTTTTTGTTTTGTTTTAATGTTGGAGCATTAATCATTTCCCTGAAATGTCTTCTGTGGATTATTTCTTTCCATGAGCTGCTACATGCATTTGATTTCCTGACGTGTGAGGGAAGTTCAGGGTCAAACAAGTTAAAAGAGGGGTTCCTTCTTGCAGGACTTCTCAGAACCTTTAAAATGCTAATGTGCTTATGAATCTCCAGGAAGGAGATCCAGTGTCCCAAAACTCTGCAAATATATGTGAACAAGTACTTCTTTTTGTTCCAACACCATTTACCATCTTACAGACATGGGGTTCCACATAAGGCATCTTGGAGAACGGTGCCCCAGGAATGGTTGCTTAAAGAGAAATGAAACTGTCAAAATTGCAAGAGTTCATAACAGAAGAAAGTCCTATTCCTTTAAAATCTGATAAAATTGAAAAATGTTGAAGATTATATTGAGGTTTATTTTGGGCTTGGTTCCTCCCAGTGTCAACTTCTAAACCTTTTAAAAAATGATAGGCTTATTTAGTCCCAGAGTGGAGGGGAGAAGGAGCATTGGATGGCTTTAGTGATCTTAACCCTTTTTGTATTCCAATCCCAGCCTGACCTGCACTTCCCCATTCCTCCTTATTGTCTGCACTAATACGGACACTTTTAAAATGCAAACTGAGCCTGCATCATGGGATAGCTAAAACCCGAGGAATCCAAGCCTCTATGTTTCACTGCCAAGCCCTGTTCCAAAAAGTTCACTGATCTTTGAAATCAGCTAGCCCCTCAACCCACTGAAGGGGGTCAGAAGAGTTAAAAGATTCCAGATGGGGCCAGAGCAGCCTCTCCAATTTCTTCCACCTCTGTTGCTCATTCAGGGTGTGACCTGCACAGGTCACTAAACCTCTATGTGCTTTCAACTCCCCATTTATAAAACTTGGCCGATACATATTGATTTTTAGGATGTTTAGAGACACTTGAAGTCACTTACAAAGAGCAAATTCCCCACCTGATTTTTGTGTGTTATTACCAGAGGAGGCCATAGGCACAATTCAACTACCAGGAAACGTCAACAAATAAGAAATTGACCAAATCTTAGCTCTAGAGCCTCCCTCCCTCCCGCCCCCCCACCCCCCACCCCGCTACACAATTAAATCTACACATTCACACTGGACAGCATCTAGTTTATAAAGGCAAATATTTAATTAGCAGGACCCTAGGACTGCCAGTGCAACTTCTAACACATGTAACAAGAGACCCTGCACTTGAGAAACAAACCCTGTAAACTTAAACTACTGCAAAATTATAAAGTTTAACATAAAAAATGGAAAATGTTTAAATAGCTGGTTTGTGCAGTATTCTTAACAGACAAGACTGCCACACAATGGAACTGTGTAACTGCTAGCAGCAGGCACTCCGGGAAGATAAAATAAACTGGCTTTATGGACCCGAGGAATTGATTTTTAATGAGATTCTGCTTGGCGGTAATGGCATCCTGAGAGGGTGATCCAGTTTCCATGGCCTCTGGTATACAGTTATAAGGTGCAGAGCAAGGACTGGGCTAAACAATGCCCATGCATGTGACTTTTAGTGCATGAGATTAAATAAAATAAGGATGTTGTTCTAAGACACACTCCAGAAAGTGCATGGGCACGTGTGTGCATGTGTGCTTGCGCACAGGCTACTATACCTTCAGACACTTTTCCTAAGACATTACCTGCTTGTATATTCTGAATTTTAGGGGACTAAGTACCTTGAAATTATATGCATATGTTTAATACTGGTATTTCTCTACCAGACTGTAAGGACCCCTAAATTATTAGATAGACTTGACCGATTCTTTCATATTCCATAACCTAGGTTCCCTGCTGATATACATGTTTATATGCATAGCAGTGGATGTGGACAAGGAGAGGTATAAGTATAGATAGAGCTATGCAGGCTATAGAATGGAAAAAGTAGAAGAACATATTGGTTAAGAGCTTCAGCTTTGAATCTTGCCTCTACCACTCCTTAGCTGTGTGTCCTTTGGCACATTAACTAAGTTCTCTGAGCCCGTTTTATCTTCAACAAAATGTGGACAAAATACCTTTGTCACAGGGTTGTACTAAAGATTAAATGATGCAGAGACACATAACAATTTAGATGAATCTTAGTAATATAATATAAAGTGAAAAAAGTAAATCCCAAAATATTATGTATAGCATATTTCTTCATAAAGTTAAATGACATTTAAATCTATATGTGCAAGAATTCACATAGCATTAATAAAATTGTATGTAAAAAGACGATAAAAGGGCCCTGATGTGCTCAGTGGTGAGAGTGTCAGCCTGCACACTGAAGGGTCTTGGGTTCACTTTCTGGTACCTGGGTTGTGGGTTTAATCCCCAACCCCTGTCGGGGCTCATTCGGGAGGCAACCAATCAATGTGTCTCTCTCACATCAATGTTTCTCTCTCTCTCTCACTCCTACCGCCCTTCCACTCTATCTAAAAATCAATAGAAAAAATATCCTCTGGTGAAGATTAACAAAAAGAAAGGGAATTATAAACACAGAGTTCAGGATAATGATTAATTTGAGTGGGGGAGAGGTAGGAGAATGGGAGATAGGATCATATAACTAGATAACAGGTTCTAGTCAAGGTTCTAGTTTGTGTTTGGGTGGTGGGCTTGCAAGTACATATTATAAATAAGAATAACTAGCTAATTAAATAAAATTATGCATGCATGGACTAATGATGAGAATGTGTCATAAGTTAAGGAATATGACTAATACAGTTCTACGTCCTGGAGAGTCAAAGAAAAAGAGAAGACTAAATGAGATAATATTTAATTAAGGGAAAAGCACAGTGCTTGGTACATAGTAAGCACTCAAGAGAATTTTAGATAGCTAGCTAGGTATTTCTACATATATCTACATACATTCTCTTCCTTAATGAGTTTAACTTCCCCCAGCATCATTAATGTCCCCTTCTATCGCCTATTTCTTGATTTCTTCAACTATTTTATTTCCTAATATATATTTTGTATTTCCAATATCCTCAACTTTTTAATTTTTAAAAACTTTGAGGTGTAATTTTTACACAATATCAGGTACAGGTGTTAGGTGTTCAGTTTGATGTATTTTGTACATTGTATTCACAAACACATCTATCATTCAAAACAAGATATTGACTATTTTCATCACCCCACCAAAAGTTCCTTAGTGACCCTTCCCATTCACTATCCACCTGCCAGAGGCAACCTCTTTTTGCCTTCTGACTTCTGTCATTATAGATTAGTTTTGCCTGTGTAGGGTCTTCATACAAATGAATCATACAGTATATACTCTTTCCTATCCAGCCTCTTTTGATCAACCTAATGTTTTTGAGTTTCTCCATATCGTATCAGTCACTCATTTGTTATTGCTGGGAAGTATTCTGTTGTATGAATATGCTATAATGTGATTATCCTTTCTCCTGTTGATGGACATCTGGGTTGTTTTCAATTTGGAGCTATTATGAGTAATGCTGCTATGAACATTCCTATATGATTATTTTTGTAGACATATCTTTTGCTTTCTCTTGGGTAATACTGCAGAGTGGAATTGCTGAGTTGTAGGGTAGATGCTTGCTTATCTTTTTGAGAAACTGCCAATTGTTCAAAGAGGTTGAATCATTTCAAATTTCTAAGTTTCTAACATCCAACTCACTTGGAAGCTGACTGGCCACACCAGCAATGTCCATGTCTTTTGTTAACTCCAAAAGGATTCGCAGGCCAGGAAAACAATATTTTTCAAAAGAAGTGAATGTAAATGGCAAAAGATGAATTTAAACTTGTCTGATGATAGAATGTACAACATCAGAGCCGCAAGAAAGCACTTCCCTGCTGATTCAGGCCATGAAACAAATCATTTTTAAGAATACTACGTGGGTGAAGTGTGAGCCTAAATCATAGGTTCCCCAGCTGGTTGGGTGCCTTTTTCTGCTATTGGCATCCACAAATAGACCAGACCTATTTGGGGAAGGGGTCGGTGACTGATGGTAGGGTTATTAATTGCCTTCCATTGGCTGGTTGATTTAGCTGTAAAGAGAAAGACCTGCCCTAGCCCCAAAGAGCTTACATCTGTTTCTCATACAGCTCAGCCACCCATGCTGCTCCAACCATCCCCTACTGTTGGCCAGGCTACCACTTTATTGATTTTTCCCTGCCCTTTAAAAAAGATGAAAGTTCCTAAAAGCTTTTTGCATGCAAGTATGTGTGTTTGTATGCATGCACATGCGTATGTTGGCAAAAGCAATGGTATAGGTTAAGAAACTAAGCAGCAGCTAGGGGAGCCACCTGGTTTTGGGTTTTTTGTTTTGTTTTGTTTGTTGTTAATCAATGACTCTAGGAGTGTGCACCCCCAGTGGTGGAGTTAGCAGAAGCATAACAGTTAGAATGTGATGACAACAACTTAAAGATAATTAGTTGACAATGACTTGAGACCTCATTAACCCCTTTAACACCTCAAGGTTTATGATTAAAATGAAATACTTGGAGAGCATTTAAAGAACATCTTGCCTCACTACCAGCAATTATTTGGGTATTGCTAGCATATTTGCGATTCCTTTGATATGTCTTCCATTATTTTGTAAACATCAACAATGATTATCCAAAAAGGTTATCATCATTCCTTTTTTGGGAATCAATGGATTGAGGATTTGTGTTTTTACACAGAAACCTATTATTTTGCTTCTTTCCCCAACAATCTCCCACTCCTATCCATCCTTTTTTACTAAGTGATGCTCAAACTTCTTTTCAGTCAGCCACTTTGTTCCCATAAATAACATGGATTGATAATGTTAACTGTGATTTTTTTACTGGAATCACTCCAATTGGGTGTTTAATGACTGGAAAATTCCACCATGAGAACTTACAGGTGTGCATATGTTTAGATGAACCTGGGATATTTCACAAATCTGCTTGCTTCAGGCTCCAGTAAACATACGATAGTTTTCATTTTTCTTGATGAGTCCTCAATAAATGTTTAACTGATAGATGAATTGATGCAGAGATTCCATGATCTTTCAGAATTTATTCAATTTCACCCTGCCTCTAAAATCCAATAAATTTGACACCATTTGAAACACTAAAGGCAAAAGCCAGTGATTCTATCCTTTGTTTCTAAATATTTCTTAGGGAAGTAGTTTCAATGCTTCTGGACAATCCAAGTCTACTACATGTCAAACTGCAAATATCAGAAAAATTCTAATGTTTGAAAAGTGTTGAAATAAGCTTTATTTTGTTATAAAATGTTAACTGCCTATGAAGCTATCATCTTTATATCAGTTATACTATTTAGACATGTAATCAGTTCTACTGTCTAGACCAGGGGTCCTCAAACTTTTTAAACAGGGAGCCAGTTCACTGTCCCTCAGACTGTTGGAGGGCCGGACTATAGTTTTAAAAAAAAACTATGAACAAATTCCTATGCACACTGCACATATCTTATTTTGAAGTAAAAAAACAAAACAGGAACAAATACAATATTTGTATTTGCATGTGGCCCGTGGGCCGTAGTTTGAGGACCCCTGGTCTAGACATTCCAATCATTTATTTGATATGGAAGTTTTATATAAATGAGGCCAATACAACTAAGTTTGTCCACTTTCAGGACAGTGGTCCTTAACCTCTTTTGGGTCACAGACTTAGTCGGGAATAGGGTGGAATCTATAAACCCTCCAACCCAAAAAAGGGCTCTAGTCACATACAAATCAAATTTACTGGATTTTTCAGGGATTTATGGATTCCAGATTAAGATTCTCTTATCATTGGTAACATAGAGAATCTTTTAATCTTCTAGATATGTTGGTGATAATTAATCTATAAAATAAATGAAGTGTAAATGTGCCAACTGTGAACAGTTCATAATCAAATTAGAACTATGATTTGAGAAAACTATCTTAGTTAGAAATCCAAGGAGGGATAAAATGGTGCCTTATCTATTATAATAAAAGCATAATATGCTAATTAGACCAGATGTCTTTCCAGACGTCCTTCCTTCTGGACAAAGCCACAGCAGGAGGGGGCTGAGGCAGAGGCAGCAGAGGCCCCAGCTGCAGTGGTGGCAGGTAGGGGCCGGGGCCCAGGCCCTTACATGAATTTCATGCATCAGGCCTCTAGTTAGAAAGTAAGGGTCAAGTATTCAGTAGATACTTATTGAAAATATTGATTGACCAGATGTTCTGGGCAAGTGTTTCTCAAGACTTAATCTACTTGACTCCTTTAAAAGAATTAGCAGAGTGTTTGTTTAAAATGCATATTCCCAGGCACAAGTTTAGCCAACTGAATCGGCATCTGCTTTGATGGGAGCCGGGGCCCTGCGTTTCAGCTTAACAAATCTCCAGGTGATTCTAATACACACTTAAATTTGAGCGTGATTCTTATACACAGTTAAACTTGAGACTGTCTCTTGCACTCTTATCCTTAATTCTCATTCTATGTCCTTTGCAAAGCACTTTATTTATATTCGTATCATTAGCCAGTCAATGTGAATGAAGATCTTTCATAAACATCCAGAAAATGCTTTTGATAGCTTCAATTTGAACAGTGGATGTCATCAGGGAGAGGGCCGTGGAAGGCAGCTGCAAACAATTGTCACTTGGCCGCACTTAGCCACCAGAGTCAGGCCCCTTTAGATTGGCCCATCACACTGTTTCATTTTTTGGTACTTAGTCATTTGTTACAATAAAAATTAAGTTACAGGGAAGGAACACTGTGACAGGATAATGGACTCCTGCTCAGAAGAAACCAGCCTGCCTCCAATTCATCATGGCATTTATAGTGCATTAGAAGGCATGACAGTGACAACATCATTCCTTTGGGGCAGGAAGAAAAACCAGATTGAGTGGGAAATCGGGGATTCGTGAACTTGGCAAAAGCGAACTGAAAATGGAAGCCAGGGGTGGTTTAAATGGCCATGTTCAGCAGAGGACAAGGAAAAAGCTAATGATCTCTGGGACAAACATCCCTAAATGTTAAAAAGTTCGCTTATTTCACCTTGCATCACAGGAGTAGTTTGTGGGTTAAAGTGAAATGGCTGCCTGAGGAATAACAGAGAGGCCCACAGAAAATGGGCAAAGTTAAGGCGATTTAAAATGATGAAAGCCCACAGAATATTGAGCAAATATAAAATCCTGGAGAGAAGCTTACTAATAATATTTGTCCAATGGTCCAGGCCAAAGATATCTATATTGTCTAGGTATTTTAATTGGAGACCTGCAGTATCATTATAAAATCATAAGAAGTCCATGTCTGTGTTCTCATAAAAGTAAAAATGGCTGTTTGATGTTAGAAGGTTGTGTTTTGAAATGTAGGAGCTATAAAGGAATGTGGTGCTGGGTAGGCATGCCTGCCAATTTAGACCTGGGAACTTAATAACTTTATAGTATTTTTACTCTTACACCCTACACTATGCTAAGCCTGGGGGAAAAAATGAAGGGCACCAAGCAATTTGGTTTAATAGGAACAATGTCTTAATTCTGTGCTTTTTAAGGTAACAATTTCTAAACTATACTTTTTATTAAAGTAACATTATTTCATAGATTTCAGATTTTTTCTTTGGGGGGGGGGGGGTCGGTTTTCTCCTTAATAAAATCTTTAATTCACTTAAGAATCAATTTGCACAAAAGCCTGTGTGGTCTCATTTTCTTTCTCTGTCAATCTGTGTTATTTCCAGGGTGAAAGGTAATTTGGACCATAAACATGGTTTCCATCACACATTTCTAATTTTAACCTATTTGTCTCCGTTTGATTTACATTGGGTCTAGAGCAAATTAACTATTGTGAGCTTTTATTGAAAATTAATTAGGTGGCTAAAGTGCCCATGGCAGACTCTGCCAGTCCATGTTTCTCTCTGGGTCGCCAGCCTTCTCCAGTTAAAACACCTAGCAACTTAAAAAATCCATAAAATGAATGATATAATTAGTTCCAGAGTGGAACTCAATCTCTTTGAAATCAGATGCTTTCTCTGGTGCTGAAGGGCCAGGGCTACAGCAAGCATTTATGGTATCAGGGGATTTCCTGGGGGTAGAGAGTGGCTCGTTCTCGCTGAATCACCGCACATGACTTACAAAAGGTGTCCTTGTGGGGCTAAATATAGCTGCCTCTCAGATCCTGATCTCTAAGTCAAAGCAAGGAGAAAGGGGAAAGCTGGGCTTATAATACTGCAAGACTTAAAAAAAATAAGCTGTCCAGGTTGGAACATAGACTCCATGAGTGTGTGTGTGTATGAGTGTGTGTGTGTGTGTGTGTGTGTGTGTGTGTGAGAGAGAGAGAGAGAGAGAGAGAGAGAGAGATCTTATACTTGGGAAAAGCCAGGATGTAAATGTGATTTATGGTGAATAGTTCCACAACATTAAAATGAGTTTTTATTTTCTATGTATGCTGCTTCAAAGAAGAGCTCTGTGGGCTCATAAAAATGCAGAGAACAAATAGGGGCCTCTAAGTCCAATTTATATGCCATGCCCACTGTGCACCGAGACACATATAATCTGTAAAATGTCAGCTTCAAAGTTCCACTGAGATCGGCGTTAACCCTGACCTCTGGCCTCGCCGCCTCTGGCTGGGCCTGCGCGCTCTCTTTACCAGCTGTTTTAGATAAATGTGTTCCATTTTTAAGAGATTGTCTCAGCGTTTTTTACATGAAGAGTGGTAATATTATTAACTCTCACTGGAGAAACCACCTTCTCTAGGAGGGTTTTCCAGAGGAACCCATCGTTTTATGCCCCATGCCGAGTCGTGGATTAATAAATATGTCATTGTACTGAAAATATTTAAACAACACCGGGGGAAAGAGAGCAAGGCGTGGAACAAAAGGCAAGCATATTAGTAGTGTTTCCTGTCAAAATACACAGAGGAAGCACTTTATTTGGACCATTTTCTCCATAAAGAGACATGGCGGGCCAAGATAAACACAGCGAAGGAATCTGGTTTATCCCACTTTGCAGATTGGAGACCATCAGCTCAACCAAAGTTCTGAGACCCAGGCCAGGTTTTCCCTCCGGAGCTGCTAAGCGAAGCCATCAGCAGAGGCCAGCAGATGGGCTGAGTGGATCAATATGGCCCAGTTAAGTGGTCCACACACGGTTTCTCACACGGTTTCGTGGAACCATTCCCTAATGGGGATCAATAAGTAGGAAATTCAGAGCAACTTATATAAAAGTTTAGTGGCGAGGATTTACCCAACCAAGACTCTACACAGAGGCTCCAGGCCGCGTCTGGGGACGTCTCTCCATTTCAACAGAACAAAAGTAAACTCTGAATTGCTGTTCACCGAGTGCTTCCTGGAGGCAGCGGAATTCTTGATGTGCAGGGAGTCTGGAGGCACGGAAAAAAGTATAATTTCTACTAACCTAAAGCACTGACTCTCTGGGATCAAAAAGCCAGTCAAACTTCACAGGGACGGGCACTGTCATCAGGACGAGCCCACGTAGATGGAACGAAATGATGATAGAACCTGGCGCACATATGGGGAGCCTCACCCAGGGAGACACGCCCCCAAATCAACTCTGATTAGCAACTGATGGGACCCAGGTTGGCAGCTGGCAAGTGGGATGTTGTGTATGTGCGAAGGGAGACAGTGCAAATAACAATAGGCCACCTTGCCCTGACCGGTTTGCCTCAGTGGATAGAGAGTCGGCCTGTGGACTGAAGGGTCTCGGGTTCGATTCCGGTCAAGGGCATGTTCCTTGGTTGCGGGCACATTCCCAGTAGGGGGCGTGCAGGAGGCAGCTGATCGATGTTTCCCTCTCACTGATGTTTCTAGCTCTCTATCCCTCTCCCTCCCTCTCTGTAAAAAATCAATAAAATATATTTTTTAAAAAATAGGCCACCTTTTGGTATGAACCAGGCAGTGTGAACCTCCTGAGGACAGGAAAGTGGGGCAGGAGGGCCCATTTCATTCACCCGGGTCAGTTTTTACCAGCTGTCAATGTCCCTCACCTAGAAATTCTGGCTGGTTCCCATTCTGACAAGAAATGGAACTATGACTCGAGATACATTTGTAATTTAAGTTGGCGGCAGTAAACAGGACAAGACCCTGAAATCATCACACCCCCTTCAAGTTCACATGCACTCGAAATAGGATCCCAAACTCTCACCATTAAACTTTATGTGCTAGGACACTTTGGAATTCTTTCATGTATAGAGGCTGAACATCATTTACATTGAAAAAGCCACCATTATAGTTTTTTTAACATGAAAAAAAATCCTTAATATAGATAACACTGTCAAAATCCACTACAGAAATCATTTTGAAAGGGTAGATATGCCGACTCTAGGATAGCATGTTATTAGTAAATTTGGCACTCCCAAATGTGTTACTCAAAAGTATTAAGTCTACACCAGGTGAGAAGGTTGTTTTTGAAATTGATCCTGTGGAATTGTCCCTTTTAAGTGGCTGCTTTCATGAACCAGCCAGTATTTATATATTATTATAAAGATAATACCCTAACTCACCTCACAAGGGTGTTTTGAGAATTAATTAATGTTTGCCAAGTACTTTGAGCTCTATAGATGAAAGGTGGATGGAAATGCTAAGTAGTATTATTATTTTCATCTGTATTTGAACTTGCCTCTTATAAGACCATCTTTTATTTTTACGATAATAATCTCTCCTTTCGGGAGAAAAGGCAAAAATTGCTTCGTGTACAATCAAACTCTCATAAAGAGGACAGGTGTGATTATTAGGATTTGGCCTAAAGAATAGATTGAAGCGCATGGCAAACTTCAAAAGAATGTATTCCCACCTCCCAAGGCTTCTCCCGGGAGCCCCAGAAGTGTCAAGTTCATCCTGTAATCCCTGCTGAGATATGGCCAAATGTAAAGGCCAGGACCAGCTGGGTATCTACCTGGCAGATAAAGAACAACCCAAACCCTTCCAGTTAACCTCTTTGCTGCTAGGAGCTCCTGAGGTCCACAATCTGCTTATTGAAGAGAAAGATGCTTCCTTAATTCTGCCAAGAGGTTAAAGGACAATGTTGAGAACCTGACTTGACTAAGCCAGTTGGCTAAATTGGCTTGAAAGGAATAGATTTTGCTCTGGGTCCTCAACTCTAGTTTTAATCTGGTCAGCGCAGCGAGAATGGTTGCCATAGATCTCGGTGGGCCCATCTGCGAGTGCGTGGGACTCCAGCGAAGAAGGGCCAGTGCAAATCTCAAGAGCATGAAGAGCTCTGAAGCCTCCTGCCCTTCCTGCTAGAGAGCGTGCATGGCTCCTGGGCAGGGGCTGGGTCTCAGGCATCAGCATCTTTTCCAATACCTGGCAGGTAAAAAGCTGGCGAAGGAGGAACTGATGCTGCCCGATGAGTCGGGGGTGCCTCCACAAAAGTGGTTTGGAATTCCTTGGAGGTTTCCTTCGGTGGAGTTAGCCAGAGAAACCTTAAATCCGGCTCATCTTCATCCTCCGCCAAATTGAAGGCTTGCCTGCCATCAATTATTTTCCTCTTTAAAAAATTGACATATGTGATTGCCAATCTTTTAGCATGGGTTTTTAAAAGAAATCATTATTTTCTATGTCTTTACCTCTAAGAGTGAACATTTTCACCCAAAGCTAATTGGAATTATTCTGAGGTGATAGCAAACAGGATTTAGAATCACTAACCAATATCCAAGTGATAAGACATCAGAGAGGCTGAAAGCCCCCCGAAGCAAGGAAAGGTTTTTTTTTCAGCATCTTATGCCCCTCTGTGTCTAGTATAGAGTTTTGAGTGTCGGGATGGAAGGAAAGAAGAAAGAAGGGAGGGAGGAAGCAAGGAAGGAAGGAAGCTGTTTGTGTACAGGTCTAGCTCACTTTCAATAATTATACCGTGTATTTATTGAGCATTTACTGTGGGCCAGCTACCATCTCTGCTCTTAGCATGCATGATCTCACCCTTAGAGTGAGCGCTGTAAGCAACTCCAGTTTACAGAGGAGGAAACTGAGACTTAGGGAACTTAGAAAACTTGCCCAACGTTGTCTGACTGGGAAGTGGTGGAGTCAGGTTAGAAACCACTGTGATTAGGCATTTTGATGTGAGAAGCAGTGAACTGAAACACCAGCTCTGTCTTCACCTGCAACAGAGTGTGGTGAGTCCTATCCCAAAGCAGAGCAATTTCCACACACCAGGATGTCTGCTGTGCACACGGAAACTTGGTCTTTTTCTTAAAAAAGCACTCACCCTCCAAATTAAGGAACTAAGGATTCTGAAAACACACAAATTCCACTGCAGCCAAGGGGAAACGTGTGGCAAGATGTGTCAAATCTTCTTTGAGTGTTCTTGACCCCACTGACCTATCCCAGACACATCCCTTTCCCCCGGGCAGTTCTGAAAAGTCAGCCCTGAAGTCTACCATATGCTTTCAGGTTTAGCAGAATCCCTCCCCATCACCACGCAGATGCATGCCTGCCTGAGCGCAGATGACTTGGAGCGCTGGCAGGCAATTACACAGAAAAGACACAGCTCAGCTATTAGGCAGTTAAGCTGCTTACGGAGCTCTTAAAAAAATCACTTAAGTATCAACAAGCTATTGAAGTAGCAAACGCGCAACCAAGTTTGTTTCTAGAAACCTAAAAAAAGAAGAAGTCTTATGGATTTGTTTTTAATCCAATAAAACTAAAAAAGAGAATGTTTAAAAAACACAAACAAAAACATTTTCTCTCCCCTTCCAGAAGCACTACTTTAAAACATTTTTCTTCTTTTTTCTCTAGGCCAGAGCCCTGCTGGCGTGTCCTCATTCATCCAGCAGGGGTCACTCTTGCCCACTGTACTTTTTAAAGGCTCCTTTTCTTGTCTACTCTGTCCTTTATTCTGAGGCAGCAGAATGAAGAAATACAGGCAAAGACAACAGGCCTGGGGGACTGATGAGGAAAGAATCTGTGGTGTTGGAGGTAGGATTGCAATACTGGGGAAATGGATACTTTCATGACGATTCTGTATATGCACGGTAGGCTTCAAGTCTGTATACTTATTTTCAATTAACTGGATAAATCAATCAGTTCCTATCGCAAAATTACTGCTTGGTTCCACTCTTGCCGTTAAACCCGTACATACTGTCTCTTTTCTGCGTGTCACTATCAAGCTGGATAAATAAATCGGGAAAAGGAGTTGAGCTGCAGTCTTTCTATGAGTCCAGGCCATTCTCAGGCGGGTATTTCATCCGTGTTCAGCCAGGCCTTGGCAGGTGGCTCAAACCTCAGTAGAGCAATGATGGCCCAGCCCAGTGTGTCCTTAGTGATTGTCCAATCTTCCGTGGAAGTCAGTCTTTAGCTATATAGCAACTTCCTCCTTCGGCAGGTCCACAGTCTGTGGGTGCATGTGAAAGGGGTGCCAGGGAAAGGCACGGTCTTCTTACCACTCACATTTCAGGGCCTTCTGAGGTCACAGGCACATGCCAAGCAGCTAACACCTTGGCACATGGCCAGGTTCTGATACAGAGGAAGGCGGGAGTGGGGTTCTGATGTTGAGGAAAGTGGTCCAATGAGGATGGGAGTGCATCAAAAAGACACATCACAAACGAAGCACCCCTTTGGCCCTTGAAGCTTCTCAGTGGCCAAAACTGAAATTTAAATTAAGTATTTATTTATTTATTAAATATATTTTATTGATTTTTTACAGAGAGGAGGGGAGAGGGATAGTTAGAAACATCGATGAGAGAGAAACATCAATCAGCTGCCTACTGGGGATGTGCCTGCAACCAAGGTACATGCCCCTGACCGGAATCGAACCTGGGACCCTTGAGTCTGCAGGCTGATGCTCTATCCGCTGAGCCAAACCGGTTAGGGGTAAATTAAGTATTTAAAAGCCTCATTTTTATTCTGTTTCCTCCATATCTTTCCCTTTTTAACATGCCGAACTTTATTTTAAATAGACCTTGTTTTTTAGAGCAGTTTTAGGTTCACAAAAAATTGAGCAGAAAGTACAGTTTCCATATAAACCTGCTCCACACCCACCCAGCCTCTCCCATCAACATCCCCATCAGAGTAACATATGTGACAATCGATTCCCCCACCTTGATGCATCGTCAACCAAAGTCCTTGATTCACTTTAGGCTTCACTCTCGGTGTTGTACACTCTATGGGTTTAGAAGAATGTATAATGGTAGCCACCATTGTAGTATCATATGAAATAATTTCTCTGCCCTAAAAATCCTCTATGCTCCATCTATTCATCCTTCCCACCTCATTATCACTGATTTTTTTTTTTTTACTATCTCCATAGTTTTGCCTTTTCTAGAATGTCATCTAGATGGAATCACACCGTACAGTTTTTTTCAGATGGTTTTCTTTCACTTAGTCATATGCATTAATGTTTCCTCCATGTCTTTTCATGACTGGACAGCCCATATCTTTTTAGTGCTGAATTATATTCCATTGTCTAGATATACCACATTTAATGTATCCACTCACCTACTAAAGGACATCTTAATTGCTTCCCAATTCTGGCAATTATGAATTAAGTTGCTATAATCATCTGTGTGCAGGTTTTTGTGTGGATATAAGTTTTCAACTTATTTGGGTAAATACCAAGTATAGTGGTTGCTGAATCGAATGATATCCTTAACACTTTTTTATCATGGCCTTCACTATTGTGCCAACATTTTACCGTCAACACTATAGAATAGATGCTTTATCATATTTGGAACTTGTGTTCAGGTGGGTGGCCGCTCCTTCCTCATCCTGACTCTAGCATCAATTCCTGGAGAAGGGTCCTGGGTCTGAGCAGGACTTGTCAGAGGAGAAGCAACTGTGTAGTCACTGCTCATGCCTTTTCAGATGGAGGCATAAGTGGCAAGTGGGGTAGGTTGTTTTAAAAGCGATTTATCCAGAATTATACCAAACCATTCATATACAATAACACGCACTGCTTACAATGCTGGGGTTTCTAATTGCCTGTTGCTCATATAAACTGAGCCATTGAATTAGATTTGTTTCAACTTCATAGTCTGAAAAAAAGAAAAAGAAAGAAAATATTGTGCTGCAATGGTGGTGGTATGTTGGGGTGGGGGTGGAGTTTTACTGAATAATTTGATGTCAATTTTGCTTCCCAGCATTGGGTACTTGTCAAAAAGAGTTAGAATTTCTGAATCATGGCCTTGCCCTCTTTGACCACACGGGCTTTCCTAGTTTAGGCCCCAGGTGGTGCCAATGCCCCATTGGGGTTGGTAAGCCAGTCTGCAGACTGAGAGCCATTAGCCAACAAGCACAGCCCTCCCTTCGTGCCTCCTGCAGGTCAAGTGGTGTCCGGCCGAAATCTTTGCTATGTTTACACTGCTGCGGTCTCCCTGTCATTAGCATCCTTTTTCTGACTGACAATCTTTTTTTTGGTTTGCAGCAAATAGTTTTCCAAAAAATAAGCCAACTCCAGATTATTTTGATGGTTGGGTAACATGCTGAATGTCAAAATGTAAGTTTTCCAGTAGCTCCAGGTGGGTGAGCTTCCTGAATGGATGAAGTTGCCATCCCGGGAGGGCTAGAGAACACCAAGAAGAGAGACTCCTATAGGGTATTGATCTTAGGTGATCAGTAGTGTCATCAGAGGATACAGCTCATGAGAACCGCAGTGTGTGAGCCATTTCCTTTAGCAACAGGGAACCTGACTATACAAGGTGGTCCTGTAGCTGCACAGCTGTGAAACGACACTGAATGGTTGTCTCCACAAAGCCGTTGGTGAAGTAGCCTGTATTTGGAAGCTATTTTAGAATTATATATATATAAAAAAATAAGGCCCACAGGGGTATGGCGGTCAGCCTGTCAAAGCTGAGCTGACACTTTCAAATGATACCTACGGTAAGTAGTCCCCCCTTATCCACCCTGGATATGTTCCATGGCCCCCAGTGGGTGCCTGAAACCACGGACAGTACCAAACCCTGTATACACTGTGTTTTTTCCTATAGTAAAGTTCAATTTATAAATTAGGAACAGTAAGAGATTAACACGTTAAGCACCCAGCCTGTTTTGTCTTCTGGACGGAAAGTATAGTGTCAGTCATGGGTGATTGACATGGTGCTTAACGTGTTAATAACAATCACTAATAATAAAATAGAACAATATACTGTAATAAAAGTCACATAAATGTGGTCTCTCTCACCCTCAGTTACATAAATGATGATGTGAAATGATACAGTGCCTATGTGATGAGATGCAGTAAGGTACTCAGAACAGCACGCAAGTTAAAACTCATGAGGTGTCTATTTCTGGAATTTTCCATTTAATATTTTCAGACTATGGTTGGACCGGTAACTGAAACCTCAGAAAACAAAATCACAGATAAGAGGGCAGTCATTATACTATTGTCTTCAGGTAACTGGGTGCCTTTACCTCTCCTACTGGAGGGCACTTTAAAACCTCCCTAAGTCATATGCCCTAAAGCTTATTTCTCCTGTCGCTTCCAATCATTCCACCAAAACATCCTTTAAACAATCAGCTTTCAAAACGATTTGGCTTTTTATTTAAATTCACTAGAGGCCCAGTGCACAAAAATTTGTGCACTTGGGGGGGCGGTCCTTCAGCCCAGCCTGTGCCCTCTCGCAGTCTGGGACCCCTCGGGGGATGACCACCTGCTGGCTTAGGCCTGCTCCCCGGGGGATTGGGCCTAAGCTGGAAGTCAGACATCCCTCTGGCAGCCCGGGAGCCCTCGGGGGATGCCCACTTGCCAGCGGGGAGAAGGCCTAAGCTGCAGTTGGACATCCTTAGCGCTGCTGAGGAGGCAGGAGAGGCTCCCACCACCACCATTGTGCTGGTAGCCGTCAGCCTGGCTTGTGGCTGAGCAGAGCTCCCCCTGTGGGAGCGCACTGACCACCAGGGGGCAGCTCCTGCATTGAGCGTCTGCCCCCTGGTGGTCAGTGTGTGTCATAGTGACCAGTTATTCCCAGTCATTCTGCTGTTAGGGTCAATTTGCATGTTACCCTTTTATTATATAGGATTCTTAAGGGGCTGAGGTGTACCTAGAACGTATAGAGAGACTTGGTAATGATCATTAAATACCTGTATAGGTATGTTCCTACAAAGTCAAAACCCATCTATAGCCCTAGGGAACGTTACTTTGGGAATCACTTCCTTTTTGGCACGTCACCATTTAGTTTAGTGTATCAAATATTTTCTAAAGGCAACTCTCGCCTGGCACTGCATGGAGGATTAGATCATGAGTAGGACATCGTCCCTGCCCGAATGGTGCTCTCAGTGCCTGTGGGGAAACGGGCCATGCCACTGTGATGTGGGGCGCAGTGTGGGAGAAGGGACGGTGTGGCAGCATCTTTGCAGCTCAGCCTGCAGTTCCTACTCTGAGCCGCTTCTCAAAGTAACTAGTAGGAGTCAGACACGTGAACATTGGGGGCAGATGACCCCGGAAAGGATCTCATGTGTTGTGTGTGTTGTGTGTGTGTGTGTGTGTGTGTGTGTGTGTATGTGTGTGTTTACATATATTTTTATTGATTTTAGAGAGAGATGAAGGGAGAGGAGAGAGAAACATCCATCGGCTGCCTCCTGCACACCCCTTACTGGGGATTGAGCCTGCAACCAGGGCATGTGCCCTGACCAGGAATCAAACTGGTGACCTTTTGGTGCATGGGACTACCCTAAAAAACTGCGCCACACCAGCCATGGCAGATCTCACGTGTTTTGAATGACATAAGCAAAAGTGGCCGATACGACTGGTAACTAAAGGAAAGGAGGAGAGTTGAAAGAGATGAGGCTGTGGAAGTTCCTAGGAGTCCATCTTGGGGTTTGGACTCCTTGCTGTAGGTAATGGGGAGTCATGGCAGGGTTTTAAGCAAGGTCCTTTTTCTTTTTTTCTTCTATTTTTTTTTTTAGACAGAATATTCTGATGGCTACAGGGTAGAATAGATCATGGCTTGGAGGAAGCAAGACCAGAAGCAAGAAAATGATTGAGAAGATGTTGCTGAAAGTTCAGGGCCGAGAAGTATGGATTCATGATTGCTAAACAAGCTACATGGGAAAATTGTTTGTCAATGTGAACATGTTGTAGCGCACGCCCTATTTATCCAGTGGATGAGGGCACTTTGGGAGGCAGAAGACAGTGCACCACGTGTATCAGTCTCACCTGGAATCTCTCCCTCACACCTCTGAGCATCCCCAAGACTAGAAGCCACCAACTACCGGGTATGATTTTGGAAACAAAGACAGACCTCCCCCTGCCCACATCCCCCAACACACACACCCACTGATGCTGGGAAACACTTTAGAGCAAGGATTAAAAATAGAATCCCCGCATGAGCCTAACTTTTCTGTTATATTTATTAGGTTTTGGACACTAAAACATTTGGACAAGGTAAGAGATTGAACAATCTGATGCCAGGTCCTGCGCTGGTTATCTTCCATTCCCCCTGCAGGTGGATTTCCTGCCCCTTGGCATTGCCCGGGAACAGGACCCTGCTGGTGACCGCCACTGCCTTTACCTGCCCACATTTTGCTAAATAGCTCCTTCATTTAATTCTCCTCAGTTAACTCTTGCAAGTTTCCTGCCATTCTCTGGCTGGTAGGGGTTCTTCCCTTCATTTGTAATTCCTGTGTTAGGAGAAGGCCCCTGAGCCCCTGAGCATGAGAGTAGCCATGGATAAAAGAAGAGGGTTCTGGGGTCATAGTAGACCTCCTTCCCACCTCATCTAGGACGGCCTGACTGCCCATCTGCCCGGCTCCTCCTTTGCCTCCTGTTTGTGCTGTTTGAGGAAAAGCTGGCCTCACAGATCTGGTTTGAATTTAATGTTAAAAAAAAAAATTCCATATTGGTGTGTAGGCTCCAATCTGTAATTCATAACCACTCCATCAATAGGTATTTCTTGTCTGAGTGTGTCACTTAGTAGACTCATCACACGGAGAGAAACAAGAAACATACAGATGTCCTCTCAAACCAGGCGCATAACAGCGTCTTCAAGGGTTAGGAAGCAGCACACGCTGTGCCTCAGGTAGGGCAGGTTTACCAGCGGTTCTCCTTTGTGCTGAGACAATAAAGTAGTTGGTGGTCTGCTGGCCACAGCCTGTTACACATTCCTGGGTTTTATTAGGATAACCATAAGCCTCAAAGACCCACCCTGATGTCAATGGCGGGTTTTATAGAACACTCGCAAGTTTCTTCTTGTTGTGTTCGGGGGCATATAAAGTGTGAGGCATAATGGGGACCAGGTTGGAAGGCCAGTTGAGGGCCAGCAAAAGCCCCCGTGCCCGATGTGAATACTTAATAACTCCTCATTACAGGGAAAGGTGGGCTACCAGATGCCTGTTACCACGGCTCCAGAGCCCCCTAAACCTTTGAGCTGCTCCAGGAGCAGGAGTGTGTGCTGGCGGTTACCTCTGCCACTCAAACACCCTGGGGGGCAGGACGTGCCCGTGTGGTTGAGGAGCTCCGGAGAGGAGCGTCTGCTGGACCGTCTCATGTCATTCAGCTAATGACTTCTGAGACAGCGATTTCCTGAGAGGAGAGAGCACCGTGGGTTTTAAAAATTCTTAAAAAACAACACACAAAAATAAACCTCAAAAGCTTCGCCACCAATGCAAACGTCACGTTGGCGTGTTCGTGTTACTAATACCCTGTGTCAGAATGTGCATGTGTAGGGGTCCCTGAGATCCCCGCCGGAGCTTGAACCCTCGTTAATCGGCATGACACTGACCCGGCTCTGCACTCCAGAGCTGACACACACCCTCCCGTCGGTCAGGCTCTCGATGCCGCCGCCTGTCCAGCTGTGGTTGCACCACAGCTGGTCTGGGAATCGAATGGTTTTCATGGCACATGACGTTTCAGGACAGAAGGTCCATGCGGTGGTCTCCTGCCTCAACTCCCGGCCCGCTGGGAGAAAGGGGCTCAGGCCGGTCAGCCCGTACCACGTGCTCCCTCCTTCCCAGCATGCTCCACGGCCGAACTGACACAGGAAGAAACAGGCTGCAGTGCTAATGGTCCCAGAACAACTACTTCTTATAAAAAGGCACCTCTACCCAATTTTTTAATATATAGGATGAGTCGGTTGAATTGGCCTTTAAAATCGGAATCCAAGAACTCCTAAACTATAGATAACACATTGGAATACTTCTGCTGTTTTCTCTCTTTAAATTTTTTTTTTCCAAAATGGAAATAGCGATGTGTCACCATCCTGCTTAAAACTCCAGCTTTCTATTCCTATTAAAATGAAATGCAAACAGCCACTGTGGAAAGGAATATGGAGGTTCCTCAAAAAATTAAACATAGAACTACCCTATGACCCAGCAATTCCACTTCTGGGTATTTATCAGAAGAAATTCCAAACACTAATTCAAAAAGATAATGTGCACCCCTGTGCTCATTGCAGAATTATTTCCAATAGCCAAGATATGAAAGAAACCCAAGAGTCCATCAATAGACGAGTGGATAAAGAAGAGGTGGTACATATATGGAATGGAATATTACTCAGCAATGAAAGAGAATGAAATCTAATCATTTGCAACAGCATGGACAGACTTAGAGGATATTATGCTCAGTGAAATAAGTCAGTCAGAGAAAGACAAATACCATATGATTTCACTCATAGGTAGAATATAAAAAACAAAATAAACGAACAAACAAAGCATAAAAAACCTCATAGATACAAGAACAAATGGACGGTTGCCAGGTGGGAGGGGGGTCTGGGGGGATGGGTGAAAAAGGTGAAGGGATGGAGAAGTACAACTTGTCAGTTATAAAAACAGTCACAGGGATGTAGAGTACAGCATAGGGAACACAGTCAATAATATGGTAATAACTACGTAAGGGGCCAGGTGGGTCCTAGACTTTTGGAGCGATCTCTTCCTAAGTTATATAAATGTCTAATCACTATGTTGTGCATCTGAAACTAATATGATATTGTATGACAGCTGTAATTGAAAAAAAATGATCCCTGAAAAATCAAATGCAAATACCATGACCATGACGTATAAGGCCATGCTTGCTCTGGCCCCGGCCTTGTCTGAAGTTCCTCCTCCCCCCAGACTGTGGCCATTCTGGCCTACTTTTAGCTTCTTGAATTCACCATGCCGCGGGGTCTTTGTACAGGCTATTCACGACACACAGAACATTTTCCTTTTCCTTTCTTTCCCTCTTCCTCCTTCAGATTTCAGCTCTAATATTATTTCTTCATGGAAGCCTTACCAGACCTTAATTTAGGTCACAACCCTCTTGTCTTCACAGTCCCCTAGACTTCTCTATTAAGCCTAGTGTTACTAGAAGCAATTAATTACCAGTATAATTACTTACCTGATGTCTCCTTCCCTTCTAAACTATAGACATCTAGAGAGAATGGATGCTGTATTCTCAGTGCCTGGCAGGGTACTTAGCATACGGACAAATGTCTAATTGTTGAATTAATTCTTTAAATAATGCTTGCTTATTGTAAAACAAATTACAGAAAGTTCAGAAAAAATACAAAGAAAATTAAAATAACCTATAACTCTGCATCCCAGGCATCATAACTATTAACATTTCAGTGTAGTTCCTTGTGGCCTTTTTAAGAAACAAATGTATGAGGCATATAGATAAGCCTTACTTGCTGAAAGCTGGATTGTATGGTCATTTAGAAAAATCTCTTAAAATGCACCAGGCTCCAGGTGTACAAAACTGATGTGAGTGGGGGAGACCCTTAAGCAGAGATGTCACCATTTTAAGTTTCTGAGGAAGGTAAGGGATTAAATCCAGCGCCCAGGAACAAGTTCTGGGATCTTCCTACGGTACTCCACTGTCCCTCTGAGAGTGGCTATTTAGACCCCTTCGGTAACGTAGCAATTTCTTAAATATTTGGAAACATGTCATCTCACTGTTTAATTTTTGTGGTTGCTATTGTCACTCTTCCCCTAATTCATGTTATAGGGGACATTTTTAAGAATTGCGGTACCAGATTGCCAATTCCTAGCTCATGTGCAAAGGGGGAAGTGTCTAGAAATAGACTGGGAACAACTGAATAATTTCTATTTTCAGATAATGGTGTGATTTCTGTGCCCCAAACACCTGACACAATTTACTGTATAGAACCCGTGTCTGTCAATGGGCTAAGCCCACAGAGCAGGTGCTGGTGTTTTACTCATTTTATACACGAGGAGATGTGACTGAGAGAGGTCACGGAACTTGCCTACGGCCCACAGCTGGTCAGTGGCTGAGTCAGAGTTAAAACCTGAGTGGGCCTGACTCCAAAGCCCGGGCTCTGAGCCACTACCCATGCACCCGAAGTGGCTCCCTCTGGGTTTCACCAAGTAGATCAGGAATATGAGTGGACTTCACAGAGCCTTTGTGTATCTGCAAAGATTTTCTATTTTATCCCAGGAGAACATTTCTATGTTTTATCACATTTGTTTGGAACAAGAAAAAGAAAGAGTCATCTGGATTAACAATAGAATTAATATTTTGTTGATTGGTACTAAGTACTGTTCTAAGCACTTTGCACTTATTAAATGCTTTCGTCCTTACAATAACCTTGTACAATATGTATGATTATCCCCATTTTATGGCCAAAGAAACTTGAGACACAGAGAGGCGGTTACTTGCCCCAGGTCACACAGCTGACCTGTGGTGGTGGAGGGACCTCTTCCAAGCAGTCCACCGGGGTCTGCACTCTGACTTAAGCGAAGTGATCAAATGCCCCCTTTGCAGATAAATCAGTGAAAATCTGCATTTTCCTCCACTGAAATTGGAATGAATCTCCCTGCTAATGTATACAACCCATGGATAGTTTTTCCTTCCTCTCCATAAAAGCTGTGAATAAATAAAATAGGTGGTGAATCTTAAAATAGAGGACATCCTAGAACAGAAGAAATGAGCAGCTCTCCTCAGCAGGATTAATCACAGTCGTGATTCACACCTTTGGAAAAACTGTTTTAACAAGATTGTAGTTCCACTGAAATGAAATTTGGACAAAGTCTTAATGAAGGTGGGGCTCTAAACTAGAAAGGGGTTCTTCTAGTGGAGGAAGGGACAGGAAATCACTGTATGTGTGGGGGCGGTCAGAGTTTGCATACACCGCCTTGGTAATGTGTACATTTGTGAATACACACTTCTATTATACACACAGGCCAATACATATTTGATTTGGTTATGACAGATGCAATTTGATTCCAATTTCTTTTTTTAAAATTGATTTTAGAGAGAGAGGGAGAGAAATGGATTTGTTGTCCCACTTATTATGTATTCATTGGTTGCTTCTTGTATGTGCCCTGACCAGGGATTGAACCTGCAACCTTCGTGTATCAGGATGATGCTACCCGGTCAGGGCATGATAGATGCAATTTGGATTCCTTGATACTTTCTGTATCCCTTTTGAGATAACAAGACACAGCCTAAGTTGTTTCCAAGTGGCTTTCCGAGATGACTGCATTTGAGGACTGAACACGTTTCCCAGTTTTTTCCTTTAAAGATGGAAAAATAGAGGGAGAGTTGGGCCACTTGCTCAGGGGATTGGAGAGGATTTAATATAAAGCTAAGAAGAGAGTTATGACTTTATTCTCCCTGCTGAGGACTTAGAATTTTCCTGATTAAGTGGCATTGAGACCAAAGACTGAAGTAACAGAACCTAAAAAATGAGAACTGAATCTACCCAGAGTCCAGATGAGGTGAAAAACAAAACAGGAAGCGAAGCGAGCCCGAGTCCAGCACGAGGCCTTGGCGGCCCCACAGCCTCCCCGCTGACGCCGAGTGGGTGTGGGAGAAAGGCCTGGAAGATGGACCCCCGCTGGCTTTCGAGAGAGGACGATCTTGGACCGATTTTTGTCTGAAAGTTCAAATTCTGGCAGAATCCTACTTTCAGGCCCATTAACATTCAGGAAGGAAAAAAGGGGAACAAATGAAATCGTTTCAAAGAGGAAAAAAGACAACAAACACACCCACTCTTGCAAAAATAAAACCCTGCCCCAAAAGCCTTTATGAAAATGTATTTGAGCTTTAAAAACCAGAAGGGGGTTGGCATGTCGATGGGGCGCGTGCCACGGGATGACCAGGAAGTGTGGCATTCCCACGGGCTCCGCGCCTGTGTGTGTGAGCCTTTGATGCTTGGAGGGAAACGGTTCGGTTCGGTTCTGTCCTGGCGGAGGGGAGAGAACCCATTTCTAGGGATGGGCTAGATCCCACTGTGTGTTCATGTGGTTAGCCCGAGTGTGGGGAACACTTTGTGCTAAGTCACTGCCTCAGAATAAGAGCCTCTCCCTCTGGAAGTTTCCTTTCCAACCCACCCTCCAGAGCAATCCACAGTCCTGGCCAAACCCTTCCTCCAGGCTCAGATTACAGTTATATAAACTGTTTTAATCAAACAGACGCCTCCCGATTCCGAACAGGGTGAAATAGCTATTTACACGTACAGCCGTGTAACCAGAGCCCGGTACACGGATTCTGAGAACCGTGCTCATTCACGCAGGTGCCGCAGGTGAACAATGGCCGCACATTCCACAGCGCTGGCCTCACTGCCTGCAGTTCGTGCAGCGGGGGGCCCTGAGAGGTCTGTCCTTCCGGCAGGTCTGTCCAGGTTAAAGCCCCGTTGTCCCGGGCACATTACCCTCCCATGCAGATTCTTGTTCTTCACAGGAAATAGAGTTAGCATTGATTTTTATATGGGGGTTCAAATGGTGGGCTTTATCCCCTGGTGCTACGAGGTTTTCTGATGACAAAAACCATATATATTCAGAATTTTAAAATTTGAAAAATACAAAAACATAAGAAAATTAACTTCTGCAATTTCACTCCCCAGAGCTGGTTACTTTTAACATTTTGTGTATATCCTTCCAGTCTTTTTTCTATGCATATCATATACATACATGCCATATATATATATATATATATATATATATACTCCCTCTGTCCCATAATAATAGTAGTAAGTGAATATTTAAATGGGAATTATTGGCAAATGCAGCTGTAAGTTATGTTGCAGCGCAAAATTGTGAAGCCTTCAATCAAAATCAATGTTTCATGACATCTGTCATTTGTTTTGACACATCTTTCAATTTTTAGGTTAATCTAATTATTATAAATTATAACTATTTTTCTAATTTCATCCGCTGATTGAAATCAATTGTTTTATTTCAGTTGAATATCAACCCATTGTAAAAGTAAGATGAAAAAAAGAGAGTTTTCAAGCAAAGATCGAGTTGCGATTGTCCAGTTCTTGATGCATCAAAAGGAAAAGGAAAAGTTGCAGAAAGGTGCAATTACGCTAGCTGCAAAACAATTTAAGTGCAACAGAATGACCATATCAAGAATTTGGAAACTTGCTTCCGAAAATAGTTGTCAAGAAGAATCTTATGCTAATGTTGATTCTTTGAAAAAACAAAACTGTGGACGTAAATGCAAAGATTATGGAGAAAAACTTGAAAAACTTAGACATATTCCTCTTAGCAAAAGAGGCACCATATTAGCTTTTGATGATATTTCTCCTGAAATACTGGATAATACATTTCTGTCACTTCAACAAGTTACGCTGGAAGCAATGAAGAACAATGGCTCCAATAATTTTAAGCTCACACATAAAGGAAAGCAAAGCTTCACAGCCAAGGGACCCTACCTACAAGTTTAAAATGCAGTAACGAAATAATTGAAAAATCCAGAAACTATCTGAACACTCAAAATAAAAATTAGGAGTACTATTTTTAATTTATTGTTTAATTTAATCTAGTTTTCTAATAATAAACTAGAGGCCTGGTGCACAAAAATTTGTGCACTGGGGGGGAGGGGGGTCCCCCAGCCCGGCCTGTGCCCTCTTGCAGTCTGGGACCCCTCGGGAGATAACGACCTGCTGGCTTAGGCCTGCTCCCGGCTGGAGGAGGGCAGGCCCAATCCCTAGGTGCAGCCCCTGGTCAGGCTCAGAGCAGGGCTGATTGGGGAGTTGGGGCGCCGCCCCCTGTCATGCACAGAGCAGGGCAGATCGGGAGGTTGCGATGCCACCCTCAGTCACGCTCAGGGTAGGGCCGATTGGGGGGTTGGGGCACCGCCCCCTGTCACACTCAAGGCAGGGTCGATGGGGAGGTTGCAGCGCCACCCCCTGTCACGCACAGAGCAGGGCCAATCAGGGGGTTGGGGCGCTGCCCCCTGTCACTCACAGAGCAGGGCCCATCAGGGGGTCGGGGCTCCGTACCCTGTCATGCACAGAGCAGGGCCCATCAGGGGGTTGAGGAGCTCCCCCCTGTCATGCACAGAGCAGGGCTGATTAGGGGGTTGAGGAGCTCCCCCCTGTCACTCACAGAGTAGGGCCGATAGGGGAGTTGGGGCACCGCCCCCTGTCACACACAGAGCAGGGCGGATCAAGGGGTTGGGGCACTGCACCCTGTCACACTCAGGGCAGGGCCAATGGGGAGGTTATGGCTCTACCCCGTTACACACAGAGCAAGGCCCGTGGAGGGGGGTTGGGGTGCCTCCCTCTATCACCCACAGAGCAGGACCGATCAGGGGGTTGGGGCGCCGCCACTGTCACACTCAGGGCAGGGCCCGTGGGGGGTGGGGGGGGGGTTGGGGCGCCACACCCTGTCACACACAGAGCCGCAGGGCGATCAGGGGGTTGGGGAGCTCCCTCCTATCAGGCACAGAGCAGGGCTGATCAGGGGGTTGAGGCGCCTTCCCCTATCATGAACAGAGCAGGGCAGATAGGGAGGTTGTGGCCCCGCCCCCTGTCACACACAGAGCCGCAGGGTGATCAGGGGGTTTGGGCACTGCCCCCTGTCACACTGATCCCGGTGCCGGGATGCCTCTCGGCTCTGCTGATCCCAGTGCCAGGAGGCATATTACCCTTTGGGGGCCGGCTGGTTTGCCCTGAAGGGTGTCCTGGATCAGGGTGGGGGTCCCCACTGGGGTGCCTGGCCAGTCTGGCTAAGGGGCTGAGGGCCGTTTTCAGGCTGGCGGGTGACTGAAGCTCCCAACTGCTCCTTTTTTTTCTTTTTTCTTTTCTATTCTGGGCCAGCTTTAGCTCTGAGGCCTCGCTGCTGAAAGCAGGTTTCTGGCCTTTACCTTCTGTATTTGATACAATGTTGTGGTCCGGCTGGCTGAAGCCCGGCTGACTGAAAGCCGGTTTCTAGGGTTTTGTTTAGCTTCTATATTTGCAACATAGTTGCTTAGAGTTGCAGCTGAGAGGCTGGCAAGTAAGGCGGGGAACGTTGAAATTCGCCATCACTGGAGCAAGCAAGCCTCCCTGTTCGCTTCAGTGCATGGCTGCCGGCCGCCATCTTGGCAGACAGTTAATTTGCATAAGGATATGCTAATTAGCCAATGGGAAGGGTAGCGGTCGTATGCTAATTACTATGTTTCTCTTTTATTAGTGTAGATGTTGCGTTCTATATTTATTTTCTTTTGCTACTATTATTATGGGACAAATTACATTTATCAACTGCTACTATTATTATGGGACAGAGGGAGTATATATTAAAGATGTGCATCTATATATATAAAAGGCTAATATGCTAAGTGTACCTCCACCCGTCTGACCGGTTACTATGACATGCACTGACCACCAGGGGGCAGACGCTCAATGCAGGAGCTTCCGAGCTGCAGTGACTTGGCAGCAGCAGTTCTCAGGTGACGCATCCTGAAACCAGAGAGGAGGGAGCCCAATTCCGCGCGGGGCCTCATGATTGCACCTTCAGCCATGGGTTGTGTCATTGCTAGGGCACTGTTGGCCCTGAATCTGGTTTACTGCACACTTGCGTTTTCGTTCCACAACTTTGCAGAGTGCCCTCTTGCACTCCAGGGCCCCTCGGGGGATATCGGAGAGCCGGTTTTGGCCGGATCCCTGCAGGCCAGGCCGAGGGACCCCACTTGCTAGAGGGACCTTGCTTACTCTGCAGACATCGGGGAGGGACCACAGGAGGTTGGTTCCAAGACATGTCCGGCCCATCTCACCCAGTCCTGCCCCACCAGCCACCTTCTAATTAATTTTCTTTCAATATGCATGAATCTGTGCACTGGGTCACTAGTCTATAATCCTATATAATAAAGAGGTAATATGAAAATTAACCCTCACACCCTCACAAGATGGCTGTCTATGACCAGGCTGGCAGGGGGTTAGTGAGGAATGACCAAACAACTGAACAAGCAAGCTGTGTGGGGCGACCAGGCCAGCAGGGGGGTTAGTGAGGGATGACCAAACAACTGAACAGCAGGCTGCATGGGGTGACCAGGCTGGAGGTGGGGGGCGGGTAGGCTGTGAAGGGGTGACCAGGCTGGCAGAGGGGGGAAGTTGGGGGTGACCAGGCCAGCAGGAGGGGCAGTTGGGGGTGATTAGGCTGGCAGGGGGGGGGCAGTTAGGGGCGACCAGGCTGGCAGGGAGGGGGCAGTTGGGGGCAACCTGGCCAGCAGTGGGGGGCAGTGAGGGGTGACCAGGCAGGCTGGGAGGTGAGCGATTAGGAGCCAGAGGTCCAGGATTGTGAGAGGGATGTCCAACTACTCGTTTAGGCCTGATCCCTGGATCGGGCCTAAACACTAAACCGGCAGTCGGACACCCCTCAAGGAGTCCCAGATTGGAGAGGGTGCAGGTTGGGCTGAGGGACCCTGCCCCCCCTCCCCCCCACCGCATGAATTTCATGCACCGGGCCTCTAGTAATTAAATAATACATTATGACTATACTTGACATTCTATTTTGAAATCTGCTTTTTCACCCATCATTGTCATCATATTAATTTCATATTTGCTTTCATTTTTATCTTTTTTACCTCAGTTATCCATATAATACCTCTGTGAACTTGGTATTGTTAGCGTAGTTAGCTAACAAAGGAAGGGAATCAGACATTATTAAGCATAATAAACTAGGAGCTGAATCAGATAATGGGCCTGCTTCACTAGGAAGCTACGGCTTCATACGTTCTCTAGGGGGCCACTGGCCTGTGCCCTGCAGACTATGGAGTGAGGAACAAACAATAAAAGAAAAATTCCTCTGCTGGGCACATGTCCAGTAACAGTCAAGATGGTGCAAGGGGGGTTGTCTTTCCACTATGAGGCATGTACAGTAGGCACTAAGACTGTACCATAAAGGGGAGGAGTCTAGCCTGGGGAAAGGATCGGATTGGATAAGGGATGTGGAACTCCAGGAGATCTAGGAAATGGGCTGGGTAGGGGAAAGATCCAATGCACCAAGCCCGGAAATGATCTGGAAGTTGACTGGTTATTTCGAAAGGTCACCTGCTCCTTCCCAGGCCTGAGATAATATAACCCAAGCTTAACAAAGAGACTTTCTCTCTCTCTCTCTCTCTCTCTCTCTCTCTCTCTCTCTCTCTCTCTCTCTCTCCCCCGCTTCCCTGTAAGATGTGCTCCTCCTCCCCCTTTGTGAGTTTTTCCTTGTAGCAGCCACATGGCCCTCAGCAGACCTTGCGGCTCCAAGTGCAGGCCTGGGCACAGCATCAGACCCATCACAGCCAGGAACACACTAGCTGGCAGGATGGGGACAGACATGGACTGAGTTTTGGCACAGAACTCTGATACCTGGCCTTTGTGTTGGGCTTGATGAAGACAAGGTTGGACTCCCCCCCCCTCCTCCCCCCCCCGACCAGAATGGACAGAGATGGAACACTGGGGGCAGCCTTCTGTTTCCACCCAAATAAATCTTACCACAAAATCTCAACCTCCCAGACATAAGTCTCCCAAAAAGCTTTTCTCGCAACTTGGTGAAAGGACTTCATTTCCACCGGCAGCAGTATCAGCCTTCGCAGGTGGCAGCTGAAACTCGAGGCCTCTGAAGTCTGTGATCCTAGGCGCTGCCTGCATCTCACTGCTGTGAAATACTTCTCTAAGGAAGGATTTTATTTTTTAATATATTTTATTGATTTTTTACAGAGAGGAAGGGAGAGGGATAGAGAGTTAGAAACATTGATGAGAGAGAAACATCGATCAGCTGCCTCCTGCACACCCCCTAGCGGGAATATGCCCGCAACCAAGGTACATGCCCTTGACTGGAATCGAACGTGGGACCCTTCAGTCTGCAGGCCGATGCTCTATCCACTGAGCCAAACCGGTTAGGGCTAAGGAAGGATTTTAGTGGCTGTTTGGCATTCTCATGGTATTCTCTTTAACCCATCCTCTACTTCACAGTGTTTAGATAATTTCCATTTGGGGGACTCGTATACATAATTCTGTGAGGAACATTCTCTGTTATAAATATTTATACTACTATTCCCATAGCATAAATTCCTAGCAATGGAATTTCTGGGTCAAGGATATGCCTGTACTGATGGCTTTTTACTATATACTGCCAAACTGCTTTCCAGAAAGGTGAAATGGATTTACATTCCCACAAGCTACTGCCCATACTCTAAGCAAAGTCATTTCATAATTTTAAAAAAAGATTAAAACTGAAGGAAAAAATATTTCTCCACCTGCTTTCTTTAGAAGAACAAAATACATACAGCAAATGTTTGATGATCTGTCCATTCTTTCTCATTTACTACTATAAATTCCTAGAGGAAAATCTTGGGAGGACTAAAATACAACTGTGAGCTGCTATTGGACTGACACGGTGGGTTCACTTTTAACCCCCAAAATATAAAGCCTTAAGTTGTTCCTCCCCTTCCTGTTACCCCCTGCCCTGCAGACACCTGCTACAGGTCTGATGGTCCGTCCTCCAAGGGCTCATGGGAGGAGGTGGCCTCTGATGACACAGCAGAAGGGAACTTGCCGCATGGAGAGGAAAAGGGCTCAGGTTCCGTGCTGTCAGCAAAAACCTCCTATAAACAGGGAGCAACACATTAAGCCCTTGCCGTTAATATGCTGTCTAGACTTGAAAAGATTGCTTTTCTCTCTGTCTTCTAAGCTTCAACTTTTGACCTTGTTTCTGTCCTTGTATCTGTACTGGACTCAAGCATTTCTTCTCTCCTGGAGGTTCAATAGTCGGATTACTTGTCACCCAAGCTACTGCAGCAACTGAGTGCAGACATGATCCCAGACACTTCTCCACTACGAAATGAATGAAAACCCTGACGACACCTGACCCATGAGGCAGAAAATGCAAGGAGTCACCCTTCTTCTGTTTTAAGGGTAAAATGATATTCGCCACAGACATTGGAGCAGACAACCCTTTGTTGATGTGGATGGAATCCTGGAAGGTGTATGAAGGAGGGTTAAGAAGAAGAGGTTGTGAGTGTGTTACACTTAGGGAGAGAAGCAAGTTGCTAGCAAATGATTTCGAGTCCTTGTGTTTGAATATGTTTCCCTCTGAGATGTTTCTTCTCCCTCCACATTCCCAGGATTCCAAGTGCCCTCATGCTAACATCTGGTTGCTCAGGTTCCTCTCCAAGATGTAATATTTATTAGGCATTTGCTATATACCAGGTATTCCTATGCACTATCCTAAACATGTTCTCATTTATCCTCCCACCTGTCCTATGCGGTAGGTACTCTTATTCTAATTCCGGTTGTGCAAATAAAGAAACTGAAACAGGAAGAAGTTACCCAACTTGAAGATCATAGAGCACGGGTCCTCAAACTTTTTAAACAGGGGGCCAGTTCACTGTCCCTCAGACCGTTGGAGGGCCGGACTATAGTTTAAAAAAAAACTATGAACAAATTCCTATGCACACTGCACATATCTTATTTTGAACTAAAAAAACAAAACGGGAACAAATACAATATTTGTATTTGCATGTGGCCCGCGGGCCGTAGTTTGAGGACCCCTGTCATAGAGTAAGGGTAAGGGTGTGACTCTTAGAACCACATGATTAACCACTATTCTGTACTGCTAATCAATCTAGATTTTTTTTTGTTCTAGATTTTTCTTCTCATCAAAAAAAAAAAAGAAAGAAAGAAAGAAAGAAAGATAAAATCACCTGTCCTCTCAATCTACCTGGGCCATGCCTGTTAAACAAAGTTAGTCTGCTAATGGCTGCTGATGGACCAATGTTAACTTTCACTGTGAAAAGACTGGTGATGGCTGCCAAGCACAGCTGAGAAAAAATATGTTGGTGGGAGGGGACAGTGGTGATAGAAGGTGGTGACGTTGTTCCACCAGCTTGGCTCAGTAGTTGAGCATCGACCTATGAGCCAGGAGGTCATGGTTCAATTCCTGGTCAGGGCACATGCCCGGGTTGCAGGCTTGATCCCCAGTAGGGGGCATGCAGGAGGTAGCCAATCAGTGATTCTCTCTCATCATTGATGTTTCTATCTCTCTCTCTCCTCCTCTCCATTCCTCTCTGAAATCAATAAAAATATTTTTTTAAAAAAAAAAAGAAGGTGGAGAGGTGAGGCAGGTAGATTCTTAGAAAGGGGAGCCTCTTTCATTATCAGCCAACGGCTCATTTAGCATGCAGGTCAAGACAAGCCCTGATATAATATTTAGGCCTTGAACAGAAATGACCAAATGCTCAGACGTTTGCCATCATGATTAAGAGAACTCAGAATATTTAGAAATCACCATTGTCTGCCAATCACTGCCAAACACCAGGCTTTGTGGGAACCACATAATTCCAGTCTGTCCAGAACATTCAGTTTCCTGGCACATGTTTGTGATGAAGGGAAGTAAAAGTATGACATGGTTGCTCCACACAAATCTGTCTGTCACCTCTGCCCAATATAAACCAATCGAAATATCACAAACCCCCATCAAGTTGTCACACCCTTTTTATTTGATTGACCCACAACATCCTGCAAATACTTTCCTCTCCTGACTCTCTTTGGGGCCAGGCAGATTGTGGAAGAGAAAAGATGACTTGTTGCTGGGGTGTGGCTAAGGAATAATATAATCTTTGGCTTGAAGATGTATATTTTGGTCCCAGATAAATGTACTTAAAAGATTTTAATGAGTCATGAAGGTAGTGCTGACACTTAGAATAATATTTTTCATGTTCTTTAGGATGAATGACTAACACAGTACCTGGCTCAGTGTGGAGGCCAATAACTGCGTGTTGGTTGAAAGCATGTGAGAACCTAACATGGTATAGTTTCCCTACAGTTAAGACTGTGCTATAACAGAAGTGAGTCTTTAGAGCAGTGGTTCTCAACCTTCCTAATGCTGCGACCCTTTAATACAGTTCCTCATGTTGTGATGACCCCCAACCATAAAATTACTTTTGTTGCTACTTCATAACTATAATTTTGCTACTGTTATGAATCCTAATGTAAATATCTGATATGCAGGATGTATTTTCATTGTTACAAATTGAACATAATTAAAGCATAGTGACTAATCACAAAAACAATATGTAATTATATATGTGTTTTCCGATGGTCTTAGGCGACCCCTGTGAAAGGGTCGTTCGACCCCCAAAGGGGTCGCGACCCACAGGTTGAGAACCGCTGCTTTAGAGGCGTCTTACAGGAGCTGCCAGACTTTGGTAACTGATTTTTGTTTTGTCAGTCAGTTCTACAAACCGTATCAGTTGACCTAGGTATTTTGCTTCTCATTAAGCACACTCTGTCTCCTGAGATTATATTTATTTTTTTCAAGAATATTTAGATAGCCCAGCCAGCGTGGCTCAGTTGTTGAGCATCAACCTATGAACCAGGAGGTCACGGTTCGATTCCCGGTCAGGGCACATGCCTGGGGCGTGGGCTCAATCCCCAGTGGGGGCCATGCAGGAGGCAGACAATCAATGATTCTCTCTCATCATTGATGTTTCTACTTCTCTCTCTCGCTCTCCTGTCCTCTCTGAAGTCAATAAAAAAATATATTTTTTAAAGAATATTTAGATATTTTTCACTGGAGTATGTTGTTTTTCCTTGTTTATTTTTATAAGCTGACTGAAGAAGAGGAAAGTTTCCACATCATTGCTGCAGTAACAGAGCTGATGATATCTGCTTATATGCGGGCAGAGCTCTTTCCCAGAACCCCAGAGGGTTTGGGAACGCTGTAATGAACCATGCTCCTTGCCCCGTGAACCCTTCACAGGGACAGAGAGGGAGTCTGTGCTGCAGTGTCTTCCTATCACATTGTCTCTGGCACCGAAAGCTGCCCATCTTTAGTCCATTCTGTCCAGGTTACAACGTGTTTAGCAAGATGCTCTGCTGGGACCTTCTATTGTCCTCTCTACTTGGCAGGTGGCAATTCTGAGGCCCCAGGAGGCAAAAATGAATTTCTTAAGCCTGCAGTGTGGGAGTCAGTGGTAAAACAGAAATAGGTTCAAAGATTTTTATTTCCCAACAGGAAGTTCCAGAGCTAAAACACTCATGCAATTACAAGCCTGTGTGCATGTCCTCCCCCCACCCCACCCCAACCAAATACTGGCCATCCTGTGAGCCACACATTTTTTTTTTAGGATTTGGATCAAAACCAAATCCTATGCAAAGCCACCGAACTGTAATAGAGAGAGCATTTTCCCAGTGCACACAGCACTGTGGTGTTCACCTCGTAAAAGCTGATTTCGATGCAGAGGCATTGCTATAAAAGCATATTAAAATGACAGAGTGAAAGCCCAGTAATCTGGTAAGTGTATGAACTGCTTCTGAGAAGGTGTGAGTCCCATCAGGAGGTGAGATCCTACTGAGAACGTCTGATTTTAGGGCCTCTGCTCAGAAAAGAGTCTTAGCATGAGGTTTGGTGTCCGTAAGGGCCCTGCCCATTTCTCAAGTACAGTAAGAAACACAGTAGGTCCCCGGAGTGTGGCTGCACTTAGGGACTTGCTTCCAAAGAGCTGAGCATGAAAAGGGGTGGGTGGCCGGTGGGTAATAACCTCACAATGGAGAAACCTTGGCAATACCTCCTTGGCCAGGTGACCAAGGTCAACACCAACAGTAATAAGTCATGTTGACAGCATGTGACTGCTGATCGGATGTGATGAGAATAGCAGAATATACCTCTGTGGTCTTCCTCCCACTCCAATCATGAGAAAAACATCAGACTAACCCCAATTGAGGGCTATTCTACAAAATACTCAGCCCAGCACTCCTCAAAACTGTCCAAGTCATCAAAAACAAGCAGAAAAACTGCCCCAGCCGAGAGGAGCCAAAGAAGATATGATGACTAGTGCAGTATCCTGGATGGGATCCTGGGCCAGAACAAGGACATTGGTGGAAAACCTAGCAAGAGGTGAACAGAGTATGACATTCAGTTAACAATAATGTACCGATGTTCATTTCTCAGTTGTGACCGATGTATCATGACACTATAACACAATACCAGTAGAGGAGATTGGGTGAGAATGTACGAGAACTTTCGGTATTATCTTTGCAGTGTCTCTGTAAATCTAAACTATTCTAAAATAAAACGCTTATTTCGAAAAAATAAACAGAAGCACTGAAAGGTCATATAAGAAACTAATAAAAGTGGTTGCACACGCACAGGGTCGGAGTGGGAGTGACACTTCTCAGTGTATACTTTTTCATATCACTGTGAGTTACGAACATGTGAATGCATTACCTGCTTTTTAAAAAAGACACACTGTGGCCTTAACTGGTTTGGCTCAGTGGATAGAGCGTGGACTGAAGAGTCCCGGGTTGATTCCGTTCAGGGGCAGGTACCTCAGTCGCAGGCTCAATCCTCAGACCTGGTCAGGGTGCATGCGGGAGGCCACCAATCCATGTGTCTCTCTCACATCGCTGTTTCTCTTTCTCTGCCTCTCCCCTTCCCTTCCACACTCTCTAAAAATCAATGGAAAAAAGACACACTGTAGGTCTGCAGACTGCTCAACCATCTCGAATGAGAACAATTGTAAGGATTAAGCTTATTAGGCAAATGCCAGTTTTTAAAAATACAGTCCATGTACTATCTGAGGGCCAGACATGTGGGTATAAGGTTGCCATTTGCAAATGCACTCCCCCGCCAAGAGCTGCTGTGGCTGCCTGTCTGGGCTGTTGGACTGTAAGTGTGAACTTTGGAAAAAGCTATTTGGCTCTGAGGGGCCTCCGGAGGGTTTGCTCTTTTGCCAGCCCCTGGCCCTTCCTCTCTGGGTGCCGGCTTTCCATGGCTGTTTATGACAAGCAGCGCCTCTCGTGAGCTCTGCTGCGAAGATACTGTGTCAGGCAGGAAGCGTAGGGTTGTATATTATAGATATGAGTCCTAATAAATAAATTCAGAGACAGATATCATGCTGTATAATGGAGTGTGGGAAAAGAGCAATAAAGATCAGGCAACAGAGCGTTCCCAGGAGGCCCGGGAGGAGGCAGGAGTTGGAGAGAAGCTGAACTCGGGCCAAATGGTAGGAGCCAGAGATGAAGCTGTGGGCGGCAGGCAGTGGAAACTGTGCTAAGCTCATCTCAGCTGCGGTCTCAAAGCGAGGCACTCCAGACTGTCTAAAAGCTAGAGAAATGGGTTGTAGGGAAACGTCACTTCATTGTAAACCCAAACCAAAGTCAAACCTTAAATCCGGATCCCTCTTCTTGTTCCTTGATGTCAACCATTTCCCCGAGCTTGACAGTGGATGGTATCTGGAATCTGAAGCTTGACAGTGGATGGTATCTGGAATCTGAAGGCTGGAACATCATTTCTTTCTGTGACAAGTTTCCCCCATGTTGTAGGATTCCTTCTATCTGACTCCTTTCCTGTGTTGAAACTGTTTAAATGGGTGAGGCTGAAAGACTTATAGGATCTCTTCCCCTTCTAAAAGCCTATGAAATAGCCCGGCTGGCGTAGCTCAGTGGTTGAGCATTGACCTATGAACCAGGAAGTCATGGTTCAATTCCTGATCAGGGCACGTGCCCGGGTTGCAGGCTCGAGCCCCAGTGTGGGAGGCAGCCGATCAATGATTCTCTCTCATCATTGATGTTTCTTTCTCTCTCTCTCTCCCCCTGCCTCTCTGAAATCAATAATAAAAAATATATATTTAAAAATAAAAATAATTAAGAGCCTATGAAATAGCTTTGCTTAAGGGGAATTAGATTTCAGAACTTAAATCCCCTGGGATGATCTGACAAGACTAAGAGTTGAGCTGGTTGGTGCAAAATTTTGTTTAAAAATGAGAGTCAGTGGCTCCTATGTAAAAGTGTGTGTTTTTTAAAAGGTGTCCTGACAGGCTGAGAATATCTCCCAGGTTTTCCAGGTCTCCTGCATGTTATGGGTGTGAAATTGGCCGCTGGGAATAAAATGTGGAAACAGGAATAGATCAATTAGCTGAATCTTTGAGGTTCAAATTTCATGAGCTCATGAGAGCCCTTGGGTCTTCTGAGAAGACAGAATTTATGCAAGAAGCTGAAAGCTTTTTGCCCATGCAGAGTTTATTTTTTCAAACACTGCTTATCCACTGTAAAACTAACAGTCTTTGTTGAAAGCCCATCTCATGAAACGTTGCAGGTAGAAGCAGAATGTTTTATGCAATCACATCTCCCCGGGAGGAAACCCACCAAGCTCAAATGATTCACACACAAAACGGGTCATGGAGTTGTTCGTGTCTGAACTTCAAATTCTCAGGAGACGTATTAGCTTGTTTGATAAACCACAAAGAACAGTGTTTTTGTGCAAGTATTTTAATGCAGGAAATATGAGTCTAGTCTGTATCTTTTCAAGTTCATGTGTATGAGGGAGTTTGGAAGTGAAAAGCCACTTATTGTCTTAAAAACATAGTTAAAGAGATACACACGAGGATACTACCAATGAAAAGGCTTCTCTGGTCTGTATCAATCCAAATACCAGAAACGCACATAATCCAGTAAGACTAACAGAACTAAAGCAAGTTGCTGCGTGATGTAGGCTCATTTCAAAGATTTTCCCCTGTGAAAATCTTTTCCAATGGTCCTGGATACACAATCTAATAATTTAAGCACAACAGCACACATCAAATTGTGTAGCAAAGAGCAGGAGCTATGGGAAGACTCAGAACCAGTGTGAGATTTCTGAGATTGGAAAGGGGGGAAACAACCATTTTACAGAATCTACTCTTCAGAAGGCGGCATCAGCAGTCTGGGGAGACCAGGGCAAGGCCAGGGGGTGCAGGAGAGAGAGCGTTGGGCTGCCTCTACCTGCCCCCATCGTGAACCCCAGAGAACTCAGCTAATGAGCACATCGCACCTGAAGGCAACCTTGGTGGACCATTTGGATTGTAATATTCTCCCAGGCTGAGTTTTTAGCAAAAAGTCATTTGGGGAAATGGGCACCTGAAACCCTTCCTTCTCCCATCGGGTGAATGTTTTGACAACTAATTCTAGGAGGCTGCAGCTAGAAGGAAGAGGAAGGGAGTCTGGAGTTCAGGACTTGGAGAAAGGATGCTGCCCTCGGGAACAGCGAGAAGTTGAGAAGCTGCTGCAAAGGCAGCTGTGCACGTTCCGGAGTGGAACGGCAGATTGCATCCCTGGAGACCGCTCTAGCTACAGAATGGATGTAGGAAGAATGTGGTCAGCAGCAGCTCAAATCTCAGATAGGTGTGGCCCTAATATGCCTCCATTCCTCTCACAAAGAAGATGAGGAGCAAAGGAAAGATGAGAATGGGGAGGAGGCATGTGGAGGGAGTGAGATGAGCCAAAACTTTCCTCAGCAGAAGATAAGGGCAAATACAGATAAAAAAATAAAAATAAGGCAGGAGGGATTGAGCAACAGGAAAGAAAAGAGAAAAAAACTCATGGATACAGACAACAGTGTGGTGATTGTGGGGAGGAGGTGGGAGAGGGTATAGGGGAATAAATAGTGATGAAAAAAATTAAATTTTATATAAAGGAAAATGTGAGTAAAATAAATTGATTAAGGTGTTCCTGACACTAATCATCATCATCATCATAATCATCATCATCATCATCAGAGGTTATTGTTATTATTATATACTAGAGGCCCCGTGCATGGATTCGTGCACCGATGGGGTCCCTCAGCCTGGCCTGCACCCTCTCGCAATCCAGGACCCCTCGGGGAATGTCAGACTGCCAATTTCAGCTCGATCCCTGCAGGTGAGGCCCAGGGACCCCACCAGTGCATGAACCCATGCACCGGGCCTCTAGTATGCATATAAGATGTTTGGTTAATCTCTTCCCACTCTCTCCTCTCCTTTCTTCCCTCTGATATTCATCAGTCTTTTCCATGTTTCCATGCTTGTGCATTGAGGGTCTGCCCCCTGGTGGTCAGTGCGTGTCATAGCTACCAGTTGAACAAATGGTCTAACGGTTGGTTGCTTAGGCTTTTATATATATAGATGGAAGTATCTAACATCCAAATACAATCCCAATCATTTTGTCTAAGCTTGTGGCCAATACTGTTAATTTAATGGAAAATCCCTAGAGAAGTAAGCATCCAAAAAGACAAGTTCCAGGAAATAAATGTCTCTCATCCACCAGGGATCTGGCAGCTGGGTTTTTCTCATTCTTCGTAACTGGCAAGTTTTCCAGCTCTCTCCAAGCCAACTGCTGCTGACGGGCACCCCACCTTCTCTTGCCTCAGTCCTGTTTTCCTTCTTCTTCTTTTTTTAAAGACTAATCTGAAACCCTCACCTTTTTCCTAAATTTGAAGCTCAAGATTCATTTTTTTCTTTAAAAATGACCTGCCACGACAGCATGTAATTTTTATAAATGTCCTCCCAACATTAACAGCACCAAGTAATAAGATTCAAATCCCCAAAGCAACATTATTCTGCCAACCCCTCCCTTTCCCCCAGACTTACCAGAGTGTGGGATGTCTGCCAGGGAAGTACAATAAAATGTGGGAACAGGCATAAATAAAAATAAAATTTTAAATTCTCTACCTTTGCCTGCTTAGTTTTCCTTTCTTATTTTAATCCCTTTCGTTCCCTCCTTTTCGCATCCCATCATTTATGTTGACCTAAGTTTGTTTCTGCCTCCTTCCTGTGTTGGTGAGGGTAATACATCTACCCCTTTTCTTATGAATTCTCTAGGCAAGCAGGTTGCCTGCACCATTCGAACAGTCTCCTCTCTTGCCTGTTCTTATTATACCTTGTGTGTGGAGTTAGTCCTTCCTAGTTCAGCTCTTCCTTGGCGTTTGTGTTGTGTGCCAGAATTCTATCTCCTGGTTCTTTTATTGTTGACTCTTTCAAATCTTACCTGCTCTTACAGTGTCACAGTGTTTCCTTCTGGTCGCTGTAAGGCCTCTCCCCATTCCCTGTTGTATTTCTTAAGAAATCTCTTTAATCCTCATATGTCCTTCCAAATTGGCATGAGACATAATTTTGGGCTTTCTTTTTCTTAACCCTGCCTAATAAACTTTGAATATTGTTTGCTTGTTTTCCTTCCTGCTTAGTCCACTATCTCTGACTCTGTCTGGGGTGATCAAAAAAGTTTTCTTCTTGGGTATGCACCTCCTAGCAGGACTCTGTCACCTGAAAGAGGAGGTATCCATAAAAGGGGACAATCAGGAGCATTCACCACTGGCACAAGCATTTTGGGGTCGGGTACATGTGCCTTTCCAGGGGCTCCCTAGGGCAGTGATGGTGAACCTTTTGAGCTCGGCGTGTCAGCATTTTGAAAAACCCTAACTTAACTCTGGTGCCGTGTCACATATAGAACTTTTTTGATATTTGCAACCATAGTAAAACAAAGACTTATATTTTTGATATTTATTTTATATATTTAAATGCCATTTAACAAAGAAAAATCAACCAAAAAAATGAGTTCGCGTGTCACCTCTGACACGCGTGTCATAGGTTCGCCATCACTGCCCTAGGGCCATGGCAGCATCTCCCACCACTAATCACTGAGCTCAAAAATACAGATGCCTCCCACCAATGCATTCCTTATACCCTTTGTGAAATATACTGTGAGCCCTTCCAAGGAACATATTTGGGTTGCAGATTTTCAAGTCTAACATAGTAAATCTATTCTAATGTTACCACTTTCCTGAGCCTTCTGATTCTTTCTCAATATTATGAAAAAGCAGCTCTGACATCTCTATCAAAACAACAATGAAGACAAATAGGAGTGATAAACAGTTTGTTATAATATTGAAAAATATGATACAATTCTTTAAGTTATTACTAGTAGAGGAAATTATAGCAACTCAAATGCTCATTTTGTATGTTTCTATTTTTCATATAATGATAGATAGTGATTCCTTTGAGTAACATCAAATAATACAACTAATCCTATATAATAAAAGCCTTATATGCTAAGTGTCTGGTCATCCAGTCAACCATTCAACCAATCAAAGCATAATATGCTAATGATAGGCTAAGGCCACTCAACCACTCAGTATGATGTGCACTGACCACCAGGGGGCAGATGTTCCGACCGGTAGGTTAGCTTGCTGCTGGGGTCCGGCTGATTGGGACTGAGCGAGATGGGCTAGACACACCCTGGAGCCCTCCCGCGGTCCCTCCCCGGCCGGCCAACCTCCCATGTCCCTCCCTGGCCCCGATAGTACACTGGTGGGGTACCTTGGCTTGGCCTGCACCCTCTTGCAATCCGGGACCCCTCGGGGGATGTTGGAGAGTCCGTTTTGGCCTGACGGCAGAATGACTGGTTGCTATGGTGTGCATTGACCACCAGGGGGCAGATGCTCAATGCAGGAGCTGCCCCCTGGTGGTCAGTGCACTCCCACAGGGGGACCACCGCTCAGCCAAAAGCCAGGCTCACGGCTGATGAGCACCGAGGCGGTGGTGGGAGCCTCTCCCGCTTCTGTGCAGCGCTGAGGATTTCTGACTGCCCACGGGATCGGACCTAAGCTGGCAGTTGAACATCCCCTGAGGGCTCCCAGACTTCGAGAGGGCACAGGCTGGGCTGAGGGACTCCCCTGAGTGCACGAATTTCATGCACCAGGCCTCTAGTAGGGTAATAAAGCACAAAGACACAAAGAAACTTGTCCACATGGTGACAACATTTTAAGTTTTTAGTTTCTGGCTTATGGAGTGGTGGTGCTTACAGGCAGCAATTTCCCTGCTTCCTCATGAGGCTAACTCTAGGTCCTCACCTGAGTAAGAGTGATGAGAAACTGGTATTAAGAAATTATGAACAGCCCTGGCCCATGCAGCTCAGTTGTTTGAACATCATCCAGTGCACTAAATGGTCGCCAGTTTGATTGCCAGTTCAATTCCTGGTCAGGGAACATATATAGGTTGTGGTTCAATCTCCGATCAGGGTGCATATGGGAGGCAACAGATTGATATGTCTATCTCACATCACTGTTTTTTTCTCTCTCTCTCCCCTCTCCCTTCTTCTCTAAAATAAATTTAAAAAAGATTTTTTTAAAGAAATTATGGACAAATGGAAACAGAAATGACCCAAGGTTTTCAGATGGAGCTTTACAGAAGCTAATCAGTCTTGCCTCCGTGGGAAGGAGGCAATATCAAGAGCATCGCAATTCCTTCCCTTCATAAATAACACTATGATCGCCATGCGATATTTGGGACAATCATACTAGAACAATTTTTTGTTAAGTACTCAAAATTCAAACTTAGCTGGGCAGCCTATATTTTATCTGGCAACCCTAAAAGTTCACAACCACCACCTGGCATGCTTCGTTTCTATGGGACTCCAAGAACAGCTATCCATCTGCTCATGATAACCTATCAGACACCTAAGAGAGATTCAAATTTCTTCTCAGCTCCAAAGCCAAAGGAGGTTCATAAAATTCAATTTGGGGTCATTTCCAGACTCCGCTTGGGCTGTTTACTTCAGGGACACTGATTAAGTCATATATTACAAGGAAGCCTCCCCTTGCCTCTAATTTGAAACAGCTGAGCCAACTTCTCCTGCCAGCCAACCCTCCTGGTGGAAGCCTTGGGAGGGGACTGTGCTTGGGACGAGGAGGAGGGCAATTGGGGCACAGGCTTAGTATTAAGAGAGGACATGTCCTAATGCTCTTGTGGAAATACTCTTTAAGGAGCATCAGGTTACAAAGCCCCAGTGAGGTGGGGGGTGAGGAGGCATGGAGTGGAGAAGGGCACTGGAGAGATCGCTGCAACATTTGAGGATCAAAGAATCCAGCCTGTCAAGTGCTATGATATTTTTTTCAGTGAGGAAACAAGTTCACATTTTCCCCCTGAGGGCTTAGAGACAAAAGCCAAGGTTCAACTAACATTTTTTAAGACTTTTTTTAAAACCACAAACTATGTCTGTATATGCCTTGCTTCCACTTTAACTCCCCCCCCCCCCCACCTTGACAATTTGGGGTGGGGGCAGGAGAACAGTGTATTTTGAGGTTACACTGATAACGACCAGTTAGGAGGATTTGGCTATTTTGGAATGTACAAAAATGTTCAGGGCCCATAAATCTGGTGAATGTGTTCATTTACTTACAAAAGCTTATTATTTCTACAGTGAGGGAGGATGTTTTATCTAAACCTAAAAGGTGATGCAGGGCTGGCTATGGGCGTGCATGGAGCTCAGCCATGCTTCCTGTTTTATGTTTGCTTGTTTTTCTTCCCTGAAGCATATCTACCTGCACAGCACTGAAGAAGTATACGGGGTTGGAGGATGAGGAGAGAAGAGGAAGAGGATAGAAGATGATTGTGATAAGTGAGGTAGATGCATTTTCCATTCCTTTAGCAAATATTTCAAGTTCTGCTCTTTTGGAGAGAACCCAGCTTGTTTTTACTTTGTTTTCCAGTAAATAATGCTTCTATGAATTTGATTAAACTAGAGAACAGAAATGAAAGAGAAGTCAAGGTGAGCATGGTGTGGACTGAAATGTCCCAGTTCAGAGCACTTCCGCATTCATGTCTGTTGACCATAAGCACAACATTAGCTATGCCAGAGAAATAAACAGATGATAAAATCAAAACTCAGTCTTCGTATAGTTCCAAGGCATGCCCTGTATTTGCTTTAGCATGAGGTATACGATATCCGTTCTAGCCTGATAGAAGTTTGGAAACTCATAAAACAGGGGTTCTTTTACAAATTAGAAGAAGGATTTGAGAAAAGTAGAAGTTGCTTGTCAAAGATCGTAGGTGAGATTTGAGTCAGTCTGTGAATTCAGAGTGCACATCTGTGTATCATAGTACAAGGCCAATGTTTTCATTCTTTTAAATGTCAGAATAACCTTCTTCCCTGGCTTGGCCTTCAGCCTTTCCCATACCCATCAAGAAGATCCCAGTGGAATTCCCATCAGTTGGTGGCCAGGCAACATGTGATGATGTTCCTGTTGTGGTTGAGGCGATATTATGGAGAGGTCAGGAAGACATGTGGAAACTGTAGATGGAGAAGGTTGGACCACGGAGACACTAGACTCCTCTTCTAAGTGCTAATGGGAGTTCAAAGATGGACTCGGCACCAATCCACTCCCTACACTGTTAGGTCCTTTGTTATTTTTTTTCTTTAAATGGAGAGACAGCAGTACAGCTCACTCTCAGTGAAGGCCACAGACTTTACCTATACAGCTTGAGGAGTTTTTACAAATATATGTGCCCATATAGCCACTCCCAGATTAGGGATCTAGAGTTTCCAAAAGAAAACAGCCTTGACCACAACATTCCATGAGCAAGAGTTTCATACTTCCCCGTGCCAGAATAACCTTCTTTCCTGGCCTGGCACCAAGTCTTTCTCATGGATAAACAGACATATTAAATTAATTACAATTTTTAGAAATTACCTTAATGTTGTAACACAATGCTACACCAAACAACTGAAAGCTTTCATTTTCACCCTTGAGCCTAATCAAAACCATTCATGTGACAACATCTCAAGAATCAGCCCAACTTCTCTTAAGCCTAGAAAGCAGTAAAGGGTTTTCCATGTGAGGATGTAAGCATGAATTATGAGCTTGGAGAAATAAAGGTGGAATTTGCCAGGCTTTCCATCCTTCAGAAGGTATGCTAATGTCTCCCTTCATCTGTCCACCACTGCTTCTTATTTCTTTGGTAATCTTTAAATTTTTTATTCCAGACTTTTTGCCAACCTGACAAGAAAAGGTACCTAGGATCTGGATTACAAAATAAATATAGAGAGAAATGGCCCAGAAACGCTTCAAGCCCTGGACCACACATTTTATTGGCCAGCAGAGTTTATGAAATCTGCCAAGAACTTTCTGCCACAACCTTGGGCAGACTAGATGCACAGCCCCAGAGGCCCTGGCGGTTCTCCTGGACATCTCTTGAAACCTATGCCAATTCTGTGCAGACTGGAACAAAGGTTTCCTATGGCACACAAAATTCCTTCTTCTTTGGGAGTCTTCATTCTTAAGGCCTCCAACTTATTGATAATATCCTCTTACATTATCAAGGGTAATCTGGTTTACTTAAAATCTAGTGATTGTAAATGTTAATTATATCTTTAAAATACCTTCACAACAACATTTAGATCTGTGTTTGACCAAATGACTTGCCACCATAGCCATGAGAAGTTGACACATAAAATTAACTATCACAGCATCTAATTGTTTAAACACTGCTCTAGGGACTGTGGGTGATGCTCATGAAAAACAAGACACAAGACTGATAAGAAGTAAGCCTTCCTCAAGAAGCTTATAACCTAAAAAAGTAAAAAACTACGAATGCCTTTCTTTCGCTTTCTAGAAATGTGATCAAACAGATCATCTGAAAAGCCTTTCTGATGAAATAATAAGCATGATTATTTAAACAACGATTTCCTGAACTAAATGAAAGTAACAAATCTGCAGAGGCCAAAAAATGCACTGAAAGCAGGAACTCTGGAAGGCTATCCATCAAACTCTAGTGACTTTGAGCTTTTATTATGATAACAGCTCAGGATGTGAGATAGGAGAGGAATCCAGTACCCAATCAACCTAAGGAATCAAATAGGAGAACTTCACATAAAGCTGGTCTCCTAATGAGCCATATATCTGAGTTGAATAGATTAAAAATAAGCTCACACTGCTCAGAGAGATGAAAAAAAAAAAAAGGAAACTTGGCACTGGGTAGAATCAGTCTTCATATAAGTTTTATGACCTAAATTCATACTATCTCTGTAGGCTAAAAACCTCAAGTGGAGAATTTAATTAAAAGTAGTTGCAAGTTGTAATCCCCACCTAGGCAACTGACCAAAAAAAAAAAAAAAAAAAAAGCAAGAACAAATCTTTTCTGGAGTTGTCAACTGTAACTCAAGTTTCAAATAATTCCGACAGATAAAATACTGAGAACATGAACTCACAGTCACAAATCACAAAACATATAAACAAGCAAAGCACCAAGTATGACAGTCAGTAAAATAAGACCTACAAAGACGGCAGGTACTGAAATGATCAGATATAGAATAAAAAATAGGTTTAATATGTTTAAAGAAATAATAGAAACACCTGAAAATATAAGCAAAGAATATGGAATGATAAAAATTGAATTTCTGGAAGTTAAAAATTCAGTGAATATGTTCAATAACAGATTAAACAAATAAAATAGAATTTGTAAACTGAAATAGGTATTTGAAGAAATTACCCAGAAGTTAGTCCAAGGACACAAAAAGATAAGAATTATTACAAAGTAGTTAAAAAACATGGATAAGTTGAGAAAGTCTACCATAACTCTAAAAGGAGTTTTAATTATTTCCAAAATTACTGAAAAATATCAAATCTGATACTCAGGAAAGCCATTGAATCACAATTAAGATAAATAACTAGAAGACATATCTAGACACATCAGAATAAAACTGAGGAACAGCAAAGACATAAAGGAAGTTGTAAAAACATCTGGAAAAAAAAGAGAACAAATATTTTTTTAAAAGCATGTAGTGCTCAACAATAAAATAAAATGCAAAAGACAGTGGAGTGATATACCCAATGTGGAGGAGAAAAATTAAGCAATCTAAAATTTTTATACCCAGAAAAACTATCAAGAATAAGTATGAAATAAAGACACTTTCAGACAAACAAAAATGAATAATGTAATACCAAAAATGCTCATCCAAGGAAAAACCTAAAGGATATAAATTCATGAACTTATAGTCCCAAAATAAGGCAAGTCATAAGGAAAAGAAAATAACAGAAGAAACAGGTCAGATAGAAGGTAAAAATAAGGTGATGGAAGTAAATGTAAATATGTTGGTAATCAAATTAACATAAGAAACAAATATGCTGTTATAGAGATTTATAAGGACACAGAAAAGTTTAAAGCAAATGGATATAAAAACATCTATCAAGACAAAGTTGGTATGTCTGTTTTACTATCACATCAAATTGATTTTTAAGGAAAAAAAAAACACAAGAAGAATTTCTAATGGTAAATAGGGTCATATCAAACTGATAAAAGGTTTAATACATTAAAAATATACCAATTCTAAAATGATATGCATTTGATGTATAAAATAAAAGTTCAGAAAACAAATGCAGAAAAGTATAGTGTAAGCTTTTAAGTGACAAGTATTATGAAAGAAGAATGAGCAAATACTGTGTTAATTCAGAGGAGAAAGGGGATAATAGTTATTAAGGTTTTGGAATGTGTGGTAGAACCAGATTATAGAGGGTGCTGAAAGTGAGAGAAACCTGGACTCAGCAGGACAGGATATTGCTCACTGCCTATATTCTTAAGTAGGAAAGTGACACAATGGAAGTGGTTTCTTAGGAAGAAAAATAATCTGGCTATTGTGTGCAAAATGAACCGAATGAGAGATGTCAACATCAGGGTGCAAGAAAAGATGAGGCAACACCAGGGTCACAATCTTGGATCCGGAAGACAGAGAACATAGGAAGGAGGGGTAAATCCAAAAGACATTTTCATAGACAAAATCAACAGGAAATGCTGGTCCTGTGCCATTTGGTGGGCTGTCTTCGTAAGTAACTGTAGGAAATACACTCCCCAAAGATACCCATGTGAAAAGAAACCTGGAAGCTAGTGGATTCCTGAAGAACGCATCTCTATTAGCCTCAGAAAGTTAGGCCAATGGCCCCAGTTTTAGTGTGCATGGGTCACTTTCTACCTGGGCCCTGTGTAGATGATTTTAAAACGTTGATTGCATGAAGCACTGTGGGAAGACCCTTCTAAGTTTATTCTCCTTTAATCATGATGCAGGCAGGGCACCGTCAAGTTAGATCCAGAATCAAAGATTGTTTATAGAGACAGATGTCTGGATGTACCACCTTGAAATTTTTTTCCAGGCTGAAACTATTACAACTGTGGTATAAGGAACAGGACATTGGCCTTGGTATCTCATCATGAACTTACGGAATAGCATCGGTTCACAGCAGTTTCTGATGAGACTGTGTCTTGCCCACAGGTGCTCCCCTGGTTCACCTCTAAGCCCAGGTAGTGTGGCTGCTGATTCAGGCCTGCATCTTTATTTGATTTCTTTATTTTTACAAAATATTGTTAAACCTAATCTCAGAACAAGGCCCATAGATCTATAGTCAACTGGAAACAGAGACTCACTGCAATTGAGATAGAGAATAGAGAAGGAAATGCAAGTGCACTGTGAGTTCATATTTAGCAACCATTCAGCTGCAATGAACAAAGAGGACATCTACCATATTTTCAAGCAATACGTTGAGGTATTTAAAAATCTACTCATGGATCAAGCAAAGGCAGCTGAGAACTGGTGACTTGGCCCACAACTTTTCTATCACCCAATAGGTGGATTTTGCTGAACTATGTTTTTTTACAAGATGCCATCAGCCTCTATTGAGGATCTTTATTTTAAAAATTGTCATGAGATTCATTGTTGTTGTTTTTCTGAAAGTTGTAAGGAGGTTAAGTATACAATCATGCAGTGGCCTCTTTAGAAAAATCCTCGAAGAAATTCCCATGTCATCTTATTGTCAAAAATAGTTGCACCTCTGAAGTTGGTATTTACTTTCTGAACACCAAATTGTATAATTGACCAACTTCATTTACCTTTCACATTATAGCCAAGCATGTGGCCCACCTGGGGGGAATGAGTACATCAGAGTACACATTTTAGTCCCAATCCTGGCCTCTTTCTTATGTACCTCCCCTGTTCTCTTTCTTCTTTTACTAGATACTTATGTAATCTTATTCTATATTATGTGTCCTTGGAATTTTCTTTGTGGAACAAGTTCAATATAAATAAGTAAATGAACAAAAAAAAAAAGTTTGAGATATGTTAGAATTTCTCCCCACCCCCTGCCATGGGTTCAGGACAATCCACCCTCTGTGAGATTTTGCCTAAAAGTCACACCCTTGCTTAGTTGTTTTCCTTTCCCTGTTTTGCTGCTCCCACTCAGGAGCACTTTCTTCACAAATCACTGGCAGATGACTCTTTTCCTCAGGATGGGCCCCTTCATGGAATCTCCCTCACCCTCTACCTTCAAACAATCACTGATTCTGCCTCCTACATGTCTTTGGAACCTGTCCATTGTCCCCATCCTAGGCCAGATCGGCCATCTCATTTTCACTGGACAACTTACAACAGCCTCCTGGATTCCAAACGTATTCTATTTGAATCCTTTCTCCACATGGTAGCCAAGAGACATCTTGCCCAAAGAAAAATCAGATTGTGTCATTTATCTGCTTAGAATTCTTCAAGGATGTCCCACTGTCCTTCAGACAAAGTCTAAATGTTTAACTGTGCTTACCAGACGCTTCCATAGCAGAACCCACCTTCCATCCAGCCTCCTTCCTTCCTCCCTTTCCCCACCTGACCCTCCTCTTGCCAGCTTCAACCTTGGGCAAGGACTGTTCACTCCTTCCAAACACTCTTCCTCTCCTCTCTACCCAACACTCCTCTCAGCATTTGTTTGGTGAAGCCATTCATTTCCATGCATTGAGATTGGCTCTGAGGAGGGCATTAGTCAACTAGCCACTCCGACGCTTCAAGCACAAAGGTCCTTTTCCCTGCAACACCCTCTCAGTCCACTCACCCTCAGGTGGTGACTCGATGGACTGCTCTGAGTTGCCACAGCACCTGTAACAAACATCATGTCCCATGTTAATGACCTACCTAATGTGTGCCTCTAAGTTTTCTCTGAGCTGCACGTCCCCAGAGAGCAGGTCTGGGTCTGTCTTGTTTTCTGTAGTATCTCCGGGGTCATAGCACAATAGCTAGCTTTAGTAGTTGCTCAATAAATAGTTGTTAAATGAATTAATGTCTCCCATTTTTGCAATACAAAGGTGATGGCTCATGTGGTCAGTCCCTTTTGCTCCATCTGCATTTGCCCTACACTCGGGTCGGGAGCAGCAACAGAGCAGCCTCACCTGGGCCCCCTTCTTAACCACAGGTGCAGACAGTTGGGTTCAGAAATAACCAAATGATATTTTTGGCTTATTGGCCAGAAGAGATTTTTCACCCACCAATTTTCATAATCCTGTTTGTTTGAGATGAAATTTGATCCAGATGTTTCAGACTCATTTACATTAAGCTCATCACCACGTGACACTCTTAACAGCTTTTGACGGCCGTGAGGTCCTTTTTCACAAACCAGCCAGTCGCCCTGTGCCAGCTCTAACTGAGTCCAGGACTCGAGTTCTTTGCGCTCGGGTCCAAACTTAGCAAGGACTGGGGAGTGTAAAGTTTGGCAACTGTCTGCTCTCCCCTCCCTGCTGAGGCCTGGGTGGGATTTTATAGACTTTGAAATGTAGATTTCCTAATGATTCACACGAATGTCAGTGTGATGGTTTAATCCACCAAAGGACAGGGGAGCGAGACTCCTTCTTGTCTTTGTGATTTCTTCTATTCTAAAAAGCAGTGGAGAGAGGGGAGAGAGCAAGGGAGGAGTTTTAGAAAAGTAGACAATGAAACACACACTTGTGCACACACAAGTACACACACATATCCAAAATTCTTAGCAAACTAACAGTTCACTAACCCTGCCAGGGACTTGAAACGTGCTAGTCCCTTAGCAGGCGAAGAGCCACGGCCTCCCTCCCCTCTCCCGGCTCCCTGTGCTTTTCTCTATCCACCCCTTGCTCCCTGACAGAAGGGTAGCCTCATTCCATTGAGTTACCTCAGCACTGGAAAACGAACTCAAAGTGATCTGGATGGATATGTTATGGCTCAGACAATGTGTGGATGAGGGTGGTTTTCTGAAATAACTGGGGAATGTGACCTCAGCACAGTGACCTGCTCCCTCCTCTGCTACGGAGCACTGGACTCCCACTTTGCTGTAAACATGTTGTAATTTATCTGCTTAAAAGGCTGTCCCCACCAATAGACTGGTGAAATCCAAGGACAGGAGTTTTATCTCATTTATTGCTGAGCACACAGGAATAAATGAGATAAAAGTGTGTGTTTAATTGTCCTCTGTTCACACTGCCACTGATCAGCTGGCTCACCTGGCACAGTGAGAGTCAGCACCTAGACCCACAGCACATAGAAGTTGCTCATGAAATGTCTGATGAATGAAGGAATGAATGAATGAATGAACATGTATCTCTACACTAACCAGAGCTTCCAGATTACTGTGCTACCACACACACACACACGCACACACACATACACACAGTTTGAGAAAGAGAGGTGGGGAGAGGGAATACAAAAAAGAAAGGAAAAATCTTCCATTTCTTGAAAATCCTGTGAGGGGAACTAGAGAATTTTAAATAACACAAGCAAGCAGCAGCAGCAAACATAGATTTGAACATACCTACACACTGCTCTTTCATGTAACTTTCTGTTTCTATCCTTTTCTAGGCTTTTTAGGGAGGCAACTCCCTGAAAATGGACACTTCTCCGACTTCTGATGAGGCCACAGTTACAGCCTTTGGACCACAGGAAAAATCCATGCCTTCCACAACCTTGACAAGCGCCCCACAAATCCTTCCGAGAGCCAGGACAGCTATGCCCTTGCTTACACCCAAAAGTAATGACACCTGTTTATAAAGGGGGACAGAGAGCAGAATGTGTTAAACGGTGCTTTTCCATGTGCAACTGCGTTTCCTAAGTCAGCCTGCAAGCCACATGCTTGCTGGACCACAGCAGCCTCTGCCGCAGAAGTGGCCAGCCTGTCCGAAGCAAAGGCAAGGATGACGTCAGCCCCAGTGGTTAAGGACTGAAGGGATTATGAGATTTGAAGCAGGATTTGGAAAAATCTCTGGTGCTGCAAATACTGGGGGCCGCTGGCTGCCTCTTCACCTGGGCAGAAACACCCCGCTCTGGCCCCGCCAGCTCCCGAGGCTGGGATACAATAACCGCCCTCTTGGCGAGCACTGTGACAGGTTATTTTTTGTCATGTTTTCCACTCCGAGTTTCAAGGGCTTTTTCTGTGGATCTTAATTTCTCCCCCACTTTTCTTTAACTCTTTCTGACAAGGTTTCAGATTCTGAGCCATCTTAAGTGTGGAAGGATATTAAGTGCACGGTGCATTTGGCAACAGAGGCGATGCAATGGAGAAGCAATTAAGGAGGAGTGGGGTTGGGGGGTGTGGAGAGGCACAGTCATGAGGGATCGCTTCCCTGCCATAAAGGCTGCACAGCTGTCTTGGCTTACTCGTGCGAGACTGCAGACTAAGACGGCTAATATTGACAGTGTTGCATCAAGATGGAAAATATTTATGGAGGATCCACTATGTGTGAAGCATTCTCCTTCCTACATGTTGTGTAGAACTGTAACAACCAGTAGAGCTTTCTTGTCACGGGGGTATTTTCAGTCCAGTAAAATCTATGCCACAACACATGGTTTTGTGCTGTGTCAAACAAATCACCTTCCTCAGCATGTCCTTCTCTGTTTGGTTCTGGGACACATCTGGCCACGTGAGAAGCTTGTGGACGTGAAGGTACCTCCCTGTCTTTGCTCAGAAGGTTGATGCAGGGTGCCCGGCACTGCGGCACTGTTCACACTGCCACGGGCTCACCTGGCACAGTGAGGGGCAGCCTAGAGCCACGGCTCCTCTAGCTCCTTTTTCAGCTTCTCCAGTCGTGGGCCACGTGCCAGTGTGTTCCTCACGGCCAAGGGCACCAGCTTCTTCTGCAGTGCAACCCAGTACCCTGGCTGGAGTTGTTGAGGGACAAAGGCAGGTTCCAGTCTGCCTTGTGGGTTCCAGTTGTCCAGGTGGGTGCCAGTTCACCCATACTCTTGTTCATGTTCGCCTTTTCTCCCCAGCGACAGCCCCTGCTGGCCCATAGCAGCTTCAGGGTCCATAGGAGATACAGAGACAGGAGCCCAGCATGGAGTCCTCCTGTAGCTCCCGCAGTCGCCCATGGTCTCATCCCTTCGCTAATTGCCTCCTTCCCCGTCACTCCCAGTGCTCCTCTGAGCCAAGCCTGACTGATGGGGAGCACACACACACAAAGGACACTTCATCTGTATGACACGACTACTTGGGGCTTCTATACGTTTATTCCAAAGATGCTGACTGACTCAGCCACGTGGCACTTGGAAAGCCACTTCATCCCCCTGACCTCGTCTGTGAGAGGAGGGTTTGAGATAGATCAGCATTTTTCATCTTTGTGTGATCGTTAGAATCACCAAGGTTCTCATGAGTGCAGCACCCAGTATCACAGTTCAGACCCACTGAACCAGAATCTTCAGGGGAGTGATCAGCAAATCTTTATTTTTACCAGTACCCCAGCTAAGTCTTGCCATCAGGGAGAGTCGGGGCAAGGCTGGCAGGTATGGTGCCCGAGGAGGTAAGTGGAAGCTGGAATTTAACACATGCTTTACTCACTGAGCCTGGGTGAATGCCCAAAGAAGACATTTTTTCCCCCTAATTTGCCCAAAGGCAGCCACCTTGAACAAGGTCAGAGTTCCACATGATGTGCAAAGTCTAATTGTGGATCTTAGGGTGCCTCTCCTGGAAGGATTTGGTGCCTCTCCTTCCCCACGGACAACATATCCTTTCTATTGTGGACAGGTAGTGCTCCTTCAGGATAACTGGGGGGTCCCATGGGCCCTTCGAGGATGTCAGAACGCCTCAGGTTTACTGTTATAGAAAAAATAGAGCCATTCCAAAGGAGGTCGGTGCACTGGCTACTCTCCATTGCTCCCCCCACCCCCACCCTCAAATTGTTATCACCTTTTTCTGACATGCTTTTGGGTCCCGGATACTGCCCCTGCATATTGCATCTCCCAACCCCCTTTCCCTCTTGTTTCTGGAGGAGTTTGGCCACTTGCAGGAGATAGGTGGATGGAAGTAAATGGAAGTCTGAGTATCTCCACCTTCTCCCTACACCCTTCCTGTAGTAAGTTGAATAGTGCCTTCCTACCCCAAATTTATATCCATCTGGAGCCTCAGGATGTGACCTTATTTGGAAATAGGGTTTTTCCAGATGTACTTGTTAAGATGGGGTCCTTCTAGACTAGGGTGGGCCCTAAATCCAATGACTAGTAAGTATCCTTAGAGGAGAGGAGAGGATACACACAGACACGAAGAGAAAGGCAATGTGAAGACAGATAGAGATGGGAGTGATGCAACACAAACCAAGGTTGCTGGGAGCCACCAGGAGCTGAGAAGAGGAAAGAGGATTTTCCCAAGGCCTTCAGAGAAACTGCAACCCGGGCGACACCCTGATTTCAGACTTCTGGTCTCCAGAACTGTAGAACTAATCCTGTTGCTTTAACCCACAAAGTTTGTGGTAATTTGTTACAGTAGCTGCAGAAAACAAATATGCCATGTTTTCTATCTTTTTTTTTTTTAACTCTAAAATCTCCCTTTCTGTCTTAACTCCCCCCCTGCTCCTGCCAATTACAGTTTTTATTGGTAGCCCTCTTCCCATAGTGTCTTGGTCTGGCATCTTTTTCCTAAAAGCAAACACTGAGAAAAGCACTTGGTTGAATGTGATTTATTGGGAAGGTGATGCCAGGGGCACAAGGAGGGAAAAGGAGGAATGAGAGAAGGAAGAAACCCAAGAGAGGGGAGATTAATGAGCAGTGGCCATGTGGGCGTAAGAGGCTCAATCCTACTGGACTCTCTGAGAAACAATGTAGAATTCACTTCAGAATCTTCCAGCCAAGAGATGGGGAAGTTGGGGTGCTTAACCACTGACTACCATCCCTGGTGCATTGAGAGTTGCCCCTCGGGTGTTCCATCTCAACATTTTAGCTTTATCTGATGCCATGGAGCTGGGGAAGGGAAAGGCCCTCTGCAGGGAAACAGGGACTCATGGCTCTTGGGTGGGAAGCTGCCAGCATGAAAGACACTGTTGACCTCCCACAAGTCAACTCAGATGGGAGCTGAGCAGACTCAGGGCAAAGCAACAACAGTTTCTACAGCACAGGACTCCAGCTCCCACCGAGTTTCCTTCATGCAAACCTCTGGAGGCCACGATGCTAATGGGCGTCCCCTGGTTGCTAGTGCCTGGTTGCTCAGCTCTCCCTGCTGGTTGACTTTATCCTGCCCACACCTCTGTGTAGTACCTCTTCATGAAATCGTCTTCAAAATCCCAACTGCTTCCGTTTCCTGCCAGAACTCTGACTGACAGAGTGGGGCAGAGCCAGGGGTCTCTCAGAAGGCCTTTGGGTCCCCATACAGAAACCCACAGGCTCCCTTAATGCGATCAAGCCCATCTGTCACCGTTGGCCATGGGGATACTTATTCAGGCACAACAGGACCTCAATGCCTGTTGGCTAGAATTAGCTTTGTCTTGAGGATCACTTGCTAAAACCTCGCTGTTGCCCGGTGTTGGTGATGTTGATCATGGGGGATGGGGTGTTGTCTACCTTAGAGAATTCTGATTTCAAGGAGAACTCAGGACTCTTTTTATACCTATGTTAGGCTTAAATTTGAGTTAAAATTTCATCAAAATAATACAAAACACATGGTAACAAATAAAATAGTACAGAAGAATTTACCTACTTTCACACTGTAGATTCAATTTATTTTAACTTCTGTTTTTAATTCTTTTGGTGGTAACCTCCATAATTCCAGATACGTATGCTTATATACCCTTTCTTAGTTTATAAATTTTAAACAATATCTATTAACCCTCCAATATAAAAGATGAAAATGATCTCATACCTTCCCTTCCCTCTTCCTCCTTCCAATATTTAATACTTATACTTTTATACTTTTATTTGTTACCTTTGCACTTTAAACTTTATACAAAGTATGACATCCCTATTTTCTTATTTCAGCAACTTCCTTTTGTCTTAAATGTTTATTATGAAATATAAAAGTATAGAGAATAATACCTATATTACTTCTTAAATATCTTTTGTATATACATTTGTATGTATCCATAAATAATATATAGCATCCCCTTCTGTTTTAAAAACATATATAAATGGTATATTACTCTGAAATTTTACTTTAAAATTTGCTTTTCTTAATTCAACCTGATGCTTTCAAAATATATCCAAATTGATACATGTAAGTTGTAGTCCTCTCATATATTCCTACTATGAATGTAAGCACAGAGTATTTATTTAGCACAGAGCCTTGTTGGTGAAAAATAATCATAGTAATAGTAATAACAATACTGAGTGCCTACTATGTGCCAGGATTGTTCTAAGTACTTTAAAAAAAATTTCCATTGATGAGAGGGAGACAGAAAGAAACATTGATGCATGCCTTCTGCATGCCTCCTACTGGGGCTGGAGCTCGCACACTGGGCAGGTACCCTGACCAGGCGGGAATCAAACCAGCAACCTTTCAGTGCAACAAGGACACCCAACCAACTGAGCCACACTGGCCAGGGTTGTTCTAAGTACTTTGCATGGCTTACCTAATGTGATCCTATCACAATCCTCATTTACCTGTGAGAAAACTGAGGCCCAGAAAGGAAGTCACATGCCTAAAATCTCATCAGCTAATAAATGACCATCTAGCTCCAAAATCCTTTCTCTTATGGACTACGTAGTACCGCTTCTCAGATCAATCCCTTTGAATTATTCCAAACAATGCTGCAGTGAGCCTCTACTTACGCATCAGAGATTCTCTAGGATGATTATTGGGAAGTAGGGTGGGGGCATCTTAAATTTGCCTAGATATATTGCCAAATTGTTCTCCAAAAATTTCTTCCAAGTCACACTCCTCCGAGTTTCCATTCACTTCTAACAGTTACTTGATTTCCTTCTCTATAAAAACGAGACAATTATTCCATTCTGCCTTCCTGCTTTCCTTTCTCTTACATTCTACTTTCTGATGGTTATGTTTTACCTTTCACATGGTTAAAGTTGTTGACTTTTATATTCTGCATAACCTCAATTAACTTTTCTCTGCTTTGTACATAGGGTGACTCTGAAAGTTAGACACCAGTGAAAGGTATCTACACATTTATAACCATTTTTTTAAAATATATTTTATTGATTTTTTACAGAGAGGAAGGGAGAGGGATAGAGAATTAGAAACATCGATGACAGAGAAACATTGGTCAGCTGCCTCCTGCACACCTCCCACTGGGGATGTTCCCGCAACCAAGGTACATGCCCTTGACTGGAATCAAACTCAGGACCCTTCAGACCACAGGCCGATGCTCTATCCACTGAGCCAAACCAGTCAGGGCAAACCATTTAAATATTGTTCGATACCTGGGCAAGCTGTGTGCTGGAATTACATTCCCTTCTCTGCTGCTCCTGTCACCAACCCAAGACCATATCAAGTACAATGTTCATAGCATCAAGGACTAATGGCTCTCTTTTCATACATTTACCATTTGCTTTGAATTATGTCAAGTTGACTGAGGTACTTGTATAGCTTTCTCTATCTCTTGGAATTTCTTACTGTCTTTTTTTTTAAGTTCACCATTTCCCATTATCATATTCTCAAAAATTTCCCAAACTCTCTATCATACCATATTTTCTGAGTGAACTGGATTTTTCCTCAAAAACAAAAACAAAAACAAAAACAAACCCCCCCCTCCATTTTAAAGTCATCTCTCCTCCTGCACCAATGCGGACTTGCCCCCAAGCCTACTATACTACTGCTATCATCCTGGGACCTCCTGTCTGTCCCTGTCATCTGGGTCACACTTGTTAGCTTATGGACTGCATATCTTCTTCCTTCTTAGTTTACGCCCTTATTTTGTTGGAGTACATCCTTAAGTAACTCCCCACAGAAAAGGGCATGGAAGAGAAGCTTGCTAAGTCCTCACCGGTCTGAAATGTTCTTACCCTCACACTTAATATTATGGCTGGATATAAATTTCTAAATGATGGTTACACTGTGGGAGCCCTCCATGTCTAAATGAGAAGAATAGTGTGTATATGGGAGGTCTTAGCTTTTCCTGACTGGCTGGGTCCTATTTTTTTGGAGCAGAGTTGGCAGATTTTTTGTGCTGAGAGTCAGCTGCCTGTGCTTCACACACTAAGGGGGTGGGGTTATCCCACTATGCCAACAGGGACAGTCGTCTAGTTTCACTCCCAGTTATCACCTTGACCCTTGGCCATACCTGCTGATGCTGAGCAGAGCCTCTCAGTGATTTTGTCAGGTAGACTGGATCCAATCACGTTTGTAGCCCTCCAGGGAGAATATGTGAGCTTTCAGCTTTCTCCACCTGTTTCACTCAGTAGCCTTCTCCCATGCACTCTCCATCTTAACGAAATCTGTTGACTTTTTTTTAATCACTTACGTATTTCCTGCTTTCTCCCTGTTGTCGTTTTATACTTTTGTTTCCCCATTTATTAGCTGTGTGACCTGCAAAAGTTATTTAACCTTCTTTACCTCAGCTTTCTCATATATAAAATGCAAAAGAATGCAAATGGATTTTGTTTTGAGGATTAAAAGAGTTAATACTTGTAAGTCACTAGAATAGCACTCAGCGCGTGCTTAGCTCTACAGTTCACATCAGTTGTTGTTACTATCATCATCATGATTATTTGGTGGGGTCTTGAGAGGGGTGGGAGGCAGGATCCCAGGATACCTCTAAGCTGAAGTATTTAGCCTGTTTCCTATGGGCTCTGGTCTCAAAGAGAGAAAACCCATGGAGCAAGATCACCTGAGGTCGGTAGGTATGGAAGACTCATCTTTAGCGTGGGGTCCCCTGGAGCAGTTCTTCAACTTTAATGTGCAGCATAAATTACCTGGGAACCTTACTCAAGTTCAGATACTCATTTATGTCAAAAGTGAGCTTTTTATTCTGCATTTTTAGCAAGCCCCAGGAGAAGCTGATTCTGTTGGCCCTGTGTAGGATTTGGTGTGTGCACTAGATGTCAATGTGAGATATATTTTAACTGTAGGTCACAGTTAATAATGTTTGGAAATCACTGCCTAGAAAAATATCTTTCAGCCTTAGTCTCAGCTGTCTCCACAAGACACTCTCCCCCAGCAGTGCCAACCTCGGAGGTCAGGGTTTGATTTTATCCAGGAAGCAGAAGATCTCCAACGATTCCTAATCACTCTGCAATAAAAGCTGGGCTCGAATCCTAAGTCCTGCCATTTGAGGCCCCCTTCCCCCCACAGCCTCTGGGATGTTGCCTGGCATTTTCTACATCTCACTGCTGGGTTTCCCAGCAATGTGGGGCTTCTGGCGTGGTGCCACTTTTGGACCACCAGAGACCTGACATCCCCATCCCTTCCCTGGGATATCTGGTTTCATTTTTTAGCTACTGGTGTAGGGTTACTCTTCCTTGGAAGACAGGGACAGCTGGGAATGTGGATCTCATCCTGCCTGGGTTTTCCCCTGACAAGTGGTGGCAGTGGCAGGATATGAGGTGCTTGAAGACCACTCATGACGCTATGATCACAGAGAGCAGAGTCGGTAACGGAAAGAACAGGTGCGGTGGACCGGATTTCACTTCATGGGCAAGTGGGAACAGCCAGCAAGGCAAGCCTGGGAATCCGGACTATCACTGAGTTTTAGAAAATCAACTGGGGGAGAGGTGACTAGGTGGAGCCCAGAGATTTTCAGGGCAGTGAAACTCTTCTGTAGGATACCATAATGGTGAATAAATGTCCGTCTACATTTGTCAAAACCCATAGAATGCCAACACAAGAATGAACCCTAAGGTAAACTTTGAACTTTAAAGTTACTTAGTAATCATGTATCACACAGGCTTGTCCATTGTAATAAATATACCACACTAATACAAGATGCTAATAACAGGAGAAATTAGGGAGAAACTGAGGGTAAGTACATGAGAATTCTCTGTGCTTACCCTCTCTATTTTTCTGTAAACCTAAAACTTCTCTAAATAAGAAGGTATCATTAAAAAAAAAATAGCATAGCCAATCTCACTGAGCTACTGCAGTGAGATTTTTAAAGGGTGGAAAAAACATTAGATGTTTTGGGTAAAACATCTGAAAGCACTAACTAAATGTCCATCACACACAAAAGAAATATCCATTGCCCGTGTCCTGCATGAATACATTCTCCCCTTCTCCACTCCTCTCCCCAGAGGTGCCTGAGCTATTGGAGTGGCTGGTATCCTTGCAGACCTTTTCCTATGAATTTATATATGTAAGAGAGATATTACTTTTGAAATTATAGTGCACTTTTTTTCCCAATAGGCTGCTTTCTCTTCCTGCTCCCCATCTGCCATGAAGGCCAAGCCACAAGACTTGTTGCACTGGGAATCAGAAGGGAAAAGACACAGAAGGAAGAGGAAGTGGAACCTACTACACTTGCTCACCCGGAAGCGTAGTCAAAGATCAAAGAACGTGGCCTGGCCAGTGGTTGAGCATTGACCTATGATCCAGGAGGTCACAGTTTGATTCCTGGTCAGAGCACATGCCCAGGTTTCGGGCTCGATCCCCAATGTGGGGCATGCAGGAGGCAGGAGGCAGCCGATCAATGACTCATCATTGATGTTTCTATCTCTCTCCCTTCCTCTTTGAAATCAATGAAAATATATATTATTTTAAAAAAGATAAGAGAAGGTGAGAAGTTGAGTCAGGAGGGTCCTCATTTTTCTCCCATCTGTGAGGTGTACCTTCGGATAGGTGGGGTGTAAAAGACATTCAGGTAGGTATAAGGAAACCCCAGACCAATGGGGCGATGGTGCTCACCCAGCACCCCCTACACAGACTGTAATTCCAGCCTTTAGAAGAAGCCCCTCATTTTGCTTAGAGCCACTTCCATATGCACGCGATCAGCATTTTTCTGGGGCGGAAACCTAGATGTCTACTCACTGAAGGGAATAGCATGGACATGGTTCTTATTATAAAATGTAAAATGTGCACATGGAAATAATCATTTAAATGAAAAGGTATAAAATAAAATATAAAAATCTCACTCCATGATTCCCAGTCCAGACCCACTCTTTACAGGTAACTGGTTTTCGTCTGCTTGTTTATAGGTTTTGTTTTCTGGTAGTCACGTAATTCAAATAACATGTTTATACTGTTTCCTGATTTATCCGCTCCAAGAACAGCCTACTGAATACTGCTTTGAACAGTAATAAATTTGACTCACTTATATTAAACTTTCTTCCAAATTTTAACATATTTTTATTTTAAGTTCTATTAGCTACGTTTGTAACTTTAAAAATATAGTTCTTTTGATGCAGTAACATTAAACAATATTTCTCCCTCTGAGGAATATAAGGAAATAAGTGCTCTTATCCTTTCTCTCTATCTCTTTTTCCCTAACTTCCTTTTTTTTCATTGCTCACCAGAAGATAAGTTTATTGATTTTTAGAGAGAGAGAAAAAGGAAGAGAGAGAGAGAAAGAGAGAGAGAGAGACATCAATAGGTTGCCTCCCCTACATGCCGGGACCAGGGATCAAACCCACAATTTTTTTGATATACGGGAGAACACTCCAACCACTGAGTGACCCAGCCAGGGCTCCCATAACTTTCTTTTATATTATTATTTTTATGTGACCAAGGTTAATAACGTTTACATTATTGTTAATAATGTTTACATTATTTGAATTACGTGACTACCAGAAAACAATTATAATTGTTTTACATGTTTATCTATAGAATAATTTTTTTAAATCAAAAGAGAATTATCCTGGCCAGTTTTGCTCCATGATTAGAGCACCGGCCCATGGTCATGTACCTCAGTTGCAGGCTTGATCCCTGGCCCCGCTCAGGGCATGTGCAGGAGGCAACCAATTGATGTGTCTCTCTCTGTCCCTCCCCAACCCTTCCACTCTCTGTGAAAATCAATGGAAAAATATATCCTTGGGTGAGGATTAACAAAAAGAGAGAGAGAATTATAATTGTGTAAATATTATTCATTTCTGATTGGGATAATATCGTATAGCAGAAACAATATATCATAGAGGTAAAGCGTGCGGCTTAAAATAGCTTTGTCACTTAAGAGCTGTGTGACTTGGTATAGTTATTTAACTTCTCTAGGCCTCAACTTTCATCTGAAAAAAATAGGGTTAATAATACCCACCACAGGGTTGTTTGAAGATTGAATGAAAGTATCTATTTAAAGCACTTAGCACAGTGCCTGTCACATAGTAAGAATTTTAATAAAAATTAATTATTGTTATTATTTAGGTAGTGTAATGGATGCATTAGGGATATGTTGCAATTCTTATGTTATTAAACCTGTGTTGTGCTAAGGAGAATATTGCTAATACCAAAGCTAAATGGATTCTCTCTCTTGACAATCCATCAGTTCAAAATCATGCCACAGTTTAATTTGCTTTATTTTGGAGCATGCCTTTTAATATTTCCTGACATGTTTAATTGCCTTCCTATTTCTTTGTTGAGTGAAGAAACTTATAATACACTATACCAGTGGTCAGCAAACTCATTAATCAACAGAGCCAAATATCAACAGTACAGCGATTGAAATTTATTTTGAGAGCCAAATTTTTTAAACTTAAACTATATAGGTAGGTACATTGTTATCAACTTAATTAGGGTACTCCTAAGCTGGCTTTTGCTAAAAACGTCCTCAATCTGATTGAGGTACGTTCGCTGAGGTCGACCCTATCCAACTCTCCCATCCACACTCATCTTGTATACTTGTTTCGTCTATCTCCTTTCCTTCATCCTCTCTATATGTCCACCCCCCCACTTCTTCTAACGCCACTTCTTCAAAATAGACTCGCCCAGACCAAAAACCGACTTCTGCGCATGGGCCTCGAAGTTTCAATCGCACTGTATGTGCGCGCCTGCACGTGGTATTTTGTGGAAGAGCCACAGTCAAGGGGCCAAAGAGCCGCATGTGGCTCATGAGCCACGGTTTGCCGAACACTGCACTTTACCATATTGTGTGTTGAATGGTAACTTTTGAGAAAAAAAGAGATTGTGCAACCCCTGACAAATGGAGAGAGAGAACCCCTGGTTTCCAACTTTCTAGTTCTGGCCCCATGAGACCTGGCTGTTTTCTATACCTCAGGTACCTGAAACGTTCCCTGTCCTTTCCTTATCATATGCCCCCTACACACACACACACACACACACACACACACACACACACACACTCATTCCTTAAATAGCACATAAGGGTTCCTTTTCTTGAAATCTAGTGATGTTGTAGAGGGAACTATAATAAATACATTTAGGGACTTTCCCAACCCTGACATCTTTTATGTGGCTTTACATTCTTCTGGTATTCTGCTTATCCAGTTCTCTCTCTCTCTCTCTCTCTCTCTCTCTCTCTCTGTCTGTATCTGTCTCTCTCTCTCTCTCTCTCTCTCTCTGTCTCTCTCCACCTTTTCCCTCATTTTGTCCTCACTCCTCCTCAGGCTTTTACAGCGGACACCAGTGTGTTAAAGGCAATCATTCTCCAGCTCTGGGAAGGTCCAAACTGCACTCAGTAGATTTAAAGGGATACCATATAAAATGCAAATTTTAACACATCAGAACCAGGATTGCTCTAGAGGAAGAGGAAGGAGGTTTTTTGTTTCTTGATAAGAGAAAAAAGCTTATCATTTTGTATATCTTGGCAGGTACGAAATCAAAATTAGGGGTTGGGATCCCATCCCAAAATCTTGTAACATACTAGGAATGAATATCCTTGGGGTATAAGCTTGAGATTTCGCTTAATGCCAAACTTCCCTGAAGACCGAAGCGTGGGGTGGGGTGGGGGGAGACTTCGTAACAGCCCTAAGCTCTCCACAGGGAACTACCGTCTGATATTTCATGACGCTTTCCAACAATGCAAATGGTGTCAGTTCCCCTACATTGACTGTGGTGTTTTAATAAATCAAATTTTCAAAGCTTCATAGACATAAAAAAATGAAACAAAAACAAGTGAAGCAAGCATAGTTTGCTACTCTAACATCAAAGAACCCCAAACCATAAATCCAGAACATTCACTTTCAAAAGCAGATGATGAAAAATATGGAATGAGTTTCTTAGATTTAATTTTAAAACAGCAAAAGCATGTGAAAGCAGAGGAGAAATGCTGAAAAGCAGAAACCAGAGCAGAGGGCACTGGGTTTGAGAATTTTTAGCTTCTCCAGGGAGTGAAAGAGCTTAGTTCCTTGACGGCTGGAACGCCATAGGCGAAGTTTGCAAGCGCTTTTTTGCATCGAGCCCAGTCATTCAGCTCAAGTCAGTAAATCAGACACCCGGGGGATACATAACACATTATTAAATGTAGGCGAGAGCTCTGAGTTCATCAAGGAAAATAAAGAAAGGTGCTAAATGTCACGAGTGATTTTGCTGGTAATCAAACCATCCAATATTAAATTAACTTTTAAATCACAGAAGTTTCTTCAGAGTCGTAGAGACTTGTCACTTTTTAATTTTTGTTTTGTTCTGTTTAGACATATTTCATCCTTTCCTGATAACATCCCAGGTTCCTTTGAAGGAACCCCTGTTCCCCATGTGTGTATCCTGGTGGAAAGCAGTGCCTGCCCCCAGCCGCAGCCTGGCAAGCGGATGAGGGTAGGTGGACCTCATCCCAGCCTGTCCATGGAGTGAGCAGGCAGAAGGCGTGCATGGACCCAGACGCAGACAATGAGACACTTTCCCCAGCAGGGGAGACTCTCCTGGTGGAGGGGGCAGGGGAGGCGGGAGGCAAATGTAGGGATATGAGTGGCAATGAGAATTTATTTGTCCCTGCGGATTTGCCCTCTTAGGTTCCCTTGCGTCCTGCTCATTTTCCAAACCTGTTTTTCTAGCCCTTCATGGATCTGTCCCCAGTAGCCATAAAAACATTCTTTATTTTTTCTTGAGATCATCAGTCTATTTCAGTTGCTGTGACCAGGAGGTGTAACATAGTCATTTATTCAAAGAAAAAAATGTCTTGAACATCTACTATGTTTAGCACTAGAAATACAGAGGCGTGGTTCTGCCCCGAGACTGACTGAGAATGTGGTGTAAATACAGTGTAATATAGGAGGTGCTCTTGTAGTGATGAACAAAGATCACAAAGGAAGTAGTCTGTAATTCTGCTTAGGGGACATAGGCAATGCTCTGCAAAGGGGGCAAAGAGTGAGTCTGGTTTTGAAGGACAAGTAGGAGTTTACCTTTGAAAAACAACAACAACAACAACAAAACAAACACAAGGCTAGCCTCCCAGCAGAGGAAACAACACACACAAAGGCATAGAGGTGCTCCCAGAATCGGGCTGGGGCAAGGCTTACATGAGTGAATGAGTTTGGAGGAGGCTGAGTCTATATCACCAAGGATCATGTACCAGTGCACTGAGACTGGTGTTGAATAAATAGCCAGTGGAATGGCTAATGCAAAAGAAAAGATTTTTAATTGCCCTCAAATACACAAAATCTCAGAAGCAGTAGTGGGGCAGAAGTAAAACTTGAAATGGAACAGTAGATGTTTCAAGTCAGTCATGAATAACTTTCTTTTTCATGGATTCATTCAGGAAAAATCAAAATATTTGCAGGCTATATTTTAAAAACAAAACCATCACTTTAAATCTCATGGGAATCCAGTCCTGATGATCTACTTTACTGATCAGAAAAATGTCCAAGGAAATCATTGGCAACTCGTATTAGTTGCTAAAAGTGTTAATACTTGGGAATATTTGAGAATTACTTGCCATTGGGAAACAATTCTCTCTCCACGGGTGTCTTGCATTTCTGCACACTTTTCAAGCACAGACAATGCCTGCCCTTGATTTTGGATTACCTTTGCAAGACTGTGTGTATAGGGGACAGCCTTGGAAGACAGTGAGAGTGTCCCCTACACAACATAATATTGGCATATTGATCACCTGTTCAGAGCTCCGCCCTGGGCTGGGCCCTCTGAGGGATAAGAACAAAGAATAAAACACACCCCTACTTCCACTACATAGGGAAGATGGCCTACACATCTGACACTAGAGTGAACAACACAAAATAATACATAACCACGTCCCTAGCAACAGATGCCATTTCACTTATATTGTTTAGATGCTTAGTTAGATGTTTTGAACACTGTCAAATTTCAAGGGAGAGAAAATCAGTTAAGACTTGATGATATGGAGGAAGCTTCTTTAAAAGGGAATTTAGCTGGGCTCTGAAGGGTGGGAGGGTTTTATGGGAGAAGACAGAAGGGAAACATTTATTATGAACATTGAGAATGAGATGGTTAAGGAGCAAGCTGTTGGATGTTAGTGCTAAGCTGTCTCCTGTGTTCATCCTCTAGGTGTCTCAGTCTCCCTATCTGTGAAGTGTGGGTAATAATGTCCCTTTTCCCGAGGGAAGTTATAGGGAAGCAATGAACCCACAGGTGTGAAACCTCATTTGAAGTGAGAGCACATAAAAGACAACATAAATAGACTGATTAAATCAACAATTACCTTATTACTGCTGAATCTTCTCTTCTCCAGGCTAAACATCCCTCACTGGCTATACCCACGTGTCCCATGGCAAGGCATGACTCATTGTTCTGTGTGACCACAGCAGAGTCTATGCTCTTCTCAAGTGTAGTGCTCGGAACTCTCTAATTAAAACCTGATAGGCAGATTGGACTGAGACTTTCGCCTTCTTTGGTATAGATATTGTATTTGTACTAATGCAGCCAAAAATGCAATTAGCACCACCAACTCTTACTGTCCTGTCAACAAAAGTGCCCTTTTATTTTAACGTGATCTGTCACTGTATTTCCTCCAGCCTGTACTTCTGGGCTCAAAGGCAAGGAATTTCAACTCAAGCTTCCATTTGTTGTCTCTAGATGACAGCTGATACAAAATGGCTAAACAGATTAGCAAACTCAAGGATGTGTAAGACATTACCTCAACTAGACAGCATCACTCAGCTGGGTAGCCTGAGCCATATCAGTCCATAGTCTCCTGGCACAGATGGGCCTTGCTCCTCAAATCCCTAACTCCCCACCATCACCTCACCCTCAAGGACTTTGCTCTTACACCAAGCTGAACTTCCTCCTGGAACTCCTGCAGAGGCATTCATTCCACTGGCACCGATCCCTCCTCCTTCCCTCTGTGATCCAAGGCTATACTTGGCTTTTCATGATCATATTCCAATAACCCATGTTCTCTCTCCTATATCTATAACAGTGCCCTCCTTACTGGCTCTTCAACCTCAGTAATATATATATATATATTCTATATCTATATCTATATCTATATCTATATCTATATCTATATCTATATCTATATCTATATCTATATCTATATATCTCCTTCCTGTCTTTTCCATAAAACCCATCTGTTATGGGTGAGTGTTTCACACTATGAAGCCCCACTATGGCTGCATTTGAAGATGGGACCTCTAAGAAAGTAATTCAGGTTAAATGAAGTTATAAGGTTATAACCCTAATCCCTCTCTCCATTAGCATGTGCCGAAGAAAGGCCATGTGAGGACACAGCGAGAAGGCAGCCATTACAAACCAGGGAGAGAGCCCACACCAGAAACGAAACCTGCCAGCACCTGGACCATGACTTGGCATCCAGAACTATGAGAAACTACATTTCTGTTGTTTTAGCCCTGCAGTCTGTACTATTCTATTAAGGCAGCCTGAGCCAACTAAGCCACCATCCCTTGACTTTCCCTTGTTCCAGCTGTTGTCCAATCGCTCTATTTTGGTCAGAGCCAAGTTTCTGGTGACAGCACCCTAGGTTCACCATTTCTACTTTCTCATTCCCCATTCATTTTTTAACCCATGTCGTGTAGCTTCAGTCTCTACTGCCCTGAGAGGTATGCTCTCACCGAGGCTTCTTGTGACCTGTAATGATGAAAACCAGGATCAAAACACTGTGTATCCACTCACTTACTGATGCATAACCCACGGACACAGATAATAGAGTGGTAAAGGCCTGAGAGGGGCAGGTATGGTGTAGAGTGGGTCAATGGGGGGAAAAAACCCACACAAACAAACAAAGGGGACATCTGTAACACTTTCAACAATAAAGATAAATTTTTTTAAAAAATAGAAATGTTGCCCTGGCCGGTTTGGCTCAGTGGATGGAGCATCAGCCTGCAGACTCAAGGGTCCCAGGTTCGATTCCAGCCAAGGGCATGTACCTTGGTTGCAGGCACATACCCAGTAGGTAGTGTGCAGGAGGCAGCTGATCGATGTTTCTAACACTCTCTCCCTTCCTCTCTGTAAAAAAATCAATAAAATATATTTTAAAAAAAATAGAAATGCTGTTACCACTCAGTACACTTGGTCACTCCTTCCCCTATCTAAATGTGACTCTCCTGGTTTTGCTTCTGCCTTTCCAGCCATTCCTTTCTGTCTTCTTCCCAGATACTCTCCCTGCCCCAAATCTTTCAACAATCACCTCTGTTTTTCTTACTCTATAATCTGATACCTGGATGACTTCAATCAAACTTTAATGTGATGTCACTCAAATGCCTACTTATGGTCAAGTTCTCTCTGCTGAAGTTCCATATGCCCATGACCTAGGCCAGTGATCGGCAAACTGCGGCTCGGCAAACCACGGCTCGAGAGCCACATGCGACTCTTTGGCCCCTTGACTTTGGCTCTTCCACAAAATACCACGTGCGGGCGCGCACATACAGTGCGATTGAAACTTCGTGGCCCATGCGCAGAAGTCGGTATTTTGTGGAAGAGCCACACTCAAGGGGCCAAAGAGCCGCATGTGGCTCGTGAGCCACGGTTTGCTGACCACGGACCTAGGCCATTTGGATGTTCCCAAATTACCTTAAACTCAAATGTTTCCAACACTGAGCTCACATTTCCTTCCTTCAAAACTGTCCCTTCTCCCCTATTCCCCATAACAGTGACCACCACTGACCTTGAAGTCAGAACCTGAAACTTGGGGTCCTTCTAGATCTACTCTTTTCATTCAATGTGTGCATCAATATGAATGTCTGAGTACATTCATATATAAATATAGAGAAGAGAATGTTAGTCTATGATAACAATCTACTGTATTATGTCACTAGCCCTATAAAGTGGATACTGTCCTTGGTCTGCTCCCACTTTACAAATGAGGAAAAAGATTCCTAGAGGTTAAATGATATGTCCAGAGTTGCTAGGTAAGGGCAGAGCAGATCTGAAACCAGTTATGTCTTATTCCAAAATCCAAACTCTTCACAACTATGCGATACTACCTTGGTATAGCTATTATTTTCTATATAGCTATATATCTCCACAGTTCTTCCTTACCTCTTCTTGTCTTGATTATTGCAATAGCTTCCTACTTCTTTCTTTTGACCCCTCTCTGGATCACTCCCAAGCCAACCTCACATTGCCACAAGAGCAGTCTTTTAAAAACACAACTTAGACCAGTTCCCTCTTCTACTTGCGACCCTTCTGTCACTCTTCATGACCTGACTCGTTAGCCCACAAGGTACCTGGTGCTCTGACCACTGTCTTCCTGCTTGAGCATGCCCGATTGTTCCATAACTGCTCGCAGTTAAATGTGATAACATTTTACACCACCAAACTTTTACACGTTTGTTCCCTATCCCGGGAAGGACTTTCCCCACCTTAGATTTGTGCAGTCACGGTGTTGACTAATCCAGCAGCCTTTCCCAGCACTCTGCTCCCTGTTATTCTCCTCTTCCAAGGCCCGGAAGCCAGACGCTCCCTTGCCAGCTTCCCTTGAAGCTGGAAGTAGCCACACGACCACTTCTGCCCAATGAGATGCAAAAGGAAGTTTTCTGTGGAACTTCTAGGAAACAAAGACAGATATGGCTAGTGCTGTCTTTCTCCGTTTTCCCACCTTCAACATGGATGTTATTTCTGGAGCTGTGATAGCCATGTTAAAATCATGAGACCATAAAGCATGAGGATGAAAAGCTCTCACACTAAAGATGGCCTAGCAGAAATATAGAATTCTATCTAATAAAAGGGTGATATGCAAATTAGCCAGGATGCCCTCATGCATAAGGACGGGCAGGAGTGGGTGGGGGTAGCTGCCTGCCGCAGGAGGCAGGGGGACGTGAGGCTGCATCAAATAAAATAAAATAAAATGTGTTCACATGCCCTAAAGCCAAACATCCCAGCAGATAACTCAATGCAGGTTATTGTATAATCACAATGATTACACAAATCACAATGATTACACAATATTGATTACACAATAAACTTATTTTCACCGAAAAAAAAACCAGCTTCATTTAAAGATGCCCCAGTAAGGCTGCTGAGGCTTTCATCTGTCCCTTTCTACACCGAAGATGACAGGGTTCAAGAAGGAAGGGCTCCAGTTTCGTTTTCTCAGCACCCAGCTAGGAGGCCTCCCTGGGGCGGCTCTCCACACAGGACATGCGCTCTGCTAGGGCCCAGGAGCCCTGAAGGGAGGCGGAGCAAAGTGCTTGCCTTCCAGGACTCCGCTCTCCCTGGGAGTCTGGCATGGAGGGCGCTCTCCCTGGGAACCCGAAAATCCCCCTCCCAGGGCCACTGCGCAGCAGCCAGGCCTGTCAAGCCTCTGAGAGGGCGACCGACCCATGCGGTTGTGTACACTGGCAGAGGCCACGCAGCTGCCATAGTTGAAGTCGTCCTCAATGGAGGAGCAGGAGTAGTGGGGATCAGAGTCGACCATGTCAGCAATGGAACCCCAGCTCCCCACCGAATGACTAGAGCACACAGACCTCAACAGTCCTCAGTCACTTCCTGAGCAGCAGTCAGCCCTGAGTGGGGATCAAACCCGAAACCTAAGTAGGTGCCCTGACAGAATGAAACCCAAACCTTTGCTGTGGCAGAGGAGCTCCAGCCCACAGCAGGCGCCAGGGCACCCAGAGGGGTTTTGGTGAGGGGTCCTGACAGGCAGCCCCCCAGCAGTGTGTTAGAACCTCCTCCTGATACAGCAAGGTTGCAGGTTGGACCCATGGTCAGGGCACAGACAAGAAGCAACGAAAGAGAACATAATAAGTGGAACAACACACTGGTGTTTCTCTTGCTCCCTTCCTCTCTCTAAAATAATCAATCAATAAAAATTAAAAATAAACCCTCTGGTTTGCAGAGTTGCTAATACAGAAAGTGAAGTCCCATCCCTTCCCATTCATTCATCAAATACTTCATATGCTCCTTCAATAATCACACTGGGGATGGGTGTTTGTTTGTTTGTTTGTTTTGGTTAATCCTCACCTGAGAACATTTTTGCATTGATTTTTTTTTTTTTTTTTTTTTTTTTTTTTTACAGAGAGTGAAAGGGAGGGAGAAAGACAGAAACTAATATGAGAGACATCAATTGGTTGCCTCTTGCTGAATCCCCGACCAGGGCTCTGGATTGAGCCTACAACCCAGGTACGTGCCCTTGATCAGAATCCAACCCGGTACCTTTCAGTCCGCCTGCAGAAGCACTATCCACTGAACCAAACCAGATTTTTTTTTTCTTTTTAAGTTCTCCTCTAAGGATATGTTTTTTTCATTGATTCTAGAGAGAGAGGAAGGGAGAGGGAAAGAGAAAGAGAAACATCCATCAGTTGCCCAAGCAATCTGATAGGAATGGAACCCACAACCTGTGTATGTGCCCTCACCTGGAATCGAACCCATGACCCTTTGGTGCATGGGAGGACACTCTAACTACTGATCCACACTGACCAGGGCCTGGAGGTACATTTAAACATTTTTTTTTTTTTCAGATCTGCCCTGGCCAGGTGGCTCAATTGGTTGGAGTCTCAACCTGTACACAAACGGATTTCCTGTTGCATTCTAGGTTAGGGCACATAGTAAGTTTAGGTCAGATCCCGGTGGGTCAGCAGGTGCAGAGGCAGCCTACTGGTATTTCTCTGTCACATGGATGTTTCTCTCTCTAAAAATCAATTTTTTAAAACATCTTCAGGTGAGAATTAAAAATATGTATATATTAAAAATTTTTCAGATCTAAAATTTTATTTGGTTCTTTTTTAAATTTTATTTTTCATTTACAATTCACATTCAATATCCTATCCTATATAATAAAACCCTAATATGCAAATTGACTGAACGGTGGAATGACTGGTCTCTATGAACTGACCACCAGGGGGCAGACGCTCAACATAGGAGCTGCCCCCTGGTGGTCAGTGCACTCCCACAGGGGGAGTGCCACTCAGCCAGAAGCTGGGCTCACAGCTGGCGAGCGCAGCGGAGGTGGCGGGAGCCTCCGCGGCAGCACTAAGGAGCAGCAAGCCAAGCAGTAGGAAGCAGCAAACAGGCGGGCGGTAAGGAGCAAGGAGTCTCAGACTGCAAGAGGGCACAGGCTGGGCTGAGGGGACTCCCCCACCACCCCCAGTTTACAAATTTCGTGCACCAAGCCTCTAGTCTATAATAATAAAAGTGTAATATGCAAATCAACCATATGGCCCAACAGCAGAACGACCATCTGGACGACCACGCTATGACACCCACTGGTGCCAGGCCAGCCAAGGCGGGTGCAATGTGATTGGTGGGGGGGCCTGCCATCATCCCACGATCACCCCGTAGAGCAGCAGTTCTCAACCTGTGGGTCACGACCCCTTTGGGGGTTGAACGACTCTTTCACAGGGGTCGCCTAAGACCATCGGAAAACACATATATAATTACATATTGTTTTTGTGATTAATCACTATGCTTTAATTATGTTCAATTTGTAACAATGAAATTGGGGGTCACCACAACATGAGGGAATGTATTAAAGGGTTACAGTATTAGGAAGGTTGAGAACCACTGCCGTAGAGGGAGGCCCAGGCCACCTTCTGCGGGGCGATCGATTTGTGTGTGTGTGTGGGGGGGGGGGGGGGCCTCTGCAGAACCGGGGAACCGGGGGGTGGGAGTGGCAGCAGATGCCAGAAGCCCCAGGCCAAGGTAGATGCGGGCAGGGGGTGGGGCTGGGGCTGCAAAGCCGGGGCTGTGAAGCCAGTAGCCTGGGGAAAAAAGGCCTACCCTTGCATGGATTTCATGCATTGGGCCTCTAGTTAAGATAATAAATGCACAACTGAATCAATGTCAATGCCTCTGGACTTCTCATCTAAGCCATTGTTAGATATTTTTACTTACAGACAAGTAACTCTTGACTGATACATGGGTCTAACAACATCTACTGTTTTAAAATTCAATCCAAGGTGCCCTGGCTAGTGTGGCTCTGTTGGTTGAGCATTGTTCATGCAGCAAAAGGTCTCTGGTTCGATTCCAGTTGAAGCACATCACATACCCAGATTGTGGGTTTGATCCCAGGTAGGGGGTGGTACAGGAGGCAGTGACTGATGTTTCTCTCTCTCTCCCTCTACCTTCCTCTCTCTTTAAAATCAATAAAAATATGTTTGTTTGTTTGTTTTTAAATTCAATCCAAGGTGTCTTTCCTGGAAAATATTCCCTGACTCTTAATTCTGAAATTCTGATTTGGATGTTCTTCCTTTGGCTCCTAAAATAACCTGTGCAAATTCTATAGCAGAGCTTATCACACCTGATGGAACCATTTACTTCCCTGTATTTCTTAAAAGACTCTGAGCTGCCAAAAGACAAAACCATGTTTTATTTGACTTTATATCTGAGTGACTAGCGCATGACACATGGTGGGCCTTTAAGACCTGACACATTATAGGTTTTGAGTTATAAAATGTGCTTTGAACCCTTCCTTTTAGGCAAAAGATATACCTTCAAATCATAAAATAGAAATTTTATTCATAAATACTGAAGTCTAGCCTTGAAGGTGGAAAAAAAACAATCATTTGTGTAAACTTGAGCAGAGAAATTACCACTAGTAGAAGAAACACCCATAGATCACAGAGTAAGTTTCAAAATAAAGGCTCTCAAACAAACAAAAACCGAGAGAATGTTTTGGCAGCAGATATTTACTTAAAAGAATTACTTAAGGAAGCTCTTTAGGCAGGAGGAATATAATCCCAGAAGGAAACATGGTAAAACAGGAAGGAATGTAGAGAAATGGATAAGGTAAACATGTGGGTAAAACATAATAAATATTGACTGTTTAAAACAACAATAATCATGTTTTGTGGAAGTCAAAGGATGTAGAAATAAAACACATGACAACAATAACAATAGCCCAAACAGGGAAATGGGTTAAATGTTGTAAAGCTGTTTTGTTGTCCAAGAAAAATTAACAGTATTAATTTATAGAAAACTAATAAGTCAAGGACACATGCTTGTAATCTCTGTGGTAACCACAAAGAGAATAAAGAGTGTGTATTTAAGAAGCTCCTAGAGAATGGAAAATGAAATTATTTTTAAAATACTAAACGTAAGGAAAAAAACAACAACAGAAAACAGGAAGGGAGAAAAAGAGGAGTAAAGAAACAGATGGGATAAATAGTAAACAGAGATTTACAGTCAAATAGGCAGCCATGGTGGGCCCATTGTTTACCAAGCAGGCCGGCCGGAGCCTTTGGAACAGGTGTGCAGAGGGAGATGGAGAGAGGACCCCTTGTGCCTTCAGATAAAGATGAAGAGATATATTATTAGGTCAACTTTCTAAACTGCTTATACCTCCTGAACATGAGTTTTCTGAGATTGAAAGTCTCCTCTATCCTCACAACAAGCTCTCTTTTCTGAGCTAATTTCACACAGTTGTGTTCCAACCTTCTGTTGCAAGCAAATGACCCCTGACTGAGACAGCGGTCACGGTTAATAGGAGCCGAGAAATATGGTCTCATTAGAATGGCCTCTGGGGAGAGAGAACTATTGTCTTAGTCATGAAGCTTCTATCACAAAAATGCTCTTCTATTCCAGGTTTATATAATAATGATCCCTGTTGTGTGTGTTTTTATATCCTGGAACACCAGACAGTCACTCTTTATATTAATCTTAATAGAAAGATGGTTTTGCTTATACATAACAGAATACTGAACTTCATAAAGTAAAAATGTTTCATGCTAAGAAAACAAAACAAAAATAAGGCCTCTTGGTTGGTTTTTCTACCACGACCATCTGGTTTTGTAATTAATGTCTTGCCAATGTACTAAAATATTTTCTATGTAAATCTTTTACATTCTTGCTGCATTTTCAATTAAGTGCCTGAATTAAAACTTTGTACCATGAGTCAGCAGTTAAAGCAAACATGTTTTTTCCATTTATCTTCCTTTGGGAAAATCCAGTCCCAAATGCAGAGTGCCTGCCATCCTTCAGTTCTTTTCACCAATCCAGATGTCCATAATTACTTCTGGGGGTTACCACAGTGGTGTGCCCTGCCATCTGACACCATCGTTCCCATGATTGCCTAGTATGGCTTCCCTTGCCTTCCACTGTTCCCTACAAACGCTCCCATTCACAGTGAAGAACATAACTGTGGTCTGCAGATCAGAGGACCTAGAGACACCTCATGTTCCTGGGTGGCTTCATGCGTGATCTGCCATTTTAGATCATGCTGAGGCAAAGAGACTCTCTTTAGGTCCCATTTTATTTAGAAGCAGTTGTCTTGTTCACGGAGCTATATTGCAGAAAGCTAATATTCTAAGGCAGGAAGGTGAAGTTATAAAAATCTCATGACAAAAGTCATGAGGTCCACACAGGCCTTATTTATGATAATGTCCTCCAATGCATGGTCCCAAACATTGGGTTGATCTTGGTCAAATGGCCAACTGACCATCGGCTGTGGATGTGGGTTAGGAAAGATGCTGAACTTAGTGGTGTCGGATTGCTTGAATATCTAGGCCAGCAAGCACTTTTTTTTTGGAAGAAGCCCTTCGGAAAGCAGCCCACCTTGGCCACCTGGTCAAGACATTTCATTCTGTATGCTCCTCTCCAAACACACTACCACCATCTGGGTGATGATAGTGTCACATAGAACTTCATTCAAAATGTTACTCAAAACTAGATAGATAGGACCATTTACCTATGTTAAAACTCTACTCCAAGCCATACATTGTTCTAGGGAGCTTTGCCTAAATTATCTCTACTCCTTGAAACAACTGCGAATGAACATCTCTATCCCTATTTAACAGACGAGGAAAACTAGGCTCAGGGTGATCAGGTTCACGTGCCACAAATCACATGGCTAGTTATTTTCTTTTACTGACATGGCTTTTCACTTAGGAAAATTAACTAGTCAGAAAATATTTGCTCAGGATTCGAAAAGAGGAGAGAAAAATCCTAAAATGCCAACAGGTAAATCACTTCTTTTAGAGTAAATTCCAATAGTATGTAACTGCATCATCTCTTGCTTAAAAATCTTCCTATTTCACACAGCAGAACAACACCTAACTATTGGACTGGCCTATTTAGGACTCTGAGCTAATGTGTCATCATTTCAGGCACACACCCACAAAATGTTTTAGGAAAAGTTTCTTATTCTCATATACTATGTACATGTATCTCCCTGCCAATGCTCCTGGGACAAGTTGAGCGTAAATGAATCAAACCATGTGGGCTACATTTTTCTGAAATACAGATGAGCTTGTAAACTAAGAGGAGGGAAACTTGGGAAAACATTTATTTGGGGGTTTGATCAAAACCAAATTGCTCAAGAAAAAATACAATATATATAATCTGCAGTAGTTCAACGAACTCCCACAGCCATCTAAGCCAATGGCCTCTAAACAACCCAGCCAGGCACATCAAAGAGTGAAGGTAGGACTTGTAAAAATTCACACCCAATTGCCTAGTATATGTTGTTTCCAGAATTTTCTCTATGGAAACCAAAAATTTCTTTTAAAGAAAGCTCATTAGCTCATTGGTAAGACCTGAGAAAAATTAAGTAAGCCAGCAACAGCTGATTCTCTTAACAGACCTAGTCAGTGTAGATGTTGAATACATAAGAAATTACCACCCTATATAATAGAGGGAATATGCCAATTGACCATCACACCCTCACAAGGTGGCGGCACCGACAGCCACAAGATGGCGGCACCCAGTCCTCCTGCACCCCCCACTGACTGAGGTGCAGGCAAGCCTCAGATGGCAGCTACCCAGCCGCCCAGGGCCAGCCTGAGGCACAGACAAGCTTTGGATGGTGGCTGACCAGCTGCCCAGCGCTGGCCCGAGGCTCAGACAAGCCTTGGATGGTGGCTGCCCAGCCGCCCAGGGCCAGCCCAAGGAGCAGGTAACCAGGGCTGGCTGAGGCCTGCGCTGCCAGCAGTAGCAGCAGCAGAGGTGTGTTGGGGGGGTCATCTTCCCCTGATCACCGGGTTGCCTCCCACCCCAGAGGGCTCCCAGACTGTGATAGGGGGCAGGCCGGGCTGAGGGACCCCCCTCAAGTGCATGAATTTTCATGCACTGAGCCTCTAGTCATTACAATAATAAACCCTTTCTTTCATCCCACTTTCTTGAAAGCTGCTTGGGGGAAAAACTTTCACCTTGTTCAGGCTGAAGGGAAGTCAGCTTTCTCACTCTTTTGTGAATCCTTCAGTAGTTTTCCTGGGGCAGAATTATATCCATCCATGTTCTGACCACAGGCTGTAGACGCAGGCTTGCTATTAAGAATGATCACTTTTGTTTTGATTTTAAAGACTGGTTAATCCTGTGACTCTCTTCCTGCTTTGAGAGCTATTGCATTTGTTTTTGTGGGCTTTTGGCTTGAGCTGATTGTTTACAAGTTGTTTTTCTCCCTAAATTATAGGTTCATTCTTTCAATCAATGGATGAATAAATAATTAATCACAGTGCTATGGAAATAAACAAGGTGATGTAAGTAGATGCTAACAGGGGGTGGGGTGCAAGCACTACTTTCTTAGATTGGGTAGTGGGATGGCATCCCTGAGGAGGTGGCATTTGAATGAAAGAGTCAACTCTCTAAGGAGAAGAGTTTCAGGCCCAGAGAACAGTGAGTACAGAGCCTTCAGGCAGCAGAGAGCTTAGTGCCATTTGAGAATACAAAGGTCAGAGGGTGGTCATGGAGCTGAAACAGCAAGAGGGAGAGAGGCGGGAGGCAGAAGGGAGAGGGCAGCACAGGAGGTGGTTGTCCCTGAGAATGCAGTTTAGATCTTATTCTAACCTGTAAGGGGAAACCATTGAAGAATTTCTGGAAAGGGAGTGGCATGATCTGGGATTTCTGAGGTGTGTTGTTTGTTTTTGAATTTCTGTTTTTAAAAGGCACTTTGCTGTTTGGAAAATGGACTGAAGTGGGGCTAGGGTGAAGGCAGATAGATTATTACATGAAACATTTACATCATTTCCTGAAGTGATATGAATATCGAGTTGAAGGACTTTGAAGACCTGATTAATCTAAGATCCCAGAGCCGAGAACCTGTTAACTAATTTTTCTTCAAGGGTAGAGAGTTGGGTGGGAGGATGATAGAACTAGTTGTGTTCAGAAGAGCAGCCCCTTTTACTGTGCTGTCCCTATCGAGTGATTCTATGAGCCGGGTACATTATTATGTTTAACATATTTCATCAGTCCAAGAATCTTATCAAGTGAGCATGATTAACTATTTTTCCAGGTAAAGAAGTGGAGGCTTAGAAAGGCTAAATGATTTATTCAAGGTCACAAAGCTAGTGATTGATGAAGATGAGATTTGAACAGGTCCCTGCTCCCTTCAGAGAGAGAGGGGGGACACCAAGTACAGAAATGATAGGACCATTACATGAAAGAACACATGAAATACTGACTTTTGGGGAAGAAGGATGGAGCTCTCAATAAATATTAGAAATTAATTTTAAACATTTACTTCAAATGTTGGCTGCCTGAGAGTGATGAGAGAGGAAAGAAAGAATACGGTTAGGCCAAACTTTTAGAAAGCAAATGGACCTAAAAACATGGTTATTATCAGAAAAAAAAAAATCAAACAAACTCTCAACCAAAAAGGCAGGAAGGGAGGAAAGAAGGGAGGGAGGAAAATGTGCCTCCCCCCCGCCCCCCCCCCCCCCCCCCCCCCCGCCGTCCTAAGAAATAAAACTCTCTTTCCAGAGGCAACACTCCCAGGGCAGTGTCTTCTGTGAAGGAAGCCCTCAGAGGCTGGCAGGAGAAAGCCTCCACCTGAGATGACTCAGAGAACAGGGGTATCGTAGAGCCACAGCTCATCCCCCTCCTTGACTGCCTTTTCCATAAACTTAATTGAGATTTTTTGCAAAAAAATAAAATGAATTAAGGGCTTTGCTGTTACTCTGTTTTTTAAAGAAACCATGACCTCCTGAGAAATCTCTGCTAAGTCAGGGCCGCAGACAGGCTAGTTGGGAACACCCGCTGGGACCCCCAAACACCATCAGCCCCCTTTCCTAAGGGGCCTGGCTGGGGGAAGCACTGAGTCGTTGCCTAACATTTGGTTTCTCTCAAAATAAGATTGTCTTTCAAATCGCATTTCCCTAGGCTGCTGCTATTTTATTTTGTGTACTGTTGGCTTTTTTCTGTTTAAAATACACAAATGTCTGTGGGTGGGGTGCCCTAGCAGTCCCTGTGGCCCCTGGAAGATTCTCAGATGCAGGCCCTGGGTGCGTCCTGAGCTGAGGGCTGAACAAGGTGTGCTTCTTGCACGCCATCCTCAGCTGGCAAAGGCAGAGGTGAAACCAGCTCTTGTCCCTCACACAGGTCCACTGTGGGTGCCCTTAAGACAAATGCAATGAGGGGTATTATATACATGATATATACCCTTTATATCACATCTCTCTATATATAAAAGCCAAGCAACTGGAACAACGAAATGACTGGTCGTTATGATGTGCACTGCGGTGGCCAATTGGCCCTATCAGGGCCCTGATAAGCCCCACTCCATGCCCCCCTCCCCCCCCCCCCCCCCCCCGCTGGCCTGGCCCCCATTGGGGCAGGCTGGCTGGACCCCATCTGTGCATGAATTCGTGCACCAGGCCTCTAGTATATAATATATTGCATGTGTTATGTTACTTAATCCTCTCAACAACTTAACCTAAAGCTCAAAAGGGTTGAGTAACCTGCCCAGATCTTGATTCCAAAGCCCTGCTGTTAATTTGGATTCATGAACTGTTTCAACAAATTTCTTAAGCACCTACTATGTACCAGGGAAGGACAAAGACCAGTGAAGGGCCAAGACTCTGAAAAGATAATGGTGCCCCCCATGAGCAATGTGGAATTTAATTTTTTAAGGTTTCAATGTTTATATGCTGAAATTAAGAGCATATTTAGTTTTTAATTTTTTTTTTTTTTCTGATGGGAAAGTTCTGAATAAGCTCACTGAAGCTAGATTTTTCTCTCTTGTGTGTGCCTGCATCCCAGCACATGTGTGGGTAACCCAGGCCCAAGTGTGACTGTGACCAAGTCAGCCGCATCGGCCTTTTCTCCAAGGAGCTTTGGAGCCCGAGCAGGGGCAGGCAGTGCACCTATAAGCACACAGCGTTGTGAAGGGGAAGCCAAGGCCCCGCTGCAGGCTTCTCCCCTGGATCTGGCCTCCTGATACTCCTGCACTCACAGGCCCCAGCGCAAATCTGGAGGCCGGGAGCAGGGCCGGCAAAGCGGGGCTCCCGGGTCATCAGGCCCGCGTTGCCCACAGGTGCTGCACAGGTGGTCTCAGCCCCCCGCACAGGCCTAGGAAAAGCCATGGGACGGCTCAGCTGCAACCAGTCCTCCGGGCTGCCAGCCTGCCTCCTTGAAATAGTCCAGATTTGACTTATTAAACATATTAATCCGAAGTTAACAATTTGTGGTAGTTTCACTAAATGGCTTGAAGAGAAGAACGTGAGGGAAAAAGAATTCGATCTGATGGGAAGGCTTAACCCCCATGGACTAAGTGGCCTTCACATCCTGCCTTTGAAATAACTGGAAATGAAGGGACTATTCACAGAAGTGGAGTCAGAGGGTAAACCTAACTGGAGTTAAAGAAACACAAACAAAGCCCATCCCCTCTCGGCCCCAACCTGCCATGTGACTCCGAGGACATCGCTGACTGCAGTGACAGCATTTTAAACAGCTGCCCAGAGGGGTTTTAAATAGACTTGATGTAATTCAGTGATTTATAGAGCATGGGTTACCAAAATATTAAAGTTCTGAAATGCCCCCAAACGAAGACCAGGGCCCCAGCCCTCCCCACTCCGGACCAAATAATTCTCGGCTGAAGTGTGGTGTGTGTGGCTCCTTCAGAAAACGGTGGCTGCCCTGAATGAGGGGCCAGGAAAAGATAAACAGCCTTTGAGGAATAGATACTTGGATTCATTTACGCTCAACTCATCCCAGAATCGCTGGCAGGGAGGTACAGGTTCAAAGTCTGTAATGAGCCCTGGCCAGTGTGCCCAGTGATTAGAGCGTCGGCCCTTGAACCAAAGGTTTTCAGGTATTATTCTCAGTAAACGGCCCGTACCTGGGTGGCAGTTTCAATCCCAGCCCCTGCCAAGGCTTGTGTGGGATGCAATCAGTCGATGTTTCTCTCTCATATGGATGTTTCTCTCCCTCCCTTCCTCCCTCCCTCCCTCCCTCCTATTCTCTCTAAAAATCAATGAAAAAAAATATCCCCAGGTGAGGATAAATGACAACCAAAAAAGTGTGTAAAGAATAAGAACCGTTTCCTAAAACATTATTTGTGTGCGTGCCTGAATGATGGCGTATTAGCTCAAGTCCTAAATAGACAACTCCAATAGTTAGGTATTATTCCTCCATGTAAAAACAACTCAGTCCACGGAAGGCCCCAATCTCCAGGAAACAAGCCAGGCAATTACTCTTTAATTGCATATAAAAATCCAAATACTCAAGGAAATTGCAGGGGGATAGACGAAGAAATTAATCTGGTTAATGAAGTGCCCCCAGACCTGGATTTTTATAAAATAAGCCATAATTATGTAAACATTGTACAGCCTTCATCAATAGCCCCCCAAAGGCAACGGTCTAAAAGTGCACTCAGGTGTGGAGCTGGAGGTCATTTCCATTCTTCCATTACATTCTTTTCATTACCTTGGAGCAACCCTCCTTTTTCTAATCCTCATGGATCTTCCCGCCTCAAAGGGGACACCCTGGACCAAAGGCAGGTCTCAGAGAATTCTGACAGTTTTGTTCATGTCAGAAATAATGAAAGATGACAGGCTATCACATTTAGACTTGTAACCTGATCATTTACTTCAGGACTCCCTGCTGAGATTAATTTGGAGACCGAGAAGCAGAAGGAAAAAGAGGAAGAGGAAGTGGGGGTGGAGGGGGAGAAGAAGAGCTCTAAAATGCCCTCCTTAAAAACAAGGAAGAGGGACGGGCAACCTGAGAGGTGCTTTTTACTTAGCTCCCAAGGCAGGAGAGAATTGAGTGCATCTCTGTGTGCTTTTACCTAATGTGCCTCCTAGCCTGCGTGCTTCTGTGGCAGAGGAGATCTGCGTTGAGAAACCATAGAAACCATCTGTGATAATGCCTCAGGCGTGGCAGGAACTAGGGAGAAAGTCCACCCTCTCCTGCGTGCTCATCCCCACCACCTCCACCACCATCATCACCGCCTCCATCATCACCATCACTACCACCGTCACCTCAAATAAGGAAGCATCATGTCTTTGGGGTAAACTTGTATGGTGTACCCAAAACAGTTCCTTGCTCTCTTCCTCTCAACCAAAACCAATTAAATGATAGATTTCGACGTTTCTATTTTGCAGGAAGAATTCCTCTCCTTCTGAAGCTACGGCCCTGACATACCAAAGGCAAACTGAGCCTCCTGAGAGGGACTCTTGTGAAATGTGCCTTGGTGCTGGGATTGGGTGTTGGAAGGAGCCGAGATAACACAGCAGGTAAGAACCTTCTCTCACAGATGAGCTTGGGGAAAGTCATCCCAGGCCTTCTGCCAACACGTCTGGGTGCAGAGACAAAACACTTAAAACTGTTAGCCTCGCATAGAACCGACATGCAAAGACCTCGTTTGAAAGAGACACAAAGGCAATGGATACAATGATCCAATGAAAAAAAGTTTTCATATCAAAGGGTAATTCCCACCGATTGGTGGTGGCTTCCTGGGACACTGTATTGAAAGTTTTGTGTTTCTTTCTTTTTTTCTTTCTTTAGGCTTACTAAGAGAAAGAAATACAAACACATCACACACACACAGACAGTATTTAGTTGTTACTGCATGCCCAAGGTGGCCGGGGGGGGGGGGGGGGGGGGGAGACCTTGCCACCACTTATTTATCATCTTCATCCGTCCTCATGCTCTATCCCAGAGAGCCCATGTGTCTGATAACTCCCCATTTACATATGATCACATCCTAATGCACTAGCCTCAGAGGCTTAATCCGCCTTCTGAGAAGCAGGAAATATATCACTAACACACTGGTTACTGGTTCACATGACCAAACCAAACCACGGGGGACTTGTCCAGGAGTCTTAGAACCACCAAAATGCACCCCATTGCTCCTCTGCTTCTCTTAGTTGGTGTCTGATCTACTCTGACAAGGTCACTTTCTCCATGCCATTGGCTATATCTACTTCAAGCATGAGAACCACACCCACGGCCTCAGAGCAGCGGGGAGAGGCTCTTCCTCTTCCCCAGGCCAGCTTCGGTTTGGGAAAAAGTTCCTGGGGGAAGGACTCGGATTGGCTTAGCTTGAGTCCTGGGCACATTTCTGCATCAATCACTGGGGGCAGAGTTGGGGACGATGACTGGCTCAGCTGGGGGCAGATGTCCATTCCTCAACCCAGGATTGTGGCCAGAGAGGTGAAGTCCTATAATCAGAAGTCTGCTTCAACTCGGACCGTGTGCTGGCGAGAGTGGGTGAAGGGAGTAGAGTTTGGTCTCGACAAAGAAAAGTAAGTAGAATCCCTGTGGCTACTAGGGCCATCGTAGGAGTGACACAGCCACTCCAATGGGGCCTCCCACGGAAGGGATTTGGAAAATCCAATGTGATATAGCTCAGCTATGCAACTAGCATTATTAAGAAAAATACCTGTTCTTGGCCCTGAAGACCTTGCCAGTTCCACAAACAGTTGTGGCAGAGAGGTTGAGATGCTCAAGTACAGAGTACAAACGACATAGTGGAGGAGGAGGAGGTTTGGAATCAGACTCCTGGCCCGTCCCCGAGACTGTTTTATAGAAGGTCCAGCCTCTCATCTGACACCAGGCCCCAAGGTTGGACCCATGGCCGAGTTCTCCTGAGAGTGGGAGTGGGCGCAGCAGGAAGGCTCAGTCCGTTACCAGCTGGCGAGGCTTTTCTCTGCTGTTTCAGTTTTAGGTTGAAAGAAACGACCTTCCTTTCCCAGGACTTTAGTCCTAAAGCCTCTTCATCAGAGTCTCAAAAGGCCCAGCCACCCAGCTCCCAGCTCTGCTGCTCCAGGTCCCCTGGCCTTCCTGCCTGGAGTGGATACTGGCCAGGCTGAGGTCTCATTCCCTGATGCTGAGCGGACAGGGTGAGGGCTCTCAGCCAAGTCCCCTTCCAGGAACCAGCCTTAGACTCTACCTTGTCTAAAGGCACATCCTTGGCAACAGCCTAAACCTAATGACAGGTCAATACAAGGTATACAGACCCCAGGGCCTCCCCCCGGGCAGGACAACTCTGGGGCTATCCCAGCTCCCAGAGCTTCCTATGGGATTAGCTGAGTCTCTGTGGCAACTACCATGGTCATTACTATTTAAGCCTCCCTCTGCCCAGTCCTCTTCCAACACCCCAGGGGTGGATCCTGGGGACCCTCTGCAGTAAACTTCCTCCAGGAAATTTCCCTGGGAACCTGAATTAAGACCCGCCCCAATCCAAGTTCCCCATCCTCCAAAGTGCTGTTCTCCCTCCTCTTACCAATAGTCACCGTTTTCAAGTAATAATCTAGGTTAGCCTCAGAGATGAGGGGTTAATCTAGGAGCCTGCAAGCAGTGAACTTGCATTTCAGGAAAGCTTTCTGGAGAAAGAGAAGGGTTGCCAGGATGGCCCCGCAGGGAAGAAAATGTGATGCCAGCCGGTCAAAGCACCACATCCTTAGCACTGATCCCTGTCTGAGCAGCCACTTTCCTTGGAGGCCACAGGAGGCAGCACAGCCCAGGAGTGTGAGTGTGTGTGTGAGTGTGTGAGTGTGTGCGTGAGTGTGTGAGTGTGTGTGTGAGTGTATGTGTGTGTGCATGAGTGAGTGTATGAGTGTGTGTGTGTATGTGTGCGTGTATGAATGTGTGTGAGTGAATGTGTGAGTGTATGTGTGCGTGTGTGTGAGTGTGTATGTGTGCGTGTGTGTGAGTGTGTATGTGTGTGTGAGTATATGTGTGCATGTGCATGAGTGAGTGTGTGTGTGTGAGTGAGTATGTGTGGGTGCGTGAGTGTGTATGTGTGAGTGTATGTGTGCGTGTGCGTGAGTATGTGTGAGTGTGTGTGTGTGTGTGTGTCTGTGTGTGTGTGTGTGTAGGAGGCAGGGAGCTGTCTTTCCTGGAAAGGACAGGGAGGGAAAGGGCCTCGGGGACGGAGGAGACAGGCCAGGAACAAATTAGCCCGGCGCTGAGAGGAAGCGGATGCACAGAGGGAGCAGCAGCGAGGCTCCGGATTCCCGGGGTGCAGCGGGGCTCTGCCAATCCCAGCAGTGGTCAAGGGCCTCCCTCTCTATCTGTGGAACCGGAGTCACAGTGAGTGCCAATCCCTCTCCCAGATGCTCATGACAAGGAAGTGAGGTAACACGAGCAAACATCACGGAGAAGCTACTCTGCCGTGGCCCTCCCACCTCCACCGCCCGGAGCCCCACACTCCCTTGCGGAGCGGAGAGGGATGCTGTGCTTTCCAAAGGACTTGAATAATCCTAATTGTGTGACTTATTGCGCACTTACGAGATGCACTCTCTGCTAAAGGCCTCTGTGGCTGGGCAGGGAGCGAAGTGCCAGCACCTGACTCATGTTCCTGATGACGACCCTGGAAGGTGAGCGTCTGCTCTGTGTTCCAGAGCAGAACCATGAGGACCACAAAGTTCATCCACTTTCCCAGAGTCACCATCTAGTAGGGAGGCAGGCAGGGTTGGAACCAGCTCTGCCTGGCACCAAAGCTCTTAGCCACCACCCTAAACTGTCCGGGGGGTCCCAGCTGGGTGGCTTTGTAGCTTGCTGTTGTTCCATATTCCTAAAGGTTGTGGGCTCGATTCCTGGTCAGGGCACATACCCAGGTTGGGGGTTCGGTGCCCAGCCGGGGACGTGTATGGGAGGCAACCAATCAATGTTTCTCTCTCTCTCTCTCTCTCTCTCTCTCTCTCTCTCTCTCTCTCTCTCTTCTCTCCCTTCCTTCCTCCCTCTCTCCCTTCCTCTCTCCCTATAAATCAATAAAAAACATATCCTTAGGTGAGGACTAAAAATAAAAAAAGATTTCAGATGTGTACACATTTTCCCCTAAACCGTGTCATTGTAGGAGAAAACTTCTAAGTTGGGTTTTCTCTAGGTCTAGAGAAAGGGTTAAAAGTGTAGGATCCTGTCAAAAACACAGCAGTAACTTTCCCCTTTTGTTGCATTCCAAACACACATGTACTTCCCGCCTGCTCTGGGGGCTGTAACATCCTAGCAGAGGCTGCGGCTTATGACCTATCATCACCTTCAAGATCAGCCTGGAAAGTAAGAAAAATATTATGTGAGAGGTTTTTCTCTCTTAAAGCCAGTCTTAGGGAACTAGCCATTTTCAGAGGAAAAGCAAGATTGTTGAAGGCCAATACACAGTGGGTTTATTTTAGCCTTATGTGATGCAATAATAATAACATATTTTTTAAAAGTGTTGCTTAAGAAAAGGCTGAGGAGATTGGGAGTCAGCTGGCTTGGGTTTAAGAGCTGGTATGCAGCAAAACAGCCAGATACAGTTCTTTGGGGGAAAAGAAATCTGAAAAGGAAAAGAGAAAAAAAAAAAAAAAAAACCTCCCTAGGTTTGGGAAAGGGCAATATGAAGGTGTGTGGAGTCGTGCCAAAAGCAAAAGAATATTTCACTAAAACTACAAGCCCAGACATGTGTTATTACTTATGCTGTGCTTGACAATGACTGGCACAGGGCATGAACAATAATGTCTGATGGATTTGGCATCGCTCTATGTTAACAGGAAACCGTGTTCTTTTGATTCCGTTGATTGGTTTCCTGCTGAAGGCCATCCATGACCGAGGAGGGAGTATACAAGACCATTGTCCAATTTCCATTTCTCCCGGTGCCTCTTGCTTCTGGCGGGGAAAGCTGGCTGCCCTCGTCTGACGCGATCAGGCCCCAGCACTGAACAGTGCATGAGCTGGTTGTACATGCTGCACGGAGCACGTTGGGGGGGAGGGGGGGGGGAGAGAAACTCACCGACGTGCAGAAGCAGACACGCAAAACAAGCACGGAAGGTGCCCCATTTATCCAGGGGCAAATGCACGGAGTCCATTCATCCCCAGCATCGACATCACGGCGCCAGGTCACGTGGAGCAGAAGGTTGGCCTCCCACAGAGCCTGGACACAGTCCAAAGGGATAGACGAGGAGGTGAAGAAAGAGAGGGAGGTGAAGAACGAGAACAGGTGGGGTTTGGCTGAGCTGTGGGTCTCCTTCCTCCGTGGTTTCTAAGCCAAATCATCCTGAAAAGTCACTGAAAACTTGGTGGAGAGGGGAGAACGGTTGGGCCTGATCCTGAGGAAATCTCGTTGATCAGGCGGCATCATCTGCCAGCCATGTCCACATGCCCGCTCCAAGTTCTTGCCAACACTGTCGGTTGAGTTTTACCTGTGATGGGCATCATGAATAGCTTCCACTGATTTGATTTCAGGATGGGATTGTGAGCAATTTTTGCTTCAGCTTTCTATTATTTGATTATCATGTCTATAACAAGGTAATTATTTTTCAAATGATAAAGACAATTTATATTAATAACGGGCTTCGGCTGGATCCTGGTAAGACGATGTCCCAACTGCCAGGGCATCTCCAGCCTCAGCATTCCCCTCTGCTCCCCACCAGCCATCTAGCCGCCAGCCAGGTGGAGATCCTGCCCTTTACCCTGAGCCGTGGCGAGCCCAGAGCCCTTCCCAGAGGCCTCTCCCAACTCTGCTCCCTGGCCTGGGCCATCAGCACACCGTACGCTCTGTCTCTGTTCAAGCAAAAGTAAGAGTAGCAACAACAATAATCATTCATTCGTTTCCAGGGAAGGAGTCTTAGGCCGCACAACATACAGAGGGACAGATTACAGGTTATTTATTTACTCTCAGATTCTGCTGGTTGTGACTTAACTCACACCTTTGGATCATCACCCAGCTAAGAGATCCTTCTGAGCCCCTGACCTGTGACACCCAAATCCTTTTTGTTGAAGCTACAAGTACAACATTCCCATTCTCCCAGCATACACACACGTACACGCCTGTGCACATACAACCACACGTGCACAGTGCTAGGTCAAAACCATACTCTCCGCAGCCACCAACGCTCTGATCTGCCCACTCCCCTGATGGGTCTTGGGGGGTGGCCTGTGACACGGGGGTGGCTAGGGCCAGATGGACAGAAGAGGACTCAGAAAGAGGAGCGATGAACCTCTTCCGAATGTTCAGGATGGGAGAGAATGTGCCAAGCCCCCTCCTGGCTCCTGGGCAGGTGGCGATTGAGGGTAGAACTTTGAGAACCAAGCTGCGTGAATGGAGGACAGTGATTAAGAAGGGAGGTGCTGCCCGGACCGGTTTGGCTCAGTGGATAGAGCGTCGGCCTGCAGACCGAAGGGTCCCGGGTTTGATTCCGGTTAACAGCATGTACCTCAGTTGCGGGCACATCCCCGGTAGGGGGGTAGGGGGTGTGCAGGAGGCAGCTGATTGACATTTCTCTCTCATCGATGTTTCTAACTCTATATCCCTCTCCCTTCCTCTCTGTAAAAAAAATCAATAAAATATATTTTTTAAAAAAGAAGGGAGGTGCTGGGGGGGGGGGGGGGCGGGCTGCTTTCTCTTGTTGGCATTATTCTTGCTGTCATGCAAAGCCTTCACACTGAGGCCTCTCTCCCTCCACGTTTCTCTTCCTCCTGCTCCCTGCCACCTCTCCTCTCTCTCCTTCATGCAATGTTTTGCTCCTGTTTTTAATAAAGACTTTGCTGTGAGGCTGCCAGTCGGATGGATTGGTGTGCCGTGGTCACTGAAGGTCAGCTGGGAGGACAGGGCCCTGAAGGGAAGGCCAGAAGGTAGGGTCAAGGGAGCAGCCAGATGGCCAGGGGGTGGGGGCGGGGTGGGAGGAGTGTCAGGGAGTCCTGACCTGGGTTAGAGAATGCAGGGCACCATGAGGCAAAACCGCCCTCACTCCAGCAGGAGGGCAGCCAGAAGCCGGCAATTCCTCCCCAGGTCCTCCCTGCCCAGCCTCCCTCAGCCGCACTCTGGTCGCAGGTAGCTCCTCAGCCCCTCTCCGGCTTCCTCAAGGCTCTGGGAGATGCTGGGACCCTGGCCGCGCATGGCTGGGACCCTTCCTGACCTTCTGTTCTCTGTCCACCAGCCTGCGGACTGCCTGCCCCTAAGGCCCGGATTGGATGGTGGATCTTGGGACCCCTGTCCACCGCCCTTTCTGCTCCTCAGCATCGCCGCCCTTGCTTCCCAAGCGCCTGCCTGTTGGCCCAGATGGTCCTTTTGTAGGACACGGCCTCAGATGCATTCGTCTAAGTCAAGCAGAACCGATGCTCATCCGGCGCAAAGTGTTTTCGGTTTGTGTTGTTTCTCTATCGGTGGTTTGGAATCCTGCGGGGTTTGGGAGCTGCTTTTCCTGTCTCCAGACACACTTTGGCGTCCATATTGAACTGAGATCTAGATTTACATTAAGAGGATTCTTAGCCTCAGATGAGGTTTCAAATGCACAGAATGGGGTGGGGGTGGGGGGGGGGGTGGTCACGGATATCAAGGGGTGCCCTTCATTTTCCTGTTCCCAATCAGCTCCACAACCCTGGGGCTTCTTCCAGGAGACGGAGCCCCAGGTATGAGGCTGGGCAGCTGGGAGAGCCAGGACTCCAGAGAAACCTTTGAACTATTAAAGCACAGCACCCTTCACAGGTTCCATTCATACCCGCACCCCCACCCTCTCTGCCCTCTCTGGCCCCCCCTCCTCCTGCGTCCTGCACAGCCAAGTGCACATGTTTGCCGCATCCTGGAGCTGGACATTCTGAACACATTTATTTATTTTATTTTTTTGTATCAGAACTTCATTCCTGTTTATTGCTGAATAATATTCCATTGTATGCTACAGTGTTGTGATTTTTAATAAGAAATATGTAATATATAATATGTAATATAATTAATATAATATAATAAATATAATGTAATTAATATAATATAACCTATATATATAAAAGCCTAATATGCAAATTGTTCCCACAGGAGTTCGACCAGGAGACTGGGAGTGCGATTGCTCTCTGTGACGTGCACTGACCACCAGGGGCCGGCGCAGAATGAAGTAAGGCCCCAGCCAGCAGCCAGGGAAGGGAGGCCCTGGCCAGCAGCCAGAAAGCTCTGATCAGCCCTGATCGCTAGCCAGGCCTAGGGACCCTACCCATGCATGAATTTTGTGTACCAGGCCTCTAGTATAATATAATATAATTAATATAATATAATATAATAAATATAATATAATATAATATAATATAATATAGAAACATATATTTCCAGTACAAGAGCTTACTTCATTTTTATTGAATTTATTGGGGTTGACACTGGTTGACAAAATTATCTGAATGTTAATTAGTCAAAAGGGCTGGATTGAAAGATGCCATTTGATGGTCTGTTTCTTTGTTGTCTTTCTCCTCCTGAGATAACCCCAGGGCAGGACTTTGTGCTGCACTGTGTCAGGGCCCACCTGCAACACCAAAGCCTCCACAAACACTGTGAGGTGAGGGAGAGAGTGCCAGCTCCGTCGCTCAGGTTCTACTTCCCGGATCACAATTAGAAGTCGGAGCTCTCCATCGCCAGAGGAGCCCAGTTTTCCCGTTCCACTGGGAGATGATCCCATCTCCTCAGTGACCTGCCTTTTTTGCCTTGTTTTTCTTTCCATTCTTGCACATCTTTAATTCTCTGACTAAGAACACAAGTGACCCTGTTTCCAAACCACCATCCTTGCCATTTTCCCTTCCGTTTGCCTCTGGTGAAAAAAAAAAAAAATTCCTCCCACAAATGTGACTCAGAGGTCATGGACGTAAAGGTCATCCAAGGCTGTGGGGAATTGCTCAGCCCTGAGTCACAGCCCCTGTGCTGAGAACCTGGGTTTTAGTCAAGGCAGAAAGCCTCAAAGCCGAGCCTGGAGACACCCCTTCTTCCTCAGCCCCGTGCCCATTGGCTGCAGGAATTTCCTTGTCATTTGTTTTTGTCGCTGCCCTTGGCCAGTGAAGGCCCAGCTGGCTTCCCTGCCCAGAAAGCTGCCGTGGCTGCTGCAATGGGCTAGACTGCCCGGCAGGAGGCACCTGGCTGCTCTCCCCTCCAGCAGCTGTGGCTGCCACTGCCCATCAGAGGACAGGGAAACAGATCCACAGCCAGGGCCAGGGGCTCAGGGCCAGAGCACCTCCGATTCTCTACTCCAGCAGGAAACAGGACGTGAAAGATACAGGTGAGGAGGGAGCCATGGCCACTGAGTTCAGAGGCCTCATTCAGAAAGTTAAAAACATTTCCAGTATTAGATTGCTCTGCTTTCTCTGTGTGTTTTTTTTTCTTTTTTTCCTCTCAAATTTGTAGAGTGGGTTCCAGTGCATAGATTTGAAAATAGAAAAGGAAGGAAGGAAGGAAGGAAGGAAGGAAGGAAGGAAGGAAGGAAGGAAGGAAGGAAGGAAGGAAGGGAAGGAAACCAAAACTCGCCAAGGTAAACACCAAAGTGACCCTCAGGCACATGCTATCTAAATGGAAGGGAACTGAATCTGCACCCACATGTGAAAGGCAGTGACAAGTTGAGAAATTGTGATCCAGGTCATGGGAAGGTCACTGGCAAGTGCACAGGGCTCCAGTAAGTTGGGAAATGACTGAGGCTGACTAAGCTTCTGGTAACCTTGACGAAGACAAGGGCAACCTTGAATGAGAGAAGCTGGGCAACACAAGGAAGAGACCGGGAGCCAGTCAGTTTGAGGGTTCAAACTGTAAGAAGCAAAGGAAATAACCCCACAAAAAGGGTGATCCTGCCCTAGCTGGTTTGGCTCAATGGCTAGAGTGTTGGCCTGCGGACTGGAGGGTCCCAGATTCGATTCCGGCCAAGGGCACATGCCTGGGTTGCAGGTTCGATTCCCAGTAGGGGGCATGCAGGAGGCCAATCAATGATTCTCTCTCATCATTGATGTTTCTCTCTTTCCCACTCCCTTCTTCTCTAAAATCAATAAAGTATATATTTTTTAAAAAGGGTGATCCTGGCACATGGCAGGCCCTCAACAAATACTGGTGGAATGAATGAATGAATGAATGAATGAAATGCTTCTCTGCACCTGGGGCACATAGAGGTGCTCTCTGAATAACAACAGAAACAGCAGCAGCAGCAGAGGTCATTCCTGAGCTCGTTGCTGGAAACGGTGGGACCCCTTCCTGTCACTGACCTGGGGTTTGAGGGGAGCTGTCAGGACTCCACAGGACCAGGAGGAAGAGGAGGCTCAGCTACACTCAGAGCATCTCCTCCCACAGTGAGCAAGGCTGGTGACAGCACAATCACAATGGCCCTGACAGGGAGGTCGCGCACTGTCTTCTGAGAGGGCAATGTCTACATAGGGCAAACCAAGTAGAACCCCTCCACAAGAGGGCCCGCAGTGCTCCGCCTGGGAGCATTCTTGACCAGCACCCAGGGCATGAAGGGAGGATTTCCCTTCATCCTGTGCCTGCAGCGCAGCACTGGAGAACCTCCTATTTCAAGGACAAACCTTGAAATTTAGGGTTCCCTCCACCGGGTCAATTTATAAGACGAAATGTAGCAGGAAGTCTCCCAGAGCTGGGAGAGAATCTGAACATTGTCCAGGCAATTTTGCATTAGCCAAGACCCTCTATTACTAAAACAAAACAATAACAAAACAAAACAACAACAAAACTTCAAAAAGAAGAAAGTTTCCTGGCTCACAAACTTCCAAAAGAGGGATAGAACCGCCCCTAGGAAGTAGTATGGCCAGGGATTTCAACACAGTCAGGACGTTCCAGGCTCCTATCCAACCTTTGGGACCTGCAGCTTCAGTTTTTTCATGTGTACAATGAAAATATTAACTTTCCTTTCTACCTCACAGAACTCTTATAATGATCAACTGAGAAAACACAGGAGCAGCAACACCATAGACTGTCTAATAAAAATGCAAATCATTATAATTAGATTAATATATTATGGGAAAATTTGAGCATAAAGCAAATTTCTCAAAGGCAATTTGGTGAGAAAAATTAGGTGACATAGAGAACTACAGCCAGATGAACCAAGTCTTTTTAAATATTTTTTTATTGATTTTAGAGAGAGAGGGAGAGAGACAGACATACATTGCTGTGAATGAGAAACATTGATCAGTCACTCCTTACCCGCCCCCCCCCGCCCCCCCTGAGAATCAAGCCTACAACTGGGCATGTGCCCTGACTAGAAATTGAACCAGCGACCCTCTGATGCATGGGATGATGCTCAACGAACTGAGCTACACCCGCCAGGGCTAACCAAGTCTTGTAGGAATACACAAAACAGACACATGCACATACCTAGTACATGTGTTTTCCTACCATCTGACATATCTTAACCAAGTGTGTTACCCTACAAGGTTGTGTTTCGCTCTTCTTTCACATTTGTGAGCTCCCATATATTTTAAAAAGTTTATTCGACATCTGAAACATGTCTAAATACCCGGATTTAAACACACCAAACAGGTCATGGAAAGAAAAACATTTATGTATCAACAAGAAGCTTAAAGTAAAAATGAATTTCAAAAGAATCAAGAGAACACATGATATTTCTTTCCCACGCAACAGACATATTTCTTTCCCACAAAACCATGACAATAAAAGAAATGTCAATGGATGGAGCAACTCTAGTGTTGAGAAGTCGATTAAAAAATAAGGCCCAAAGAAATGGAAGAGATGGAAAGATGAGCACTGTTGAGATTGAAAACCAAACAGTGGAAAGTGGAGGACAACCTGTCTCACAAAGAGGAAGCACTATCTATATACAATGAAAATTGCCAAATTCTGCACCTTTTAGTACTATGAGTAGCTGGCTTGGTGGTTTCAAACATCACTACAATGAAAGCCTTCAGCTGTTGGGCGAAGCCCAGTGCCGATGAGAAAGCTAGGAAAGAATTCCCAGCAGGGATACAGAAGTTAACTGAAAACTATGCATTGAATCGAATCTTCAATTTTGAGGGAGTGGGTATCTATTATAGATGTATGCTTCAAAGAACCTATATTTCAAAGAGAAACAAGCTCCAGGATTTTAAGATTACAAATTTTGATAGCCTTCCTTCGACCATTTCCTAACAACTCCCAAGCTGCAAAGCCCACCTGCACAAGCAAACTTCAGGTCTTTTTCAAGATAAGGTGCCATATGTATTAAAGATGTACGTGTTCCTTAATCATTTAACGTGGATGAGATTGTGCTACCATTTTGTTTTAGATTTCCTATTTTTTGTGTGTCACTGACAAGTTTTTAAGGATTGTACCCTTGACCCCATTTTTCTCTAAGCCCTGTGGGTTTTATTGTGAAATTTTGCATAGCGAGGTGAGCTTAAGGAACGCATGTGATATTATGGCAGAATTGACTGTACTGTAATCTATTCTATATATATAAAAGCCTAAGCGACCGGTCGCTATGAAGCGCACTGACCACCAGGGGGCAGACGCTCAATGCAGGAGCTTCCCCCTGGTGGTCAGTGCGCTCCCACAGTGGGAGCACCGCTCAGCTGACTGACGGGCGCCAAATGCCGGGCTAATGGCTGGCTAGCACAGCTGCAGTGGCACAAGCCTGTCCCGCCTCTGTGGCAGCGGTACGGAGTGGTGGCGGCAGGCACAGTAGGGCTGGGATGAGCAGGAACAGCATGGCACCTGGCTCCTTGGCCTCCTGCCGCTTATCACACTACTAGATCCCTCTGGGGATATTGGACTGCCGGTTTCGCCCTGATCTCCTGGCCTGCGGGGATCGGACCGAAACCCAGCAGTCCAACATCCCCTGAGGGGTCCTGGATTGCGAGAGGGTGCAGGCCAGGCTGAGGGACCCCACTGGTGCACAAATCCGTGCACCGGGCCTCTAGTGAAATATATAACATACTAGGATATTACTATTTGGATCTTTCCATTCCCAGGTTTCTCCCTCAATCCTATTTTGCTACTGCAGGTTACAGGTGTGAACCGCTAAATTAAACTTGTTTCTCTGAGCCCCAGGACCAAAATCTCCCAAGCTCCTCTTCATTTCCTGAGGCCCTTGGGGCCAAACTAAATGTTTTGACAACTGTTCACTGTCCAGCTACTTTTTGAAGGATTCCCAGAAATCCCACTTGTCCTTCAGCATCATGTTCTTTCACCTTCAATCTCATCAATCTTGTCCTTTATTCCTTGAGGCTACTGCTGGAAGGGCTATATATCTGTGTGGTTCCTATTGCTTGTTTTCCCCAGTGCAAGCACCTCCTCGCCTTCTCCATCATCGCGTGGGACTGGCTGAGCCGTCAGGACCCAGCAGGTGTGCCCTTTCCCGCGTACCCACGGGAGCAGCCATGGAAACCTAGTGCAGCTCTCGTGTGACAATCTCATTCTCAGAAGGAGCCTGGGTCATGAGCTGGGCGTCCTCCAGACTGTCCTTGGGCTGAGCTGGAAGGCCTGGCTCTTCCGCAGGACTCTGCAGCCCTGTCTCTGCAAAAGCAACTTGAGACCAGCCCCGCAGGAGGCGAGGAGAATGGGATGGAAATCTGACCCAGGGCCACCTAGAAAACCGCATCTTAACCACTGCCATTTGCGAACTGCCTTTCCTGGGGAATTTTATTATTCTTTCCCGACTACCTAACACATGCCAGAGTTTGGAGAGTTAAGGAAATCCCCCACTGTGTAAGCTTTATTTTACTTTAAAAAGTGAGTTTCTAGCCCTTCCTGTTTCTAAACTCCAGTAGCTTTGTCTACACAAGAACACCACTGTGCAGCTCAGCTAAGACCGCCCCAGAATGAAAGGTGTAAATTATGTCACTCCAATGAGGCGGAAACTTCAAAACTGTTTTAGTTCTAAAGAGTCTGAAGGTGGAGATCAATAGAATCCTCCTGAAACCTGACTTTCTTTAACCCTTTAGTTCAGCTGAGCTGTGTGTGGTTTAGGAGTGGTTTTCAAGGGCATAGCATTGAACTTGATCAGCAATTAGGAGAATTGCCTTTGATTCCGAATTCATCTCCTGACCTCTTGGCATGTGGGTATTGCAGCTCCAAATCACAGACCACAGTAATGTGATACTAAGCAGCATCTACCGCCAAAGTGAAAAAGGTGGCACTCACAGCCTGAAGGAAGTGCGTGTGTTGGGAAGGGTGGTTGTACAGAAACATTTAATAAGCGCATTGCTTTTCAATCGAGGTCAGACATCTGTGGCGAAGGTCAGGGATTCGCCGAGGAACATTCCTGCTGGGAAAGAGGGTAGAGCCCTAAAGGTAAGAGTGAGCTGTGGTGCCAGGCTGCCTGAGTTTGATTCTTGACTCTGTCATCCATGAATCCCTGACCTTCAGGAAGTCATTTTCTGTCCTCTGCTTTCTTAACTGTAAGTAAGCATGATAGTAATACTTGACTCATAGGCTATTATAAAAACTCAATATGGCTCAGTGGTTGAGCGCTGACCTATGCAGCGGTAGGTCATCAGTTCAATTCCTGGTCAGGGCACATGCCTGGGCTACAGGCTCGATCCCCAGTGGCAGGCACGGAGGAGACAGCCAATAGATGTGGATGTCTCGCCCTCTCCCTCCCTCTCTAAAAATTAATAAAAACAAATTTAAACAAAAACCTCAATGTAGAGTTCAGGAAAAATATCAGGTACATAGTGAGCACTCAATAATGTGTGCTATTTTTAGCCATCTTGAACTGCCCTGTGACCAGTCCAGAATAAGGTGTAGTTTTATCCCAAAGTACTCACTGTGGTTATTTGTTTAAAAGGTGTGCTCCTCCTAATAACAGTACATGTCTCATGAAGTTATAATAAAGATTAAATGAGTGAATACATGGTGGGCACTCAATAATGTTACTGTTATTGAGCATCTCAAATGGTATGTGACCAGCTCAAGGGTAACAGGAAGAACACTCAAAAACAGTTGTTGTTATTTTACAAGAGGTGTGGCCCTCAGCCCGTCCTGCCTATTTGGATCCAAATGCAGGTTTCGGTTCTGATAAATGAGTTACTTCAAACCCTGAGTTCATGAGGTCATGCTGGCAGGAATCAGTCGAATGTTGGTGTTTGTGTTGAAAGGGGAGGGGGAACACACACAGAGCGGAAATCTATAGACAATATGCTGGTTCCCCTAAGAGTTTGCAGGGCCCCTCCCTCCCTTCTGCAGGGGTCAGCATGCTGGACCCAGGGGGCAGTGTGTACTAGGCCCACTCCGACCAGCTTGCCAGAGTCGATTTTGCACATTTCCTCCTAACTCCTCCTTCAGTGACGCCTTCCCTGTTCAAGTGGGAAGGCTGAAAGGGTGGTGGGGAGAGTGTCTACACCGCTCTCAAAAACTTGCCCTTGCTGCACATTGGAGATTTCTGTTCTGGACAGCCATTTGTGAAGTATTTACTAACACACATGGCATGATGGTGCCAGAAACTTTGTTCCTTCGTGTATGAATCTTCTTTCCAGAGAGCCTCCTCCACCTCCTAGGGACCATCTGCCACCCCGGCTGCTGGCTTCCCTGGGGGGACCTATTACCATCTGGCCCTCTGCGCAGCTCTGCGCCTCTGATGGGCTGCCTGCCTTTTGCCGGGGAGAGGAGGAGGAGGATGACTCTCTCATAACTTTATCCCCTCAGCTACCACAATACTAACAGACAAGCTGCAAAGACACGGGTGAATTTTTTTCCTAACGGGTTAATGCACTTTTAGAAATAAATTACAGCATAGGAGGGACAACAGCTGAAATTCAAGTCAACCTGGACTTCCTCCATGGGTCCAGCGCCCAAGCCCAGAGGAAAATTACATCCCTCCCCTGGGCAAACTGCGCGTGCGCCTCCCCATGAGAGCAGATCTCCCTCTCGGTGCTTACTGAGAGCTGCGGTCGGATTGCATCCCTCCCCTACCACCTTCAGCAGAGCGGACATGGGTGTTTATTGCCATCTCTCAGCTGGAGGGACAGCAGACATGAAGGGATATCTGCAGTCTCATGGACGAGGGTGGATGTGAATCCTTGAATTCAAGTTTCCTTTGCAACATTCCCAACAGTAAAAGAGCAACAGGACTACCGATGTTCATACTCACTGACCCCTTACAGCACATACTGCTCCAAAGGACAAATATTGATTTTCTCAGAAACAATATAATCTAAACCAGTGGTTCTTAACTCTGCTTGTACATTAGAATCATGTGGGAAGTTTCTGAAAAATATTTATGCCTGGACTTCACCCAGAGGTGGGTTTGGGCCCAGCCATGGTTCTATTTTCAGGCTCACCTGATGAATCGCAGTGATGGCGAACCTATGACACGCGTGTCAGAAGTGACACGCAAACTCATTTTTTTGGTTGATTTTTCTTTGTTAAATGGCATTTAAATATATAAAATAAATATCAAAAATATAAATCTTTGTTTTACTATGGTTAATATCAAAAAATTTCTATATGTGACACGGCATCAGAGTTAAGTTAGGGTTTTTCAAAATGCTGACATGCCGAGCTCAAAAGGTTTGCCATCACTGCTCTAGTGGGCAGTCAAGTGTGGAAACCACCAGTCCAAATCCACGATGAAGGATCATTTCCTGATCAGCAAGCTCGGTCTCAGTGCTAAGGGCTCCAGTCTTATGTCAAGGCACTCTCTTGATTACCAGCATAAAAAAAAAAAAATGATCTTGATTAAATTCTTTTCATTCAACGGTTCCTCTCTGATTGGAGTGGGAAGGAGGGGGAGAGAAAGATTACCAATCCTCCCAATATGCATAATTTACCTAGTCATTAATCTTTTCATTTTACCTAGTGATTCAGACATGAATTCAAACTTTTTAATTACTAAAAGGTAGCACAGTTCCTTTGAGTTGTATCTCTTTTTCCTGTCTTTTCCCCTTTAAGGCCCTATGTGTCACAATTACAAAGAAAACCAGAAGAGAGTAGATAAAACCTGAAGACTTGGTTAATCAACACCTTGAATCATTACCATGGTTACGAGTAACTGTCCTTTGCCAGTATGCGACTGCCCTTGGCCAGACCGATGGAGGAGTTTTCATACCTACCAACACCTTTCCCAGGAAATGAAATCCCATTGGCCCAGGGCACCCCAATAGAATTTTCCAGTTTCATTGACAACTGCCTCTAGACATTTCTGTAGCTATTCATCCCAAACCAGTAAGAATTTCTCCTCCCCAGACCTTGACCTAGAATTCGTTGAGTTCATTGGGGTCTCCAGTGGTCTCCATTACCTTCTATGGTGAGCACAGACCAAACTGAAAGTGAAGTTCCCCCCCACAGGGAGTTGGAAGAGGGGAGAGCATGAGGTTTGTCCCAAAGAGCCAGCATTAAAGATATCCTACTGAGGTGGCTCCGAGTGGAAAGAGCCAGATAAGCAAACTGGAGCAGAGTCTAGAGAAAGAACAAAAACTGAAGATGGAAACCCTGAGGTCTAGGAAGAGACATGGAACTGAGAATGAGAGATATTGCTCCATACGTGACGGAAGTCCATCCACAATGGCTGCCTCAGCAGAGGACACTAGGCTCCTATAAAAAGAAGGCGTGGAGACCTGTGCAACAGCTGCTCTCCACTGTCAACAAAATCTCTCATTTCTCTGAAAACTGATTTCATTTCTAGGAAAAAAAATATGAAAATTTCCCATTTGTGTGATGGTTGAGGTATAAATACTGAAAACAGATTCACATTTGTGGAGACAAATCCAAGTGTTTTGTTTCCCATGTAAAATTTAAACAAAACATTTCAGCTTGGAATGCAGTCTGAGTTCCCTGAATGTTTTCAAATGGTTTGTCAGATATTTAAATCTAGCTCCAAACCTAAAGTATGTTTGGTTAGCTCTTAATTATTAAAATTTGGGGGAGATTTTATCTATAAATTTCTGATCCATTTGCATTCAACCCATATTGAATATCCAGACCATACTGAAATGCTACTTCATTTCAAGAAATCTTTACAGAACCCAAAACAAGAAGTTCCACTTTCCAAAGAGTAAACAAATTTAAACACCAAAATGTTCTCATTTGGTGGGATTTGCCTAGCCCTAGACCAAAGAGACTGAATGAATTGGAAACTTGGCAAAACACAGCCCGCCCTCCCTACCAGACTTACTCTATTATATGCAGAAAGCCATATGGTGCTTACCAGTTCAGGAGAAAACATCTAAATGTAGCCTCGATTTGTGTACTAAGCTTTGTTCATATCAAACAGGAGTAGAGACTTTAAAAGCATGAAAATTTTCTTCCTTTCTGTTGTGGTTTGGATCTCAATTTCTCATGGGAGTGCACGGCACTGAGCCACTTTTATCATTTTGCTGGAGTTCGTGTCTCTTGAGGAAGAGAGTCTCAGCATGTCACTCTCATGGGGATATGCTGAAGGGCTTTATTCATTGACTAGAGTGCCTGCAACAGCAGTAATTTATTTTGTCATAAATTGTAGTGATTATGTGAACGGCCTTGTTACGTTTAAAGAGAAAATATATTAAAAACCCTAAATGGTTTTTCATGAGAGCTAACTCATTAATTTTTTTCTTTCTTTAGTTGTTCAGCTTTTCCACTTGGGAAAGATAATATGTGAAATGCTGGCATTGCAAATACCAATGAGTTGAAGTAAAGATCGCTTTTAGATTGACCAGGTGACCATAAACCTTTGAATTCTTAGACTCTTGGAAGGTACACGAGATGCAAGCACAAAAACATTAGACGTAAGTTCAAGAGGCAGTAAGAAATGACAGCATGAGAGGACCAGCTGAAAGGCTGGAAGGGAAGGAGACACAAAGATGAATGTGAAGGAACAGATTCTTTATCAAGAGTGTTTATTTTTTAAGCTCCAACAATGGATGGGTTCTATTATAATCAAACCCAGGACAGCAGATTGATTTTGTTAATGGCTCCAATTCTTTACCTTCCCCTGCACCCACATAATTTGTCATGCACCTTTCTAGGGCCTTGCCACCCTGGAGTAAAGCCCCATGCCTAGACCCTGTTTAAAAAATCAGCTTTATTGAGTTATAATTTATATAAAATAAAACTCACCCATTTTTAAATGTATAGCGTGATGAATGTGAAAATATGCACAATTGTATAATCACTACCACAATCAAGATATAGAACATTTCCATCCTGGCCAGGTAGCTCAGTTGGTTGGAGTGTCATGCTGATATGCCAGGGTTGTGGGTTCGATCCCCAGTCAGGAAACATAGAAGAATCAACCAATGGATGCATGAATGGGTGGAATAACAAATTGATGTTTCTCTCTCTCTCTCTCTCTCTCTCTCTCTCTCCCTCTCTCTCTAAAAGCAATGGGGGAGTGGGGAGAGATATAGAACATTTCCATCACTCAATGTCCCTGTGCAGTCAATCTCATTTTACCATCTCCAGCTTCAGGGAATAAGTAATCTGGTTTCTGTTATTATAGCTTTGCTTTTTCTAAAAGTTCATATACATCAAATCATACAGCATGTAGTCTTCCACATCTGGCTTCTTTCACTTAGCATAATGCCTTTAAGAATCACCAGGTTGTTGCATGTATCAGTAGTTCATCTTTTTGTTGCTGAGAAGTATTCCATTGTAAGGAAATACTGCAATTTCTTTATCCATTAATCAATTAACAGATTGTTAGTTTTCAGCTTTTAGCTACTGAAAATGAGGTTGCTATGAACACTTATGTACATATCTTTGTGTGGACACATGTTTTTATTTTTCTTATGTAACTAAGAATTGAACTGCTGGGTCATATGATAAGTGTACATTTAATTTAATTTTTTAAATTCTTTATTGCTTAAAGTATTAGATGAGTCTCCTTTTCCCCCCAGTGACCTCTCCCTGGCCACTACCATCTCCCAGCACATGCCCTCACCCCTCTACTGTCTGTGTCCATTGGTTATACTCATATGCATGCATACAAGACCTTTGGTTGATCTCTTATCCCCTCCAACAATGAGTGGGTTCTATCCATTGCCTTCCCCCATAGGTTGGACAGTCTGTTAGATGCTTCTATGTCTCTGGTTCTATTTTTGTTCATCAGTTTATGTTGTTCATTCTATTCCACAAATGGTTGAGATCATGTGATATTTATCTTTCTCTGACTGGCTTATTTCGCTTATTATAATGCTCTCCGGGTCCATCCATGCTGTTGCGAATGATAAGAATTCCTTCTTTTTTATAGCAGCATAGTATTCCATTATGTAGATGTACCACAGTTTTCTAGTCTGCTGATGGGCACTTAGGCTGCTTCCAAATCTTGGCTATTGTAAATAACATCGCAATGAACACAGGGGTACATATATTATTTTTATCAAGATAAAGAATCTCACATCCACACAAAAGGAAAGGAACACTGAGGTGATTTTCTTTGACACTTTCCCCCAAGTTCCTTTCCCATTATTATTGTTAGAAATTCCAGAAAGAAAAACACTGAATTAAGCATTACATACATTCCTCTCTTGAAGAGAATTGGGTGTGTGGGTTTGGGGTTTATAATGAAAGGTTTCTTATACCAATGCCCAGTTTGCTGAGTTTTTATACTGAATGAGTATTGAATTTATCAAATGCTTTATCTGTATCTATTGAGATGATCATTTACTTTTATTGTTCAGTCTGATAATATGATGAACTACATTGATTTTTTTCTTCATATTAAAAACAATCTTGCATTATTAAGATAAATACCATTTGATCATGATGCATAGCCTTTTTAATATATTGGTGGATTTGGTTTACATAAATTCTGTTAAATATTTTGTGGATTGTGCCATGAAGGAAATTGGTCTTTGTTTTCTCTTCTTACAATGTCTTTGGTTTTGTTATCAGGGTAAAGTTGGTTTCATAAAATGAGTTGGAAAGTATATCCAGTTGAATTGGTAATAGTTATCCCTTAATATTAGGTTTGCCAGTGAAGCTACTGATGCCTGAAGTGTTCTTTGTGGAAGGATTTTAAGTGCAATTTCAATTTCTTTAATAGGTATAGAAATATTCACATTGCCTATTTCTTCTGGAATGAGTTTTGGTAATTTTTGCCTTTCTAATAATTGGTCTATTATCTAAATTGCTTACTGTATTGGCATAACATTGTTTATAATATCCCGATATGATCTTTTTGGTTTATTATGAATAAATGACAGTAAAATTTACCTTTTTTAGTATACTTTTCTATGAATTTTGACAAACTCATATTCTGTCACATAACCACCACTAAACTCAAGACATAGAACATATCCATCTTCCCAAAAAGTTCTTTCATATTCCTTTGGAGACAGTTCCATCTTTCCAAGTTCAGGTCCCTTGCAACCAATGATCTGACTTCTATCCCTACAGATTTACTTGTTATACACTGTCATACAAATGAATCTATCTTCTTTCAACTTAGCATGCTATTGTATAAATCCATTGTCCATTTCTTTTCATTACTGAGTAGTATTCCATTGTATGGATGTACCATAATTTAGTTATTTATGTATTCCCTAGTCAAAGAGATTTGGTTGGTTTCCAGCTTTGGCAATTGTGAGTAAAGGTACCATAAACATTTTTTTGTAAAGACATATGATTTCATTTACCTTGGATAAATATCCAGCAATTTTAGCTTCATGCTTTGTGAAGCTCTCTTATTAGGTACATACACATTTAGGGTTATGTATTCCTAACAAATTTATTCCTCTCTCATTAAGAAGTGACCCCCCCTCTGTCTCTGGTATTATTTCCTCTGCTGTAGACCAATGTGCTGAGTTCATGGAACAATCTGCTTAAGACGCGCCAGAGGTTTCTGGCAGGTCTTTCACCCAGAGGAGTGAACTGAAATCCAGGTTATCCTAGTTTTCTCAGACTGGGGCCACAAAGCAATGCTGGAATCACCTTCAGATCAGAGCCTAGCCAAGGAGAAAGCCAGTTGGCAAGAACACACTGGATTGCTTTAAAATATTTTCAAATATCACAGTCTTGAATCTCCTCAAACCAACAGGAAATTAAAATTTATTGAAAACTCCTACTATATCAAGGCTCAGGAATCAGAATGAGTCAGAAATGAGATGATGAAATGTCAGGGCTGATTTGTGAGGTTTTGGTTCATGAACTTTTTGGTTACTCCCTATCTTTTCCTCTCTTCTGTCTTCCTCAGTTTCTTCTAAACTGCTCACAGATTCATGTAAAGCATGCCTGGCTGTGCCCATGATTTCTGCAAACAAGGACAAAAGATTGTCCTAATCCATTTGTCTTCCCTCCCTCCCCCTTTTCTTTTCCTCTCCTCTTGTACCCCCGTTTCTTTCCTCCCTGTCTTAAACATGTACCAGGTATTTACCAAGTACCTGCTATGCATAAAGTACAGTAGTACAGTTGCTCTCAAATGTTTTGATCATGACCCATATAGGGTCATTTTTACATCAAAACCCAGTGTGCATGCTCACCTCCCCTTCTTTATCCTCCCCTTCTCTCTCTCTCTCTCTCTCCCTCCCTCCCTCCCTTCCTCCCTCCCTCCCTCCCTCCCTCCTTCCTTCCCCGCCTCCCCCGCCCCCCCCCCCCAGTAGTTTGAGGGTGATACTGTATCTATTAACAGAATAGTATAGCAATGCCAAGACCTTATCCCCAGCTACTCTAACCCAATTGTGGAGCAGAACTCACCATTTTTAAAGCGCCCTGGTAACTTTAATATAAAGTCAGGGCTGAGAGGCGTTCAATCTAATAGTGTTTAAGGTCCTTGCAACTCCCTTCCTGAGGAACTGCGAATAAAGTATGGCAGGAATCAGCCCCAAGTCACCCAGTGAGTCAAGTCTAGAGCCATGATGTCCACCCCCACCCCCACCCCCACATGCCCATGGAGGCTGAGTATACAGGCAGCCCAGCCTCTTCCTGCCATGTCCTACGAATTTCCATCTTCTCTTCTGCTGTAGTGTTCAGGTCCTGTACCGACCAATACTATCCCTGCTGCTAGTGGTTCTTAATAACTTGTACACCATCGAGAGCCTACAGCGTGCTCACTGATCGCTGGGAAGCATCTTAATAAAGTCCCAGACTTTTTCAGCTAATCCGCCTTAGTCATTTCCTCTGCTTAACTGGCTGAGACAAAACCCAGAGGGGGGCTTGTTCTTTGTGTAATTAGTGAGGCTCTGTGAGGAAGTGCAGGTGATGTGACTTCAGGCCTGTTCCCCGGTGAGAGCCCGGCTGGGAGCAGAATGAGATGAGAGCACACACATCCCTCTGTGGATGTCCAGTTACCGGCCAGCCTGCCGCCGGCTGACGTGCCTGCCTCAGACACTGCTGCTCCAGCTAAGGCTTGGATTCCTTCAAACAATCCACACAAGAGGAAAGGAACACCCAGGTGATTTTCTTTGACACTTTCCCCCACGTTCCTTTCCCATTATTATTGTTAGAAATTCCAGAAAGAAAAACACTGAATTAAGCATTACATACATTCCTCTCTTGAAGAGAATTGGGTGTGTGGGTTTGGGGTTTACAATGAAACGTTTCTTATATCCAGTTACTTGGTAGCCCAGAAGAAGCCACAGAAACTCCCTGACCAGCTTCTCTAGCTATTAAATGGGGTCAACACGTTGACTTCAAAGGCCAAGTTCCTAACGCTAGCCTCGCTTGACCTTTCCTGATGGAATGTTAGGATGATCCAGGAAGATGTGGGTTCTCTTGTCAGTCAGGGTCCCAGCAGGAAACAGACGGCACACTGGGAGGGGTGGCTGAGCAGAGCTGATGAATGGGCCATGTGCAGGGCTGTGGGTCAACCTACAAAGCCTGCCAAAGCACCCTGGGGCTAAGAGCAGCGCTGTGCCTTCCCGTCTGCGGGCTGAAAGGATGAGAGGAAGCGGATCCCGGCCTCTGATGGGGCCTGTCATGGCAGGAGCTGTGGTCTTCAGGGGAGGATGCGGCCACTGCCAAGCCAGTGCGAGGGATGGGGGAGTAAATCCCTCAACCTCACTCTCCCCGACCTTGTGATATCGCTGGGCCTCCCTCTGGCTGAGCCCAGCAGAATGTGAGGGCAAAGGAACCCAGCTGTGCAATCCATACAGGGCACAGAGCAGGGTGGAGAGGGGGTAGAGGGGATGCAAGGGGCAAACAGAGAATATCCAACAGAGCTGGACACAGCACCAGAGGCCCCAGAAAGAACAAATCCCGAAATATCTCCTTCAGTGTCGTCTCATAATGCATGACTTAAACATGACTATGTATTGCGAAAGCCCATGGTCAACCAGAAAGATCTATACCAGGGGTGGGCAAACTTTTTGACTCGAGGGCCACAATGGGTTCTTAAACTGGATCGGAGGGCCGGAACAAAAGCATGGATGGAGTGTTTGTGTGAACTAATATAAATTCAAAGTAAACATCATTACATAAAAGAGTACGGTCTTTTTTTTTTTTTTTTTTAGTTTTATTCACTTCAAACGGGCCAGATCTGGCCCGCGGGGCCGTAGTTTGCCCACAGCTGATCTATACATATTCCTATTATTGTTACTACTACTATTATTATTATTCAAAAAGGACTTAGACAACTCGACAGCCATTGGATGTCCGGGGCAGAGCAAGCAAAGCAAATCAGCAAGTGTAAGATGCGGAGGTGTTGTCAGGCTGCCTGCACCCATGTGCTGCATTTGGCTCCATCTTAACACCAAGTGGCCCCACTGGAAATTCCAACAGCCTGAGCTGCAGCGCCTCTGCCTGCTCGCTGTTGGTTTTCCTCTCCCAGCTCCTGCAGGGTGGAATGTCAGCTGAGTGGCAGGGAGCCTGCTCACCAAGGGGCTGGATGATTGCTTTGGAAACCCATCCCTCTACTGGAATTTAATAAAAACCACCCACCAGACACAGGGTGGGGGCATTTGCTGTTTAAATGATGCTTTTCTTTAAGGGGGGAAATATCTATCTGTGCCAGTAAAAGGAAGAAGAGAAAGAATCGAGTTACACAAAAAGGGAAGAAAAAATGTTTTTAATTTGTAACTCTGCTAATTTCATTCCCCTGCTCGAGATTCTTTGATGGCTATCGTTGCCGAGGGAATCCATTTCACATGCCTTTGGCTGAGCTCTGCCCAGCTCTTTCTACCCAAACTCTCATGACTCTGCTTCACGTACCCTTCTCCCGTCAAAGTGAGTGAGTCACAGGATATTTTCTGGGCAATTCCAGGTGTGTTCTCACACACATGCTCCAGGCCAGTGGTTCTCTCAACCCAGGGCAGTTTGCCAATATCATTTGGCAACATCTGCAGACATTTTTGGTTATCCCAACTTGGAGGGGGGGGGGGGGGCGGTACTACTGGCATTGAGTGGGTAGAGTCTAGAGATATTGCTGAACATCTTACGGTGTACAGGACAGCCTCCCACAACAAGGAGTTAGGCAGCCCCAAATATCAATGGTGCCAGGTTGAGAAACCCTGGTCGAGGCTGTGCCTGGATGTCCTCTCACTGCCCACACGGAAATCCCATCCATTTGTCAACATCTAGAGCTACATTGTCCAATGGAGTAGCCACGTACCACATGTAGCTATTGAACCTGGAAATGTGACTGGTCTCAACTAAGATGTGTTGTCTCGACTTTCAAAGACCAGTGTGAAAAATGGGATGTTAAATGTTTCATTAAACATGTTTACACTGATTACATGTTGAAATGATAGCATGTTGGACATTCTGGGTTAAATAAAATACATTAAAATTAATTTTACCTGTTTACTTTTACTTTATTGATGTGGCTACCTGAAAATATTAAATTACATATGTGGCTGAACTACATTTCTTTTTTAAAAAATATATATGTTTTTATTGATTTCAGAGAACAGAGAGGAAAAGAGAAAGATAGAAACATCAATGATGACAGAGAATCATCTGGCTGCCTCCTGCATGTCCCTTACTGGGGATCGAGCCTGCAACCCGGGCATGTGCCCTGACTGGGAATCAAACCATGACCTCCTGGTTCATGGGTTGATGCTCAACCAACTAAGCAACACTGACTGGGCTGCACCATATTTCTATGAACATTGACCTAGACCAGGGATTGGCAAACCTTTTCCATAAAGGGCCAGATAGTAAATATTTTAAGCTTTAAGGACCACGTATCATCTGTCACGTATTTCCTTCCTCTCCTTCTCTTCCATCTCCCCTTTTTCTTCCTCTTCCTCTTCCTCCTTCAACTTTTTAAAAATATAAAAACCATTCCTGGCTCTGGGGCTGTAGAAAAACAGGCCTTGTTTTAGATTTAGCCTATGGGCCAACCCCTGGAGATCAATGAGCTTCAGAAGCACCTTCCTCCCATAAATGCTCGTGCCTGCATCTCAGCCCTTTCCAAACCTATTGGCTCCTACAGAGTTGACACTCTTTTTCCCAAACACAGATCCTCCAGAGAGACTGGCTAGCTGCCTCACACCAGGCAGGGCCCACCAGGGAGTGAGGCCCCCAACCCGCAGGTGGTTCCAGTGACCCCCAGGACTTTCCCTTTTCCTTAGCTCCAAGTGGTGCTAAAGGCAGACCCTAACTCAGGAGGTGAGCACGAGGAATACTAGACAAACAGAACTGTGCTTCTCGTTATTATTTTTCCGTGAGTGAGTACTATCATTATTAAACTTAAGTGCTTCAGTTATAGAGATGAGAGACACATAAAAATGATTCTTGTTATTTTTCTTGTTGTCACAATTACGTTTTTAAAACCCAAGTATTTATGAATTGAGTTTTAAAGTCTATAGAATTATAGTCTACGGCTTCCAAAAATCTGATTGTTTTTCCAGGGAGTTATACACACGCATGGATGTGTATATGTTGGCAGCTCGGAATGAACAGAGTATTTTTTTAAGTTCTAAATTCCTCTCGAATGGGAACGAAGTGTTCTCCTGACCCTTCATACACTCCATATTACTGTCGACATCTGCAACTAATTGATGATCTATAAGTCAAAACTGTGACCAATGCAAAAAACCTTGAGCAAAGCTTGCCTGGGTTTGACGGACCCTTCTTAATGTATTTCAGATTAAGACTAAAACAAGCCACCTTTTAACTGTGCGACTGAGTACCAAACAGTAGCAGTGAATATTTATCAGACATCAAATAATAACCTGATCAGATAATGTGTCGTTACCAGTGAAAATCTAATTTAGAGCATTTTAACATTTTTTATTTGGATTTTTTTTTAACCCAAATACTTTTTAAAGGTATAGAGCAGCAGTTCTCAACCTGTGGGTCGCGACCCCTTTGGCAGTCGAACGACCCTTTCACCAGGGTCGCCTAAGACCATCCTGCATATCAGATATTTACATTACGATTCATAACAGTAGCAACATTACAGTTATGAAGTAGCAACGAAAATAATTTTATGGTTAGGTCACAACATGAGGAACTGTATTTAAAGGGCCAGAAGGTTGAGAACCACTGGTATAGAGGAACATATTGTCAGCATGCGACTTGATTGATTAAAGCAACCCTTTAAGTCAACAAAATCAAATTATGACCATCTGAATATCTCGGCAGTAAAGGAATGACACTACGAAACCACAGGAAGAGGCAACATAGTGTTTTAGGAAAGAATGCGGGCCCTGGAATGGACAGACCTGAGTTTGTGTCCTGGTTTGCCATTTACTCTCTGGACGATGCCGGGCAATTCATCAACCGCCCTAAGCCCCTGTCCTTATCTTTGAAATGGGGATCAGAGACACTTCCTTGTAAGGGAGTTCTCGTGAGGATTAAATGTGACACACGAGAAGGAAAACGTTTGGCACACCGCAGACTCTATGTTTCCAACACGAGGAACCAAAAGGCTGCACAACGTATAGTCTAGACAAATAACAATATCATCTTTAACTTAAATTATATACAGGCCATGGCTGGGGTGGCAGGCTATTTGTGTGTTTACTAACTGGCCTCCCCTGTGCTCCTCAGGAGATGGTTAAATAAATCTCTGCTCCACTCACATGGGAGCCAACTACCTGGAGTGGCCCATGTGAGGAGCAGCTTGTTGCAAATCAACAACCGCATTCCAGCGTAGGGCTCAGACGCAGCCATTCGCTTTGCTGGCCCAGCATCTCGGTTCTGGCGCCAGTCCTCCCAGCTGCCAGGCACGGCTACCTGTCACCAAATTCCAGTTTCATTCCCTCCAAAGAATGATGGCTCATCTCTCGGAGATTCCCCCAGCGCAGCGCCTCCAGGTCTGCCAGACCACCCTACCGTGCTCTCCAAACTTGGTAAAATCTACCTATTTTCACAAAATGTGGGAAAGTCAAACAAAAAAACAGAAACTTCATTTCTAATATACAATTTTGTTCATTTATGATCCAATTCCCCAAACGGATGTGATGTGATAGATGTGTGTATTCTTAAAGCATGAGTAGCCTTGAGAATGATGACTAGACTTCTGTTTTCTCGCTGACATCGCCTGCACGTCTCAAGCTCTGGGTCCGGCATCTGCAGAACTGACATTTCTATCCACACTTAGAAGAGCTGTCCTCCCACACCTGACATCACAATGGGCCATGTCAGTGGTGATGCCCTCTCTCCTCCTCCAGCCCATGCGTGCTCTGCAGCGGGGGAGAAAAAGGTGGCCATTGACTCAGTGTGTTTAAGGTGCCTAGACCAGGTGCTCGTTGATTTGTGAACGTTGCCTCATTTTATCCACAACCACCTTTGGAACAAACCATTTTCCCGCCCATGTCACAGCTGAGGAAGTTGAAGGTCAGGAAGGTTAAATTGCTTGCCTGAGGTCCTACAGATCAGAAGTGGCAAAGTCCAACCCCATCTGCCCAATGTGCTCAGAATTAGACCGCTGCCGCAGGCCAGGAGAAGGGGTGCCCAAACTGTCCCCCAGCGGCCACCTGTGTCAGGGTCACCGTGACTGGGTCTTTGTTCTAGTGCTGAATATGCACACACACACACGCACACTGCAGGGTGCCAGAGGAGTCTGGCTGTTGTGTTCTGCTCTGAGCTAGACACAGAGCCCGGAGTCCTCCGCTCGGCGTGCGCTCATTCTGAGCCGAGAGCTGGCCGGGCCTCAGAAGCCCAGGGCCGTCTATCACTCATGTCTCAGGTTCGCTCCTCGGAGAGCCCGAGCTGACCACAACTGCCTTGGCCCAGTTCCACCGTGAGGGAGTCACAGAACTGGCATTTAAGTCCGGAGCGGAAAAAACACCCTGAGCCTGTTCATTTTTCTGACAGGTGCTGGAGCCCATGAAAGGTCAGATTCCAGCTCGCAGTCACATCCTGGCTTAGCCGGCTCCGGGCACACAAAGGCCTGTCTGTCTCGTCCCAGCGCAGGGAGCAGGGACCCAGGCCAAGGGCTTACGATGGCCGCCTGGTGGCCCGCGCCTGCTGATCCGTCCCTTCACGGGCATTGGCCTCAATGAAGCATCGGGCAGCCCAGCTGCCAGGGTGTGTGGAACAGGCGGGGTGGAGAAGAATGCAGGCTTTCTGCTGATTGGGAATTGCAGGAGATATTCACCCCCGGCAGCCCATGAATCCAGGCCCTGACGGCCAGCCTGCTGTGGCTCATTTGTAAAAGCCCTAGGACGCTTCTGTTTCATGTTGGAAGCCTTGCTGGGCCAGAGAACTGAGTGAGAGCTGTCCCTCCTAGCCCAGTGAGGTTGCTGGGGAATGAAGGAGTGTGTTCTCTTCTTACTGATGTGTCAGGGATCGCTCAGAGCCACGGTGGGCTCAGAGCTGTGGTGTTATGAGAACAGAGGGTGTGTGTTTAAATGCACGTAGCCACAGGCGTTCAGCTGGGAACATTTGCTTTTGCAGCCTTTGTGAAAACATCCCCCAACTCAAAATGGCTCCAAGGACCCGCAGGCCTGTGTGTTAAGTTCCCCATCAGCAGCTGTAGGCTGAGGTTTCTGAACATCTCTCACTTCCTTAAAAGACTGTCACTACCAGCTCTGTAGCCCTCTCTAGTCCTATGATTTTTTTCCCTTCTCCCTAACCCACCTTCTCCCCCATAATTCTGCACTGTGATGCTGATAGGAAGCTAACAGGCATAGTGGCACCGGCCAGTGTGGGTCAGTGGTTGAGCATCAACCTATAAACCAGGAGGCTACAGTTCGATTCCCCATCAGGACAGGGGCTCGATCCCCAGGAGGCAGCCGACCAGTGATTCTCTCTCATCATTGATGTTTCTATTTCTCTCTCCCTCTGAAATCAATAACAAAATATACTTCTTTAAAAAGTATGGTGGCTGCTACACGTCACCCTGTAAGCCAACATGGGAGAACTTGATCTTATAAGTTCATTTAAATGCTTCTGTTAAATAGCAAGCTCAGAGTACCAATAAATTTAATTTTTTAAAAAAGGGGGGGATAATAAACTTGCTTATGGGATTTAAAAAAACAGTCGTTTTCAAATAATTCTCCCCACCAGTCGAGACCCTCACCCTGACAAGATTTTCAGTAAAAGGAAGCACAGCCTGGAAACCAAGGTTCTGGCCTCCGGTACTGGCTGTGCCTCGAAGTTCTTCTGGGTCAACATGTGCTCAGACCTCGGCCCCAGGGGGCCCCAGTGGCGCCATGAGCACCAGCCAGAGACCGACTACAAAGCTCTTCCTTTGGCCACCTTGTGTCCTAGGTGTGTCCCCAACCCCTAGAAGCCCTGTCTCTTCCACATTCGGTTGTGAAGGCTCCATCCCATAAGCTCTACCAATGGTTCGACTCAATGAACGTTTGCTAGCAGCCTCTGTTAAAGGACAAGGTGTTCTTGGGGCCTGTCCCACCGCCACTCTGTCACCGGGTCTCCATCTCTCACTGAGGAACACAAACACAATCCTAATAAGCATAGTAGGTCACAACTACCATGTGCACACATGTGCCAAGCGCTTACTTAGCATGGTCAAATGCCTTCCCTACCACTCAGTGAAGTAGATACGATTTATTCCATTTTATAGACAGAGAGCCTGAGGATCAGAAGGCCCCCTCGTCCCCCATGTGGTGGAACCAGCACACAAACCCACATAAATCTGACAGCAAAGCTCATGCTCTAAGCCACCATTGGGCAGTGCTTCTCATCCTAACTACTGGAAATAAATAATCCCCAATAGAAGAGAACACTTGGGTCAAAACCACTATCATTTCACTGGGCTCTCCGTACATGCCAGGCACTGCTAGGAGCTTTGTGGGACTCTTGTAACATCCCTGCAGAGTAGGTATGGTGTCCCCATTTTATACGTCAGTAGTTTGATAGACATGAGAAGGCAAAGCAAAAACCTGAGCTTGAGCCTGGAGTTAGAGGACCTTGTCAGTGCAGCTGGGCTCCGTACACTATAAAGTTGGCAGCATGCAAACACGCCATTGCTCCATCGCTGTTATTTGTTATTGTCAGAAATAGTAACTGTGGCATTTACTGGGCATGGAACGCCACATGCTTTAGGATTTCTTTCCTGCAAGGTTTGTGGTCCTGATCTGGGGATGTCAGCTTTCAAAAAATGTGATTCCCGTGATTTCCCAGACTGCCCGGGGCTCCGTATGTGTGTGTGCACGTGTGCATGTGTTTGCACATACCCGCTATGTGTGTCTGTCACACTGCAGGGAGCTTTTCCTCATTTAAACAGCCAATTAAAACCCACTTTGGCACTTAACGCATGCCACTGCTTCTCGGCCCTCGGCTGCCTTCCCAGCAGGCCTTTAATTTGATAAAGAGCTTCTATTAATGACTAACAGAGCCCCAGTAAGTTAATTAAACCTTGTCCTTTATTTTGCTTCCAAGGTGTGCCCTCCTTGTAAAAGGCCCAAGGTTTGAGCTTGCAAATGACTTTAGACAATGTTCCATGCTTCAATGAGAAAAGCATGTCTGTCATGTCCTGGCAAGTTACACGTAAAGTCTCAATTTCAAGCATCATGTCAGGCTTTCACGGAGGCCAGAAGCAGATGGAAAAAACCTCTGCACCCAATTGTATGGAAGCCAGAGTTAGCAATGGAAGATGAGTTTCCTCTGAGAGCAGAATGCTGAAAGACGACCTGGCTGTCATAGAAAACTCCATTTATCCCATTTCTTTAAAGTAATCTGAGAGTCCAGATGGGTTGTATAAACAGAAGAGGAGGTTCCTGGGAGTTCACGGGCTTAATGAAGCCCGTATGTTTAACTCATGTAATAAGTATTTAATCATGCTGATGAAATTCATTTAAACCTCAGCCACACACGCTGTTGCCGAAGCCCTGATAATACCTCACATCGCTCGAGCTAGCAATGCTGGAGCAAGATAGGCGAGACAGAAAGCTGGTGACATTTCACATGGTAAATGGCTTTGGAGGGCGGTGCAGGGGGCCGGATAATGAGCCATGAGAAACTGATGTGAAGCCCACTGCATCTGAGGCCTGCAAGTTCTATTCTGCATCTGCCCGTGGTGAGGTGCTACAGACTGGGTGATGACTCATGTGTCCTCTCTTCTTGATTTCTGAGTGACCAAACGCAGAGAAGATATATCCGTTGGGAAGCTCTCTGCTGCTAGTAATGAAACACATAACTCAACCAGATGACACAATCTGGAATTTTTCCGAATGCATGTAGCCAGAGTCCTGACACACGGGCCTGTCAGACCTGGTTAATCCAGCCACTTGATTGCATCACCAACGACCCAAGTCCTTTCCCTGCCTCTGATCTGCAATCCACCATGTGCTCTACAGGCTGGCTGCCCTCATGACCACAAGACAGCTGCCAGCACCGCATCGCAGGGCAGTATGAATTATTGCAGCCCTGTCAGGCCCAGGGGAAAAAGAGAAGCCACTCATTCCTTTATGGATAAAGAGAACTTTTCTTCAAGTACCTAATCCCATCTCAGAATGTTTTTTGGTCACAAGCCAATTACTGACAGAGGGATGGGATCACCATGATTGGCTTAGACCAATGGTCAGCAAACTGCGGCCCCTTGAGTGTGGCTCTTCCACAAAATACCATGGGCGGGAGCGCACGTACAGTGCGACTGAAACTTCGTGGCCACACTCAAGGGGCCAGAGAGCCGCATGTGGCTCGAGAGCCGCAGTTTGCCGACCACTGGCTTAGACTATTGATCCCAAAGCGTTGATAGGGTAATGGCAGACTGGAGCCAGCACACACCAGCCTGCAAGCCCAGAGAGCGTACATCGCTTCCCAGCCCTCCATTTAGTGACCTGGTAGTGGTAGCCTGGAAGTGGCCATAATGGGCATATTTACACCACAGGAATTGGCAGATACTACACCCAGGCTTTTCCCCACTGAAGAGCCAGTTGGTAACTGAAGATGCCAGTTTATCAGTGCATCACTGCAGCACAGTCACCTTCCTTAAGGCCGGGTGCCAGAACAAATCTGGGATTCTTTCAGCTGGTAAAAAGATATAGGGAATGAGCAATGAACAGCACCTGTGTGAGAAGGGCTCAGTTGTCCACTCATACTCTCTAGAAAACACAGCACTTGGAGGCTGAGCAAGAGTGAAACACCATACAAAAGTGGGGGGAGAACCCAAAGTGGCTTATGTCCTAAAAGAACCTGCTCAGGTAAGAGGCACTTGTTTTGTTGGTTGGCCTCATTTTGGGGCCAAAATGGAAAAGATTCTCTAAGAAGGGTCTTAGTTTCTTTCCTCTTGGCTAAAATGGTTCTCCACACTTAGTATGAGTTTCACAATCAACTGGAAAAAAATCTGCTAAAATGGCAGATTCCTGGACAGTTTCCCCAGGAATCTGGTTCAGCGGGTCCGGTGCGGGGACCAGGAAGCTACACTTTTAACAGCCATTTTCCTCCACCCCTCGGTGATTCTAATGCAAGTTGCCTGGAAAGCATTTCCATGAAAGCCAAAAAACGTCTTCTGCTTGGTGGTCTAACTCGGAGGTTGGCAAACAGAAAGGTTTTTATATTTTTAAATGGTTAAAAAATATCAAAAGAAGAATACTGTTTTGCGATGTTAAAATAATGTCAAATTCAAATTTTAGTGTCCATATAGTTTTATTGGAACACAGTCACGCGTTTGTTTATGTGTTGTCTGTGGCTGCCTTCGCACTATAAGGCAGAGTTGAGGAGTTACGATGGAGATGCTATGACCCACAAGGCCTAAAATATTTACTATCTGGCCCTTCACAGAAAAGTGTTTGCCAACTCCTGGCCTAAGGCGATCCATTCAGTGAGAGAACCAATGGAAGGGGAAAGACTGTCAATCCCCCAGCAGAAGGCTCCCCTACTGGTCTAAGCACAAGCCACCAGACACATCAGTCAGCCTGGGAGCCAGCCTGCAGCTCCACTTCCTTTTTCTCAAGGACAACTAACAATGGCCAGGTGCCTTTCCCTCTGGCTGGTAGAGAGCCCTAGGTGGTGTGGAGAGCAGGCAGTCGTGTCTTTCTTAGTAAGATGCTCTACCGCATACAAAATCAGTAACCCTCATGCCCATGGGCCTCTACTCTCCACACTATTTGCTTGCCTGTGGTCGGGTCAGTGGGGAGTGGATACAAACACATATGGCGCGTGGCTTCTGCTGAAGGAAATACAGAGAACCTCCAGGTAGGGCAAAAGCCACAGGGGTTTTATTTCAGGGGCTTTTCTCAAGCAAAGTCAGAAGTGTACTTACCCGTTAGCCATCCCAGGTCAAGGCTCAAAGAAGCCCATGTCCTCCCTGAGAGAGGGACCCACAAAGGAGAGCTTCCAGGGCCACAGGCTTGTGACTAGAGCGTCTAGACAGTTTCATTCAACGAGTACTTGCTGGCAGAATGTCCCCATGATTAGGACACAGACTAGGAACCCAAGAAAGAAGGGAATTTAGAAGAGGGGGCTAGACAGGGATCACCGAAGAACACACAGAGAAAAATGATATTTGAGAAGGTCTTAGAGGGGAAGGCATAGCATCTGACAAAAGACATAAAAGCAAGAAAGTGTCGGTGGGTGAAAAGAATTGTGAATCTCTTGGTGGGGTTGGACTAGAGTGGTTAGGTGGAGGAGGCAGGTCATAGTGCAAACAGCCCTGAATGCCAGTCAGAAATTGGCATTTTAATTCCGCAGAAAAGGGGAACGGTAATTTAATGTAAATTTTACACTGAAGTACAGCATATACAAAGTCAAGCTGATTAAGATAGGACCTTGGGCAAGTCACAAATCACAAGTGAATTTTCATAAAGGGAACATATGCAGGTAACTAGTAGTTCTATCCCTTGCAATACCCAGATCTGTAGGAAGTCTCCCCATCCTGGTAGATAATTAATAGTAACAATGATCAATATGACTTACCTTTATAGAGAATGTTATGATTTATAAATCATGTGTACATGCATAAGTTAAGTCTCCAAAATTATGTGATAGACATTATTGCTACTGTCCTTGTGTTACAAAGGCATAAAGCAATAAGGTCGTGTGAGGATTAAGTAGAATTCAGATGCTACCCTTTGTACCCTCATTTCATTAATGGTGCAGTCATTAAAATGATATTGTAGATACATGTTTATTCACATAGAAACATGGTCGAAATACATTATGGAGTTTAGAAAAGAGGCTCCAGGACAGTCATATAGTACATATCACGTATGAAAATATCACAAGGTAGTAGAATACACTAGAGTCAGATCATCTGTGTTCAAACCCTGGCTCTGACATTTACTGGCCATGTGACTGAATAGTTATGTCCCCCCAGAATTCATACATTGAAGCCATAATCCCCAATGCAACAGTATTTGGAAGTGGGGTCTTGGGCCGGCAATTAGGATTAGATGAGGTCATGAAGGTGGGGTCTTCATGATGAGGTTAATGTCCTTATAAAAAGAGAAAGAAATATGAGATATCTCTCCCCTCCCTCCTCCCCCCTCCTGTGTGAGGATATAGTAAGAAGACAGCCGCCTGCAAACTAAGAAGTGGGTTCTCAACAGATCTACTACCACCTTGCTCTTGGACTCCCAGCCTCCAGAATGTGAAAAATAAATGTTTGTTGTTTAAGCCACCCGGTCTCTGGTATTTTGTTATAGCAGCTCAAGCTGATTAAGACAAGACCTTGAGCAAGTCATGCAAATTCTGAAAGCTTCACTTTCCCATCTTCAAAATGGGTATAATAGAATGTATACTTCGCATGGCCTCCATGAGGACTAACTAGGGAAATCCATGTGTGGTAGCAGAATAATAGTGCCCCCAAAATGTTCATGTCCTTGAGATATTGCTGTCAAGGCCTCATCCCAGCCACGTTAAGTCCAGGTGGGACTAAGGTGTGTTCTGAGCCCCCAGGAGCAGAGGAACCGTCACAGCTGCTGGCTGCCTTGGAATCACCCTGGGGGGCAGGGGGGTAGGTCATGGATTTGCTTTGTCCCAGCCGGAATTCTGGGGAGTGAACTGCTTTATCTGAACAGCCTCAATTTGACTATTATTTGTAATTTTGACTCATTTACCTAGTGCTCTTTAAATATCTGAATTCCCAAGAACCCTCATGGAAGAAGGCAGTGTAATTTACTTATTAAGCACATGAGCATTGGGGTCGTGGCTCTCCCAATGACTGGTCATGTGATTGTCGATAATTATCAAGCTTCTCATGAAATTCAGTTTCCTCATCTGCAAAAGTTGGAAAACAATGCATTCCTGACAGGTTGTTGAGAGGACTCAGTGAGATGATGTCAAGGACTTAGCACTGTGCCTGACAGAGGAAGTGCTCCAAAGTGGTAGCACACGTTCCTGATCACCCACAAAATGCCACCCCTGGAGAGCAGGGCACCTGGAACTCCCCACACCCCACGAGGCTGCAAAGCATCTCAGAGTCTCCAGCCCCCTTGTGCTTAGCTCTGCTGATGGAGGAGGCTCAGGCAGGCTGGTGCAGGCCACAGAAGCCGCCAGGGAGCAGAGGGATGGCAGCCACATGCAGCAGTCTGGCAAAGTCAGAGAACCAGCCCTGGCCTCCCTGAGCCCTGACATGTCCCGCTGCTGGCTGCCACATTTGGAGCTGAAACCCAATCAGCCTGGTTTATGTCAGTTCTCCTGAGCAGAGTGCAGAAGGGCTGCTATGGGGTGAGAAGGGGGATCTTGATGCTGGCTTGTCTACCCTTCTCCCCTCCCCACCCCAAACCTCCCTCTGGGCAGAGCAAAGGGGAAGGAGTCTGACCCCATTGGGTGGCTGCTCTTGGCTTTTTGCTTGTGATTTTCCATAGATGCCAGCAACCTGGTAAATTCCCAAGCGCCCCCTGTGGGTTTGAGTGAAGATCTTTGCCAAGGAACTTGGCTTCCAAAGCTGGTGAGGCTGGGGGGGCACTTCCCAACCTCGCTCCTGCTCTCTCTTGACTGTGCCTCTGTCATGTCCCAGAACCAGAGGACACCACTGCCCTGATGGGCCACAGAGTAATCCGGGGCATCTGAGAACAAGAGAGAGAGGTGGATGCCATTTCTGCTTCTCTCTTTAACCTCCTGGAGCAAAGGGGTGATTTTGGGGAAAGCTCAAGGTCAGTTCATGGCCCAGAACAAACATAGCAGGTCTGGTGCACCAGCTGCTTGGTGGCAGCACAGAGAGGCAGCTTTCGTGGCTGCTCTACCTTATGGACAGAAACCCCACCCCTCGGTTTTCATGTCAAGAAAGCAAGCTGAGATTTATGAGGATTTATAGAAGGAAGAAAGGAGGGAAAGACAGAGAGAGAAAAACTTGATCTTATAGTCTTGAAACAGACCTGCTATATATAGCTGGGCAGAAGATCCTGGCAACCAACCAAGCCATAGCAAGAGCGTGATGGCTGGTGCAAGCACTAAACCGAGAGCCAAGAATGCCAGCAAAATGGATGTGGCCACTGACCAACAGCCATCATTCCCCCAGAGCAGGTGCAGAGGGGAGATGGGCAAATGGAGCCTCTTTGTCTTTGTCACCGCACCCATCATGCCCACAGTGCTGTGAACCCCATTTGTCCTGGTGGCAGGGAAGAGAAAAAGGAGCTGGAAAAAGATGACTGCTCACTCCGGATCCATAAATCACTGGAAGGAAGAGACCTTGCCCTGTGAAGTTGGAGATTCTACCTGGCACTACCCTGATGGTGAACCCAGGTATCATAAGTCACCAGGGCTCTGCCAACAACAGCCCTGCCCCCTGGCCTGGCACAAAGGTGGTGGTTGTTTTGCTGGCACTGAAGCAGGTGTCTGCCTGCCCATGGACACAAGCCCATTCTGTGTTTCCCTTGGGTGGCATGGGGAGGGGAGCAGAGTGGGTAGCTGTCCTGGGAACTTGGCCCGGTGGCCTGGCAGAGATGGAATGTCCTTGGCCAGCTCTTTGTGAGCAGTCAGAGATGGTCAGGAGATGAGTCTCATGATCAGATGACTTAGGTTTGCTGGAGTATTTTCCCCAGGTTTCAGAATCATCTGAGGTCACTTGAGTGTCCTTGCAGTCCTTGTTGGGTCCCTCGGGTAGCTCTCTGAGTTTTAATTGTTCAGCTTGTACTGAATTTGTTTAGCTTGGATGTGCTCGACCAAGAGGTAGATGTGTCAAAGTAGACTTAATAGTTTACCTTTTTGTCCCATCCATCAAGGAGGGGCTTATACAAAAAGGGGCAGATTACCAATAGCGGTTGTGCCCCCTCCCTACCACTCCAGGTGGGCTACCTGTAGCCCTGCCCCAGCCTTCACCACCATCAGAATCACATCCATGCTCATACACCTGCAATGGCCCTTCCATCTGGCAAACACTTAACACTATAAGGCTCTTCTCAACTGTCTTGTCTTCTGGAAGCCTTCCATGACATCTCTCCAACCTCACACCACCAAATACTGGAGAACCAATAAGAGCCATTCTTCCCTTTATTTGCTTAATAAATGGTGATTAAGTCCCTACTATGTGCCAGGTGTTGTCAATACAGGAGAAAGCACTACAGATGCAATCTCTGCCTTCATGGAGGTTACTGTTATAGATTATAGAGATAGTAAATATCCTATATAATAAAAGGGTAATATGCAAACTGACCCTAACAGCAGAACAACTGGGAATAACTGGTTACTATGACACACACTGACCACCAGGGGGCAGGCGCTCAATGCAGGAGCTGCCCCCTGGTGGTTAGTGCGCTCCCACAGGGGGAGCTCTGCTCAGCCATAAGCAAGGCTGACGGCTGCCAGTACAGCGGTGGTGGTGGGAGCCTCTCCCGCCTCCTTAGCAGCACTAAGGATGTCGGACTGTAGCTTAGGCCTGCTCCCCTCTGGCAAGTGGACATCCCCCAGGGATCCCGGGCTGCCAGAGGGATGTCTGATTGCCAGCTTAGGCCCAATCCCCTGGGGAGCGGGCCTAAGCCAGCAGGTGGTCATCCCCCGAGGGGTCCCAGACTGCGAGAGGGCACAGGCCTGGCTGAGGGACCCCCCCACACACACACCCCCCCCGAGTGCACAAATTTTTGTGCACCGGGCCTCTAGTAAATAAATAAGATGGTCACACTTGACAGGTGCTTTAAAGGAAATAAACAAGTAGCTGAGAGCAAATAACGAGGATTAAAGTGGAGAGGTTACCACACAGGGGGCGATGGAAGAAGGCCTCTGTGAGGAAACGATGTTCAGTGGAAGCTGGACGGTGAAACGGAGCTGGTGGTACGTAACCAGAGGAAGAGCGCTCTGGCAGAGGCTCGTGCAATGGAGAGCAGGCAGGCTCAGATCCCAGGGGCCCGGGGTCACGGGAAGGAGTCGGGTGCGGTCCATGCTTGGGTCCTTCGATCCCTTGGCCTTTCACCCTATTTGGCAGGTGTTCTGCTGCATTGGTCCTATTGGGTCGCTTCCCCACTTCCAAGCGGAGTATGAGTGCTTCGGGGCAGGGTTGCATTTGTTCATGATTTTGTCTTTGGCACCGTTTAGTGCGTCGTGGATGACCACCCGGGGAGATGTTATACCCACCTGCCCCTTCCCCTTTTCCTCCCCTTTCAAAGGTGACAGAGAAGCCCTCGTTGGCTCCTCCTGTCGGAGGAAGGGGATGCAGAGACCGGTGGCTGGAGTAACTGACCTGACCTTTGTCCTGAGATGACCCTGGCACCTGAGACACCAAGTCCCCGCCCCAAACCACTGCAGGCTCTGGGTGCTTTTCCAGCTGCGGGCGATCTCAGGGTTCTCGGTAAGACTGAGCACCTTTTATGGGCTCATCCATGTCTTGAATGCATGCCCGAAACTCGTGGTCTGTCCCCATCCCCCCCCCCCCACACACACACACACCCATTGTTTGGGAATTGTTACTATACACAACACCTGATAAAAACATATCAAGTAATATATGCTCATCAACATATGATCCAATCTGTGGCAGCAAGCCCTGAACATATGACATATGTACACTTTCCTATTTCAATCCAACGTGTCTCCATGTCAGGTACAGACATGCTAAGAACAATATAGCCCTTGCCTTCAGAGAGCGTGCAGTTGGTGAGGGGGGGGGGGGGGAAGACCTGTAAGTGATTCAGTGGTATTCAATGCTAGAAAATACATTAATTGTGATGTAGGAAGATTCTGGAAGTAAGAAGGAGTTGGGTCACTAGAACGGAATGCTGCTTTGGTGATGAGGAAGGCCTTCTCCTCTCAGAGGTGGATGATGGCACCTTTCCTGGAGGCAGAATAAAGAGGGGGGAGTAGATTTGGTGGGAAAGTCATCCTGTTTTAAACAGGCTGAATTTGACATACTCAAGTTAAGACTTAGACTTGGATACCTGGGTTCCTGCCCTGGGCCCCACACTTTGGGAACCCATCCTAGCCCTTCCTGAGGGACACCACTCCCCACAAGATGATGAGAAGCCAGCAGGACCAAGGGAATATGTCCACTTAGACCCAGTGATGGCTCCTTGCTCTGCATAACTAGAACCCGGAATTCCCTGCCCAAATAGTCCCAGCCTGGGATCTCTGCCCAGATCTGTCCTCCCAAGGGTAGCCAATGTGCACACTGCTGCTCCTTTGGTGGGGTACAGAGATGTAGCTTGGATATGGGCTGGCCATGCACATACATGTGTGTAAGCACATGTGTGGGGGACAAGGGAGTGGTTTGGAAGAGAAACAGTCTCCATTTATCTCTCACCAATATTAAAGACAGGCATGCAGGTAACCTACGGGCTATTTTTTAGTGTTCTGAAGTCTTCTCTTTTCTAGACTAGTTACAACATCTGTTCTAGACTAGTTCCAATATCTGTAATACCTCCCCACCCAAGTTGCTCTGACTCAGTTACCAGAGCCCCCCTCCCCCATCATCTTGGTTACCCTTTTTTGAATTAACTCTGCATTTTACATAACTAGGAATTCAGATAACTGTTGCATAAATAAGCTCCATAATTGGGGACAACCAGGGAATATGGATTCAGTTACCTATCCAAAATCCCCCCAAAACATTGATGGATGTAGATAGAGGTGACTCAGGGATTATGTCAGTGGGTGGGAAGGGGGTGCTACCTGGGGCGGGTTTGGAGCTACCAACCTATAACTCAGAGGAGCAGATGATGAGCCAAGAACAGAGAGGAAGGGAAGCTGAGTGCAAGCATCTCATGTGACTCCCGAAAAGACAAAGACACACCTAAATGTCCTGCAAGTGCCATCGAAGACAAGGGCAGGGTCCACATCTCTTTCAAGCCTGTACTCCTCTCCCAGGCTCCTCAAAGTCTTCCTTTTGTCCCCTTCATGCAAACCCGTAGGTCTCCCCCCTTCCTCCTCCCCTCTGCTCTAATTACAATGCAGCGTCTCTTAGGGAACAACAGCCATCTGGATTATCTTCTCTGTGTCTGGCCCGCTCATCATCTCATCATCTTTTTAATAATCTCATCTGAAAACATATGCCTCCTAATTTCTCCCTCCTCCAGCATGTTCTTCTTCTCTCTCTCACTTTCTCTCTCGAAACCTTATTATTATTACCTTATAGAACACTGGGGGATAGATAGCCTAAGAAACATGCACTGTAAAGTAAATGCATATGGTGTGTCTGCATTATTCAGATCTAGTCCAGCTGTGCAACTGCACAAGCCCAGCTGTTTACTTGTGCACAGCCCAACAGCTTCGTGATGTGGGGACAGGCTTAGAAGCTACCCTGGCGCTGCTCAGGAGCTTCCTGAGCAGGGTTAACCTTAGATCACCGTGATGAATTGAGCGCAGCCCTGGTAGATCACCCCAACCCAGGCCCCTGGCAAACCAAGCAGGAGCACCACATCAGCCATGGCGGGAGCAGATATTAATTCCAGGCCATCAGGAGCTGCCTGACATCGGTGTCCCCATGGTGTTTCATAAGCCTCGACAGCTCCTCACCATTGTTTCAGGGGAAGTGAGAGGGGGTTCCTCTCGCTTCCCCACCCCATTGCTTCCCTGGAATTGAACACTTTCCCCCCATTTCAAATAGCGTCCCAGAGGAAGGAGAGGAAATGACTGTGCGTATCAAAGAAGGTCAAGTATGGCCTGAAAGAAAAGGGTGCTCAGACTGCGTTCCCAGGAGCCCCTTGCAGTTCCCAGGAATTGGCTTGTTTTGTGCTCCTCTCAGGTGGGCGAGCCCAGGATCCCTCTGTCAACAGCTCTATCTATAGCGGAACCCGGAGGACCCAGCCTGCACCCGGCCCTGCGCCTGCAGGGCGCTCACTGACCCCAGGCTCAGCTGTGAGAATCAATCATCTCCTTCCAGAACTCATCCTTCAGCAGCTGCGAGGCCTCGGTTATTTTTATCGCCCCAGGAAGCCGGTGGCCAAGGACGTGCTGGGCTACCTTCACGGGAGGTGTTGCTGTAGAAATGAGCTGCGGGTTGTCAGGGCAGCTGAGCCTCTGCCTCAAGGTTAAAGCCCGAGTGCCTGACCTGGAACAGGAGCACGTGACCTTCCTCTGCTCTGCAGCAGCGAAAGCCCCCAGATGTCCCAAGGAGGGGCAGGGGCCAGGGACACTGCGGAAGGACTTGGGGTGGGAGGGAGCGAAAAATCGGGTGCACAGGAGTGTGCATGTGCCTGGGCTTCTCCTATGCAAATAGGGATATCAGAAACTGAAACACACCGAGCAGCTGGCCTCCATCACCTGCACATCCCAGCCAAGGAATGCCCAGCTCGCTGCGTGCCCATCAACAACCAACATTTGTGGGCACCTTGTATGTGCCAGGCCCTGGACTGGGCCTGAGGGTCCAGGGGTCTGCCCTGGGTTTGTCCAGAGTCTAGAGAGGCCAAAGGGAACCGACCATCGAAAAAACCCATGAGGGCCCCTTGCTTCCCAGCCTGCCTGTCCCCCCAGGTCCTTCGCCTGGCCTGCGTTTACAACCATCTTCCTGTTTGGTTCCCAGGGGAGCAACCTGTGTGGTGTAAGAGCAGGTGACGCAAAGCGTTTATATTTATAAAGGTCCATCCGATACCCTACACAAGTTCCTTCAGCACAATCCCCTGAGGTAAGTCAGTATTTTTAGTCTGTTTAAAAATAGTCTGGACGGCCCATCTCGGCGGCATGTGCAGATGCGTGCTTTGCTCACAGAGCGCAGGGTCAGGGAGTCTGGGGTTCCACTCTCTCTCACCTCTGGGAAGGAGAGAAGGGGGTCTGGAGAGGAAAGAGGCGCTCTAAGATTGCCTGCGAGTCCTCTTGTGGTTTTAGGGAGAGGGAGAGCAGACCCTTGAAACTGTCTACTGGAGGGAGGAGAGGGTGTGGTAGCTGAGGCCCGTGATCCCATCCAAACTCCAATGAGGGAGAAAGCAATGAGTTCCCTTCTGAGCTGGAGAAGAAGCTGGTGTGCCCAGGGTCACTGGGTCTGTTGCGGAATAGCTGGGAGGAGTGGCTGAGGGTGGCGTATCCAAGGTGGAGTGAGAGCTACCCCAGGGAATCCTGCATCTCCAGAGCAGGAGGCGGGGGTGAGGACCCGCTTGGATTCCAGGGATCAGTGGGCATCCTTGCCTGGGAGGGCAGCAGGGCCAAAGGTCCTGAGAGGTTTGTGGACTGAGCGACCCCAAGGCCCTGGCATCCAGCCAGGCCAAGAACTCGCTCAGTGCCCCGGGCTCTCTGTGGCTGTAACTGACCAGACACTCCACTGCCCTGGAGGAGTCTCTCCCACAGCCAACACCACATTAGCAAATCATTTAAAGAATAAAGTCACTTGACACCCTCACAGCTTGGAGTGTGTAAATTGACATAACCTCTCTGAAGGACATTTTGGCAATTAGTATTGGCCCTTAAAAATATTCACACCCCTTGAACTAATCATTTCTGCTTTATATATTTCCCCAAAGCAAAGAATGCCCAACAATAGCGGAATAGTGAAATGAATAACAGTGCATCTACTTAATGAAACACTGCGGCGTTACATATTTAATGATATGGGAAAGTGCTAAAAATGTAATGTTCAATTAAGAAGGTCAGAATATAATAAAGACTGTTTATGGAGTATAATCCCGAGATTTTTATTATTGTGACAGAAGAAAAGCCCCTGTTTAAGAAAAGTCCTTCAAAATAAAAGTCCATCAGCCACTTGTCTTAGAACAGTGGTTCTCAACCTTCTGGCCCTTTAAATACAGTTCCTCATGTTGTGACCCAACCATAAAATTGTTTTCATTGCTACTTCAAAACTGTAATGTTGCTACTGTTATGAATCGTAATGTAAATATCTGATATGCAGGATGGTCTTAGGCGACCCCTGTGAAAGGGTCGTTCGACCGTCAAAGGGGTCTCGACCCACAGGTTGAGAACCCCTATCTTAGAAGGAAGACCTTGAAGGTCGGGGGTTGACAGGTGCAAAGCAACAGGAGAAGCTTTGGAACTACAGTGGTGAGGATGGGAAGGACGGGGTACAGAACCACAAGAGAGCCAAAGAGCCAGGAGTGGTGAGTCTGGGACCGGCCAGAGCGAGGCCGTCAGAGAAATTCTACATGGTAGGGGGTTGGGGGGTCTACAGTCATTGAGGTGCCTAGGATTCCATTTGAAGATGCTACTGTGGCCACAAGCTAAAGCCCAACTCGGCCCCCCCCTGAAATTCTCAGTAAAGCCCACTTCATCAATACATGTGCTGAGTGAGTGGACATTTGGGGTGGAAACCCAGAGGAAGACTTCTCCACCTACGTTCATGAAATGCAGAACAGCACAATTAAAGTGGCTATAGACCCAGATGCTCAGAGGCAGAAGTGATCCTGAGGACATAAGACGCCCCGAAGTTTCCAGCAACACTGGGGAGGACTTTGGATTTCTGGAGAGTAGGCAATGCAGTCGAGCCTCTCCAGGTGTGCCAGGGGCTGGGATGTCCTGGCTGATGTCCGACTTGCATGTAAATATCTGTACACACATGTGCACATAGGACTGAAGGAGCACTGCCAGGAGTTCAACAGTGGTGTCACTCTTGGGTCATGGGATTACGATTTTTTTCTTTTTATATGGTTTGAAGTGTTCCAACTCTTTTATAATAATACATTAAATTTTTTTTAAACAATAAATATTAGTATTAATCACTGTCATTCCTTGTGGCTGTGGAGCGCTTGAGTGTCTGCAGGTACTCTGCCTCGGGGCTAATGAGGTCTGGTGAGTCCAGATCCCACCATGGACACTGATTCTGTGTTTAACCCGGGCAGCCCTAGGGGCCGGGCCCTGCCCACTAACACACCAGTGACCACAGGGAACCCCCAAGCTGGTGCTCTGGGACTTGCCGGACATGTTCCGTTCTCGTCTGCAGCCCAGGACCTTCTGCAGCTCACGTATCGGGTCTGTGAAAGGGAACCTATTTCCCTGCAAATTGAGGCACAGCTACAGTTGTTGGAAGGATATACTCGACCATTGTCTCTTGATTTCTTTGCCTTCCTTTGATTTCTGGTTATATGTAAGTCCTAAAAGCTGTAAGTAAAACATTAACCCATGCTGAGTTTTGTCTTTGAGTATCTTTCCCCTTCTTATAATAGAGCAGAAGCCTACACTGCTGAACTACTTCTCTTTTTCTTTTCTTTTATTGAAGGGAAATTCTGCACATACTAGTAGTAAAAAGAGATGGAGAGACAACCAAGCCATATACCCATTGCCCCTAAATAAAAAATCATATTTAGAGTTTTTCTACTATCGCCTATGGAGGGCCCTGAAAATGCTTTACTGCCCTGCCATGAATTCTCAAAGCATTTTGACAAAAAAGAGAGGAAGCTGGGAAAAATTATTTGCGGCATTCTTTCTCTGGATGGTGCCTTCAAGTTTTTTGACTGTGGCCAGTTTAGGCTTGGCGGGAGTCCCCAGAGCTCATGTCCCTCAGCCTGTTCCCTCTTTCCAGGACAAAAATAAAACAAAACAAAACAAAACTCAGGTAATAAGTGGCAGAGGCAGGCTTGGCATTCAGCTCTGATTCTGGAGGCCGGACTCATTCTTATGAAGGTGCATCAAGCACCCTTCTTGGATATCCTTGGGGGTGTGAAAGGGAAGACAGTAGACAGATGCCGAGGGGCTGGAGGAAGCCATGGGGATGGGAAGGTCATGAGCCACCGCAAAGGAGTGTGTTCAACCAGCGAGCGAATAGCAGGCGCCCTCTGTGGCCCTGTCCCCAGGCCAAATGCTGGGAGGGCGCCAAGGAACCAGAGGAGGCGGACCCTTAGCCACATCAGGGAGGGCAGGTGAGGTCAGAGGGCAGATAACGGGGCAGTCACTGTGGGGCTGAGAAGAGGAATCTTAGGACTCAGCTTTGTGGGGGTGCAGCCTAGTGAGGAAGGGCCTGGTTGGGGTTAACTCTGGGCATGCCGTGGTCAGTACACTTCACAGAAAACATGCTGCTGTTCCCCTTAACAAACAGTGTGGGCAGTGAGTGGCCCTTGTGCCCAGGCTGGGGCATAGAGTTCTTCTCTTGAGTGAAAAATATGGCCAGTCTATGGACTTCCTGGGCTGGTTTTATTTGTTCTACAAAAGTATAAATATAAGAACATTTCTCAGACAGCAAATTACAATAAACACAACTCAGCAAGCACACAAGGTCATGAAGCTTCTAATGCAAGGTCTGCTGCGTCCCAGGCACTCAGTCCCCAGAACAGCTCTGCCAGGCTATGCGTGGGCCCCACCCCTTGCACATCTCTGGGGTCCTCCTGCTACACACTCCATGCCGTCCCGATGCCCACTCTGTCTCCTCAGGCAGTGCCCTGGTGTTGCCTAAGTTGGGTATCATTCTGGCTTTTGGTGTCTTCCCTTGTAGCTAAATGTCTCTCTCTCTGAAATTCAATGATTTGGTGGATGCTCCCCCCACTTTTTCCATTCTCCTAGGAGTGGCCATCGTCCTTGTGCTCTGGAAACCTCTGTGAACTTGGTCTAGACCTGCCCGCAGGCAACTGCAAAGGCCTAGATAGAGCAAAAGGGTTTGGCCAAGTCCCAAAGAAAATAAAACGATTCAACCCCAAGGAGGCGGACAGTCCTGATTCCGGGCACACGAGGTGAACGCTGAGTGGAAATCCAACTGCTGCAGAGAGTGATTACTCAGATGGAGCAAATGTGCTGTGAAATCAGCCCTTGGAAAATCATCTGGAGTTCATCTCAGTGAAATCCAAAAACAATAACGGGCTCCCCAGCCGCTCCGGGGGGAGCCTCAGGAGCTCCCCTCGTCAGAAGCCCGGAAAGCCACGGCAGGAGCGAGGCCCTGGGTCTCGACTCTGCTCTTGTTTATTTACAAGCCTGCTTTTCTTTCCCACCTCCGCTCATCCTCGCTCCCCGGGGAGCTCAGGGCATCCATCTGGCCTCTCGCAGGGCGCCGCAGAGTCACAGATGAAAAAGCTGCGCCTGCCTCTCCATCCGGAGCCTGCAGAGTCCCCGATTCTGGGCAGGAGGTGGGCACCCCTGGGACTCCCCTCTGGGCCTTTGCAACAGATGTCAAAGGAGAGGAGCCTCAGGGGGAGAGGCTGAGAGTTCCTAGAAAAATTGGACAAGGTTGGGCTTGGCCTGTCACGGTGCACATTCTTCAATGTCATAGAAGCCCTCGGGTCCCTGGTCCCTGATCTTGCAAGTGGCCTGAGCTCATCTCCATTCCCGAGGCCCCGGGAGCAGCCCAGGGAAGGTGGCCACCCTACCAGAGAGCCAGGCGGCCTGTCGGTGGGCGTGGTGTGCGCCTGAGGTCCTGGGATGGCTCCCACGGATGAGGTTGGAGCTCTGAGGAACTTAGGGCTTAGTGACCTTGCGATGCGCAGGGTTCTGATATCACAAAAAATAGCATGAAATGGGGGACTCTCCAGAGACTGATGGCCCCATCACAAAACCTCACACCTCCCAGACATCCTCCCCCGCCGGACCTGTGATCTCACTTGAAAAATTCAGGGTCCCGCTGAAGCAAAGAAGCCAGGGGAGCCCGGGGAAGGAACGGGAGGATGTTTGTAAGCTGCTCAGCAGATGAAAGTGACGACGTGTCAGGTTTTCCAAGCTGGTTTCCAAGGCGTCCTCTTAATGGGTCTTCCAGAAAGCCCATCGCTTAACAACCTGAACGAGGTTTGGTTCCCGACATTTTTCTGCCACAACATACAAGATGATGACATTTATATGGGCAACACACCCCAGGGACCAGCCCACACTTATGCCCAATTTTCAGCATACGAGCTATCCTCTGCCCTTCCTCTCCCACCCGGGGAAGCAAATCTCGGTAAAAGTGAGTGTGGGGGCTTCATTATGGGCTAATCTAGAAGCTACTCTGGTTGTTTTTTTTAAAATTAGTGAACAAGCCATTCACACACTCTGACACTTTACTAGAAGGGGCAGACGATGGCTGTCCACGGGCAGTCTCGTCGTTGGGACCGTGATGAAGGGGAGAGCTGAGCGGCAGCGAGCCTCCTGAGGGTTTGGGTCTGGCCCCTGGGCAGCAGGCCTAGCTGCCCCCGTTTCAGGGTCTGGTGTGGGGGACTGGCCATCGTTCCAGGCCGTGACCCCATCCTCTCAGAAGCAGTAGCCCAGGGCTGGTGCCGCCCCTACAGGAGCACTTTAGCTGTCTGCACCCCCGCTGTCGTAGACTGAGAATGTCCATGTCTGGCAGGGGTTAGGGTAATTAAAATATAATTACATGGTCAAGATGATCAAGCTATGAGCCATGGCCCCCCAAAAGGCATGAGACCCGGGCCCTGGGCCATTTGAGAAGATAGATGAGGCCGAGGAAGGCGGGCTGGCGATGGGGGCCTTCGGACTTTGAGAGGAACCAGAGGGGAAAATGTGGGGAAATGACCCAGTGAGCAGCATTCCCAAGAACTGGGTAGAAGGGCTCTCTCGGCTTCTAGAATCTGCTGTCTTTGTTCTACATCTTGGCCTCCAGCCAGCTGGTACCTTCTTTCCGTCCTGTGTGCCTCTAACAAAGAAAGCAGCCAGAAGCGTGTATTTCAGGGCAGTGACTCAAACGAGCAGCAGCTATGCCACACACCACGGAGCCGTTTCTCACACCGTAGCCAGAGGTTCTTGGACCAACGACCTCATGGGAGGCAGCTGCCCACACCCGTCGTAGGCCGCTGTGGGCCTACGGGCAGGCCCAGAGTTCTTTCGAGCTAATTGGGCATTTAGATGTGATTGAAACCAAAGTGGACATTCCACAGAAAGTCTAAATATGCGTCCCTCTCTTTTAAGCACCCCTCAAGTCCTCTGAGCACAAGTCATGGCGTATGTATACCAAATAAAAAAGTGGGAGCTGTAGGCATTCGTAATAACTTGGAAATCACTTGCTCCTTTTCTTGTGATGGAAGTCCCTTGTCCCTCAGCAATCCAACGGCCTCGCTTGTTTAATGGCAGCACCAGGGTCCTGTCCCGGTCACTCACTGACCTTGGGTAGGGGACTTCAGTGTTTTGTTCTCATTCATTGGGCAAACGTGTATCGTGAACACACACAATCCTGCTCTCCTGGAGGTGCTTTTCTCTGAGGGAGACAGATGCAAAACAAACCCAGAAACCTCAAATGGCAGCTCCACGACAGGGAGCAATTTTTTCCATTTTGTCTCCCCAAACTCCCGAGGAGTACTTGGCACATAATAGGTGCTCAACAAATGAATATGTTACTAACCATGGAAAAGCATCAGAGTTGCATGTGTGATGGCAAGCATGACGGTGTGCCGAGCTAGAGAGGGTCCAGGGGAATCACCGGCAAAGCGCAGCTGCCGTGAGAATGAATCTGATCACTCGCTGCTCACCGTTCATGACTGACTACACATGGCCCTTACGTGGTGAGAGCTAGAACTGCAGCGGCGAAGTGCTGCAGACTGGGAGGCTAGAGGTCCAAGGTGAGGGTGTCGGCAGGGTTGCTTCCTTCTAAGGCTCTGAGGGAAAATTTTTCCAGGCCTCTCTCCTTGGCTCGTAGATGGCCATCTTCTCCCTGTGTCTGTGCACACTGTCTTCCCTCTATATGTACCTCGGTGTCCAACTTTCTCCTTATAAGGACACCAGGTATACTAGACGAGGGCCCACCCAAAAGATTTCATTTTAGCTTGGTTACTTTGATAAAGATCCTGTCTCCACATAAGGCCACACCCTGAGATACTGGGGTTAGGACTTCATCATGTGAATTCTGGGGTGGATGCAATCCAACCCATACTGTTCCATAAATATTATCAATGACGTTACTAACGATGGCAGTAAGATCAATAAAAATGAAGAAGTAGAAACACAAGACAAAACAAAGCCACTGATAATAAAGTCGAAACATTTGCCTCATTAGTTCAAACTCTGTCCATAGCTCCATGTAGCCCAAGAGATGAAGAGGAGGTTCCGGGGCCAGGCCGTCAGAACGGCCATGCTGAGTCTTCCTCTTGTTTTCCAGCTTTCCCTCCCGTCTAGGCAAAGCCTCCTAACCTGCACTCGGTCTCTCTGGCACCTCTGCTAGGCTGGGCTCCTCCGGGAAGCCCTTTTGTCTCTTCTCTGTTTACCCAACTTCAACACCCGCTCAGAAGCCCAGCTCCAGGCTCGCTCCTTCAGAGGGTATTTTCCAAGCTGGTTTACCAGCGAGTGACTGGCACACTATTCCTGCTGTGGCTGGCAGCGGGGACCAGCCACAGCAGGAAGCCACACCACCCTGCGCCTCTACAGGAGCCGTGAGGATCCAGCCAAACCAGAATCGCAACAAGACAAGGAGGAAGCAGTGAGGGAATGCAGGCGGCCTCACTCTCCTCCTGCCCTCCCATCTCCTGCTGGTGGCTCCATTGGCAAGCCCAACTGGAGCTGGGGGCAGGGACCAGTGGATGTGGTCTAACGTGGTCCCAGGGCACCCAGCAGGAAAGTGGGGGGCTCCGGGGCTGCATAGCAGGCAAGCAGATCATCGGCGCACATGCTGCCCCTGTCTGTTATGCCCTCCTCTGAGCCCACACTGTATTATCTAACTCCACTTATGTGACCTGGAGCCAAACAGAGCCCCCTGGCTGGTGACCTCACTTTCCAAGTGTATGGCTGTCATTATGGCTTACCAACAGCAGAGAGCCTGTCAGATGCATCCTCTGTGCCCTCCCTACTCCCCACCTTCCTCCTGTCCTGCCCCCCCCCCAATCCCTGGCCCCACCCACCTCCATCCTAGCTCTGAGGACAGAGCTGGGTTTGTAGTACGTGCTTAGTAAATCAGTGTTGACCACGAGCTGGGGTTTGAGAGATGGAGCGTGGGTCGGATCGTCCAAATGCATCCTGCAAAATCACCGGCTCTGGAAGAACAATTGTCAGGCCCATTTCCTGCTGCAGAGGGAGCCAGGAGACGCTCAGGGCTTGGCAACCTGACAGCTGAGGAGCAGCCAGGGAATTTAGCAGGAGACAGAGAAAATGAGCCCTGCGGGTCTGGCCCAGCCCCATCAAAAGCAGACTCAAGGCAGAGTCTCTTCCCAGAGTGGGGCCGAAGTGGGGTGGGGGCTGGCTCTGTTTGCTCAGGTCTGCTGTGAGCCAGAGTGTGGGGAGTCAGGAGGCGGCGGCAGTCTCGGGGAGGAGGCAGCATCGTATTTTTGGAAGCGGTGGCTCAGCCTGAAGTCTGACAGAGGTTAAGGGCATAGAAATTGTCTCCTGAAGGGAGACCACTGATGGACCAGTTGTGGTACTTGTCCTACCCCAGGCCCTCCTGTGATTGAAACTGTCTGCCCTTGACCTAGGCTGGTTTGGGGGCAGGGGTAGCCCCTGAATGGACCAGCAGGGGGCACCTGCCTTGATGACAACCTGTCCATAGGCTAGTCATGGACACATGATGGCCATTGTGGTTCTCACCTTGACACCCTTTCCACCCGAGAGGACCTTCCTGGTCCGTTCACTTCCCTTTCCATAAAAGGAGCGTGGCACTCAATTCTCACCAATGACATCGATAAAGAAGTCTGTTGAGGGACTTTTAGGAGAAGAGAAGAGATGAAGCCATCTCTCCTATTTCTCTGGACGCTGTGTCAGTGGGATGCTAAGACCACTGCTGCCATCTTGCCACCAGCAGCAGCACCACCGAGGCCACTGGGACACGGGGGTGGAAAGGATTCAACCTTTGATGAGCCCCTAACACAACCAGTCTTCATACCTCGCCATTCTAATAACCCGGGTGTGAGGTAATGATGACTGTCCTTATTACGGAGTCAGCTCCAGGGGAGTTTCTGCTCCTTGGAGCTGCGAGCACACTCTCTGTTATCACCTGAGAGGGGTTGGCTAAGCCGGGTCTACTCCTCCAGGACAGGTCGCCCACCGGGAGCCCAGGAGATGGATTTAACTGTTACACAAGCATTTAACAGCTAATGTTGGCTTTAACATCAATAGACTTAAACATGGTAAGTAGACGATCAACCCACACAGTGTTTCTTCTTAAAATAAATTTGTGTGTGTGAAAACGTGAATTATTTTAAAGGAGAACATTAAGGAAGGACTGGTACAAGTGGCACAGTGAAATATGGTAAACAGCATGTGACTCTGAAACGTGGGCAAATCGGATGAGAGGCTCCTGAGGAATGGGCCCGTCAGGAGAGAGGGGAGAAGGGAGCAGAATCACCAACAGTGAGAGACCTTCAACTCAGCAGCCACGAATCAAGTGCCTCTATGTGCCAAGCCTGGGCCACGTTCAGGGGATGCAGCAAAGAACAGAGCACTTACTTGCCCTGCTGTCCTGGTGCTCCCCAGCGAGCAGGGAGGTGGCTGGTGACCAGATAACGTTACAACACATGATGTCATCCCAGTGCTGGTAAACGCTGCATGGAAGACAAATCCTACATGCCAGGAAGACCCGACCTCAGCGCAAGGAAATGGAAAAGCCACGACAGAGGCTGAGAAGGAAAACTCCCTGGAGCTGCCATCCACACCGACCCAGCGCAGCTCCGGGCCATGAGCACCCGGGAATAAACTTGCTCTGAGAGGCCGTTACAGGCTGAATTGTGCCCCTTAACACTTTTGTATGTTGAAGTCCTAACCCCCAGGACCTCAGAATACCTCCGTGACTGTACTTGGAGTTAGGATCTTTAAGGGATAACGAACTGAAAATGAGGTCATTAGGGTGGGGCCCAGTCCAGTCTGGCTGGTCGGGCGATGCGGGCCGGGGGCATGCATAGATGATGGGAAGATGGAGGGAGAAGACGAACATCTATAAGCCAAGGAGAGAGGCCAGAACAGAGCCTCCCCTCACAGCCCTCAGGAGGAAGCAAACCTGCCGAGACCGTGGTTTCAGACTTCCAAACTCCAAAACTGGGACTGTCCGTTTCTGTTGTTTATGCCCCCACTCTGGTAGCTTCATTACGGCAGCTCTAGTAAACTAATGCAGAGGTCTGGGCCAGTGTTTGTCCTCTACAGTTAAAGAGCCCAACTCACCCTGAGAGCAAACAGACTTGAGTTTGGGGAGGATCCTGGCTGGGCCAGGGGACTTCACAGGGCAGCCCCTTGTGCCCCGCAGGCCTCATGGTTCCCCTCCATCCCCCAGGCCCCCAAATGGGAAATCTGCAGCAGACACCTGTCTTTCCTCCTGGGGAGCGAGCGGATGAGGAGAACGCCCACCCCTGCCAGGTTATGGGCTCCCTGATGTCCTACCCTTGGATCAGACATAACAGTCCTGCAGGGACCACTGGGTTTACTGCCAGGAAGAGAAACCCCAGGAAGCAGCCTTCCTGCTCTGGGGGCAGTGGGGTGGGGTGAGATTCTGCAGCCATGACTCATGCAGGCTTCATGGGGAAGGAAGTGAAGAGAGTCGTAATGACCATACTGAAAAGCAGTCAGGCCATTTTCATGGCCACATCACACAGAATTAAAAACTGCAGATTTGATCCTATTTGTGACTGCAGCTGCCGTGAACTAACGCACAAGCAGCCAGGGCAGGGTGAGCTCAGTGCCTGGCTCAGGCTGGGCGCAAGTGGGTGCATGGGCCTGCAGCCAGGGCAGGGAGGCTTGGAGCCTCTCCAGAAAAGGTTCACACCCATCTGTTCCTTCCCAGGCCTCAGGTCCCTTGAAACCTCATGGGTGTCTGCCCCTTGGGTGGGGACATCATCAGGGCTGGCCTGGGTCAGTAGAAGAACAGGGGTCTTGCTTGGCCAGACTTCACAGAGTCCGAGAATGAAACTCCCTGTTGTCCTGGTAAGAAGAAAACCCCGAGGCTGTTGAGAAAGTGAAGTGTTTGTAGCCAGGCGTAGAGCTCCTAGAATTTCCATTCCCAGTGCTTCTGGACCTGAGCAACACCCCCGGCAGCAGAAAGACTTGGACAGACAGCATTGAGGAAATCCCAGAGAAGTGGGGGGCCCAGCAGGGAGAAAAACAAGCTCTTTCATAGAGGACAGGAGATTGACAGGTGCTAAGTTTGGGGTGTGAGGCTCAGCCAGGGCTCTGCCACCCACCAAGACGTAGAAGCTGGGAGAACCTCTCCTTGTCAGCAGCCAGCGCTCTGCGTGCTGGACTGTTGGTACTTTCAGGCCAGCTGGTTGGCGTCGGTGCTTCTGTCTGTCTGCTAGCATTTATTGAGTGCCGAGTGTTTACCAAGTGCATACTAACAGCAGAGAACTTGACAAATAGGAGGTTATTCTATGGTGTCCCTGTCTTTGAACTTAGTCTAGATCAGTGATGGCGAACCTTTTGAGCTCGGCATGTCAGCATTTTGAAAAACCCTAACTTAACTCTGGTGCCGTGTCACATATAGAAATTTTTTGATGTTTGCAACCATAGTAAAACAAAGACTTATATTTTTGATATTTATTTTATATATTTAAATGCCATTTAACCAAGAAAAGTCAACCAAAAAAATGAGTTCACGTGTCACCTCTGACATGCGTGTCATAGGTTCGCCATCACTGGTCTAGATGCATAGAGGCATCCTACATCCACCTGCTCCTTCTTTCAATGGAAGAAAGAAGCAGGAATGGTCACAGAAAAAAGAGCTATTTGTCCAACTGCTTTAGCTGTCCCCGAGCTCATCCAAGCCCTATTTGCTTTGCGCCAACCTGGCTTCCGAAGTCCATGAACATTTGCTGTGTGTGCTGCTGAGGGATGTCCAAAGCAGTTCCGGTTGGAGCACACGCCTACAAGGAGAAATGTGCATGTGAGCTACCACTCACAGCACTGGCATTGTGGGTGGGGACCTCTATGCTCAACCACTTCCTCAAGGCACCCTCCATGATGCCAGAAGGAGAAAACCTTTTCAGAAAGGAGCACAGTAAAAAAGACCATATTCTCCCAGCACCCCCTACCCGTACCCCTGTCCCAAACGCCAAAGCATCACAAAGGAGCTAGCTGGCTTTCCCACCCTAAACATTCTTCGTAACAATAACCAGAACTCTTTGTTGAGGGTATGAGTCAGGCTCTGTGTGGTTACTCTTTTCAATCTTCACAATAATTCTGCAATATAAGCGGTATCTCCCTATCTTATAGATGTGAAAATACAATGACAAGATGAAATCCTTGCCAAGGGCACAGAGCCGGAGGCAGGGTTGAATGCAGGAGAGTCTGATGACAAAGGCTTCCTCCCAGCCTGTCCCAAATTGTTCACTGTTTCCACAGTGATCACGACTAATTCGATGTCAAGAATAATAAATTGGGAGTGCGTCTGAGAGGGAGTCAACCGGCTATAAATAAATACTCATGTGTGTTTCTCTTGAGCAAGATCCAGTAAATTGTACGGAGCCACAGTTCTACCTGGAATCCATTCTTCACTCAGGACACAAGCCAGCAGCGGCCGCTCTTTCTCGGGCACCACAACGCAAGAAGAGTGAGGCCGTCAGCGCTGTCCCCGGGAGTCCTGCCTTGCGGTGGCAGTTTAGTCTAGGAACCGCACGGCAGAGCATGACCAAAAATAGAAATGCGGGTTTTGCAAATGTCATTCCCCCTTTGACCCTGGCCACCGTGGGCCGGGATGGCTGCTGTGATTAATCAAACTTTATTGACACTTGGTGTGTCCCAAGTTGGCTGAAGTGCCAGGTGCCTCAAAGGTGACAGTTACTTTCAGATGAGCACTTATGTCAAAGTTTAATAGTGTCAGCACATTGACCTCCCTTGAAGCCAAACTTTTTAAACTTTAATAGGTACTGAGAAGGAATGTGTTCTTCAAGGCTTGGGCCATGGTCAAGCATGGGTTTGACTTTATGTTTTGAAACAGCAAGGATGACTAACTAAGGTGATTTGATATGGCCTAACTAACAACACATCCATTTAGGTTCATTCCTGACCCTGATGGTTTGGATAGTTGATCCTAGCAACCACGGCTCTGTTCCCATAACAGTTGTGAGCCGGAGTCTGAGAAAGTGAGCTACTGAGGCATGTTCGCAGAGAGCCAAGGGGGAAAGGCAAGGCAGACAGCAAGGAAACCCGATATTTTCTGGTCGGTTCCCACTCGGCCCTGCTGGTGCCTGTCTTCCCACCATTCGGTATTGATTCATCTCTTCTAGTTAACACAGGACTTTTCAAAAGACCATCACCGGCCAGCAGCAAGATGAAGGTAGATTTCCATAAACTGAATATATTCCATGTAAAAGACTATCCTTTGTGCTAAAAGTCTACCCTTTTCGTTATTTCTCATTAAAATATGCTTTTAGGAAGTATTGGTGATATTAGGTGGGAATTTGTGATTTTTTAATGTTGTCACATAGCAAGAGTAAAAGTCAGCACTTTGTCAGGGTTTGCCAAATTTTGAGTATTTTACTAATCTAGGAACCTCTGCATTCGAGCATTCTCAGAAAGCTGCCTTCAGGGGGCTGCCAGTGCCGGGTAAGCCCAGGCCAGTCCCTGGGAGTGAGCTTACAGGTCCCTTCTTCTCTGACAGGGGGGCCCGAGTTCAGTGAGCACAGGGAGCCTAGATGGGGAGACTTCACACTGGCAGGGTGTCAGGCAAAGGCACGTGGTGTCTACTTTATAATTTTTGCCAAAGCTCTTCCTAGCTGCCTCTTCACCAGAGAGGGGTGAGGGGAAGAGATGCAAATACATCCCCCAAGGAAAGAAAAGGAAAACGGGGCAGATTACGGTCTGGAAGGGAGTTTATATTATGGATGATTTACCTCCCATCAAAAGAGACAGGTTATTGTCAGGGCATCTCTTATCAGTGTTCTCTATCTCCCAAAGTCCTGAACAAGAGGAAATTGCCTCAAAATGAAACAAGAACGGGTCTCGTTAGGACTTGCTCTTCCCCTGGCCTCGAAAGCTCTTCCCCCACCTTCTCCATCTTCAAGGCCCAAATGAAACTTCTTCCTGATCCCGTCCCAGCCCTTCCCAGGCAGCCCACGCCCTTCTCTCTGGGCCCCCACGGCACTTTATTGATACCTCTAGCACAGCCCCTCTCATTAGGTATTTTTAAATAGGCCACTTCCTTCTGATTATGAAAACATAAAAGTTAAAATGTTGAACCTTTGAAATAATAACAAACTTCTGCAAAGCTTGCTAGGAGCCTGGCCCTCTTGTAAGCAGTTTCCAGATGTCAACCACGTTAATCCTCTCAATAACCCAATGGCTCAGCACGCCCGGGGGTCACCCTCCTTTCCGAGCCAGAACCAGGTCCCGTTGCTCTTTCTGGCGCTGGTGTCTGACGCAGTGCTGGCCACAGCCAAAGCCTAATAAAAGGTCTCTGCGTTTACAAGAAAGAGAACAGTTTGATTTGGATATTTCAGGTGTTGCCAAATTGAGGACTACGAGGCTGGTCTATGATGTTTGGAAACTTTCTGCAGCTGTTTAATTGTGGAAACCCGTAATTAACTTGCACATCTACAGTCTCATTGAGAATATAAGTGTATCAGTACACTCATCATTTGCCAATTTATTGATGACTGACTGGCAGTTCTGGGTGGGTGCATAATTCTATCTCCATCTTGGATGTTCTGAAGTTATGAGTGTGTGTCCCAAAGGATTAGCAAATTAGTACATTATGCCTGTGTCAACACTTCTATTTTTAAACTACACTATTTACTTACTTAACTAACTTTTGGCTTTACTAACAGCTGTTAGTACAGCAAACTGGTATTTAATGAAGCAGGAAAAATAATAAACCATATTGACATTATTCCCCCCAATCACTGCTTTTTAAAAACATCTCTTTGCTGGGAAGGCAAAATGGAGCTGGAGGAGATCCAGAGAAATGCAATAATATGGTCAAGAAAATGGTATTACACAGCCAAAAAAAAGAATCTCTTTTTCCTGGAAAGATGAGAGAAAATGTAATAAAAAGCTATAAACTTGTGAAAGGTACAGAGAAGATAAACACGGAGAGTTGGTTCCAAATTCCAGAAGAGCAGAGTTACTTTCCTTCTCTACCTTGGAGATCAAGGTAAATTGAGGAATGTAAAAGAAAATACTAGTGGGGGAGTGGGGCACGCCAGGGTTAAGATGGCGAAGGATGTTTCTCGCACCTCCTCCCAAAACCAAACTGGAATTAAAATTAAATGCCCTCTACCAGTCCCACCTCAAACCAAGCACGCTGAGCGAGCCATGTATCAATGCATGCATTTCCTGTCGTGCTTGTGTATCAGATGGCGAATTTGATCTTCTCTAGTATGTATGTTATCTTCCTTTGGCCAGTTCAGAGCATCACTACCCGTAAAAACAATTATCTTCTAATAACAGGCCTTGTTTTAGTGACGAATGATAGTCCTTCCCAACAGAAGTACCAGCAGGCCACTATAATGCCAGGCTGTTTGGCTGCTCTCTTGAACATTCGTCCAAGTTCTGCCTTTGGCCAGGAGACGTCTCTATCCCTCATCCTAGCGAATCCAATCACTAAATTACCGTGTGTTCCAGATGCAACAGCCATGTCAATCAATGCTCCCTCTGCTCGTAAACTCGCCTTTGACTCAGGACACTGAGTCCTGGCACCCCTGCCATTGAGGTGCCCACGGGGACATGTTCTAACACATAACAGAGGATGATGAAAAAGGGTTGGGAGCCCTTCCTGGGTTTTGGTTCGGCATGAAGTTGCCATTCTCCTGGCTTCTCCTGACACAGCCTTCACGTAGCAGATAATCACAGTTCACCCTGCAGCACATGTGATTCGTATTAATGGTGCAGCGTTGCCTAGCAGGGCGGCCCACCCACTTTCCCATGGCGGCTGGACGAGTGTGGTGTGTGTCCACAGATCTGGGGCAGCGCCAGCATCTTCTGCTCCAAGTAAAATCTTGGAGACCTTTGCTTTAAATGGTAATTATTCTGGCAAAGGTCCTTTATACCTTGCTCTAAATGTTATCCTTCCAAAAGCAGAAAATGACTTTGTGGAAAGTCTATCTTGTTAAAAAAAAAAAAAAAAAAAAAAAGCTTTAGTAAAGGCATAGCAACTCCAGAAATGGAATATGTGTACTTTTATGGGCCATTATGAAACGAACTTGCAGTCACTAGTAACTATTTCACACACCCATTCGCCTCCGTCAGCAACCTTCCAGGGTTCAAGATCCCAGACCTCTCTCTGGCTAATGAGAAATTCCCAGGAACCCCTTCTTCCAGGAGGCAGCACCGGGGCCATGCCAAGGAAAAGGCACTTGGAAAACTGTGTTTCCCAATATTAGGGTGCATTATGGATATGAAATCTTCGTCCAAATCCTCTTGGCCATATAAAACATCATATAATTATATATTTGGTCAGGGAGGAGTGTTACAAAATAAATATTTCCCCATTAGAGCACACTGGGCAATGTTTGCTGACACCTACACTCAACCCCGGCAGGTTCCCTTGGAAGAGCTTGGCTAAGAACAGGCCCCTCCTTAATGAGGTGCCGGAGTTGGTTGAAAATTAAATATTAATTTACCAAAAAAAATTGTTGCATCTTGAAAATCAAAATTGAGGCCTGCATGTGGGCGTCTGCGCCTCCTGCGTGCCTCTGGCTTTGCGTCTGTGAAATGTCCTGGGTCAACCAAGGATCACCGTCTTTTATTGAATTGCATAACTCCTTTCTTTCTAAAGCAGGCTGGGGAAGACATCAAGAAGTTTTGTTACTTTTCTTATTCTTTCTCAGAATTTTGTCCTTTCTGTTTCCCCTACTGGAAAATCTTTCGGAAACGACTGATGGGTGTGTTTTGTTTTGTTTTGTTTTTTCATTTGATTCCAAGAGATTCAAAGTTGCAAGAGCTATAGGATACAAATCAATGGATGTAATGAGTGCTGGTTTCTCTTGGAGAACTTTTTCCTCCAACACACCCCCTGGCTAGGCCTACCCCATTCGCACCAGTGGCTCTGAAGAGTCTTGTCTCCTCGGCTCCAGCTTTCCTCTGGGGGCCAGATTCAAGCGCCATGACCACAGAGGTGGTGGGGCTTTCACTCCCGCTGCCCCTCTCCGCCAGGGGGCTCAGAGTCTTCATGCTCCACTTCTCAGGTGCTCTCAGTTCAGATCCAGTGATTTCCCCTCAGCTTCCATGTTCTTTTTATTATTATTTTATTTTGATTGATTTCAGAGTGGAAGGGAGAGGGAGAGAGGGAGAGAGAAATATCAAGGATAAGAGAGAATCATTGATCAGCTGCCTCCAGCACAGCCCCTACTGGGGATCGAGCCCACAACCCGGGCATGTGCCTGGACCAGGAATCGAACCGTGATCTCCTGGTTCATAGATTGATGCTTAACCACTGAGCAACACCGGCTGGGCTCTAGCTTCCATGTTCTTAACAGAATTCCTCGTGCTTATTTACCCACACATTCACACGGCCACTCATTCGATTACGTAAGGCTTTGTCGAGTTCCGTGACACGCATTTTTAGTGGAGTGATGGTTGGGAAGTATTACTACACTGGTCCTTCGGAGGCAAACTGCGTGCGTTGTTGATCCCCCAAGGTTCTGGAAAGGTTTCTCCCACCTCCAAGGCAGACAGTTCCGAGCAGCAGGGCAAACAGTGAAGACTTCGTGGCAGGCTGGCCTTTGAGGATTCTTCCAATCACAACACCTGCTCTGCTGCTGTGTTCTGATCTTGGGGATGGGAGGTTTGAAACTATCTGAGACCCCAATTCGTCTATATATTTTAACACCATTTTAATCAGGAAATATTTTTTGAGGGGTTGGAAGATGAAAAGCTTGACAAAAAATGATTCTAAAGTGTATTTAAGGCAATAAATACATGAGGCTAGCCAAGAAAAATTCTGAAATGAATAATAAGGAGGGTATACACGCTTGATTTGATATGAAAACACGAGTTCCACTGCTGCCTAAGATGTAGAAAACTGAAAACAGTGCCTCTCCCATCCTAACAACAACAGAGAGAAGTCAGGTAAACTACAAAACCATACATTTGCTTAAATGCATCAGAAAGCCAAGGTCATGCAGAATCAAAAAGCCTGACATCTCAGGAAATACAGCACCTCCAAGGAGAAAGGGGACATAAGCAAGGACTTACTTGTGTTGAATATAGGAAGAAGAAACACGGGGTACCATGCAAGAAAGAATAAAGAGAATTCATCTAAAAGTTTTAAACTGCTAAAGGCCAAAAGCCAAGGAGCATGAGAATACATCACCCCTCCCCACATGTGCAAATACAAGAGGAATTCACACCCACTTGCAGGCTCTCATCCATGGGCCTCCACCCAGGGCTTGGGAAAGGACTGAAAGCAGGACAGGCCAGCAAAGACCCTTCCCGCCCTGGTGCCGGCCAGATGACAACAGGACAACACCCCAAAATGGAGCCACTCATGCTAAGTTCCACACCACCAAAACAAGGCTTAACTTCGCTTCTCCTAGAAATGGGTGCTGCCCAACTCATCGACTGTTGCACAAAGCCAGTAAGATCTTTAAAATTTACTCGGTTGAATTTCCTTCTTTAACACATGTAATAGTGCCAATTGCTCTCTCCAACATTTGTACAATGGCATACATGTGACATATACAGCTGATGCTCGTATAATACATTGCTACTATCTTTTACTCAAGAGCCGTTTATCTTTCAGAACAATAACAATTTTAAAAACGTCTTGTACTTCACCTTCATTTGTGCTCCCAGTGCCACGCAGGGATTCTTGCTCAGGACTTCAGCCAGTCTTTGCTGCAAGTGCCTGATGCTTTCTGTGGGGAACGCCCGCAGGAAGATGCAAACGCCCTGTGTATGTGGAGCCCCGAGACTCCGCACTCCCTCCGCAGCCCACACTCATTCTCCACTAATGCTCACCTGTCCCAGGGGAGTTCTATTGGCTGCATCTGAACCCAGTTAAGCAGGGCTCTGTCCCTGCTCCTCCACCGGCCCCCGTGCATCCTCAGATCTCAGGCTAGTTGACTGCCCTGTGACCTCAGCTTTCTGACAGATCCAAAAAACGTAGTCAACTTGCCCTTTGTCTGGAGTTTGTATTTTTTAATGAGGGTGGAAGTGAATCTCTACATCTTGAGCTTTTTATTCTCTTGTCACCTGGCTAACCCACAAGACCATTTCATTCCTCAATATGCTTTCACACCTACAAGAATGCCTGAGTCACAGCCACAGCTGATGACAACTGGAGATAGCAGTACATGTTACACTCGTACATTGGCAAAGAGGTGCTCCCATCCCCAGAGGCAGCCTTCTTCCAGGAGTAGCTCTTCCCTGGGGGGAGCCAGAGGCCAACAGAAGGGCAGCCTGGCTCTCCCGCAGACGCTGGGAGGAGCCTGTAGAGAGTAGAGTTGCAGAGAGAACAAGGATTCAAGAAGCTGCCGCCTGCCCCAGCCCCTTCCCTTTCCAGGCCCCATCTCCGTCTCCAGCACCTGTCAGTCCCTCCCAATGGCAACCAGGGAGGCTGGGGCTGCCCCATCCTAGCACCATCCCTGTGTCATGTCAGGATGTCCCGCTTCGCAGTGTGGGGGGCGGTAACGATTGTTTCAGCGTTTGCAGGTGGAGATGAAATGGTTGAGAAGCCTCGTTTATTGGCAATAGAAAACAGGACCCAGAACACAGTCTGTTCCTTTCCACACGCCACACCATTTTGGGATCTGATCTGCTCTGGCCTCCAGCTGGTTAAAGGGGACAAGGCAAAGAGATGGGCATATTCACCTGCTGTGCATATGGGGCCTGTGTCTGTATGAAAGGAAACTGGTTTCTTTCTTTTTAAGGAAGAGCTAATAGGGAGCGTCTGAGCAAAGGCCTGAACTACACTCAGGGCAGTAAAAATCTAGCAAAAATCTCCATTCTCTTGCTTTCAAAGTATGCTTTGTGCGTACTCATCAATGAAATTGCTTATGAATATGCTACATGAAAGCACTTTCTTTCTTTGCAGGGTTCTCTCAGTTAATTCACATTTGCATCCAATATGTACCTCAAAATACCTCCGAAGAGGTAGCTTTTGCTTTCTATGCTTTGCACACAGGAAAACTGAAACCCACAGGGAATGACTAACCCAGTCACTCAGCTCCTAAGGAGAGTGAACACCTGGGACAGCACCAGAGTACCCAGGAGGGCCCGCAGGAGGGGTGAGGGCTCGGGGGTGGGGGACACCTTTAAGGGGGCTGCTTTCAGTGATGTATATTCTTGCCTTTGTCACTAAGAGCTCCTGTTAAAGTCTAGGCTTGTATATCAGTCTGGGTCCCAGTAAGAAACAGATGTCATGCCCAAAAGGAAAGATTAGTAAAGGGACTTACTTATGCAATGTAATACACAGGGTGGAAATTGCCAGGGGATAGTTAAGTACTGTGCATTTGTTTGCTGGAGCGACCACAGCCCAATACCACAGCCGGGGTGGCTGAAACACCCCAAGTTAACTTCCTCACAGTTCTGGAGGCTAGAAGTCCAAGGTGAAGGTGTTGACAGGTGTGGTTTCTCCTGAGGCCTCTCTCCTGGGCTTGTAGATGGCTGTCTCCTGCATCCTCCTATGGTCTGTCCTCTGTGCATGTGCATCCCTGCTATCTCTTTGCATGCACTAACCTCCTCCTTCCATAGGGATACCATCAAAGCAGATGAGGGCCCACTCAAATGCCCATTTAACTCAATCACCCTTTAAAGGCCCTATCTCAAAATATAGTTACATTCTGAGGAGTTGGGGGTTAGGGCTTCAACATATGAAATCTGGGGGAGACACAATTTAGTCCAAAATGGCGGTGGGGGAGGACTGTTACCATGCTATGGCTGCAGGGGCAATAGGAAGGGGAGATTACCAGAACCCAGACCCCAGCGAGGATGGCTACAGGCAGCGGGCCTTTGGCAGAGGGTGCCCACAGGGCCTGGCAGGGAGACAGTGGGGGGAACAGATACCCTGACATCCGTTTCCTTCCGTCCCTGAGTTCCCACTGGTGCCTCTTTGGCTGAACCCATGGGAAGCCAGAGGCAAGGGAACCCATTGACATGGTCCACTGGGGTCAGCCTCCTAGGCTTAGAGAGGGCAGGACAGGGCAGAGGGGAAGGTACAAGATACTCAGTGGTGGCAAGCTGCACACTGAATTCTGCTCCGAAGCAGTGGTGACTTAAGAGAGGGGCATCCTCACGCCTGGGTTTTCAATTATTCCCGGGGATGCTCAAAGGAGAGAGGACACAGAGGAAACAGCTGTCCGCAGGGGCATTCCAAGGAGGCATTTCCTAGGAAAGCAGAATTCAGAGATGTCTTCCCCGGGATCAGCGTCAGAAGGGTCACCACATCGCTCGTGTGGATGGCAGAGAAGGTGAGGGTACGACCTGGGTTTCCACCCTCCTCAGAGGCCTTTCCAGTCACGAGTCCAGCTGCACTCACTGGGCATGTGAGCGAGCCTCCAGGCCTTTGTCCTCGCCCTTCTCTGCCTGGGGCGCCCTTCACACTCCTGGGCACTGGCTGACTCTCATCCTCGGGGAACCAGCCCTGGACTCTCAGGCCAGGTCAGGTGCCCCTCCAAGTGCAGTCCCGCTGTCTCTGATGCTTCCATTTAATACCTGTTTGTGTGACTGAAACAGACTCATAGAAGTAAATAAGAAAGCTCATCTGGGGGGCCCACCGTGGCAATAGGCCTTGGTCCAGATTCAGAAACAAAATCAAGGCAGTCACAGGACTAAAGACATTCTCTGAACTTCCTATAATGTAAGGAGATTCTTGTCGACGTAACAGGCAGACCAATTTTATTGTTTTAGCCACGTGTCAGAGGACAACAGAAAGCGATAGGAGTGGTTATCCAAAGATCTCAACATTTTAATACGTCTCAGGAGGGAAATAGCATAGGTGAGGGGGAGGGGCTGGGTATCCATCCACCCATTCACCCATCCATCCATCTGCACTCGGAGGTCAGGACGTCCAGAGAGGCAGTGGTGACAGTGCTTGCCCTGCAGGTCCTAGGCGAGCCAGCGCTGTGCACGTGGGGCCTTAGACAGCAGCCCTGCGCATTTCCCGGAGCCACAGACGTCTCTCCTCAGTACACAGGCCAAGTGGCACTAAGTAGCCAACTCCCGGTGCCGAACACAGGCTTTGGAGTCAGTTTTCCACCCTGACTCTTACTGGCTCTGACACTGGACACATTATTTAATCTTTCTGAAGCGATGTCATCATCTGTACGATGGAAATAAGAGTGCCTTCCGCATAGACTGTCGTGAGGGTAAAATGTGCTGGTAGCACAAATGAAGCACTCAGTAACTGTGAGCTGTCTTATTGACAACAGTATACAGGAGAGAAATCACTGCGGCCTGGGTGGTCAGGAAGGCTTCACGGAACTTGAGAGACTTGAATTAGCCTGGGAAGGTGGGTTTGAAATTTCTATGGATGATGTGCAAAAGGATGGGTCAAGTAATGACCCAAAACACTGGCCTAATGAGAATAATTCCTGTGGCTTCGGGGCTTAGACCCTGGTCCAACTTACTTTGGTTTCTATTTTTCAATCAAGACTCTGGCCTCTGGCACCACCCCCTCCACAGCCCGTTTCCAGGTCTGGCTAATTCCCGTCCTGCTCCAAACCCCCATGATTTGCTACATGCCATGTGGCCCTCTAATTCCATCCCAAGGCTCCAGAGGTGCAGATCTGCAAACCAGCATGATTAGCCACCACTGCTGGCTTCCCATTCAGCATATAAATCTAGTGCCTGGGATTACCTCATGCCAGAAAACCGAAATCCAAGTCAGATGGTTAAGGCATTAATAGCAGTGAGTGTTGTAAAGACTCAACAATGCGAACCTTCCCAAAATGAACCATCCTGACCTCCCTCGCGCTGACAATGCGTGTGTGACATCATGTGTAAATGAGCCTTAAATTTGAACCAGGTGCCGAGAGCTGTCTGGCGTCTCCTGGCTGCTGTATTAACCACTAACATGCACAGGGGGATTGAGGCAGTAAAATGGAGTGAAACGATGGCAGTGACCAGCCCTGGACGCAGCAGCTGTGCAGTGAACATTCAAATCACGCCCACCCTGTTGAGCCCAGGGCCCGGGGCCCTGTAAGGCTTGTTTCCGGAGGGCTGGGGAACCCAGGGAATTTGGCTGGCTTCACTCAACCAACAAAAGCTCTTCCATGCAAATCAAATCACTGGGACTTGCTTCCCAACTGGATTCTGAGCTCTGTTTTAATTTGCATCCGTGAGGTGGGGCTCTGAAGTTCAGGCTAAAGCTTGGCAGTTGGTGAGAGTCAATGCTGATGCATGCAGGACAGGCAGCCTAAGATATTCTTGGAGGGCTCCCCTTCCAAGGAAGAGAGCCAGCTTCAATCCTTAGGTGCTATGATTTCTACCAGGCTGGTACCTAGAGATAAAACTATGCCTCTGCCCACCTAGCATCACCAATGCCCCATGGGAGGTCCCATGACAGGCAGGCTCTAGAGACCACTAAATAAAATTTAGAGGGATTGGAACCAGGTATATATGTGGGGTGGTCTGTAGGCATGAGAGAGCAGATGAAGACAGGTAAAAGTGAGTTAACAAGAAATTAAGCCTGGATAAAATTAAGAGTTGTGTGGGTTTTTTTTTAATGCTTACTGTTCATGGTGCCCAATCCCAGGTTATGAACAGCATGGCCATGTTAATGGCCTGTATTCTGATCATCACCAGCAGGCCCACACAAACTGGAGCCAGTGAGCATAGGAAGGAGGCATACGAAGTGATTCTCTCTTGGAGGGGACTGTTCCGGTAGCTCTACTCATGCTAGTGAAAAGAAGCTGGAGCCAGAGGGGTGAAAACCCACACTCCATGGATCCCATAGGACTTCAGCTGCAACGAAGGCCTGTGCTGTTCAGGCAAGCGCCTACACCACTAACAGCCACTGCGCTGTACTGTGAAGTGGAATGGGATGGGGTGGGATAGGAGGCAGGTCTTGGACGGAGGATAGAAAGGGGCTGGTAGATGTAGTCTTTCCTAAAAGCTATTATAGTGTGCTTAGATGTAAATATGTAAGAATTTGTGTATTTTGTAAAACAAAAAGTGAATGTAGCACCAAGATATTGGGGCTGGGTCTCCAGATGTTACATGAAGTCGCAGTCTTAGAAGTCCTTCAAGCGGAGGTAGCATTTAGTTAGGTTTTGAGGAAGAGGAGCTTGGGAGAGGAAACAGCACAGCACGATGGCTCTGCAAAAGTGTGGGGGCAGGAACGCATGGGGAGTCCCTTGAGATACCAGAGTAAGACCTCCTATTCTTAACAGAATCTGAGGGCATGAGGGATTTCCCAAAACTCCTGAAAAAGTTCCTCAGGACCCCTGGCACTAAAACTTTGGAACAAATTATGTGTGGGTGTTCGATGACCAGCTCTTGAAGGCTGGAGGTTCTTCTTTTCATAGAGCTTTTGGAAGACAGTGATGGCGATAGTGCAGAGGCACCTGACGTTCTTCTATCCTGCCTTCCTCAAAGGCCTTCAACCAAGACCTTAATTTTTGTTTGATGTAAAGTCCAAACTCAGCCTGGCTCCCAGCATCTTTTAAAACCAGGATCCTACTCTTCAGCTTTATTTCTCAAACTACCATTACATCTTTGCTCCTGGCAAAATTGTTGTCATTTCAAAAATATACCATTTACTTGTACATTTGTTTCTATTTTCTTTCCAAATGGGAATGCCTTCCTCCCACTCTCACTTCTGTGATTTTATTCAGCTATTACTTCCTCCAGAAAATTATCCCCACTCCCCCAGAAGGCAGTGAGCCCAACCCCAATGAAACTGTCTGGCAGAGCTTGCAATGTTCATATTACTCATCAAGCTATGTCATTCTTTCAGCAAGAGCCCACTGATGGTCTAGCATGCACATGGCACACGCTATGGCCAAACCCTGTCCTGCAGTATATTACAATCTTAGTTATTGCACAGAGGTTGTCTTTATTACGTTGTAACCCCTAGGAGTGGTTTACCAACTAAAGAACAAATACTACATATGCTGAACAATGCCATATACCTATGTGACAGGCAAAAATCATCCTTTCACAAATGAGATTGGGAATAGAGTTCAATAATTTTCTCTCATGCGAATAAAGTTCTAAGTTGCTAAAGAATGGCTTTCTGATTTACTAAAAGCAAGTTTTTGTTTTACTATAGGAGTGACAATGTTGTGACATGTTTAAGTGATAGTCTGGGAGTGATTAGACATCTTTTGAGAGATTTGATTGAAAACAAAAAAAATATCTTGGAACTCATTTTTACATTGACATTAAAATGCACGAATGCAACTCTTTTTAGTCTGGTTAACTAATAAGTTGAGAACTATTCTGGATGAGTGGGGGGGGGGGCGCGAGGGGAATTTGTATGAATGCAAATGAATGACTAATCTTTTTTTTTTCTTAATGACTAATCTTTAGACAGAGACATGGGGGCCCAAATCTTCAAGTATTATACTTCCCTGTGAAATGTAAGTACTACTGTGAAATGTAAATACATTACTGATTGACGTTCTATATAGCATTTAAACCTATGAAGTGTTACAGTAAAAATAGTGTTTATTTCCTAAATCCTGAAATGTTGACAAAATTTTGTAAAGTTGTAAACTAGGAATCTATTATTTAGATATTTTCCCTTCCAAAATTTAGAATCAGCAATTATTAGGGAGAAAGCCAACTAAATAATTAATCCATTTTTATAACCAACATATATATATGTATATATATGTGTGTGTGTGTGTGTGTGTGTGTGTGTGTGTGTGTATATATATATATTTCTTTCCAAACATATGATTGATGTTCATGAGCATTAGAGGTGAGAAAATCTTTACTGAATTTTCAAATATAGACTGTTTATTTAGATCAGTAGGTTTCAAATGCTGGCCCATGGGAGTTTTCATTGGTCCTTGGGAAAATTAAAAAAAAAATACATAGCAAGTTTTTAACAAATGTAGACCTGAATTTAAAGAACTATATTTTATTATATTATGACCTTCCTTACTTTTTTATATGAAAGGATGGTGCTGATTGGTGGCAAGTTTTTTTTAATATCCTCAATCAATTTGAAAAATAAAAAGTTGATAATCTTATGAATGTCCCCCAAAATTCATTTGAAATTCTAAGGATCCAAAAGATATCCAAGTTCTAGGAAACTCTGAATTAGACTGTTGGTATCTGAGCTATATTTCAATTTTTTTAAATAATTGTATTTGCAGAGAGTCATAGAACACAAAAATGGATTTATTCCTTTTTCAAGGGATCCAAGATTTTTCAAAGTCTGATTGACAAGTACTGGGACACATTCTTGGTCTATGTAAAAGCCCACATACCTCTCCTTTGCCTAGAATTTCCTCTGAAATACTTCACCAAGAGGAAACAACATGCTGTGAAAGGAGACCATGACTCAGGACGGAGACGCGAAGCGGCCAATGCCGTCTGGCTGGTGTGAGGAACAAACTTAGACAGCGCAACACGTTAAATGAATAAAGCCCTCTCAGCACAGTCAGTATCATCTATGAATCTACTATGAGCAGAATCATTCTGTGGGAAAACTCCAACAGCTGGATACACTATTGTTAGCATAATAGTTAAGCACACATGTTTTATAGTCAAACTTAAGTAAAAATTCTGAATGTGTGATCTTGGACAAGTCACTTGAACTCCATAACCTCTCTAAACTTTAACTTGTAACCTATTAAATGAGGGGATATACCTGTACCTACCTCAGGTTACATGAGATAATGTGGTTGCCATAGTGCCTAGTCCATACATACAAGTGCTTGCTCATACTATTTTATGCTCCTGACAACCTTCCATTCGTTTAAAATACCAAATTCTTTTGAACAGAGAACTGAGTAAGAGAATCAGGAGCTATGAAAATGGTCTTCACTATTTCCCTAAGCAGTGGTCAGCAAACCGCGGCTCGTGAGCCACATGCGGCTCTTTGGCCCCTTGAGTGTGGCTCTTCCTAAGCCTTAGGAGTACCCTAATTAAGTTAATAACAATGTACCTACCTATATAGTTTAAATTTAAAAAATTTGGCTCTCGCCTTAACCGGTTTGGCTCAGTGGATAAAGCGCCGGCCTGCAGACTGAGGGGTCCCAGGTTCGATTCCGGTCAAGGGCATGTACCTTGGTTGCGGGCACATCCCCAGTGGGGGGGTGTGCAGGAGGCAGCTGATCGATGTTTCTCTCTCATCGATATTTCTAACTCTCTATCCCTCTCCCTTCCTCTCTGTAAAAAATCAATAAAATATATGTTTTAAAAAAATGTGGCTCTCAAAAGAAATTTCAATCGTTGTACTGTTGATATTTGGCTCTGTTGACTAATGAGTTTGCCGACCACTGCTAAGGGAATAGTGCCCTTCCATAGAGGCCCAACTCCCTTTGAGTCCTACTACCACCATCCAACTAGAAGTGAGGTCGAGTTGTGATCCCAAACACACGACACCTCGGGTTGATACAAGGCGTGTTCTGGGAGCCCAGTTTTTAAACTCCTAGGCTTGGTTCTAGAGAACCTAGACTAATGACTCTAGGGCAGCAGTTCTCAACCTGTGGGTCGTGAACCCTTTGGCAGTCGGTCAAACAACCCTTTCCATCCTGCATATCAGATATTTACATTACGATTCATAACAGTAGCAACATTACAGTTATGAAGTAGCAACGAAAATAATTTTATGGTTGGGTCACAACATGCGGAACTGTATTTAAAGGGCCAGAAGGTTGAGAACCACTGCTCTAGAGGGAAGTGTTAGGAAGTGTAGAGCTATCCCCAACACCAGAGATCCACTTCTTTGAAGGTTGGTCTTTTGTTGTTAATTTTATGTCACATCACATAAAATTAAGCATTTTAAAGTATATGGATTCACATTGTTGTGAAAATGGGTAGGGTCCCACCTTTCATCCCAAATGACCTATCAAGATATTTTCCTAAACAAAGACATAGATAATTCCTTTACTAGAAGAAATTGTGGTGCCCGCTGCTTCCCCCACTTAAACCTTGTTGTGTCCTGGATACAAGTCTTTTGGCATCTGAGGAAAAGATGCCATCAAACAGGCTTCTTATCCTTTCAGAGAAAGGAATATAATTTGTAAAAAATAAAAATAAAAATAAATGTTGTGAAACATTTAAACTAGATTTGTTCACAGAAGGAGATATTTACAAAATTAATTTTCAGCTTTATTTACTATCCAATGGAATATCAGCAAGAATTGCTTGCAAATCATTCAGCAGATACATATATTCATGTTTATATGTGGGTAGCAAAATAAATCTGAACAAAGGTTAAATGTCAGTGGTAGGTATATGGACATATTATTCTAACTTTATATATATGTTTGAGATTTTTCATTATAAAAAGTTGGGGAAAACTCAAGAAGTATTTCTGTTTAGATAAATTTATAGTAAATGGGAGAAAAATGTGTTATCCACAAAGTTTCAGGATATGAAGCATTCTAGGCACATGTTTGATGTCACTGCAGTCCTTATACTGAAATATTCCAACTAACTAAACCTGATAGTAGGTCTATGGACCGGCTGATCTTTCAGAGACAATGATAACACAGAATCCTGGGAAGAAATAACAATAAATGGCATTTCTCCTACGAATATCACACATAGGAACGTCCTCTCCTGGGAAGAGCACATGTATGAAGGGGACAACTCTCACATGACATTCATCACAGCCTTAAGAAAACTCCCTAGACCAGTGGTTCTCAACCTTGGCTGCATATTAGAATCACCTGGGAATCTTTTTAAAATTCCGATTTCTGGGCCTCCTCCAGAATGAGGATTTTAAAATCAGGATTTTAAAAAGATTCCCAGGTGATTCTAATGTGCAGCCAAGGTTGAGAACCACTGCCCTAGACATACAATGAAGTGAGATTGAACAAATATTTGCTGACACCAGTTAAATAAACTCATGGTGATAGGCATTATGTATAAGCACAGGACATATATGTGTGTCTTTGTGTTAATAACAACCGAGTCAGGGAAAGAAGATGTTTAAATGTGAAAAGACAAATGACCTCACAAAGTTTAAAGAGCAATTACTACATTGTTGGTGGGAATGTTAGTTAGTAAAACCTATAACAAAGGGCAATTTAGTAATATATATCAAAACTCAAAACGCACATACCCTTTGACTCAGAATTCCAGTTAAATGGGTGGGAATTTAACTTACAGATATACTCATATATGGGCTAAATGATATAGGCATAAATTTAATAATTGAAGCATTATCATAAAATAGCAAAATTAAAAAAAACTAAAACTCTCAAAAATGCATTGATAAGAAACCGGTGAATTAGGGTACATGCATTAATGGAATACTATGAGCTGTTAGACTTAGACAGATTTATATGTTTTGAAAATGCAACCTATAGAATGGGAGAAAATATTCACAAACCATATATCTGAAATATGTAATAACTGAAATATATAATAACTAAAATATGTAATAACTCCTACAACTTAATAACAACATTAACAAAAAATAGCCTTATTTTAAAATGGGTAAAGGACTTAAATAGACGTTTCTTCAGAGAAGACACAGAAATGGCCAATGAGTATATGAAAAGATGTTCAACATCATTAATTATGGGGGAAATGCAAATCAAAGCCATAATGAGATAACATCTCACACCTGTCAGGATGGTCATTATAAAGAAAGACAACCAAAAAACAGAAAACAACAAATGCTGATGAGGATGCGGGTAAAATGGAAGCCTTGTGCATTATTGGTGGAAATGTAAAATGGTACAGCCATTATTGAAAATGTGTAGAGGTTCCTCGTAAAATAAAAAATGGAATTTCCATATGATCCAGCAATTCCACTTCTGGGTATATATCCTAAAGAACTGAAAGAGATATTTGCACCAAGATCACTGATTACAGCATTAGTCACAACAGCCAAGAGGTGGAAACAATCTACATTTCCATTGACAGATGGATGGATAAAGAAACCGTGGTACATACATACAACAGAGTATTATTCAGCCTTTCAAGAAGGACTCCTGTCACGTGCTACAATATGAATGAAACTTGAAGATATTACGCTAAGTGAAACAAGCCAGTCACAGATACTGCATGTTTCCACTGTATGAGGTAGCTGAAGTAGTCAAACACAAAGTAAAATGGTAGCTGCCAGGGAAGAAAACAGGGGGAAATGGGGAGCTGCTGTCCAAAAGGCATAGAGTTTTGTCATACATGATGAAAACGTTCTAGAGATCTGCTGTACAAATATGTACATATAATTAACAACTGTGCTATACACTTAAAAGTTTAAGAGGGCAGATTTCCTGTTAGGCGCGTTTCACCACAATTTAAAAATAACTTATCTATATCTTTAAATATATTTATTAGCATATCTCTCTCAGTGAAAAGAAGTCAAAGTGCAAAGGATTCATGTAGTTTGCTAACATTCGTGTGTGTGTGTGTGTGTGTGTGTGTGTGTGTGTTCTGTAGAACTCTATAGTTAGCTAGGCTTAGAATGTATTTGCAAGGACACAGAAAGTTGCAAGAGTGGTTGCGTCCAAGGAGGAAAACTAGATGCTTGGGGCAGAAGTGAGAGAGAAGCAATTCTGTAAATTTTGAATTTGTACCACATGTGTATTAACTATTAAAAATGAAATGCAAAAGCAATTTACTAAGAAACAGAAAATATATTACAAGGTACTAATGGCATGTACCAAAAGAACCACACAGATCACAACGGGTAAGGTGGAGTGGAGAATGAAGCATTTATTTTACAAGGTGGTATCTGAGCTGGTTCCTGGAGAGCGGGAAGTATGTGGCGAGGCAGAGGAAGGCAATGAGGACGTTGTGGGTGTGTATGTGGAAGTGGGACTGGGGAAAGGAGGATAGTGGAAGTAAAAATGCTGAAACATGGTGACCAAAGGCAAGTCAAGTACCAAACAGTGAGACAATTGCAGTGTATTGTAGAATGTGGGCAAGAAAAGGATAAAATACAGTTTAGTAAATGAGACAGGGGAATGTGGAATTAAGCCCAGTTGTGTGATGTGACATAAAATTAACAACAAAAGACCAAACCTTCAAAGAAGTAGGGAGCCACCTGAGGCTCTTGAGCAGGAAAGTCATCCTATGAAAGCAGGATTCCAAGCGGACAGCAACAGACAAAATGGATTGGAAGGCAGACATCTGTGAGAAGGCTGATGTAGCAATCCAGTGGTTGCCCCTTACAGTCATCTGGGAAGCGTTAAAAATATGTATCGGTGCCTAGGCCCCATCCCATATTAGGATGTCTTTTAATCCATCTGTTTTGTGTGTGTTTTTTTCCTGGCAACTCCATTTCCCTTTGCACCCATTTACTTTGTGCTACAGGTGAATGAACCTCTCATTCCCACCTGTCCACCTGGCCGTCAGCCAAGATGAGTCTTCCTGCACCTCATAATTGCTCACCTTAATTGACAGCCTGGCAAACTAGGTCGGTGGATCATGATGACAGTAGGACATTTGTCAGATTGTTTAGGAAGGGTGAGAGACAGAAAGAGTTCTGATCGCAATGAGGAAAACACCCCCACAATATCTTTATTCATCCTTTATCAAAATTTTGTTTTCTTAAATTTCCTACTTCATACAGAGAGACTATCAAAGGATTACGACAGGAGAAAAAAGGATACATTTTGTGTTTAAATTAGAAAAACAAATTTTACTACAGAAGGTTCTGAGACGTTCTAAGACCAAAAATTATAACACCTGAAATTTAGGCAGAGTAATTTGCAGGAAACAAACTGTTTTCAATTGGGCTAATTCTAACACAGCCCAATACAGGTTTAGATGAATTGGTTGGGCCCTTGTGTCTAGCATCTACTTTCCATTTCTATATACTATACTGGCAATGTCAACATGAGAGGCAGCCCAAATGGAAATACTGTCCACACCCAGCTGCCCACAGATTATCTAGCAACTTGATCCTGCAAATAAACGGGCAGAGATTGGACACAAGAAAAATCTGTTTACATTAAAACGATCTTCCAAATTCATTGACATGGTGAAGGGGGCACTGCTCATAAAATGCTCATACAGCCTTATTGCTAGCCTCTAAAACTAATTATTTCAGAATCGATTGGCTAGAAGACTTCCATCAATGGGGGGAATGCACATTTCAAATATACAACATTACTACCACAGAGAACACACTGACAAACGCCTCTCCCATTGGATCCCTGCTCACTTCAACCACATGCCATACCCCCAAATGGGGGAGAAAATAGCTGTTAAAGATGCAAACCTTATGTCAGGCAAAGGCAGAACTTGAGAGTTGCGAAGATGATAATGCGAGGATTATTTCATAAACCATTTAAAGGCATGTGCAAAGTTTACCCCAAAATGGATGGTTCCTTTCTGCTTTTCCACTGGTGAATTACTAGTGGAACTTTAATATAAACGGTGCCATGGTAGGAAGAAACACTAGAGTACAGGAACGAATAAAGCCAGGTAGGAACTTGCAGATAACAGAGAATCTATAGTACTTTCAAGACTTCAATTCTATACCTAAATTGTGCTGAATTTCAGATTCTGCTTCTAGGTGAAAAAGAAAAAAAACAACAACAAAGATTTCCAGACCTTGGGTGTTTAAAGGGCCTTCACACAGTAAATCAACCCACTGCTGTCTTGTTTTCTCCGCAGCCAGACTGAAATAATACAGCACCAGCAGAGGTGTGAATTACCCCCATTCATCTTAATGGAGTGTTAACTTCAAAGGCTTGTTTTAACCATTTAAATGCTAAGCTCATGAGTAAACATTCCGTTAAAAAAAGTACAATTTAAACATTCACCCTCAACATATGAAAGTAATTTTATATTCTCAGCACTTCGTCTTTTAATTTAGCAAACAAGTCTCCAAGTGTTGGAGAAGTATACATTTTGTGCTTAACTTCGTTTTATTTTAAATAGTTATTACCTAATAAATTATGAACATTAAGCCCATAATGAGAAGGCCTATATTTCGCAGGAAAAACGCTGAGGAGTACTTGAAGGTTTTTGGGTAATGCCGGTGAAGGGGGCACTGCTCATACCAGCCATCTTATTAGCTTCTTCCAAACTCATAGGGAAAGCTGTGACTCTAAACAGGCAACTAGATAAGGCAGAATATTAACATAAAATAAAAACACCTCCACAAATAATTTCTCTTAATATTAACAGAGTTTTGTGCAAGAGTGTTCAATAGGTTACTTGTCTTTTTGCTAAACCTCCCATGATCCTATCCCATGAGCGGGTGACAAATGTAATAATTGATGCCCAGCTGTCATCACACTTAACATTTGCCCCAGGGGGCATCCTTGCATCTGTTGCAGACTTAGGGTTATTTTGGTATTACTGCAGTTAGATTTATTTAAGCAGCTGAACCCCTATTTGTATTTGGATCTATAATTTCATAAACAGAAAAAGAGGGTACAAGAATGAGCTTATCAGGTTGATAGACTCTGGCTGACCTGAAGCCACATGGAAGGCCATGCCCGGCGGTGCCTCTGGGACCAGGCTCAGTGCCCAGTTTCAGGAAGGCATTAGTAGGAGTCCAGCTGGGGTAGAACTGTGGGAAAGCACTACAGTTGTGCAAGATGCAAGATGAAGAAATTCCATGTCCCTGATTGAAAGCAAATTTATTTTATTGCTCCAGATAAAGGGATGGAAGAAAGGGGATAAATAGCTGATCTATGAAGGGAGCCTGTTTCCAACTGTACCTAATTTATACAAGGTCACTTAATCCTCTCAGCACAACCCTGTATAATTGGTATTAACTCCATCTAATACCTATGTGAAAGTGGAGGCTTAGAGAGGTTAAGTAGTTTCCCTAAACTCACTGAGATTTGAATCTAAGTCTTTCTATCCCCCAAACTTGGACTTCTTCCATTAGACCATGCAGATCTCAGATTTGGCAAAGAAGTATCTTAACTCAAAAGAAAAGCTCAGTTGTCAATTTTTCAGCCAATTTCCTAAGTGGGAAGCAAGAGGCACCTGCAAAAGTGTGGATTTCCATACAAGCAAACTGGCATTTTGCATGTAATTCCCTACTTTACATGTGCACAGGGATGGGATTACATTTTCACTGATACACCCTGGCTTTGGTAGGCTGCTAAGGTGCCCTTTACATAGAATATTCACGGGGAGGAGAGACCCTGCTTCTGGTTCCCAACCAGAAACAAGCCACATCACTGGGAAGACTGGAATGATTTATAACCTCCAAACAAAATATGACATAAAGCATCAATATTTGTCATATTGCCAAGTAGAAAGTCACATGTTTTAGTGACAAACAAGAAAGCTCAGAGAACTTTCAAGTCCACAGCCAAGCATCACAATTCTGTCTCCTAATGCACAACAGAGAAAAATCACAAAAGTTTCTCGGAGAGGATTTGGAGTCAGGGCAAAGTACCAAATGGAATAATCCCACAGTTTTGTTGGTGATTGACGTTGACAACATTAGCCCACAAGCTAAGATTCAATTTTGTATATAAGCTTAACACATTGATTCTTTAAAAAATAAACAAAAGATTGACTTAATATATTTAATAACATTAAACACTTCTGCTCTGTGAATTACACTGTTAAAGAGAATGAAAAGAGAAAACAGACTGGGAGAAAATCTTTGCAAAACACATATCTGATAAAGAACTGGTATCTAAAATATACAAATGCTTAAAACTCAACAATGAGAAAACAACCTAATTTAAAAAACAGGCATAAGATCTGAACCTTACCAAAGAAAATACACAGATGACAAATAAGCACATGAAAAGATGATCAGCATCGTATGTCATTAGGGAAATACAAATTAAAACAACAAAGGTACAACTACACACCCATTAGAATGGTAAAAATACAAAATACTGTCAACACCAAATGCTGGTGAGGATGTAGAATAACAGGAATTCTCAATCACTGCTGGTGGGAATGAAAAATGTTACAGCCACTTTGGAAGGCAGTTTGGCAATTTCTTACAGGACTAAACATATTCTTACCACATGATGTGGCAATTGTGTCCTTTGGTATTAACTCAAATAAGCTGAAAATTTATGTCCACACAAAAACCTGCAGTTTTATTCAAAACTGCCAAAATTTGGAAGCAACCAAGAGGTCCTTCAATAGGTGAATGGAAAACAAAACTGTGGTACATCCAATAAATGAGCTACCAAGCCATGACAAGACATGTAGAAAACTTACTTGCATATTGCTTAGTGAAAGAAGCCAGTCTGAAAGGTTAGATACTATTTTTAATTCCAACTATAGGACATGCTAGAGAAGGCTCAGAGTTTTTACGAAGGTAGTAAAATGATTAGTGATTGCCAATGCTTACATCAAGAGTGAACCCCAATGTGAACTATGGACTTTAGTTAATAATAATAATATTTGGCTCAACAAGTATAATAAATATACCACAATAATTCAAGATGTTAATAATATGGGAAACTATGGATGTTTTGGGGGTGAAACCACATATGGGAATCTACTTTCTGCTCAACATTTGTGAAAATTAAAACTACCCTAAAAAACTAAGTCTATTAATCTAAAAAAAGCAACAGACCCACAAATAGCCAAAGAAAAGACTGACCTAATACATTAAATGTATTCTGAGTTTGTTTCTTATTTTGATTAAAACTGCTATGAGTCCACTTTCCCTTGCCCACTCCCATGTTGTTCCACTTTTCAGTTAGTAATGTTTACAGAAATGTTAACCCATATAGAGAGCATTCATCTAAGGTACCTTCCAGAATTGGGTTGTTTGTTTTTTTGCATATAGAGGCAAATTATTCTTCACAAGAAATGGGAAAAGATATCTTTCATTTGTTATTAATCCAATTAAAAATGATGAGGGCTAAACTAAAAGTCCCAACCAAAATTCCAAAGATGAGCAAAACAAAGGCCTGTGGAAATAAGAAAAAAGATAAAAACAATTAGGGTATTTTTTTTTTCTCCACCCTTTCCAATAATGTATGTTATCACTCAAAATACATTATTCTTTATGTAGATAAAATAATTAGAAAATGACAAATTATTTCTTAAAATAGGATTCTTAAAATAAACAAAACAAAAATCAACCTACCCCAAGTTTTTTCCATGAGAGGAAATCCTCTCTGCTAAGTTTAAGATAAAACAGTCCTGGGAATACAAAAATCAAACATGTGGATGTGCTGGAACCTTTAAGAAGGAGAAAAAGAGAGGATGATTGCCAGACTCAGATGTTAGGCTGGATAACAAGTTTACCCATTTTATTATGTGGATCTTTTTGAAATATAAAACTTACCAACTACACCAAATACATTCTTAATGTCAGGAACATATATTGCAAGTAAAACAATGATAATATTGAGTGCTAGCGTGGTCACAAAATGGTGAATCCATGAGAATGGAAAATTGGAGAAAAACATCATCATTAAAGCTTTCCTTGCCTGTATAGCATAAAGAGAAACAGATTTAAGCAAAGAGAAAGTGTGAAAGCCAAAATACTCGCTTGGGGAAACACATGTACAGTACCGTAACCATGATATTCCTGTCCCCAACACCACTTAGTTTTCAAAAATATAACATAAACCATTATCGTGTTTATTATTCACAAACTAAGAAATACATATTTCTGTGTGATCTTCATAAAAATTATTTTGCTTTAATTCTTGAAAAAATGTTCACATACAATTTCTTTAAGTTGCATAATTTTCAAAAGTATCAACAATAACACTGTGTGATGAAATCTCGGAGAATCATTAATTTCAACAGAAGAACAAAAGGTTTAAAACGAGAAAAGAAATCATGCCATGTGGAAGAAACACCATTTACTATTTTATTTTATATTATCTGTTTCACAGCATGTAAATATGAAAACTAATTCATGACACTTCCCACTGCTAAGGCAGGCAGCAGGCGGTCACGTCCACAAATGTTTACACAGCCCCTGCTGCACTCCTGGCCCTGCAGTCTGCACAGGGAGGGGGCAGAACTCCTGAAGGCCCAGGTCTTAAGGAACTCACTGTGCAGGAATTCGGGGCTTCCATGCAGAAGCATTTATACCCAAAGCCTTTGTTTCCATTTTCTCAGAAATTCTTAAGATTCTTAAGTATGGCAACTAAATGCAGAATGAAAATCTGTTCTGCCCTTAAACTATAATTCTAGAGCAAATAAAATAGTTGGACTTAGATTAAACTAGAATGTCTACATGAAGATAAATTTATAATAAACCAGAAGGAGCTTATTTTTGCTGACTTGACTTTTTCCTCTTCATGCACATTCTTTTGAAAAAAACAGAATACAGAATTAAAAAGGGGGGGGGGGGGGGGGGACACACATCCAAAACCTTAGAAGAACTATAGTCTCTAAATTGGAAACAATGCTGTGGGAAAGCATAAATCTAAACTAAATCTCAAAAAGCACAAATTAGCTTAGGGGCTCACTGTTATTCTTGTGCATTCATGGGTTATACGCAAGTATGAGGTCTTTGATCAATTACTTAACAAATGAATAAGATACACAAGACTAGATGTGATTCAAACATTCTAGTCTGCAAAGAATTAGTGTTGCCACATTAGGGAGCTGCTACACCGACAGCAGAACCTTTAAGAGTACTTACAGGGAAGTGGATTAGAGGGACTGTCAGAAGCACAGCAAACAGTATGCATAACTTCACAGTCCTCACAACAACATCATGAGGCAAGTATTTACTATAATCTTCAAGTATATCAGACGCCACTTTGTCTGTAAATTTAAAGAAATAACAATAAGGATCACAATAAAAACTACTAAGATGACAATAACAGCAAAATTGTTTGCCTTTGCACAAAGGAATCTTAACAGATTTTGGATTCCCAGTCCCTAACCCATCTCTGGCCTTTTTCTCTCCTATGAAACACAAAGATATTAGTTAAATATCTTCTTGAAGCCCACGATCTCTTCTTTTGACGACACTAGAGATCAGCACAGGCAGAACTTAAATTATGACAATAAAATATATATAAAAATATCTCATTAGAACTTTCCCACAATCTGAAGGTTTTGAACATGTGTGTTGTTTGCTTTGTAAAGTGCTTTCACGTGTACATACTACTGAATTTGGTCTGTGTGATAATAATATAAGATTGGTAGCTCATTGGGGCAGAGCTGGCACAGCTGTACACCTTTTTTTTTTTTTTTTTTTTTTTTTTTTTGGTACCAAAGCCAATATCTTTTCCTCGATAATGCAATTTTTCTAGAGTCTCACTGAGTTGCGCGCTTCTTACCAGTTTCCTCAACATCTCATCTGTAGATAATCTTTCATACAAGTTTTAGGGAACTGGCTTACTTAGCTGGCCAGTGTGGTAGTCAGTGACAGAATTTGTACCTGCTAACCATGCCTTATTCCACGGTGTTCTTCCATTCCGTTTTCCGCACCCCAAGACAGATAAAGTGTACCTAAGTGAGGGTATTCAGAACATTGCATATCACTGCCTTGTAGGGAAAGACAGATTTATTTGTACTTATGAAAGAATAGTGCTTTTTAAATTTAAGCGTATACGTTTTGGAAAGGTGCTTTGGAGGAAATAAGAGACAAATCAAACACACCTCCATTTTCAAGGATCTTAAAATTTAAAGGGAAGATAAGGTGAATACACACACATATATAATAGTGTCTAAGCACAGATACACACATAAGTGACAGAAGAAGGTCCAAACAAATAGCGATGGTGATTCTGCACAGAGAACGATAACTATGGCCTTGGGATGAGCAAGAAAGAAATCCAGGAAGGCTTAGGGAGAGTCACCATGATATAGTGGGCAGCAGGATGGTAGAGGGGGGCTTGAAATCTGGGACCACACAGACTAATGTTCAAGTCCCACTACTTAACAGCAAATTAACTTTTGAGTCCCTTGGTTCTTACACCTGTAAAATGGAGACAATGATACATTCACCTGTAGAGTTACAGCATTAAATGAGTCAATGTATGTGTGTTGACACTCAAAGTTGTGGGGAAGAGAGCAGAAGTCCTGAGGAAGCAGAGGGAATAGGCAGCTGAGAAAATGAGATTCCAGAGGAGCACAGCAGCTGACGTAGAGGGTGCCGCAGTGCAAGAGCAGAGGGTGGTAAGGCTGGAGACACATTTAAGACTCAGCAATGGAACTCTTTCTTCAAGGGTCAGGGCTCACTCTGGTAGAACAGGGATGCCATGACTTACGAAGAATAGTGAATTTTGATCTGAACTAAGCAGGAGGACAGATTGGGAGAAATGAGACCCGAAACAGGGATAACAGAAGCAAAGGTCATAATCACTGAGAGTAATGTGGATTGGACTAGACCAGTGATAATGGAAAGGGGAGAGGAACTAATTGTCTAACTTATCAAAGATGTACTTTACACAGCGTGGAACTATGGACTAAGTGGGAGATTAAAGTTGAATTCTACTCCCAAATCTGTGAGATACTTGTGAGTTTTGGAGAAATACGGCAAACTGCCCCCCCTCCCCCGCTTCTGAATCATAAAAATGAGCTATTAACACTTATTGCTTAACAACCTCATAGACTTTTTACATGGTCTGGTTATTATGCAACATTTGGGCATTGGTCTGGCTTACCAAAGGAACACTTTTCCCCCCTCAACTTAAAATGCTTTAACATCTGCAATCAGAGCCAATATTAGTAATCTAGGTACATACTTATAGGTCTCTTTAATCTGACAAAAGTTAAGTATTAACTAAGCCTGGGGAGCGCTGTGACAGACCCCAAGCAGCTCCAGAAGCCTGAGGAACTAGATTTATTATATATTGAAAATAGCGGTTACATGTCCACTTTCTACTTTCTGAGGATGAAGCCCTTCCTTCTGAGCCAGTCAGTTCTGTGTTCTTAGCTGAGCCTTACCATATGTAAGGAATAGAGCATGACATGCTTCTCTGGATTCAGACAAATCTCTACAAATCTCAGTAAGAACCGGTGGTGGTCTCTGTGAGTTGTGTATGCTACTGAAGTCAGGAGGCTGTCCTGTTTCATACACATTGTCAAACTGGTATGAAGTTTCTAAAGATCACTACAGAGCAGCGGAAAGGAGAAGGGATTAGGATTCAGGAGGCCTGCCACTAATCACTAATCGCCTGACAGGTCACTTCGCCTCTTTGGGCTTTAGATGCTCATCTATAAAATGAGTTGAAGCCTTAACTTGTGATAAGCCCTTTTGATCAAGGCCTCAGACTCTATCAGCAATTTATTTCCATAAGACTGAGAGCTATTGTTGTCCAGATAGAAATATACAAGATTTTCCCTGGTTATGATTAACGAAACACTGATTAGCAAATCAGTATCTGAATCTTCCTCTGTCTTTGGAAAAATTATTTTTCTTTAATTCTCTTTCTTTTATTATTGTGTGTGTGTATGTATGTATGTGTGTGTGCGCGCACACACACGCTTTTTTTGTTAATCCTCACCCAAAGATATTTTTTCATTGATTTTAAGAAAGAGTAGAAGGGAGGGGAAGAGACAGAGAGAAACATCTATGTGAGAGAGATACATCGATTGGTTGCCTCCTGCACGTGCCCTGACCAGGGCTCGGGATTAAGCCTGAAACCAAGGTGCATGCCCTTGACCAGAATCGAACCCGTAACCCATCAGCCAAACTGGTTAGGATTCCTTCCTTCCTTCCTTCCTTTCTCCCTTCCTCCCTCCCTCCCTTCCTTCCTTCCTTCCTTCCTTCCTTCCTTCCCCTATCTATATACCTATCTACCTACCTACCTATCCACCTACCTACATACCATGTTATTTTACTTAGATGTGCATTTCTCCATAATATAAAATGTGGATACTCTGAAGAGTCTGCATTGGTGGAGAAGGATGAAGTCCAAGACAACATAACGGTGTTACTTGATAATCAGGAAAACCTCTGGGTAGTAAACACTACATTTACATGATGATCATACAGCTCCTAAGCATCTCATGGTAATTTATGTAACTACTTCTCAAGCTATCCTGGAGATGTGTAGCTCATCTGAGGTTTCTTCCAATAGCTCTATTTGTCCATAGAGAGAAGGAGGAGGTCCATTTTTTAGACTTTCTTTTCAATGTTGAAGAGCCCTAAATATAATAGTATTTGTGCCAAGTTTCAATTTTAATTTAGAAAAATATACAACTATTCTGATATACTGTTTTTGCTGATTCCCAACAGAGACCCTGCTATCATATCTTATGTTAAAAAAAGTCTTACTGAGCTAAAGTCTGTATAAAAACTAATAAACCAGCCCTAGCCGGTTTTTCTCAGTGGATAGAGCTTTGGCTTGCAGACTGAAAGGTCCCAGGTTTGATTCCAGTCAAGGGCACATGTCCGGGTTGTAAGCTCGATCCCCAGTAGGGGGCGTGCAAGAGACAGCCATCAATGATTCTCTCTCATCATTAATGTTTCTATCTCTCCCTCTCCCTTCCTCTCTGAAATCAATAAAAATATATTTAAAAACTTACAAACCAGCCCTAGCTGGTTTGGCTCAGTAGATACAGTATCAGCCTGCGGACTGAAGGTTCCCAGGTTTGATTCCAGTCAAGGGCATGTGCCCAGTTTGCAGGCTTGATCCTCAGTAGGGGGCATGCAGAGGTGGCCAATCAATGATTCTCTTTCATCATTGATGCTTCTAGCTCTCTCTACCTCTCCAAAATCAATTAATATATCTATAATAATAAAAGCGTACTAAGCTAATTAGACCGGACGTCCTTCCAGATGACCTTCCGGACGGTTGCAAGGGAAGCCTGGGTCCCAGGTGCCTGCTGGCAGCAGGGGGGAAGGAAGGCCTACTCTTGCACGAATTCGTGCATCAGGCCTCTAGTAAGTATGTGTATGTGTGTGTGTGTGTGTGTGTGTGTGTGTGTATACAAGAAACCACATCAAAAATAGAGCTTATGTATTTCAAGAATTTTGTTTCATTAGCAATGATCAAAAAGCTTAACAGCCTATTTTAACTTTATTTGTGGTGTATACAGCAGGGTACCATGCTCAAGCTGGAAATAGTGCTTATCTACATCGGTACAAAAACGCAAGAGCAGCTTTAGATTAATGACTGACCTTTACAACTGTTGAAATAACAAAGAGATAGCAAAGAAAGGACTATATAGAGCAATTATAATTTTCTCACACCCTGAAAATCCAAAATAATACTCACAACATATACTGAAAAGCTACCATACTTAAATTAAATGTCATTAAAGACAGTAAGAAGTACCATGTTGAAAAACAGAGCACCTATAAATATGCAATAATTACACTAGTAATGATAATAACACACCATCAGCAGGCGCTTCCCTTTGTGGAAGACTGTTGTGTGCCAGACACGGTAATAGGCACTCTTTGCAACTATCCCTTGTAACAGATTAGGACAGCGGTTGGCAAACTCATTAGTCAATAGAGCCAAATATCAACAGTACAACAATTGAAATTTCTTTTGAGAGCCAAATGTTTTAAACTTAAACTATATAGGTAGGTACATTGTTATTAACTTAATTAGGGTACTCCTAAGGCTTAGGAAGAGCCACACTCAAGGGGCCAAAGAGCCGCATGTGGCTCGAGAGCCGCAGTTTGCTGACCACGGGATTAGGAGATAAAATACTGTAAGATGAAGTACCCTGCTCAAGGTCACATAGCTAGTTAGAGCAGAATAGTCATTTAGATAATATTTGTTGGATTTAGAAATCCATACTCTTTCCACCAGGCTTAGGAAAGGTAGCTATGCAAGTAAATGTTCTCCAAAATCTTGGCAGATGTGGACAAACTCTGAGAGAGAAGCAAAGGCCCATTACAAGTCATCATGGATGGCTAAAACCTGAAGCATGCGCACAAGGCTATCAACTGTGAAATCAGAGTCATAACAGCTAACTATCACCAAAGTAATAACAGTCATTTACTTGGAGAGTTGTTACAAAGCATTCATAAACTGACAAGTGTGCTGAAGTGTCTGACAAACTAAGTATAATTTGTTATAATGTGTTTGTTTGCAAATTAAACAAGCATGTTTGCAAATTAGAGAGCTTATAGATTTTAAGATCTTATTCTAGACTTTTAAGTTTTACTTTTTCTTGAGGTTCTCATCAGAAGAGAAAAAAACACATACCAAGCAGACAATTTTTCAAAAATAAACACAAGAAGTATTTAATTTTAATTTATGAATTGAAAAGAATCCTTTTAAAAAATTATGAATGTCTTGAGTCATATGACTTGAGGCTGAAGGCAGAAATGTCTGACATGTAAGCATACAACTATAGTTCAGTGTAAGGCCCTTTCCCTTCTCAATTTGTTCTTCTGCAGTTAAAATAGCTGATTCTCCCAAACTGCTGAACTAGTCTAATGTATCGAAAATAAGATTCTAAAATATTTTTAAAATAAATCATTATTGTACATTTTTTCTTGTAGAAAGACATTAATCCCGAGGTTTTATTCAGGTGTTTAAGAAAATTTTCATATAAAGTTATTAATCCTGAACCTGATTCTTTATAAGAGAAAGAAAATCAATTCTTTAGGCCCGTAGAGCCACACAGTACTGCAGTGAGTTCGGTACCCTGAATAAATTAGCTTACTAATGAAAGGCAGAAAAAAAGTTCAGATTCAAGTGTGAGATCAACTAGAGCAGCGGTCACCAACTTTTTGGACCTCATGGACCACCAGTGGTCCACGGACCACCGGTTGGCAATCGCTGAACGAGAGGACAATCTATTTTTTCACCTACAATTAAATGATATACTTACCATAAAAAGTGAGGTACCCAAAGAGTGCCGATATAAAATAAATGAGGAAACTTAAAGCAATTGCGGTATTGGTTACATTCTGCATTCTTTTCTTTGAAGGGCTAAAAGACAAAAATGGCAAAAGTAGAATCAGTGAAATGATTTATATCTATAGAAACACTCTCCCGAGCTAGACAAAAGGGTTCCTTAATCATTTAAGACCTAGTTCATTAGTGATTATACACTAGAATTCCTGATTTAAAATTACCACACAAAGATTATGCTTCCAGGAAACATTCTCAATTTGGACAAAACTAACTCTCGGTTGTTTCATTTTGTTTTAAACTAACACTTAGAATCCAGTGATGGGAGGAAAGAATTCATAAAGGAGAATGTCATTCAACCTGAAAGGCCTAGAAGTAAAAGATCATATTTAATACATTTAAAAGAATCCAGGATCCTATGGTACCTGTGAAGTTCACAGTATATGGGCAATACTGAGGTATGACAGAGAAATGAAAAAGCCATAGTTGGTATCGCATAAGCACTCTGAAAAGAAAAAAAGGACAAAATTACTAAATGCTACTCTGTCGAAACCACTACTTCATTTGACAATAAGCTTAGTTCTTAAAAAAAAAAATCAATTTGGTTACATTCACTTCATTTTTCATAAATTGTCTCTATAAAATAAGATTGTGTTTTTTTGTTTTGTTTTAAGAGAGACACAATTATGGTCATCAGCAAATCTTTTCTCTGGTAGATGGAATGCTTGTACTAGCCAGATATTTCTTGGCTGGCTTCTATACCATGTTACTTTTACTACAACTGCTGTTGCTCGTGTATCATTTGGGTAAAATAAAAATAACTTATGTGAAATAAGTAACATTTAGGTAAGATTCAAAATAATAACATTTAGAAATAATCTTAACTCTAATGTATGCATCAGAAAATTTAAATACAACTTTCTTCTGTAAGCGGAAATAATCATTAATGCTTTTGAACCTGCTCTTACCAACTCAATCCAAGGTACTATCACCAATTTAATCTAAGGGAATATTGCAAATATTAATCACACCTCAGCATCTTTGCCTATGTTCTCTTTCAATGGGAATGAACATGATTTATTCTAGACAGGCAAATTTTTGGAGATCCACTGGAATATACAAACATAACTTTAAAAAAAATTAGAATATTTAAGAGCCAGAGGTCATTACAAAGCAAACAAAAGTTACCAACTAAATGAAAATACTGTCTCTACAAAATGATGGTGATGATTTACTTTCTTTTCTCTACTCTAAAATAATTTCCCCCTTACTAACTTCAGGCTCTTCAGCAAAAGAAGTTCCAGATGACTGAAGACCTATCTTGGGACATAATGCCTCCTCAAATATTTGAAGGGAATTGAGAGGAAGGAAAGCTGTAGTGTTTCCTGAGACTGGATTAGGGGAATGAGACTTTAATTCACAAATTCTCTTTCATATATTGCTCAATTTCCTGGCTTGTCAATTACCCTACCTAGATCTTTAAGGCACACAGGGGCCTTTACCGCATAAGATGTGGTAACCTCCCTTGGGGGGCCAGAGAGACATTTCTCGTGTAAAAATTGCAGATAAAAGGGAAAGTTCTGTGTGGAGGAGTTACTGCACTGAAATAGTACACTGACAGAGTTGTACATGAGTGGGGGGTTCCTAGCATCTGGAACCTGCATTTCAGCAGAATCTAAAAGTGTAGATTAAAAAACAACAAAAAACAACTTATAGCCACAGGGAGACTAAGCTCTTCCAGAATGCTAGAGATCACCGTCTCCCCTGTAGGTGCCAGGGGCTCTTGCAGGCATTGTCAGTATCGGAGGCTCTCAGAGAAGGCAAGGGGACCTGGTTTTCCAGTCTCCACTAAAGGCATCATAAATTTCAACTGTGGAATGTCTGCCAGAAGACATACTGGCAGTGCTCAATTGCTGGTCCAATGATGAGGCTGTTTAGCTGCAGACCAAGGTTTTACTCACAAGGGAGGAGTTTTTTATATAATTGGCTATTTAGCTTTACAAGTCCAGAGGGCAACAGGAAGTCTGTATCCACAGAGGACCTTATTGGCCAGACCAGACTTTTAGTAAATCTGTTCTTTTAGGCAGTTGCCCATTTAAAATAGGCTCCATTTAAAGGCATGCCAAAAAAAGGTGGCTGTTTCATAATAGGCCACCCTGTGTTAAATAATATTATTCTTCTGGTAGGCAACCCTATACTTAGCACTTTCATGAAAATTAATTAGTTACAGGTACAAAGACCTAAGAGACCCTGTTACACAAATCTCTTAAAACTTGAAATGTGAAAAATCAACCAAAAGTATCTGTTAATAACTTACACACCTCTTTGGAGAAATGAAAGAGCTTTGGTTTACAATCATCTGTAGCATTTGAAATCTGTTTAAGAGGATTGAGGGGAAAAAGAGAAACCAACAGTCATTAAAAGTCAGAAAGCATCAACAAACATGATGAATTTATTATAACTAGGCTTTCAAATAAAAACATTTCAAAATAAAGTTCCAAAATGCAAACTAGTCCATTTATTAGAAAAAAAAGATATTAGCCTAATTTTTTTTTCTTTTTAGCTTAAAATAAAAAGAAAGAAAATAAAAAGAAAATATAAAATAGTACCTGGAAGTACTGCTCTATACAATTTAATGTCAGAGGACAAGGGATGGACCATTTTTTAATTACTATCTGTAAGAATAAGTAGAATCAACAATCAGATTATTTCTTCTAAAATTCATGAAAAGAAATTATTTCAAATAGGTCAGCATTATTTCAATTAATCTGACACCATGCCAAACCATATGCTAGCCAACAGAAGATTCTTGGATCGTATAATTTTCCCTCAGGGTGGGGCCACCTACAGTGGGGGTGAGGTTGGGAGCTGCCTATCTGTTTAGTGGGGATCTCCCCCATTAAAGACTCAGAGTACTCTCAAGTCAACTTTCAAAATTCCAATAGCATCAGAGCATTAAAAAAAAGTGCAACTCAAAATGGGAACACAATGTTTTTAGTGACAATGGTACAAGAATACGGTTATTTGTGGACCTGGCATCAGTGGCAGATGGAGAAATAGTAACAGCTGTTTTAGAAATGGCCACAGGCAGAAGTGAGTAGAGACCTTATGCAAAGGGTGAACTTGGAGATTTCTGATATATAAGTACTATCCCTCCTTGCTTTTTTCAAACTTATATTATTGCAGTGAATGTGGAAAGAACTGGCTAAGAATAAAAGCACATAGCTAGGGAATTCCAGCTGTTAAAATTTAAATTTAAAAAATAAAAAAAAATCCAGAGGGATGCCAATTTCCAGAAATAATCCTTAAAAATGTTTCATAATTTTACTTTTCTTTCTTTCTTTTTTCCCCCTCAGGATTTTACTCTTAATTGTGGCCATCCTGTTCCTAGACCTAAGGTTGTGGTTGTGTCAACATTGCCATTGTTGCCCTTGTTTCAGGGCACATAATTACTCTGTAAATATTTGCTCTAGGCTGAAACCCAGCATACAAAGGGGCAAGGGAGAATAAAGGAAGTGTTTGTCCTTTGCAGGAGACCAATAAGTAAATACTGCTCCTATTCCTATTCCTATTTGGTATTTATCTAGCTTTGGATTTAAACTAATTCAACCAAGATTTTATATAGTGATAAAACAAATCTAAGGAAAACATATACCTTTAGGATTAAGTTAATGAGTAAACTAAAGAATGACTCTTAATTAAAACCCTCCCCAAGGGGATGGGAGGGGGAGAATTATAAGGGTAAACTAGGAAAATTGCTTTGACATTTCCAGATATGTTTTCCATATGTAATAAAAATGAATGGTCAACTTACCAAGAGAGAAGAAAAAAATCAAAAGCAACAATCTCACCATCTTTTTCTTGGTATGTTTAAAAGGACTGACACTGCAGAGAAGTTATTCTCCATCACTGCTCAGCAAAATCATATCTGCTCACTGCTTAATCATCACTTGTACGTTTCCATTTCATTTTTCCAGCTTCCTTGCATTATTATAGTGTTACTGGATTTTAAGAGCTTGTTTATAACTAAAGATGTTAACCATTGCTCATGCATTGCAAATGATATACCATGTTTTTTGTTACTATTTTACTCTGCTGTTTTACTTTTTGGATGTATCAAACTTGTGCATTAAATATAATCATACAAGGGTAGAAGCTAGTCTCTTTAGCCCTGCTCCAGTGGTGGTGGTGGCAGCAACAACCATTATGGTGCATTTGTTGTGTACCAGTACTGCAATAAGTTGATGTGTGAGCTACCTCATTTACTTTCTCAGCTGTTATCACGAGGCTTGCAATTCAAAATATTGAAAGCAATGCTCCAAAATGCAATATAATCATTATTTTTTCATTAATAAGAAAATGTCATTAGCAACCTGATTTTATATTGATATAAAATTAGTTACTAGAGCTAATATCTCTGCAGAGATCCATCCCAACCCCAGTGGGCTGGGGTTGTTAGAAGTGATGTCCTACACACCAAAAGTAAGGGCAGGAATGGGGAAATACCCAACAGCCAAGAGTGACAGGCAGTCCTTGCTCAGTGAAGACAGAACATGGTCATAAGATAATCCCAGGAGTTAGAAAGACAGGGGTAAGATAACTAAGTATTTAAAATACTTTCCATTGCACAGAAGGCCCTTCTTTCACTCTTCTCCCAGTCTTCCCCATCTTTCAATGCTCAGCTCATTTATTTCCTTCCACATCCTTCTTTACTCTAGCTCTCAGAGATCTTTAACTCTTGCAATTCTTACTCTGAAGCAAATAAATCAATACTTATGTATTGCCTATATTGTTCTCTATCTACTTGTTTTCTAATAAATTAATCTTATCTCATCTACACAATTGACTGACCCTTAGAGCTGTGTCCAGGTTAAACTCCCACATGCCTAACAACAGTGCTCAGCAAAGGAAAGCATCTGACTAAAATCCTTTCAAACAGTTCACTATTTTGATTTACCACTTATTAAAGTATTTCTTAGAATACTAATCTGTACTCCAGACAGAACTTTTAGAAAGACTGGAAATACATTTGTGTTCTAAAATGGACCAAAAAAGGTAATCCATCTGGTTACTGTCATTCTAAGCCACTGCTAAAATAAATATTTTTAAAATTTTTAGATATTTCAGAGGGAGCAAAATTTTGTTAAAATTTTTATGAAAAATATGGATGTGGGACAACAGATAAAATTATAGGTTTTGATCTGCTTTTTTGTAGAGTGTAATTTAAGAGAATAAGTGTTTTCTTGATTTTTTTAGTGTAATATAAATGGTATACCGATTTGCAAACACATACAGACAAAAACAATTAATGAAAAATTGGCATCTTTTAAAAATTTGGGGGGAATTACATACATGTGCCTTTTCCCTAACCACTATGTATCCAAAACCTAATACTTAGAGACTCTAAAATAAATATGCCAATTAAAAAGGGTATTTCTGAAAAAAAATTCAGTGTCTTCATCATCCCATTGTAGACCAAATTGTAATTGTGCTCACAAGTAAAAATCTGAGCAGATGGTTTATAAAGCAGTACAGTAAATGCAGAATAAGGGTATTTTTCCATATGACTGCTACAGTAAAAACCTGCATCGAATTAAAGAGTATCTGCAATGACAAATGAGTACTGTGAAAACTATGTACAACAGACATATCATATGAATACATTTCACCTGCTTCAAACTACTGGCTAGAAAAATCAAACTAATCCTACCGATGCAAAGTTTGGAATGCCAATCATCTGCGAGGGAAAATTCATTGTTATCTATGCTAATTCTCTCTTAATATCCATATGTTTATTTGCATATACAGGCTACTCCTAACCACGTAGATGCTTCTCAACAATCAAATTATGATGAAAATATTTATTGTTTCCCTCTTCATTGTGGGGTCTAAAAGTGTGTATTCATGGATGCTAACTAAACTTATTGTGGTAATCATTTTACAATATATGTAAGTCAAGACATTATGCTGGGCATCTTAAACTTATACAGTGCTGTATGCAATTATATCTCACTATAACTGAAAAAAAAAGTCTAAAAGAAAGTGTATGTTCAATTCACTTACTTGTAAGATATAAGTCATACAATTTGAGGGGGGAAGACAATTTTTGATAAGTTCAACAAATGATGAAATGTAAACACTGTTAAGTATTTTTGGTTTTAAGAGCATTCGTTAAAGTATAATTGTTTCTGTACACAGAAACCAGTGTCACTTCCACTCTTTAAAATAATCTGAAGTTGTTTTATCTTTGTGTCCCAGAAGATCAGTTTAGACTAAGTTAAATGCATCTTAGATTGTTTGACCGCATGGAAATCTGGCTATGCAATATGATTTAACTACTGATGTATTATCTTGCTCTTTTGGGTGGCATTTTTCTTTTTTTCATTTCTCATTAGCAAGGGAGAGTTTAACGAAGCTTATGATTTTAAAAGTTTAATCAAGTCATTTAAGCATGTATCTTTTAAAGAGATTATTTTATAAATAGTAAGTTTACCATCTGATATTTTTCCTAATTTTTAAATATAAGAAAAAAATGTATTACACAGTGAAAAAAAATATTTCTTTGCAGTAGTATTTTTTTTTTAAATATATATGTTTTATTGATTTTTACAGAGAGGAAGGGAGAGGGATAGAGAGTTAGAAACATCGATGAGAGAGAAACCGATCAGCTGCCTCCTGCACACACCCCACTGGGGATGTGCCCGCAACCCAGGTACATGCCCTTGACCGGAATCGAACCTGGGACCTTTCAGTCCGCAGGCCGACGCTCTATCCACTGAGCCAAACCGGTTTCGGCTGCAGTAGTATTTTTATGAGAACCTAATTATGCTGAATAAACCAGACCAGATACAATTCAGACACCTCAGTTCTTACTAAATCTCAACAGTTAAGCCCCAGAAGCTCTTGTGTCATTAATGGAACAAAGTTTCATAATTAAGATAACTAGTATCAAATCATTTTACAGATTAGAACCAGCCTGATTCTCATAATTGAATACTCCCAACACACACACACATACACACACACACACACAGAGTATTGTACAGAAATAAAGTGATTACACAACCTACACAAAGAATTACACTCCATCTAAGGTTTTAACAGAATGGTGTGCTCTCCTTTCTAATTAACCACAAATGATACTGAACTTGAAATGCTGGTCCAGCCATGCCTCTTTAAAATAGATAAAATGGAGGAAATAATTTTGTGAAACAAAAGTGCTTTCAATAACACACTGAAATAAAATGGGATACCTGCCCAAAACAGAGTTAAAAGAAAAAAAAGACATTAAGACAATGAGTTCAGTTTTAGTGAGGAGATAAGCAATACACTATTATTTTAAACTTACCACAAGAGCAAAGAACACCATAAAGAAAAATGATAAACTACTTGTGTAGCCAAGAAAGCCTGTAAAATAACAGTAAAAATAAAACACAATTTATAAGGAAAATGATCCTAATGTACAGCTAAAGCTATACATCTTGGGCATGTTTTCTATTACAGTGCTTGGTATCTGGGGCTTAGGATTGAGAATAACAACATTCCAACTATCTGTCACAGATCATTTATGTAGCTCTGTACGGCAGAATTGGAACTGGCTTACCACTAATGGTACACTGTAAGGAAAGGCTGCCCTTTAATGTTCCACTGTAAAGATTTTATTTTAGTGGGGCAGACAAAATACTACTGCAAACCAAGTAATAGGTTAACTAGACAGGGCTGAAGGCTGAACAACCTAAAATAAGTCCAAGTTCAAATTATGCACAACCACCACCCTTCTGCTAAAAATGTGGTACTGTGAACTTCCAAAGCCCCTTAATATTATTTTCTTTCTTTCTTTTTACTTTATTTTAAACAAATAATGTTCTCTTCAACAAAGACTTACCTATTTTAGGAAGAAGAGCAAGAGGAAACACAATGACAACACAAATGATTATTAGTAGTGTTTGTTCATCAAGATACCAAGACCTATTAGAAAAAAAAATAGTTCTATTTTAGGCGCAGGACTCCAGTGTTTGTGTACACACACACACACACACAAACACACACACTTACAAAAAGCCTACTTCCTTTTGTTAAGATATGTTCTTGTGGGATCCTAATATTATTATTAATAAATTTACATTTAAGAAATGTATCAAAATAATGAGATGCCATTTCAAGTACCAAATTAGCAAATAATTAAAAAAAATAAGATAGGCAATGTTGGTGAGGAGTAGAGTGTACAAAACTGGTGAAAATAATAATAAATATTGGAAACAAACACCTAATACCATGACAATTTAAAAATAAATTACGGAACTATGGGATACTCAAAAAAGATCACTTCATAGCCGAAACCGGTTTGGCTCAGTGGATAGAGCGTCGGCCTGGGGACTGAAAGGTCCCGGGTTCGATTCCGGTCAAGGGCATGTACCTGGGTTGCCGGCACATCCCCAGTGGGAGATGTGCAGGAGGCGGCTGATCGATGTTTCTAACTCTCTATCTCTCTCCCTTCCTCTCTGTAAAAAATCAATAAAATATATTTTTTTAAAAAAAAGATCACTTCATAGATATAATAATATAATGAATATTCAGTAAACATAATAAATATTTACAGCATGATTATAATTTTGAGGAAGAATACAGATTAAAAATGGAAAGGAATTGCAATAAATCAGTAGACGTTATCTTTAGGCGGTAGAATAATGGGTAATTTTTCTTCTTTATAATTTATATTTTTCAAACTTTCAGGAAAGTACATGGATTACCAAAAAAAAAGTATTAAAATTTTCATAAGTCATTAGAATGTTGAATTAGAAAAGGTAGGTGAAAAAGTGGGATGGTATATTCAGTTATTTAAAAAAGTGGATGCACATTTTTTAAAAATCAGAAGGATATACTCAAAATACAAAAAGTAGGTATTTCTGTGTGGTAACAATATGAGCAATTTTATTTTCTCCTTGTTTGCATATATGTTCTTTTAATTTTTCAATATAAAATATCTTATAGAAGTTTTAAAAAGTTAGAACGAACTTCCCAAGACTTTAATACTAGAGACTTTAGTATGTAAAGGACAAACAACTTATGAAAGAAGTACACCTAGTAAATACACATGAAGAAAAATCCAATGCAATTAAAGAAATAATGAGGCTGTTGAAATTAAACAGTAAATTTATTTTTTATTTATTTTTTAAATGTATTTTTATTGATTTCAGGGAGGAAGAGAGAGAGAGAGATAGAAACAACAATGAGAGAAAATTGGCTGTCTCCTGCACACCCCACACTGGGATTAAACCCACAACCCAGGCATGTGGTCTGGCCAGGAATCAAACTGTGACCTCCAGGTTCATAGATGAATGCTCTACCACTGAGCCACACTGGCTGGGCACTAAAATTATTTTAAACATAAAATTTGAGGATGTAGCATAATTGGTCCTTCATATGTTGCCAGTGACTTTGTCAATCTAGTACTATCTCCTGGAAAAACTGATAATATGTAGCAAGAACAAAGCAAATGTGGTAATTTATTCTCAAAAATAATCTTAAATATATAGAATTCTATGTGCATGAAGCTATGAATACATCATTATAGTATTAAAAAGCTGGGGGAAATCCTATATATCCAACAATAGAAAAATATCGATAACAGCATACTCAATGGGATATTAAGCAGCTTTTATAAAAAGACAATTTAGTAGCCCGTCCGATGTAGCTGCTCAATGGATTCCCACTCACAAAAATTAACTCAAAATAGATTAATGACTTAAGTGTAAGATCTGAAACCATAAAACTTCTAGAAGAAAACATAGAGGGAAAGCTCCTTGATGTCTTAGCAACAATTTTTTGGATATGACACCAGAAGCACAAGCAACAAAAGCAAAATTAAGTGGGAATACATCGAACTAAAAACCTATATAGCAAAAGAAACAACAAAATGAAGAGCAATCTACAGAATGGGAGAAAATATTTGCAAACCATATATCTGACAAGGAATTAATATCCAAAATATATAAAGAACTCATACAATTCAATTACAAAAATAAAAATAAAAACAATCTGATTTAAAAATGGGCAGAAAAAAATGAACATTTTTCCAAAGAAGACATATCAATAGCCAATGGGTACCTGAAAAGGTGTTCAACATCACTAATCATCAGGGAAATAAGAATCAAAACACAGTAAGACAACACTTCACACCTGTTAGAATAGGAATCATAAAAAAAACAAGAGATAAGTGTTGGCCAGGATGTGGAGAAAAGGGACCCTTGTGTACTGCTGGTGGGATTGTAAATTGGTTCAGCCACTATGGAAAATAATATGGAAGCTCCTCAAAAAACTAAAAATTGAACTACCATATGATTCCGCAATCACACTTCTGGGCATATATCCAAAGGAAATGAAAAGATATCTGCACTCCCATGTTTATTGCAGCATTATTCACAATAGCCAAGATATGGAAACAGCCTAAGTGTCTGTCAATGGATGATGGATAAAGAAGATGTGATATATATAATGAAATATTATTGAGCCAGGAGAAAGAAGGAAACCTATTATTTGTGACAACGTGGATGGACCTTAGAGGCATTATACTAAGATGAGTAAGAAAGAAAAAGACAAATATTGTATATCACTTATATGTGGAATCTAAAACGTCCTAAACTCATAGAAACAGAGAAGAATGGTGATTCCTAGAGGCTGGGGGTTAGGGGGACCAAGGAGATGTTGGTCAAAGGGTACAAACTTGCAGTTAGAGATGAGTAAGTTCTGGGGGTCTAATGCACAACACTGTGATTACAGTCAACAGTACTGCATTATGTACTTGAAAGCTGCTAAGAGGCTAACTCTTAAATGTTCTCACCACAAAAAACAATGATAATGATGTGACATGATGGAGGCATTAAATAACACTACTGTGGTAATCATATCTATACTAATAAAAGGGTAATATGCTAATTAGACTGACATCCATCCGGACGTCCTTCTGGACAAAGCCATGGTGGCGGGGGCCAAGGCAGAGGCAGTTAGGGGCAATCATGCCAGCAGGGGAGAGAAGTTAGGGGCAACCAGACCAGCAGGGGAGGGCAGTTGCAGGCGACCAGGCCGGCAGGGGAGGGCAGCTGGGGGCAACCAGGCCAGCAGGGGAGGGTAGTTGGTGGCAATGAGGCCGGCAGGGGAAGGCAGTTAGGGGCAATCAGGCAGGCAGAGGCGGTTAAAGGCAATCAGGCAGGCAGGGGAGCAGTTAGGGGCATCAGGCGGCAGGCAGGTGAGCAGTTAGGAACCAGCGGTCCTGAATTGTGAGAGGGATGTCTGACTGCTGGTTTAAACAGGGGTCCCAGATTGGAGAGGGTGCAGGCCGGGCTAAGGGACCCCAACTGTGCACAAATTTCATGCACCGGGCCTCTAGTCCTATATAATAAAAGGGTAATATGCAAATAGACCAACCAACCAATCAAAACGTAATATGCTAAGGCTGCTCAACCACTCGCTATGATGTGCATTGACCACCAGGGGGCAGAAAGTCAACTGGTCGACCAGTCGCTATTATGTGCACTGAACACCAGGGGGCAGATGCTCTGACCAGTAGGTTAGCTTGCTGCTGGGGTCCGGCCGATCGGAACTGAGTGAGATGGGCCTGACATGCCCTGGAGCCCTCCCATGGTCCCTCCCCGGCCCGATCGTGCACCGGTGGGGTCCCTCAGCCTGACCTGCACCCTCTCGCAATCCAGGACCCCTCCGGGGATGTTGGAGAGCCGGTTTCAGCCTGATCCCACAGGCCACTCCCCTTGGGAGGGTGCCAGGTGCAAGGCTCATGGCTGGTGAGCGCTGCGGCCGCAGCGTGAGCCTCTCACAATCAGGACTGATTGGGCACGAGCCTGCGGCAGGCACAGTGGGGCCAGGATGAGCAGGAGCGGCAGTAGGAGCTGCAGGCAGCGTTGGACTGAGGGTTTCAGCCTGATCCCTCCAGGCCACCGAGGGACTCCACCCATGCACGAATTCATGCACCGGGTCTCTACTTGCAATATATAATTGTATCAAATCAACACACTGTATACTTTAAACTTACACAATGTTACATGTCAATTTATCTCAATTAAGAATGAATGAATGAAAGAAATAAAATAGGAGAAAAGGTGTTCCTCTGCATGGTTTCAACCCCTATCTTCTAACATGGACTTCATGATTCATTCACTGTGTCTCTTTTTACACCCTGATTTATGAGGAAATCCTCTCTATGTATCTTTAATGGGTACTATTGGGTGCTGACAACTTCCTCTTTAATAGGACTGGAAAAGGAGCAATAGCAGAAATAGCACTGTGAAGCCTGGCCGGTGTGGCTCAGTGGTTGACGACCTATGAACTAGTGGGTCCCAGTTTGATTCCTGATCAGGGCACATGCCTGGGTTTCAGGCTTGATCCCCAGTGTGTGTGTGTGTGGCGGGGGAGGGGGAGCTGTGCAGGAAGCAGCCAATCGATGATTCCCTCTCATCATTAATGTTTCTATCTCTCTCCCTCTCCCTGCCTCTCTGAAATCAATAAAAAATAAATAGCACTGTGAACATAACTTTCCCTTCTCCACCCTAATTCATGTCTTTAGAAAATGCAAATGCCAGAAACTAAAGCCTATGTACACGTATTTCTAGGTCTAATGGACTTGAAGCTGTGCCCTCTGCATTTTCATTCACATGCCCCTCAATTCCTGGTATGCAGGAGGTCCTAAGAGAAGACACATATTAACAATACAAATGATACTTGGCACATTCATCTTCTCGCCACTCTTAAATAGGTAGTATCAGAGTGGAAACTTCAAAATATCCCTCATTGAAGAACACCTGGCAACTAAACTTCTTAAGCTGGCAAAGAGCCCAGGCTCTGGGCCTGAAATCTCCCTCGTCTGGGACTCAATCAGACCCAGACAGTGGCAGCGCCGGGAGGAGAGGCCAGAGCAGCACCAAGGCAGATCCCGCAGTTAGTCCTGCGGTCCCTGCCGTCAGAAGGGCAGAGCAGTGAAGGGAGCACCTTAATCCTCAGGACCAGACTCTGTTCTGTTGCATAAAGGAACACTTCGGAATCCTGAACTTTATAATTTATACCATTATATTATACTGTATAATGTTATACTATTTCAAATCACAATTTACTCATCATAGAAGCCACATAACTGCCCACAGCACTGAACTGAGGTCTGAGATAACTTCACCCCCCCGAGCAGTAACTCAGAATCAGTCATAGCACCTCACAGATCACATGGCTCAACAACTTCATCTCATATGTCATTAGAATCAGCAAACGGATGATGCTCATCTTAGGGACAGAGTAATGGAAATACTCCCTACTCTTGAGGAGTCACTTTGAGTTTATTGTATTTTCCAGATATTGCTTCATTTTTCTCAACATTGTGCTTCCTTTATTCACCTCTTTACCAGATTGACTTCAGATTCCTAATGTAAAAAACTGTATTCAAAATATAATTTCTCTATCCCTGCTTGGCTGCTGGTTATTAATTATTTCTTACCCTTATTAAGTTATATTCATAATGCTGACAATAAAGGCAATACAGTAATGTTCAGTAAAGTTAGTTTACATTTCATGTGCATGTCAGTCAACTGAATTTCCTTTCCAAGGGATATTTCCAAAGAACAGAAGTGATTAAACTTATAAAATACAAACCAGTAAAAAGAAATCTCAAAAAGCACACATTAAATAAATATATTTTATAAATCAAGATTTTAGATTTACCCTAATCTTAAATCTGAGAGGGAGAACAAAGAATTATCTAACAGAACTCCTGTTTTCCTACTGTGATATATGAATATACTTTCTCTTTAACTAACAGAATTAGAGTAAAAAGTTTTATACCTCCTAGAAAACTTGTTTGATCAGTGGATTTAATCCTGTATGATAAAAATGTTCCAAGTATGAAATATAGAGTATAAATCCTAAACTATATTTCAAATGCTTTGGCATGCAGACTTTTTCCCCCCATATTTTAATGAAAACCAGATTTATTTATAAGTTGCTTTAATTTCATTCTCGAATGGAATGGAACAAGAGTATCATATGTTCTGAATTAAGATCTGACTCACATCCCATATCAATTTTGTAACTCAAATGCAAGACAACTTAATTGTGTCAATCATATTCCCCTGACAAGATCATTAAATGTTAACAGAGAGCTTCCACATTTTAACAGACATAGATTTTTAAAATAGAAACTATTCTATGAAAAATATAGATGTCTCATAATAGTTTGGTATAAGTATTATAGCTTCTGAGTTCTAATAGTAATTTTTGAAAGTGAATATTATGAACATAAAGTTTCTTTTCAATAATATCTTTGTAAAGGTTTATGTTTCACAAAGGTACATCATATCTCACAGACAACCCAGAAAATAAGCTCACTTAAAAGATCTTAACTGCAAGTCACTGTAAGTCAAACTCTAAAATAAAAGCATATCAATATCATATTGATCTCATAGAAGAAATAGTGCTATGTAACTCTATCCAGAAATAAACTACCCTAGATAGTTAAGTAAATTACCATATCATTTGTTTCTTACTTTACAGCTTTAAGCTTTAAAGACTAATGATTTATCTGCATGCTAACCAATATAATTAGTTGTATTCATTTTTTCAAAAACTTGAAATCCAAAATAAGCAAATATATATTAGATTTTAAATAGTAAAGCTGTTAAATATGCAATTTTAAAACATCATAACAGAGATTATGCAAATTGGACACAGTATTTTGAAGTATATAATTTTAAAAGTTCATGTGTGACATGTAAAAGTAACATTTTTATCAATTTTCTATTAATATAAGCGAGATGGGAGTTAATTTTTATTTTTTTAAACAAACCAGAAAAAAAAAAATTAAATGGCAACTGATTTAAACTGAAGCTATGGTAAAAGTACCACTTTTAGAGAAAGAAGACCTATGTTTTAGTATCAGTTCTGTCATATACTACCTCAATTTTATATGTATTTTTATTCTTCCTCTTTGCACAAACACATATAATAATAAAAAACTGTGAATATTGCCCTAACCGGTTTGGCTCAGTGGATAGAGCGTCAGCCTGCGGACTGAAGGGTCCTAGGTTTGATTCCGGTCAAGGGTATGTACCTTGGTTGCGGGCACATCCCCAGTGCGGGGTGTGCAGGAGGCAGCTGATCGATGTTTCTCTCTCATCGATGTTTCTAACTCTCTATCCCTCTCCCTTCCTCTCTGTAAAAAAATCAATAAAATATTTAAAAAAAACAAAAACAAAAACAAAAACTGTGAATATGCCCAGCTGGTTGAACTTCAACTTATAAACCAGGAGGTCCCAGTTCGATTCCCAGTCAGGGCACACGCCCGGGTTGCAGGCTCAATTACCAGTAGGGGGCATGCAGAAGGCAGCCGATCAATGATTCTCTCTCATCATTGATGTTTCTATCTCTCTCTCAAATCAATAAAAAACATTTTTTAAAATGTGAATAGAAGTGACCCAATTCAGGACCAAGGGAAAGAAAGAAAACACATGTATGACAACTATCAGGATTAACATTCAAATTTGACTCTGACCTTCCAGGCAAGCGGAGCAAATAAGAAAAAATCATCTTTAATACAGACACTATTGAAATTTCTTTTCTTCTAATTCTGCATATTTACACTATGCTATCAACTTACAAAAGCACATATTCGTACAATATTTTATTTGGTTATCCCAACAACTTTTTTAAGAAGGCAATATAGTACTGCCAGTATTATAGCAGGTGAAGAAACCTAAGTCTTTTATGGTGAAAAGTAGTTAAATTAATTTCCTGCCGTTTCTGAATATGAAATGGGTAGGACACACACCTCCTTACTCTTGGTTTAACAGTCTTCATTTTACCTCATATTGCCTAGAGTTCTTAGCCCTGAATTATAAAAGAAATTTATCACATAGAACTTTTTGAGCAATAAAAGTTGTCTGCAATATTTTTACTACAAGTACAAAAGTGATTTCCTTATAGCTATTTATTATAGGAATTATTTATCAAAGTAAGATCATAAAAATTAAAAGTAACCGTGTAAAGCTGTAGATAAAAAAGGTACTGGTGAGCATCAAATGTGATAATGAATGAGGAAACCTTGTGAACTAATAAAGTACTATATTAAGGCACAATATTTCTGATAATGAAACATCATTAAGAACTTTTTTCAACCACATTTTCTGGATAGTTCTTAGTTAGATCTAAAGTATACCATACTTTTTATTAACCAATGTCACCCCAATAAATTTGATGAAAAAATAAAGTATACATACTTTCCTTATAAATATGTATTTACAGTTATCTAAGGAGAATTCTTTCATATAAACCAAGTTGTAAATGCTAAAAACTACATTTTGAAAACTTGCTCTTTAATCCAGATTAAGTTCAAATATTAGAGCAAAACAACCAAATACTTAAATCTAAAAGTCTGACAGGTTGTTGTTGTTGTTTATAAATTATGTAAAATAACTTGATGACAAAACAATGTATTCTGTCTTTTCAAGTTTATTTTTCGCAAAATTTCTTGTTCTATGTAGTGAAAGGAAAAGTATAATTAATTTGTTTTTCCCCTATAAAAAGAAATGAGTCAACAATCTTTACAGCACAGTGTTTTTAAAATAAGGAGAAAAGGGGGTATGATGTGGTTTAGTACTGTTTATAACACTGTTAAAAAACAATCTTTGAAAATAATTTTTTAAATCATGCTTTATAATAGGAATCTCACGTAAGTATGGCTGTAACTTTATCAATATGATTTATCTTTATCATGATAGCTGGCTGAAAAGTGACAGCGGTTTTATCCACTCCATCCTTTGCTGGCCTTTACTATCAGTACTTTCAGTCTTTTTCTCCATTCCCCTATCCCAATCTTGCATATCCCCAGAAATTTCTCCTCTACCCTTCTCTAAGATCTAGCTCAAACCTGTCCTGCCCTATCACACCCTCACAGACTGTAAGGGTTACATCTGGCCTTTCAAAGGGCTCATGGCTCAGTGCTTCATACATAATGGATCACCATTATGCTTAGTGTTTTCTCCTCCATGACTGCTCTGCCCCTGCCTAATATGTAAGTGTCTTGTGGGCAGGGACTACATTTGTTTTACTTCCCACTAGCTTAATAAATACTTATTGAACTAGTAAATAAGTGGACACATGTGAAGTATTTTTTCTTACCCACTATAGTCTCCAGACAAAAATTCTGAAATAGCTGCAGGAAGCTCTGTCTTAATAATTAAAAGATAAGATGACATAGCTGCAAAAAGAACAAAGAGAATTCCTGTTAGAATTCTATCATCTTTAAGATTCTATCACTTAAAGAAGAATTTATCCAGAAACACAGGTATCTATTAGGGCTATGTGGAAGATTAACTTATACTGCACTGTCCTCAAAGATACACACACACACACACACACACACACACACACACACACACATATATGGAGAGAGAGAGAGATCTATATACTGGGAATGCAGATAAATAACTCTGTAGAGAAGAATAATTGTAAATTCATTAAGTATCCTTTGCTTACATTTCAAGTTCAAGGCAAATAATTAAGCTTAAATGCTTAAGTACATAGAAACCCAGGTGATCTGGAGTCAAAATTTTAGTTTCACAGAGAAATAATCTCTTTCCCCCATAGGTTAAGTATATATTGAGAAAGAGCCCTGACCAGTGTGCCTCAGTGGTTGAAGTGTCAGTCCGCGCACTGAAGGGTCATGGGTTCGATTCCAGGTCAAGGGCATGTACCTGGATTGCAGGTTCCCGGCCCTGGTTGGGTGGGTGCAGGAGTCAACCAATCGATGTGTCTCCCTCACATTGACGTTTCTCTCTCTTTCTCTTCCTCCTGCCCTCCCTTCCACTTGCTCATTAAAAAAAAAAAAAAAAAAAAAAAAGGAAAAAATATCTTCAGGTAAGGATTAACCAAAAAAAAAAAAAAAAAAAAAAAAGAAAGAAAGAAAGAAAAAGAAAGGAAGAAAAAAGAGCCAACAAGAATATGTCCATGAAGAATAAAGAGTGTACATTAATTTTGTTATTTATATACTAGAGGCCCTCGTGCATGTGTAGGGTCCCCTAGGCCTAGCCTGCCATCAGGGCCATGTCCGTTGCCCCGTGACTCTACAAATGCTGCTGGTGCCCCACGACGCTCCATGGACACTGCCAGGGCCCCACAATGCTCTGTCGACACTGCTGGCACCCGGGGGGTGGGGTATGCGGGGGACAGCGTGGAGGGAGGGCCCGAGAGGTGCTCCATGCACCTCCTGATGACTGGTCGTTTGGTCATTACAGTGTTAAGGCCCCTGGCCTTTTATAATATAGACTAGAGGCCCGGTGCACAAAAATTTGTGCACGCGGGGGTCCCTCAGCCCAGCCTGTGCCCTCTCGCAGTCTGGGACCCCTCGGGGGATGTCCACCTGCTTAAGCCTGCTCCCCGGGGGATTGTGCCTAAGCTGGCAGTGATACATCCCTTGGGGGATGTCCACTTGTCAGCGGGCCAAAGCTGCAGTTGAACATCCATAGAGTTGCTGAGGAGGCAGGAGAGGCTCCAACCATCGCTGCTGTGATGCCATCAGCCTGGCTTGTGGCTGAGCAGAGCTCCCCCTGTGGGAATGCACTGACTACCAGGGGTCAGCTTCTGCATTGAGCATCTGCCCCCTGGTGTTCAGTGTGTGTCACAGTGACCAGTCATTCCCAGGGTCAATTTGCACATTACCGCCCTAACAGGTTTGGCTCAGTGGATAGAGCGTCAGCCTTCGGACTCAAGGGTCCCAGGTTCGATTCCCGTCAAGGGCATGTACTCTGTTTGCGTACACATCCCCAGTAGGGGTTGTGCAGGAGGCAGCTGATCGAAGTTTCTCTCTCATCGATGTTTCTAACTCTCTATCCCTCTCCCTTCCTCTCTGTAAAAAATCAATAAAATATATTTGAAAAAAAAAATTGCATGTGCACATTACCCTTTTATTATATAGGATAGAAGCCTGGTGCACGGGTGGGAGCCAGCTGGTTTGCCCTGAAGGGTGTCCCGGATCAGGGTGGGCAGGGGACCCCCAGCTCCCTACGATCGCCCACACCGCCCCTGCTCACGATCGCTGGCTCTGCCCATGCTCAGGCCTAACACCTCTGGCCAAGGCATTAGGCCTGGGCAAGGGACCCCCAGCACCCCACCATTGCCAACTCGGCCCCTGCTCCCTGCGATTGCCGGCTCCGCCCTAATGCCTCTCACCCAGGCATTAGGCCTGGGCAGGGGACCCACAGCTCTCCAAGGGATCTCCTGCTCCACCCCTTCCCAGGCCTAACGCCTGTGGCCAAGGCATTAGGCCTGGGCAGGGGACCCCAAGCTCCCACCATCGGCGACTCTGCCCCTGCTCCCCATGATCGCTGGCACCGCCCCTGCCCAGCTGCAGCCACCCCACGATCTTGGGCTCCGCCCCTGCCCGGGCCTAACGCCTCTGGCCGAGGCATTAGGCCCGGGCAGCGGTGCCCCGCAGCTGCAGCCGCCCCTGCCCAGCTCCCATCGCTGGCTCCACCCCTACTTCCTGCTATCACTGGCCAGTTCGGCAAAGGCGCCAGATTCTCCGATCATGGCTGGGGGGCAGGGCAAAGGTGGCCCCCATGGCCGCCTTTGCCCTACCCCCCGGCTCTTAGCTCCCCCCTGGGTTTCCGATCACTGTCAGTGGCAGGGGGCTTCTTCCATGCTTTCCCTTTCGCCTCCCTGCATTGTGCCTACATATGCAAATTAACCGCCATCTTAGTTGGCAGTTAATTTGCATATCGCCCTGATTAGCCAATGAAAATGGTAGCGGTTGTACGCTAATTACCATGTTTCTCTTTTATTAGTGTAGATATTTCAGGAAACACTTCACTTTCTCCCTAAACCTACAAAACTAAGAACACAAATGAATGCCAGGCCTTCATGGCAAAAATCTGGGGGAAATTGATTAAAAGGTTCAAATAGTTTAAGAAGAAGAATATATATTTCTCAATCAACATATTTAAAAGTAGCTGTACTCCTGAACAATTATTATAATGCTGTGTGATCACTTAGCCCTGGAGAGAAAAGAAAAGACTCTATACTACTTTGTGTATAAATTTATATGAAAAAGCAATAATTACACACACAAACATACACTCAATTTTTTAAGTAAAATAACATGTACCTATGGCAAAGTAAAATTTGGAACAGTTAAGTAAGTAACCACTTCTTTGTAATGAAAATGTACATATACACCTTTTCCAGTTTATGACCATTTGTTTTCTCCGGCAGAAGGACAGCTGTTGAAGTACAGCTTTTTCCAGGCAGCAGTACGGTACATTTCTTCAAACTCTCCTTTACTTATGGGATTGTACAAGAAAAGGTATTCTATATTGCTTACACTCTCATAAGGAAACACTTGCTATTAATTTGGTACAGAAGGAAGGTTTAATTTTTTCCACTCAAGGATTTGAAGTCTCTGTTTATAATACTTTATCTATTCCAAAGAATCATACACATATGGTGTGATAATAAAAATCATGAACGGAATTTTCTGAAACTGGCCTAGAGCTACTTAAATATATCTTGCCAGGAAAAAAAACCCAACAACCTTGAAAACAAGGAATGCAGACTTCCTACACAATGTAATTTATTATCTGCCCATCAGTCTTTCTTGCTTGGATTAATCCAACACTCCATGGATTTCTAAAGTTTCAGACATTCATCTCTTTCAGTAATTTTCTATTATTTCTTTTAGATCTTTAGCTGTAAAAAGCTTCAATGAATATGAGATCAAATTTCTTTCTAATATACAATCTGTCATTCTTCCCAGAATTTCTATTAGCCTCTGGCTAATCATTTGATCACTTTTATCCTCTGTTGTAGCCTTAACTCTTTGGTTTTCAAGTGGGTGTCCTATTTCATTAGATTCCAGTCTGAAGAATCATGTATATTTCAAGAAATATAAACATTTATCTCTCAAAAAATATCTCAGCATACAAGATATAAATATATGATAAGACAAGCAAAATACTGCTTCTTAGAGACTGCTGGTGCTTGTTCTAAGAGCTACAGAACCACAGAACTCATGACTACGCAAGTAAAACAAAGAAAGACACTATACTTTCCACTAAATTATTTTTTTTAACTACAAGTAAACTTTCATGCAAGGACTAGCACCTTAATATATTATATATAATACAGAAAGGAAACAAGAATATACATTAAGTTAGGAAATACATCTTCATTAGATTCACATGAAAAGAACAATCAGCTCAGTAAAGTAAACTGGAAAAAATTTTACTAGTAAAGATATGATATCAATAAGAAAGTTCACATATCCATTGATTTTTTTAAAAAAATATATTTTATTGATTTTTTACAGAGAGGAAGGGAGAGTGATAGAGAGCCAGAAACATCGATGAGAGAGAAACATCGACCAGCTGCCTCCTGCATATCTCCCACTGGAGATGTGCCCGCAACCCAGGTACATGCCCTTGACCGGAATCGAACCTGGGACCCTTCAGTCCGCAGGCCGACGCTCTATCCACTGAGCCAAACTGGTTTCGGCTATCCATTGATTTTTAACCAAAAGGTTCACTCCATCAAAAAGCTGCCTGTCACACCTTTTGTCTCATGTCTTTTATTAATGGCATAAGGAAGTGTTTAAAGACATCTTAGAGACAGGTCACAAGCAAGAATTTGTAAGTGATATTTGCTGACATTGATACATAGCATACACTCCTAATACAAGACACACCAATATTGTAATCTAAATTAATAGCTGTAACAGGGTCATCCATAAGTGCCATGGTTATAGTTAAGTGGTTCTGGCCTACACACTACCAAAGCCAGAATTAGTGCTAGAAGACATACCTTGATGACAGGTATTCAACCATTACAAATCATTTCGTTTCACCACATTAACTAAATAGGTATTCTTTTCTCATTCATTTTAAACATAACTAATAGAATTCATTTCATGGAAACTATCCTGGGAAGAAAATTCAAAAAATCTGTGAACCTAATCAAAACACAGAAGTTGAAAGTATTCTTTAAAAACCATGTGGGAAAAGCAACTCTTATATTAAGAAATGACTAAAATAGGGTAAAATTTGATTAGGCCATAGCAAGTGGAAAGGTATTGATATTGGTTGTCTAATCATAAAGAGAAACACATGAGTTGGCAGCATGGAGGCTGAGGGGAGTGACGTCAGAAGCAGAGGAAAGGGGAAAGGGAGAAGTGTGAGAACAGCAAGCATGTTTGGTTTGGGGTGCCTAGTGTATGCTTGACTGTGTTCTAAGTGATCTCTACGTTATTTCCTCGTTTAACCTTCACCACAGACCTGAAACACCGATATTATTTATTTCACAGACGAAGAAATGAAGGCACAAAGGAGTAACTTGCCCAAGCTAGCGATGGTGGGAGAAGCCAGTCTGGCTTGAGAAACTTGCACTTAACTACTCTGCTATGGGAAAGTGCGGGCACCAAGTGAAGAAATCCACCACAGCAAAGAAAAAGAAAGTCTATCAAGAGAACCACTCCCCAGGGCTATTCTTTTTTCTTTTATCATCAGCATTTACAATAAATTGTGTCTGAATGTTGTGTTTAACATTTGGGTTCAAAGAAATTAAAGAATTTAAACAACATAGAAAATTAATTAGAAGCTTTACTAGTAAGATCACTTATAATGTTCATTTCACATTGAAATGTATTTTCAGCATAATTCATTTCATTTTTGTGAGCTGGCTTAGTGAAGTAATTAGTACAAGATCCCTCAGACAAGCTAATGAGTTTCATGGTAGGACTCTACCTAATAGGATACTATGGATAGGACTCTGCCACTACGATTCTACTGTATCAACAACTATTGTTATAGTTCAGAAAAGGAAGTTTCCTATTTCACATGTCTGGGATATTAACACTATATTGAAATAAAAAAAAAAATTAAAATGAAAACCAATCCCTCTTCCCAAAAACTTTGTACTCTTATGGACTATTTTTCCCAGGACTCCTTTAAATATATATATATATATATACTAGAGGCCCGGTGCACAAAAATTTGTGCACTCGGAGGGCGGGGGGGGGGGGGTCCCCCAGCCTGGCCTGTGCCCTCTCGCAGTCTGGGACCCCTCGGGAGATAACGACCTGCTGGCTTAGGCCTGCTCCCGGGTGGCAGAGGGCAGGCCCAATCCCTAGGTGCAGCTCCTGGTCAGGCTCAGAGCAGGGCCGATTGGGGAGTTGGGGCGCCGCCCCGTCATGCACAGAGCAGGGCGGATCGGGAGGTTGCGATGCCACCCTCAGTCACACTCAGGGTAGGGCCGATTGGGGGGTTGGGGCACCGCCCCCTGTCACACTCAAGGCAGGGTCGATGGGGAGGTTGCGGCGCCACCCCCTGTCACGCACAGAGCAGGGCCAATCAGGGGGGTTGGGGCTCCGTACTCTGTCACACACAGAGCAGGGTCGATCAGGGGGTTGGGGAGCTCCCCCCTGTCACGCACAGAGCAGGGCTGATCAGGGGGTTGAGGAGCTCCCCCCTGTCACTCACAGAGTAGGGCCGATAGGGGAGTTGGGGCACCGCCCCCTGTCACACACAGAGCAGGGCGGATCAAGGGGTTGGGGCGCTGCACCCTGTCACACTCAGGGCAGGGCCAATGGGGAGGTTATGGCTCTACCCCGTCACACACAGAGCAAGGCCCGTGGAGGGGGGTTGGGGCGCCACCCTCTATCACACACAGAGCAGGGCCCGTAGGGGGGGTGGGGGGGTTGGGGCGCCGCACCCTGTCACACACAGAGCCGCAGGGCGATCAGGGGATTGGGGAGCTCCCCCCTATCAGGCACAGAGCAGGGCTGATCAGGGGGTTTGGGCACCTTCCCCTGTCACGAACAGAGCAGGGCGGATAGGGAGGTTGTCGCCCCGCCCCCTGTCACACACAGAGCCGCAGGACGATCAGGGGGTTTGGGCGCTGCCCCCTGTCACACTGATCCCGGTGCCGGGAGGCATATTACCCTTTTACTATATAGAATAGAGGCCTGGTGCACAGGTGTGGGCCGGCTGGTTTGCCCTGAAGGGTGTCCTGGATCAGGGTGGGGGTGCCCACTGAGGTGCCTGGCCAGGCTGGCTGAGGGACTGAGGGCCGTTTTCCGGCTGGCGGGTGACTGAAGCTCCCAACTGCTCCTTTTTTTCTTTTTTTTAAATTTATTCTGTTTTTTTCTAGCTTTAGCTCTGAGGCCTCTGCTGCTTTGTTTACCGTCTGTATGTGATACAATGTTGCAGCCCAGCTGGCTGAAGCCAGGCTGACTGAAAGCTGGTTTCTGGGGTTTTGTTTAGCTTCTATATTGGCAACATAGTTGCTTAGAGTTGCAGCTGAGAGGCCGGCAAGGCGGGGAACGTAGGAGTCCGCAGTCACTGGAGCAAGCAAGCCTCCCTGTTTGCTTCAGTGCATGGCTGCCGGCCGCCATCTTGGCTGACAGTTAATTTGCATAAGGCTATGCTGATTAGCCAATGGGAAGGGTAGCGGTCGTACGCTAATTACCATGTTTCTCTTTTATTAGTGTAGAGATATATATATATATATACACACACACACACACACATATACACACACATATTTATACATACAAAAGGCCTCAGTTGGAGTTTGGGTCTAAGAAATCATTAGTTTACAAAAATAATACCTTTTTGTTAAACACTTAAAATACACATATGAAGATAAAATTACACACAGCTATTTTTAAAACAGAATTAGGTTTTCAGCACTTGGAGGAAGTTCAGCAACTTCTTAAAGGATTAGTCAGCCAGCCCTAAACAGATGTACTATGGGAGGAAATAATAACTTTGCTTATGTCTAAAAGAGGTTCAATTTTACTTCAAACATGTTTTTAGTCACAGATTGCAACTAGTTTATTATATTCAACATGTCTTTCTTATTAACCAGGTGTTTCTATTCAATGTTCAAATACCACTGAAAATCTATCCCTACTCAAAATAGTACACAAACACAATCTCTCTTTTTTTAAAAAGGACTTTTTAAAAAATGCTGATGATGTATCTTTCCTCAATTGTTTTTTAAAAATATTTTTAATTGATTTTAGAGAGAAGAAGGGAGAGGGAGAGAGAGAGAAACATCTATGTGAGAGAGAAATATCAATCAGTTGCCTTCTGCGCATGCACCCTGATGGGGATGGAACCTGTAACCTGGTATGTGCCCTGACTGGGAGTCAGACCAGTGACCCTTCAGTGCACGAGACTCCTGACGCTCAACCAACTGAGCCATATCAGCCAAGGCAAGGATTTTTTTCTTTTAAACCCTGCCAACAGTGTCATTTCCCTAATTTGTGTACAAATGAAAATCACAATATACAGAGGAACTTTTCCCCCCATAACCCTAAAAAAATTATAACTTTGTTTTACCATTATCAAGATCTTAAATTTGAATGAAAAGTGGCCGGAATATTCATTATTCTAAACCCCTATAAATAAAAATTAGTACTAAGAAATGCATTATTATTAAACCTTTTTAAAGTGACATGTTACCAGTAAATATTGCTACAGGAAGTACTAGTGTAAAAGACTCCTTCCAAATTTCCTCTCTCTCCCCTAAGTGTTTCCTAGAATTTCTGAACAATATTGAGGCTCAATAAAGCTGCAGTTTGACTACAGATGATGTTACCAGCAGATGGCATTGTAACAGCGCACCCAATCCTTGTTTCCCATGAGACAATACAAACTAGTACATCTAAAAAACTTCACTATCTTACCAAAAGAAAAAAAGAAAAGGAAAAAAAAGACCAAATATTTTCAGAATTATCTAATATTAAATCATAAATTTGAAAAACACTGAGAATTTAAAATGTTTATAGTTCTCGACTGAAAATGAACTTATTTATATCTTTCTGTTTATGAATGAGATTTAGTAACTAGGCTGCCTGAGGAATAAAAGGGCTGCTGAGTTTCTCTTAAACGTAGATTCCCAAACAGAGGTGTTAATTGAGGCCGCTAGAATAAGGTTAGTGGGATTCGTGCCAGACTGGAGAAGCTGGGTTACTCTACCTATTTCAGGAGATCTCGGTAAGACTACTAATGCTTAGGGTTTTCCTTTCACAATATGCAGCAGTAATTCAACCTTTAATCTCCTTGAAAGGTTTGGGGCTTTAGAGAACTAAGGAAAGAATATGCTATCCATAGTGGTCCTTCACATTTTTAAGAGCAAAATAAGAAGTTAACATACGCCTAGGAGCCACTCACCTTTCCACATTTTGAGTTGGGCAAGATATGAAACCAGTAATAACATCAATTAACTTTTATCACGTACTTGTAAGAGTTCATAGTTAATAGACTTTCTCCAGCTTGACTAACGATGATTTGGGGTTTACCGTTTGATTTGCAGGGATATTTTAGCCTTCCGGGTGGTCTATCTCAGGAGTTCAAATGAATTGAAAACATGTAACTACTTACCTTGGTTCTTAAGAAAAGAACTTCATTATGCAACACAGTTAGAGGAACTATGTGGAAAGTACCTATACTTATTTGCTATTACAGCTCTTAATCCTTTTACTAGTAGTATACTAAATTCAAACTCTAAGCCAGAGTTCTCTTGCCCATAACAGCATTAAATATGAAAACTTCCAGACACTTTTCTGACTTTGTGTCCCAACAGCAATGACTCTAGGCAAACACCACTCAGGCTCCTGAGGAAATGGGCAGCTGGGGGGGCTCTCTCAGGCTCTAATTCATTAGTGTTGGGAAGAGATCAGGAATTGCTTTTCAGTAGTATTTTACTATATGGCTCTCCATTTTCCAAAGGTAAGGGTTCCAATAACCTTAGAATAAAAGCACTAAGTTTAGTGAGTCACATTTTTTTCTATCATAAAGTTTAGAGATCATTTAGAGATCAAAAACAGATTTTTTCCACAAAATCTGTTAGGACACATTAGTGCCCAATAACATACTTGGTGCCTGATTGGTCTCGGGGGAAACAAGATTTTCTGTGAAGTTCTGAAAGTAGATTCTTTCCTAAAGAAACTATATGTTCACTAATATAGTCTGTGGTCTTCTCTTCCCAGTTGATTAACTCTCTTTTCCTCCTAAAGGAGTATCACGCCATGTCAATGACTTTTCCTTCTTGTCCTCCATGTCTTATGCCTTCCTTTCTTCCTATAATGGGTCTTACTTACTAAATGCCTACTATGTGCTAGATACTAAGGATGTAAGTCAATGAGCAAGTTACCTAGAGTTATGGAATCTGGAGGCGTAGGGAATAAACTGGGTCTTCATTTTGCTGGTAAGGGTCTCTCTGTTCCATTTACCTCATAGATTCATCCAGGGCACAGAATCCCAAGAAAACTGAGACATGTTTAAATGTTACAAAGAATAAAAGAGTCAGGCAGCATTAATCTAAGACATAATTACCTAATCTGAAAACAGATTTCAAAATACCTTATTTTCTATTTCACATAAGATCTAACTCTCCTCAATCCTTTTAATGTTTAAAGAATTCTAAATTACAAATCATTCATCGGGCTTTCAAGTCTCTTTATATCATTTATATAATATATAAAATTGTCTCTTTGAGGCAAAATCTTAGGCTTTTAAGTAGAACCTTTTTTTAACTGTCTCATTCACTCAACTAATATTATTTATTGAGTTCCTTTACCAGAAACTAGGTCAGGTTATGAAAACACATAGTTCCTGTCCCCAAGGAGATTTTAAAATCCTTGACATTTAATCTTTTCACGGCTTTTCAAACATTTACTATATCATAGCAGAAAGAATTAAGGCTTTAGAATAGACAGAGTGGGGTTTGAGTCCTGGCTTGATTAAGGGGTAAAGGTAAGCAAGTTACTTATACCCCCTGAGCACTGATCCCTGCCTCTATAAAACAAGGGTCAGATCATCTACCTTGAAGAGTTGCGGTAAGTATAATTAAAGTGACTAGTGGAACACTTGACCAAGGTAGAAGCTATTATATTATTTTTCAGTTCTAAACAATCACTGCAAAAACTCAGACCATTTTTACCTGGGGTCCTCAAACTTTTTAAACAGGGGGCCAGTTCACTGTCCCTCAGACCGTTGGAGGGCCGGACTATAGTTTAAAAAAAAAAACTATGAACAAATTCCTATGCACACTGCACATATCTTATTTTGAAGTAAAAAAACAAAACGGGAACAAATACAATATTTGTATTTGCATGTGGCCCGCGGGCTGTAGTTTGAGGACCCCTGATTTATACTAACAGGCTATAACAGAACATCCTATCTTTCAAAAAAATGCTATCTGAATTATATTATATGCAGATAGGCATGGAAGAAGTATACAAATTAAATCTGATGCTACACACTTTATAAGTATCCAATGAATTTCTAATTAATAACAAAAAATCCACTTTGTAGAAATAACATTAAATAAGTCATATGCACAATATATTAAAGATCCTCCTAAATAAGTGTTTCTTCTCATGCATATATGGTCTAGCTGCTTAGGACTTACACAGACCCAGCGTATATCAATCAAAGAACTACTTCTTAAGACTGGAGCTCCTAGTCATTAACCTCCAAGGCTCAACGGCTCCCCTAAAGTTCCAAGAACTGAGATTCCCCTTTTCTGACAAGAAATAGCATCTATGAAAGCTTTTAGACCAATAGTTGCTGATTTGTTAAAGATACCTAACAAAACACCAAATTATTTTTTAGAGAATCTTTTTTCTTTTATTATTTTTTTAAATAAATCTTTATTGTTCATACTATTACAGTTGTTCCTCTTCCCCCCCCCCATAGCTCCCCTCCACCCGGTTCCCACCCCACCCCTGCCCTTACCCCTCTCACTGTCCTCCTCCATAGGTGTATGATTTTGTCCAGTCTCTTCCTGCACCCCCCACACCCCCTTCCCCCCGAGAATTGTCAGTCTACTCCCTTTCTATGCCCCTGATTCTATTATATTCACCAGTTTATTCTGTTCGTCGGATTTTTTATTCACTTGATTTTTAGATTCACTTGTTGATAGTTATGTATTTATTGCCACTTTGTTGTTCATAATTTTTATCTTTACCTTTTTCTTCTTCTTCCTCTTCTGTAGGGAGCGGCTATAGGGTTAAGCCTCGGACTGACCTGTTGGCAAAGCCACAAACAAGTCCCAGCTTAGAGGGCACAGTCCTCTTAGCATAATTAGGCTTGACCTTATGATGCTCCCTAGATCCTTCCTAGGTAGCTAATAGACTGTGGGAGGTGCAGCAAGTGCTGCCAAAACAAGTGAAACTCACAAGAACACTGTAACTATGGTGACTTGTTTACCTCTGGCTATAAAATAAAGGCTCAGCTTGCCTCTGGATTCTCTCTGTGGCCTCAACCAGGCACAGGAAGATCCGCCTAGACCAGGGGTGGGCAAACTTTTTGACTTGAGGGCCACAATGGTTTCTTAAACTGGACCGGAGGGCCGGAACAAAAGCATGGATGGAGTGTTTGTGTGAACTAATATAAATTCAAAGTAAACATCATTACAAAAAAGGGTACGGTCTTTTTTTTTTTTTTAGTTTTATTCATTTCAAAAGGGCCGGATCCCGCCCGCGGGCTGTAGTTTGCCCACGGCTGGCCTAGACCCAGCTTATTCTCTCTGTCTGCCATTTCTCCATCCTTCATCGCTCTCACTCAGGCTTCTGGAACCCTTGGCTGAGCTAGCTCAGCACACTCTTCTTAAAGAATACCCTTCAGCATTTCATATAATACTGGTTTGGCGGTGATGAACTCCTTTAGCTTTTTTTTTTATCTGTGAAGCTCTTTATCTGACCTTCAAGTCTAAATGATAGCTTTGCTGGGTAGAGTAATCTTGGTTGTAGGTTCTTGGTATTCATCACTTTGAATATTTCTTGCCACTCCCTTCTGGCCTGCAAGGTTTCTGTAGAGAAATCACCTTACAGTCGTATGGGTACTCCCTTGTCGGTAACTGTTTTTCTCTTGCTGCTCTCTTTGTCTTTTGCCCTTGGCATTTTAATAATGATGTGTCTTGGTGTGGTCCTCTTTGGATTCCTTTTGTTTGGGGTTTTCTGCACTTCCTGGACTTGTAAGTCTATTTCTTTCACCAGGTAGGGGAAGTTTTCTGTCATTGTTTCTTCAAATAGGTTTTCAATATCTTGCTCTCTCTCTTCTTCTGGCACCCCTATAATTCGGATGTTGGGACGCTTTAAGTTGTCCCAGAGGCTCCTTACACTATCTTGATATTTTTGGATTCTTTTTTCCTTTTGCTTTTCCGGTGTTTTCTGCTTCTTTGTATTTCAAATCTTTGACTTGATTCTTGGGATCCTCTAGCCTGCTGTTGGATCTCTGTATATTATTCTTTATTTCAGTCAGTGTATGCTTAATTTCTAATTGGTCCTTTTTCATATCCTTGAGGGTCTCACTATATTTCTCGGAGGTTTCTAGAAGATTCTTGAGTAACCTTATAACCGTGGTTTTGAACTCTATATCCAGTAGTTTGCTTTCCTCCACTTACTTCATTTGTGACCTGTTCTTTGTCTCCGCATTTTCGCTGCTTCCCTGTGTTAATAGAGTGGCTTTGTGTGCTAGGTGTCCTATAGGGCCCAGTGGCTCAGCCTTCTTGATTACCTGAGGTGGACACTCTTGGTGCACCCCTTTGTGGGCTGTGTGCACAATCCTGTTGTAGTTAAGCCTTGATTGCTGTAGGTATCACTGGGAGGAATTGATCTCCAGGCCAATTGGCTGTGAGGACCAGTTGTGTCTACAATGGGAGAACTTCTGTGCTGGAGACACCTTTATGGGGCAGGACTTGCTTCAGTGGGGCTTTGGCGCTCACTGAGTCTGCCCAGGTTTTTAGACAGAGAAAGGCCAGGCCATTCATATGCACAAGCCTCTGGGCACTGCTTGGGTGGGGTTATAAATAGGGTGGGGCAGGGTCTCAGGGAATCACCAGGGCAGAGCAAACCACAATGGCTGCCAGACTGCTCTGCCTCAGAGTGGTCCCGGGGTCTGTGTCCCGAGGCCCCATGCAGGAACAGTGAACGCTGCAAGCACCTCTGCAAGAAAGCCGCCCTCACGTTTTGGCCCGATGCCAGACAGTCCAGTTTCTCTCCGTATGAGTCTGGGTCCCCAAATTCTCGCCCGGAACTGGAGTTCAGAGCAGTCAGGAGCTTGTACCTCCCTCCCAGTTGAAAAAGACAACAGCGTACCCAGCTGCCAGCCCTTTTGGGCGCGCCTCCGTACCTCTGCACTTCCACACTTCTGCACCTCCTACCGGACTCAATGCACTTTTCTCTTTCCTTCTAGTTGTAGAATTTCCACTCAGCCAGCCTTCCTGTGGTTCTGGATGATATTCAGTTTGTCTTTTAGTTGTAGTTTTATGTGGTTGTGCATGGCAGCAAATTCGGGTGTTTACCTATACTGCCATCTTGGTAGTCTCCTTCCCAAATTATATATATATATATATATATATATATATATATATATGAATAATTGATTTCAGAGAGGAAGGGAGAGGGATAGAGAAAGATAGAAACATCAATGATGAGAAAGAATCATTGATGAGCTGCCTCCTGCAGGCCTCCTACTGGGGCCTCGAAACACGGGCATGTGCCCTTGACCAGAATCAAACCCGGGCGCTTCAGTCCCCAGGCTGATGCTCTATCCACTGAGCCAAACTGGCTAGGGCACCAAATCATCTTTTAAACCAAGCATAACCCTCCCACTGAACTTTCCTGTAATACAAATATTTTAATGTTCTGAAAGAATTAATATGTCTCCCAAACTACCAAAGTAGAAATCGAATTTTGAGGTAAGAAGTTACCTTAAGCTCCCTGCCTCCCATCCTACCCCCAGCAATTTAACAAAGAGAAAACTGAGGCAAAGAGACTGAGGGAGGGCCTTCCCTAAGACACATGGCTACCCAATGACAGAGACTAGAGTAGATAGAACTCAAGGTATGTAACTTCCAGCCCAGTGTTCTGCTCACAAGAACAAGCTTCCAATTCAATTGAAATTAGGGAATGATTTGTGTATACCTGGCTAAGACAAAAAGCTCTCCAATGTGTTTCAATTATTACTTAGTGACTGTCAATAAATAAACTTTTAACCAATGTAAAGAAAATCATGGAGACAGTCTTTTAAAACTAAGTAAGCCTCACCTGCTTTTCTGAATTTGGGGGACATTAAAAGTTGCTGTGATTGCTTCTAACCTTTTTTTAAAGGTTCTAAAACAAAGCAAGCAAGCAAATCAACAAACTTAGAGTTGGGATAACTGATTATTTATCTGTCACCTAATGGAGGAATCCTTCCTAGAACATTCTGACATTTGACCAACCAGCTCTGTTTGAATGTTTTCAGGGATAAGGAGCATTTTCAAAGCGTGTGGGTCATTCCCATTATTACACAGCTTACTTACAAAGGTATTTCAAATGCACCCAAACTAGCTTCACTGTGGACCCATCAGAACCAGCTCTGCTCTCTGGAACAATACTGAATTAGTCTAGCATCTTTTTATTATCTCATGTTCAGCTTTTCATATATTTAAAACTAGCAATCAGTCTAGCAATCCCCTTTTCTCTTCTTTTTTTAATTCATTCATATTTTTTACTGATTTCAAAAAGGAAGGGAGAGAGAGAGAGAGAGAGAGAGAAACATAAATGATGAAAGAGAATCATTGATCGGCTGCCCTCGTGCATACCCCATACTGGGGATCAAGCCCGCAACCCAAGCATGTGTCCTGACTGGGAATGGAACCACGACCTCCTGGTTCATAGGTTGACACTCAACCACTGAGCAACACAAGCCGGGCCCCTTTTCTCTTCTTGATATATATATATATTATTGATTTCAGAGAGGAAGGGAGAGGGAGAGAGAAAGATAGAAACATCAATGATGAGAGAGAATCATTGATCAGCTGCCTCCTGCACGCCTCCTACTGGGGATCAAGCCCGCAACCCGAGCACTTAAAAGTACTTGGAAATAGCCCATACAAATCATATCCAGCTCCAATCAGTTCAACAAAGGTTCATCAAGCCTCAGGTATTGTGCTAGGTTCTGGGAGTACAAAAAGAAATGAGACATAATCCTTGCCCTGGAGGAACTTAAATGTAGTGGGGGAGAAAAGCACATACAGAGATAACTTTAATAACAGCAAGGGCTAAAATAGAATCCTGTTCAATAACAGTTACATACAAGATTAGAGAACAGGGATTAGGGTGAAGGATATAGAGAATACAACAGCAAGCAGGCATTGTGCCAGGGTCACAAAATTGGATCCAAATTCCTGGAATGAAAATTCTACATAAAATGATAAAAAAATAGCTCAACCTAATCTAAGAAAAAATGTGATGGTGCTTACTAATTACATGGAGAGGACAATGATGGACTGAAAATAATAAAATATACATTCATATTAGAGATCAAGTGTACAGTTAAGCAATAAGTATTTGCTAAAATAAAATAAATTATTCCAAAGAAGATCTTAAAATCAATGACATTATATAGATTCCTAAAGGACTTAGGACTTATTTTACTGAATTCTAGTCTGAAGAGTAAAGTAGTGTTTGTTAGACAGAAATTATTTTGTGTGACACCCAAGAAAGCATTCCTCTCATTCAATATTTGTTTCCATGAACATTGAAAGAATAAAAACAAGAATGTTCAGGATTTCCAGAGCAATGGCAACTACAATTTATTGTTGGAATGTTAATACTTTTTTAAGCCATAGTGAAGTATTTTATTTGTAGGGCAATGGAGAGTCACTGTCTGATTCACACAGTCACAAAAATAAGCCACAAATACAAAATTAGGTTGGAAAAGGCAATTCCTCCAACATACCCAAATGCCTGGTCTTCATAGGCTCAGCCATTCCCTCCAAGATTCTCTTGGAACTCAACTGGACCAAGCCTCCTTTTGAATGGGTGGGAAAACTAAGGTTTGGAGTGAGAAAATAATGTGCCTCAAGGAATGACTTAAAATTAGTTACAAAGGATAAGTAGAAGCAAGACTCCTGATCATATAGAACTGAGATGAAATATTGGGCTCTTAAGCTCAATTCAAATCTTTAGCTCTACAACTTAGCTATGTGGATCATGAGCAAGTTCTTCAATACCACTAACTCTTTTTAAAATATATTTTTTATTTTTGACATTACAGATATCCCCCCCTTTTGCCCTCTCCCCTCCCTCTCCCCATTCCTCCACCCCCTGCCAGGCCTTCACCACACTACTGTGTCTATGGGTTATGCATATCTATCTATCTATATAAAAGCCTAAACAACCAAACGACCAAATAACCAGTCACTATGACGTGCACTGACCACCAGGGGGCAGACGCTAAACACAGGAGTTGCCCCCTGGTGGTCAGTGCACTCCCATAGTGGGAGCGCCGCTCAGCTGACCAACAGGTGCCAGATGTCAGGCTCACGCTGGCAAGTGCAGCTGTGGGGGCGCAAGCCTCTCCCGCCTCTGCAGCAGTGCTACTGAGTGGCAGTGGCTGCAGGAGCAGCAGTGCCGGGATGAGTGGGAGCAGCTTGGTGCCAGGCTCAGACTCCTCCCCAGCCGCCTGCCACTACTACATCCCTCAGGGGATGTCGGACTGCCGGTTTCGGCCCACGGGGATCGGGTCGAAACCAGCAGTCTGAAATCCCCCAAGGGGTCCTGGATTGTGAGAGGGCGTAGGCCAGGCTGAGAGACCCCATCGGTGCATGAATCTGTGCATCAGGCCTCTAGTAAGTACATAATTTCTTTGGTTTATCTCTTCTAATTCTTAGTTACCACATCAGTAAAATGGAATAATAAAGTGTTTGGGGGAGGATAAGATAACCTGGGTAATTTGCTTAACTCTCACTAAATGTAGCCAAGGGGATGTTAATATTTTCCTTGACCAAGAAACCCATTAAAGACTAGAGGCCTGGTGCACAAAAATTTCTGCACTCGGGGGGGAGGGGGTCCCTCAGCCCGGCCTGTGCCCTCTCGCAGTCTGGGACCCCTCAGGGGATGACCACCTGCTGGCTTAGGCCCGCTCCCAGGGGGATTGGGCCTAAGATGGCAATCAGACATCCCTCTGGCAGCCCGGCAGCCCTCGGGGGATGTCCACTGGCAGCCATCAGCCTGGCTTGTGGCTGAGCAGAGCTCCTCCCATGTGAGAGCACCCTGACCACCAGAGGGCAGCTCCTGCATTGAGCGTCTGCCCCCTGGTGGTCAGTGTGTGTCATAGTGACCAGTCATTCCCAGTCCTTCTGCTGTTAGGGTCAGTTTGCATATTACCCTGTTACTATATAGGATAGAGGCCTGGTGCACAGGTGGGGGCTGGCTGGTTTGCCCTGAAGGGTGTCCCAGATCAGGGTGGGGGTCCCGCTTGGGTGCCTGGCCAGCCTGGATGACAGGCTGATGGCTGTTTGCAGCTGGTCACACCACCTTCAGGGTGGGGGTCCCCACTGGGGTGCCTGGCCAGTCTGGGTGAGGGGCTGAGGGCCGTTTTCAGGCTGGTGGGTGACTGAAGCTCCCAACCTCTCCTTTTTTTCTTTTTTTTCTTTTATTCTGGGATTTATTTACCTTCTATGGCTGTCACTGGAGCTGAGAGCCGGCTTTAGCTCTGAGGCTCAGCTCTAGCTCTGAGACCTTGGCTGCTGAAAACAGGTATCTGGGCTTTGTCTAGCTTCTATAATTGAAACACTGTTGCAACTCCAGCTCTGAGGCCCCACTGGCTGAAAGCAGGTTTCTGGGGATTGTTTAGCTTCTATAATTGCAACATAGTTGCTTAGAGTGCAGCTCAGAGCTGGGTGGCGGCAAGCAGGGAACCTTGGCTTCCTCCATCACTGGAGCAAGCAAGCCTCCTGTTCGCTTCAGCTGCCTGGCTGCCGGCCGCCATCTTGGGTGGCAGTTAATTTGCATATCACCCTGATTAGCCAATGGAAAGCGTGTCGGAGGTATGGTTAATTACCATGTTTGTCTATTATTAGATAGGATAGGATAGAATAGACTTCAGTTGAATAATACTTAAAGTGCAATAGTTCAGATCTCGAGTATCAGAGTTGAACTTTATTAAAACTGTCATCTTTCAATTATTTTGAACTGTTACATATAAGATTAAAATTTCCTCTGACCATACAATCTTGTGTAAGACCCAAAGTGCATGTCAACCTTCTCTGTGTATATTCCTTTAAACCAGCGATTTTCAACCTTTTTTTTTATCTCATGGCACACATAAACTAATTACTAAAATTCTGAGGCATACCAAAAATATTTTTTTTGCTGATCTGACAAAAAATTAGGTATAATTTTGATTCATTCACACTGGACAGCTATTGTGTTGACTGTTGTCATTTTTTTTTAAATTTGACAATTTAAGGCAGCGGTTCTCAACCTGTGGGTCGAGACCCCTTTGGCAGTCGAACGACCCTTTCACAGGGGTCACCTAAGACCATCCTGCATATCAGATATTTACATTATGATTCATAACAGTAGCAACACTACAGTTATGAAGTAGCAACAAAAATAATTTATGGTTGGGTCACAACATGAGGAACTGTATTTAAAGGACCAGAAGGTTGAGAACCACTGATTTAAGGGAAAATAGGTCAGTCCCCTGACTAAATAGCCAGGTATTGTATGCTTTAAAAATTCCTGAATTTTTAAATTCAAGAATTTAAACACAGCGTACAGGTTGAAAATCGCTGCTTTTAAACTAATAGCATTAACTTAGTACTCCAGTCAATGCTAAAAACATGTTCAGCACTATGTAACTTCTTTACAACATATATAAATTTAATTCCCATATTTTGTATTTAAATGTGTAGCTATCTCTAATAACACTAATTTTTGGTTCTTGATACTGGGATTTTATGATGGGAACAAGATAACAGATAAATGTGACAATGTTTTTCTCAGGTCTATTTTTTAAACCACTTGGTCATTTTTCTCTGCTATAAGAGGACACTGTTTGTCTACACCTGAATGTTCACAGCTCATAGACTCCCACTCCCACTAAAGCAGTCCCAACTAATGGGGGTGAGTAGGACAAAAGTGGAGGGGAAGTATTTCAGAATCACCTGGAGAGTTTTCTAAAGCAGCGGTCGCCAACCTTTCAGACCTCATGGACCACCAGTGGTCCACAGACCACCAGTTGGCGACCGCTGTTTTAAATAATACCTCACCACTATCACAACTACAGAATGCAAATGTTTTAGAGGTGTGTTGTGGGCCTAATAGCAAGACTGAAATCAAGGTTTTACCTGGAACTGATTTAGAAGTTATTGTCCAGGAGGGCTGCTTAAAAAACCTACAAAAAAAGAGTAATGAGGACAACACGCAAGGTTTCTGAGGATACCTGTGACTACAGGGGTTCAGGTTCCCAGCTAGACCTGTGGTACGGCAAGAAACCAAAAGAGGAAATCATTCCCATCACATCTATACATAAACCACGTACTTTCCACGGCTTACCTCCAATATTCTGGATTATTATGGTGCCTGCCACCACCACCTATAAAAGAACAAATGTATTTAGAAGATGAAAGGGGAAGTAATATAAAAAATGGTATTTTATTAAAATCCAATAACTACTACTAAAAAACAGATGCAGAAATCCAGAAAAATTGGAAAGAATAAATTTTGCCAGCCATTTGTAATACATAAAACTAATAATCATTACATTAAAAAGCCTTTCTTTAATAGTTCCATGGTTACTATAAAGAATACTTTTGAAAGTTTTCTTGGCAGTCATTTTTAACAGTTAAAAGTGTTAAAAAGCTAGTAATCAGTGGTTATCAAAGTACCAAAAAAAATGAAATTGGATCTATCTGGTCTCATTCTCCATTTTTACTGGTTTACCACACTGCTTTAGTAGGTAGACTGAGACAGGCTTGAGGTGTGCTCTGCCAATGCTGTACTACCTAAAAGGAAATGATATAGTCTTCTGAACATATTACCCCTCATACATCAAGGCTTTCCACATCTCTTGTCCCAGGGAATAATAATCTAGAGCAGGAAACTTTAGAACCCATATATTCTCAAACCTGAAAATTTAGCAACATTTCAAACTCAATAATATGCAGTGGGCTGAGTGTAAGACAATGGGAGGTTATAAAGACTAGTATCTGCCCTGGCTGGTTTGACACAGTGGATAGAGCATTGGCCTGTGGACTGAAGAATCCCGGGTTAGATTCCAGTTATGCCTGGGTTGCAGGCTCGATCCCCAGTGAGGGGTATGCAGGAAGCAGCTGATCAATGATTCTCTCATCATTGATGTTTCTGTCTGTCTCTCTCTCTCCCTTCCTCTCTGGAATCGGTAATATATAGAATTGGTGAACTCCTCCCCTCTCAAAATGGGGCAGCTGCTACTCAGCTCTGGTTAGTTGCTGGCACAGGGGCATGTGAACCCAATGCAGCTAGATCTTCCAATTTGTGAAAGTCAGAAATTGAATTCTTTAAAATTTCGTAACTCTTAGTTAGCAATCAGTTAAAAATAAAAAGGATTTGAACTGAACAAAATATGTTCGAGGACTAAGTTCAGCCTGCAGGCTGCTAGCTTGTGATCTTTGGTGAGACTCCTGGGAAACTCAAGACAGCAGTTGATCCATTCTTGGTAACCAGATGTACTCAGAAGAAAGACATTCTCCTTCCACTTGGGCCTTCCGATCACTCAAACAAATCTTGGTGGATCTGCACCCCCAATGTATGTTGGAGCTGACTAACTATCTAGGGTCATGCAGTCCTACATAGATTGGAAACAGATCACCCTTCCAGGAATCTCATCAGTGGCACAGCATTTACCTATCCTGGGAACAATCTAAGTTACTGAGGCCGAGAGGCCTTGGAGTCTCCAGAGCAGGACTAATGACAGGAAAATTTAGACACACGTCTTTGAAAATGTGGTCATCGTCTCTCTAACATTTTCCAGAAAATAAAAATAAAAAAACTTTGCCTATCAACCCATTTAAAAATTAGTTTCAAAATTCAGTTATTTGTGAAAAGACTATTTTGAACTTTTTTTTAACACTACCTTTCATCAGTCATACATAATAACTGGATTTCTTTTCAGTCATATATAATAATGGATTTTTTTCTATTAATATCTTGCGAAAAGTAATAATATCAACTTATTGGTGATTATTTTTTCCGTTGTTTTCTTTTTTTAGCATTTAAGATCTAGAAAGCCTATCTATCTATCTATCTATCTATCTACCTACCTATCTATCTTCTTATCTACCACAGTGCATGATGTGGTATTTGCTCAAGACATATTTGTTTGGTTAGTAAATAAATCAATTTAGAGACAATTCAAAAAAAAATCTTCCTTAAAATTTTCAAAAAACATTTCAAAAATATTCTTTAATTCTCAGAACAATGTTATCCTATCATATATAATATCACTATCCATATTATATCTGGAAAGCAGGTAATAGGGAAGTTTCAACCCAATTGTGAAAATGAAGAGAAAATATTTAAAAGGCAGACAAGCAACTCCTATTTGGAGTGCCCTCTATCTGTGTGCCTGCCTACGACGTACCGGGTGCATACATTACAATGATAATGCAGCTATTCTAGATTTCTAGGAAAGAGGATTCAACAATCCATGCTCCTCATTTAGACCCTCCTGCTATACAAGGAATTCAGGAAATACTACTGGGAAATAACACTGATGATACTTAGAGTCATGTTATAGAACATATTCAATTAATTGGAGAGTTTTCTTATGTAAGCAACATTTTCTTCCTCCTTGGTTAAACTGAATGCAGGAAACTGATCATGATTCTACCAAACATTCTGACCTTTAGGAAAGAGAAACTGTTACTGGGGTATGAACAAAACCCTTTAACCTTAAGTAACTATTCTCCATTTTGCACTTTTGTACTTTATCCCTTTAGTAAATGTGAATGTAAATATAGGTGTTTTCCCTATTAAATAGATCTTTTTCCTTCCAGACTTGCCTTAGAAATTAGTTCAGCCATCTAAAAATACAATATTCTTTTAGATTTAAAAACAAAATAAACAAGCAAAACCATAAAAAACAGATTTACAAATAAAAAGAAAAAGGCCTGTTTGAAACCAATATGAAAATAGGTTTTATAAGTATGATAGCTCTTGAGAAATAAAAAAAAAAAGTACTATGGCACTAACAATATTTACCTCCTGATCACCTGTGGAAGAAGACAGTGTTTCCCCTACCTGCTAAATTAGTTTAGTATGCCTATCACAAATGAGTGCCCAACAAATATTGCTGTTAGTTTTCTTATTCTGAGGAGAAAAAAGCAGTTAGAGCCTAGAGTCCTTTAAGTAACTGTGGAGAAATAGGCCCCTCTATTTCTCTGGGCCTTAATTTCCTCACCTATAAATGAGATAGCTACAAAATCTTGCAGCACTGTTAAGCTCTTAAATAATATGATCTTCTAATTAGCCATTTTGTAAATAGTCATGGTATAACTTTTTAAAATATATTTTTATTGATTTCAGAGAGGAAGGGAGAGGGAGAGATAGAAACATCAATGATGAGAATCATTGACCATTGCCCCCTACATGCCCCCCTACTGTGGATCGAGCCCACAACCCAGGCATGTGCCCTTGACCAGAATCAAACCCAGGACCCTTCAGTTCACAGGCTGACACTCTATCCACTGAGCCAAACTGGCTAGGGCTAGTTATGGTATAATTTTAATCCTATGCTTCTCTACTCTCCTGTCGTTTTGGGGATATACTCAGAGAATATAATCAAAATTAATAAGGAAAACTTAAAATAGACCACTGCTACTATTTTAAAATTATCCAAGTCATTGCTGTCCTTCATTAGGGTGAAAAGTACTAAAAGATTTAAGTGTTGAATTAAATTTATTGATGCATTTTTAGAAAGGGCATAAGAGATTTCTTCTCTTCCACTCCTATTCCCATCATTCTGTCTTTACTTTAACTTCCTTTTATTTCTCTAATTTCTTTCCCTGATATATACTTGTCTTTTCTAATTGGAAAGAGAAGGAAAATGTGCCTCTCTGGATTTTGGACATAGCAAGGAGAAGAAAAAAATTACCTTTCCACATAATCCAAATGCAAAGAGTCCAAGATCTTCATAAGATGTCACAGCTGTTAAGAGAAATTGTAATTTTCATTTTTACACAAAACTATTTGTGTGCCAAGTCTTAAAGGGAAGAAAGTTATTCCACTATTACCTTATAGCTATTGGATGGTCACACTAAATTTAAAGTAGAAGTAACCACTTTTGGGGACACTTTTGAAGACTTATGGTCTGCAAGGATAGAGTCCTCTTAGAAGAAGTAGAGCTTAGCAAACTCCAAGGTTGTCTAACCACCACCCAGGCTGCATTAATCCAAATGGAATAATTACTCAAGAACAAACCCCATTTCTCACTAAACAGTACTTGCCTGCTGCACTGTCCAAATGTAAGTTTTTGTTGGCAAATTTCTGAAAATTGCATAGGTAAATAAAGTTAAAGTATGAAAGCTGTATCATACTTTCAGAAACATTTACTTTTCCAGCTACCTAGGATAATGACACTGTGTTCATGATAGAAAAAAATACCCTTATCCCACAATTAGTAAGGCATACATTTTCTTTTTTCATAAAATTACTCTCATCTCATTTCATACATTCTCATTTCATATGTTCAAAAAATGTGGACACAGATGAAAATTCAATGGCTCATAAAAGCACTACATTTTTCCTCAAGCCATATAGCTTCATGCTCTAACTAGTGACACCACTGGTAAAAATAAGAAAAGTAAAAACATTTGTATAATCCTACAGTGTGGACAAGTGCTTAACCTCATACTTCTTATACTAAAAAGAAGCACACTACCAAATCCCAAGGCTTGGTGGGAACAGACATCTCCTACTGAGTCAGAGATATAGCTCATCATTTCTTAAAGCAAGTTTTCATATATCCCCTCAAGCTACATATGGGTTTTCTTTAAACTGCCACTAAATTAACAAAAAAATTCTTCTATTATTTTATAAATAAGTCTTCCAGGTATGTAAAAATAAGGACTTTAAATACCACCTATGGCCTTTACATGTTATAACAACATGGTCTAAGAGAAAACAGTGAAATGCTGAAAAAAAGTAAGTTGTAATAATTAAGAACAAAAATACTAACTTTTCTTGCCAAGTATACATTTAAGATTTTAACTTTATTATCAGAGTTGATCAAAGAATTTTCAAACTTTTTGGATGGTACAGCTATTTACATCCTACTAAACATAACAGGCAAAGACAAATTAGTTTTGAATTGGGGATATATAAGTTGATTTTAAGTAGGAAACTTCATGCTTTAACAAGGAAAGACTTCAGTAATCATTTTACAGGGGTTGATTTTAAGTACGATACAGTTAGCCCTTGAACAACACCATGGTTAAGGGCGCCAACTTCCAGGCAGTCAAAAATCTGTGCATAACTTTTGACTCCCCAAAAACTTAACTGCTTATAGCCTTCTGTTGACCATAAATCTTACCAGTAAAGAAAGCCCATTTTTTTGTATATGTATTATATACTGTATATGTATTATATATTGTATTCTTACAATAAAGTAAGCTAGAGAAAAAGTATTATTAAGAAAATCATAAGGAAAAATACATTAATAGTACTATATTTATCAATACTGTAAGTTCACGTCATCTGTTTACAAGATGCATCATTTGTCAGTACCTACATCAATACTGTCTTATATGATACAAAACATTAGATGTTAATGTATTACTAACACTAGATATCAAAAATGAAAAGATAATATGAAGAAGAAATTCATATTTATTTACAGGTATAACAGTTCCTGCATTGATAATGAAGCAGCAGCAATATGATTGCTTTATGGTAGCCTAGCCTAATTGACACAATTGCTTCACAGTAGTAAGAAAATCTCCAAAAAATTTTCCAACATAGTTATTGAAAAAAATCTGCATATACTAGCAAGTGGACCCACACAGATCAAAATCGTGTTGTTCAGAGGTCAACAGTATTTTAGACATAAAATTAAAAAGCAGAATTACAAAACTAAGAACTGGAATTATTTCCTCCTATGGAAAATGGCGACATTCTTTTTTTCCAAATACATATTCTAACATGAATGTCATCACAAAAGTTAGTAATTATTTGAAGCAATAAATCTTTACTAATTTAATATTCCTAAACACAACTGAGTGTTAATGATGTATAGGGGCACGATTTCTTATATTATACATTCCAAAGCTTTGGTATTCATTTATAAAACGAGAACATTTTCTAAATGTTAGCTTCTATCTAATTTGGCACTGGGAAGGTAATACTATATAATAAAAGGCTAATATGCAAATCAACCAAATGGCAGAACGAAAGGTCTCTGTGACACACACTGACCACCATGGGGTAGATGCTCAATGCAGGAGCTGCCCCCTAGTGGTCAGTGCACTCCCACAGGGGGAGCGCCACTCAGCCAGAAGCCGGGCTCACAACTGGGGAGTGCAGTGGTGGTGGCAGGATCCTCTCCTGACTCCACAGCAACGCTAAGGATGTCCGACTGCCGGCTTAGGCCCACTCCCAGCATGCCTAAGCCATCAGTCGGACATCCCCTAAGGGCTCCCGGCCTGCGAGAGGATGCAGGTTGGGCTGAGGGACCATCCCCCACCACCGAGTGCACAAATGTCATGCACCGGGCCTCTAGTTTTATTATATAATATGTGTATGTGACCCAAGTGTCCAGAAGGTCTCTGATCTGTCACTACAAGGCATGAGATTAAAGAAACATGATTGTTTATTTTTTACATCCTTTTTTAAAAATCCTCACCCAAGGATGTTTTATTGTTTGTTTTTTTAAAGAGAGGAAGTGGGGAGGGAGCGGGGGGAGAGAGAGACAGACATTGATGTGAGAGAGAAACATTGATCTGCTGCCTTCCATACATGCCCTGACAGGGAATCGAATCTACCACCTTTTGCTATACCAGAAGACTCTGACCAATTGTACCACCTGGCCAGGGCTACATCCCTCTTTTATAGTATAATTAAATATAGTCTTTCTTAAGAAAAACTTTCCTTCCAAGAATTTTAAGCAAGAAGAATTTTCAGTGTTATATCAAATAACAGTTTTATTTTTATATTTAATGCAATTTATTTTTATTGAATTAGAGTTGACATCCACTATTATATTAGTTTCAGGTATACAATGCAGCGATTCACTATTTTTGTACATTACAAAATTATCACTACGGTATGTCTAGTTACCATCTGTCACCATATAAAGTTATTACAATATTATTGTCAACATTTCTCATGCTGTATGTTACATCCCCATGACTTACTTTATAAATTAAGTTTCTACCTCTTATTCTCCTTCACATGTTTCACCCACCCTGCCATTCTCCACTCCTCTGGCAACCACCAGTTTGTTATTTGTATCTATGAGTCTATTTCTGTTTTGTTCAAATAACTTGCTTTTAAGATGACCTACTTTGCATCAGTTTCTCAGTTGGTGAGCATGTTATCAAGATAATACTCATTATGCCCGGCCAGTGTGGCTCAGTAGTTGAGCATTGACTCAGGCACCAGGAGGTCTTTGGTTCGATTCCTGGTCAGGGCACATACCCTGGTTGCAGGCTGGATACCCAGCAGGAGGCGTGTAATGTTTCTCTCTCATGGATGTCTCTGTCTCTCCCTCTCCCTTTCTCTCTCTGAAAGCAATAAAAACATATTTTAAAAAAAGATAATACTCATCAAAAAGTTTAACTAGGGTTTATTTCATTTTTAAACAGCATAAAAAAGTATAGATTATATATTTAATAAACATAAAAAGCAAATAACTTTCCCAAAAGCAAAAATCATATTAAAAGATCCCAAAAGAACTTGTATTTCAGCTATCAAAATTTAAGTAAATTAAAGGTTTATTCTTAATTTTTTAATTAGAACTCAACCTTTATTATTGCAGAAAATATAATTAAAAAAACAGCACAATAAGACAGCTGTAATTGCAACTTCTGACAATAGTGGCATACATTGTAGCAATCTCAAATTTCTCTCTTATTTTCTAGTTTTATGAAAATATCTCTAAATGCAGCACACTCCCAAGTTTACAGTGAAAAGGGCTTAGAACAGCCGTGGGCAAACTACGGCCCGCGGGTCAGATCCAGCCCATTTGAAATGAATAAAACTAAAAAAAAAAAAAGACCGTGCCCTTTTATGTAATGATGTTTACTTTGAATTTATATTAGTTCACACAAACACTCCATCCATGCTTTTGTTCCGGCCCTCCGGTCCAGTTTAAGAACCCATTGTGGCCCTCAAGTCAAAAAGGTTGCCCCCCCCTGGCTTAGACTATAAAGTGGAGACTGAGTACAATGTTCAAATCCTAACTCTATCTTTCAACTCAACATGTCTGGCTAGTCATTCAGTTCTGTCCCTGGCATCATACTTCTATGTGGCAAAAATCAGACGCCCTTTTCCACATCTGAGACATTGTGAATATGAACAATGACTTCTGGTTTAACAATGAGGCTGAACCAAAATATGTACAGTCAGTCAAATGCTTTATCTCTACATATTCACTTTTTAATGGTTTTCTGAATCATCTCCACATATAAACCAAATCAACACCAGTGAAAAACTTTTAAAATTCTGTCATTTGGACACTTAAGATGCTGGAAACAGTATAAATTGGTACTGACTTTTGGACTTCAATTTGAACAAGGAGCCTTTAAAATATTTATAACATTTGACCACTAGGAGCATGCATCTGAGGAAACGACAAAAACCAGAGAAATCATTATTTGCAAAGATGCTCATCATGCATTATTTATATTGACAATAAAAACCTACTTAAGTGCTAAACAATGGTAAGGTAGTTAAGTAAATTATGATAGGTATATCTGATTAAATAATATGTAGCTATTAAAAACTATGTTTATAATAACATAAAAATGTCAATATAAAGAAATAGGATTCAAATATGATTTATAAAGCAAAACATAAAAACAGTAGAATAGATTATAAACAAACAATTATATAGTCTTCTTTGTCTTCCTTTTTTTAGGGGGGGGGGAATTCAAATACTCTATAATGAGTATAACAGAGTGGTAAAACTTTACTTTTAAAAACAGTATCACTTGAACAGTTTGGTTTCCTCCACCAAATACCTGAGTTGCAGGTATTTAAAAAGCTGCAGTTTTTAATTTCTCTGGTGTTTAGTAATTTAAGTATTAATTTGTCTACTAATAAGGGATACTTTTGCTGCTCGTTCACATGATCAACGTTTTAATATCTTAAAGTGAAAGATGTTTTGATATCAGAATAAGATGTGGTAATGGTCAATCACATTAATAGCATATTCCTACAGATTAGGAATAACATTAATTATGAAAATTATGAAATGAATTCAGTCTTTTACAGGAATTCATATAAGCAATACCTGGCACAATTCCCCTTAAATAAATAACTGAAAGCAGTCATAGCGATCTATTTTAGGAAATAATTTTTTTATATTTAAGAAATCAATGTTATGCTTTTGAGGCAGCAGAAAGGCTATAAATCCTAATGAAGTAAATTGGGGGAAAATTTCTTCTTTAATGTACCATCAAGGTACACTTTAGTGCTATTTTGGCTAGACCAAGACTTTGGCCTCTACAGGAATCGTTTGGAAAGCTGCTTCCCATGAAGTAGTGGAATATTTCCAGCTAGTTACTCCAGTGTTCTGTCTGCTTTGCATTTTCCCCTCAATGAAACAGGACAATTAATAAACTGTGGTTACAGCACAAAGCCCAAGCTTCAGCAGCAGCAATATTATCTTTGGATCTGGACTGAGGGGCATGAGTTAGTCAAATACAGTTCAACTCTCAGAAAGCTGGCCATTTGGAATGCACTCTTATTTTTTCGAAATTCTTTTCTTTCTTGTGTTTTCCATCATTTTCCTCTCACCTTTTTTCTCCCTGAGAGTGTCATGCAGGTCATTCATTTATTGAATGTCTATTATGCAATTATATTGCCACTTTTCATCTTTCTTAATAGGTACTTAAATGTCAGTTTATCAACTAAATGTGGCATATTTTTAAAGAACTCAATGTAGAAAAAAAGAAAAAGAATACTGGACTACTAGGAATATCCTCCTTTCAAATGGCACAGAGGCCGTGATAACTCATACATAAGGGGTTCTGAGATCCCAATCTACTGCTTGGTTCTGAAGTGAACAATATTTATATAATCAGATCCTATAAATATTATTCATTAGTTTTCAACTTTCAGACTCAACTTATAGATAAAACAAGAACTTACATATGATTAGAGAATAAAGACCTTGTCAGTGTAAGAGTACAGCAGAAAGACTGTGGAAAATAGGAAGACAGGTGAAAGAAATGATGGGAGCACTCATAACCACATATAGCAGAGCATCGAGAGGTACTATCTCAAGAACATGGAAGAAAAATAAAGATTTAAATGTATTATTTAGAGTTACAAAATAATCGATGAAATTAAATACAAACAAATGAAAATTAGAAAGGAGAAAGGAGAATTAGTATACCCAAGCTAAATCCTGACCTTTAGTAATGAAGTGTCAACAGATAATCTGTTAAGTCAATAAACAAAAGTAGAAGAATATTATTTAGCCTTAGGAAGATAACACCGAAAGAATTAAAAACAAAAGTAGAAGAATATTATTTAGCCTTAGGAAGATAACACCGAAAGAATTAAAAACAAAAACTTTTTATGTTGCTAGCTCTGGGAAATGAGACTAGAAGTGGAGAGAATAGATGGGAAATGCTCCACACCCTCCTGCACAAGTACACACGTACATACACATTTATGCACACGTGCGTGACTAGAGATTACTTTTGATTAAATAAAATAGCAGGTTAATTTAAAAATATGTTTAACCTACAGAGATTCACACCCACCCTTTCCCTGTAGTTCAATAACATCATGTTCAATTTCTGCTAGAGGAAGCACTTCTCTAACGTCAAGGCCAACAATATGAAGGAGTCACTACATGAGCAAAGCACACACATAACCTGGCCCAGGGTTTCTCAGCCTTGCCACTACTAACATTTTTGGGTAGGATCATTCTTTGTAGTACAGGGCTGTCCTGTGCATTGTAGGATGGTCAGCAGCATCCTGGGCCTTTATCCTCTAGCTGCCAGTGGACCTGTGACAACCAGAAATGTGTCTAGACTGCCAAATGCACTTGGAAGAGAAAAATCAAGCTCAACTGAGAACAACTCATTAGCAAAAGGATGTGACAAGAACACCAATCCACTGAAGATGGAGTCACATAATCAGCCCACTTAATTAATTGTGGGTCTACTGAACCATGCTCACTAATGACAAGAAGAAAAAGAGATGAAAAGTGCTCACATTGCACATGAGATGTAAAAGGATTCTATATTCTTTTGATCAGTTCGTTCTTGTGTGCTCTCAGTGAAAGCATGTTGCAGGGCTGAATGAGATTCATCATGACCATGAAGCAATCCATATCGTTTATATGGTGCCCAGACTAAGACTTGACAAAAAAACAAACAAACAAAATTAAAAAAGGCTCTCAGCTTTATTGAGAAATGGTATGTTAGTGACATCCAACAGGTCATGTAAATGTTGAACACTATTTTATAAACTATATAGGAAAAAAACATTTTTTAATCCTCACCTGAGGATATTTTTTCTATTGATTTCTAGAGAGTGGAAGGGAAGTAGGAGGGGGAAAGAGAGGGAGAGAAACATTGATCAGAGAGAGAGATCAACTGGTTGCCTCCCGCACCAGCTCTTACTGGGGCTGCAGAACCAGCAACCAAGGTACATGCCCTTGACCAAGAATCGAACTTGAGACCCTTTGGTCCTCGGGCCAAAGCTCTAACCACTGAGAAACCAGCCAGGGCCTATATAAGAAACTTTCAAAGGTAATTTTGACTATACATAATTTTTGCCTTGGGTGTTGATTTTGGAACTTTTATTTATTTATTTAGGAACTTTAAAAAATTTTAAAAATTTTTTGTGTGTTTTGTGGGTTTTCTTTTTAAATATATTTTTTATTGATTTTTTACAGAGAGGAGGGGAGAGGGATAGAGAGTTAGAAACATCAATGAGAGAGAAACATCGATCAGCTGCCTCCTGCACACCCCCTACTGGGGATGTGCCTGCAACCCAGGTACATGCCCTTGACCAGAATCAAACCTGGCACCTTTCAGTCCACAGGCCAACATTCTATCCACTGAGCCAAACCAGTATGGGCTATTTAGGAACTTTTAAAACAGAATCTCTCTGTAGCTCTAATACATCCATCCATTCATAGCCCATGCATCCAGCTTTTATTAAATACCCTCTGTGTTTGGTAGATGCTAAGAAAACAATGGTTGTTTAAATATACACTAAATTTTCAAGGAATGTAACTACCATGTAAATGTATATTTTGTTTTGTTTGGAACTTTGTCAAAAATTGTTCACCATTTAGAAAAATCATATAACCAACAGCATTTACTTTGGTCTTGGGTCTCCTTTTTTCTACTGTACAATATTATTTATGTATAAGTAGATTTAGTTTCCCAGGACTGCTGGAACATATTGTCACAAACAGAAATTAACTAACAGTTCTGGAGGCCTAGTTTCAGTGGGTCAAAATCAAGGTGTCAACAGGGCCATGGTCCCTCAGAGGCTCCAGGGAGAACCCATTCCTTGCCTTTTCCAGTTTCTGGTGACTGCTAGCCTGCCTTGATTTGTGGCCATATCTCTGCCTCTGTGGTCACAATGCCTCCTTCTCTTCTGTCTGTGGTCTCCCTCCATGACATATATATATATATTCATTCATTCATTCTTTTATTTTATATTTTTGTATAGAATGTCTGTAAAGCCTTACAGTTAATTTTTTTCCTTTATTAATTAAGGTTTTACCTATGCGTCCTTATCGCCCCATTTCCCCCCACCCCCCCACCCCCACTCATGCCCTGACCCCTCTGGTGTCTGTGTCCATTGGTTAGGCTTATATGCCTGCATACAAGTTCTTTGGTTGATCTCTCCCCCTTACCCCTCCCCTCCCCTACCTTTCCTCTGAGGTTGGACAGTCTGATCGATGCTTCTCTGTCTCTGGATCTGTTTTTGTTCATCAGTTTATGTTGCTCATTATATTCCATAAATGAGTGAGATCATGTGATATTTATCTTTCTCTGACTGGCTTATTTCACTTAGCATAATGCTCTCCAGTTCCATCCACGCTGTTGCAAATGGTAAGAATTCCTTCTTTTTTACAGCAGCATATTATTCCATTGTGTAGATGTACCACAGTTTTTTAATCCACTCATCTGCTGATGGGCACTTAGGCTGTTTCCAAATCTTAGCTATGGTAAATTGTGCTGCTATGGACATAGGGGTGCATATATCCTTTCTGATTGGTGTTTCTGGTTTCTTGGGATATATTCCTAAAAGTGGGATCATGGGGTCAAATGGCAGTTCCATTTTTAGCTTTTTGAGAAAACTCCATACTGTTCTCCACAGTGGCTGCACCCGTCTGCATTCCCACCAGCAGTGCACGAGGGTTCCTTTTTCTCCGCATCCTCGCCAGCACTTGTCCTTTGTTGATTTGTTGATAGCCATTCTGACAGGTGTGAGATGGTACCGCATTGCCTCCATGACACATTTAGAGTCCACCAGGATAATCTACCCACCTCAATATTCTTAACTTAATCACATCTGCAAAGGCCTTTTTGCCATTTAAATTAACACTCACAGGTTCCAAGGATTAGGATATAGATATATTTGGGGGGATCATTATGCAGCCCATCACAGGTAGGTCATAGTACCTCTAGGCATTTCATTTCAGATAGTAAAGGGAGCATCTAGAATTTTTTTATATATAAAAGGGGAGAGGGTTGTGATGGATGGTACTGAGAATTACTGTCCTAGAGGGGGTAAGTAAAAAAACAATATCCAGAGCATAAGGGACCATTTTATTCTTTGACTCTTTTCTTTTTTAAATTTATATATTTTTATTGATTTCAGAGAGGAAGGGAGAGGGAAAGAGAAATAGAAACACCAATGATGAAAATCATTGATTGGCTTTCTCCTGCACGCCCCACACTGGAGATCAAGCCACAACCCGGGCATGTGCCCCAACCAGGAATCAAACCATGACCTCCTGGTTCATAGGTCAACACTCAACCACTGAGCCCCACCGGCAGGGCTACCTTGACTCTTTTCAAACACCTCAGTGCCTTCTTACTGCCTCAACTACAACTCCAAATTCTTTAGGATCTGACACTTGCCTGTCTCTTCAGTTTCATTTTCTTTTGTGTGCTTTATGCATGAATAATAGTAAGCTATTTTTTGTACCTTAAGTAAAATATGCAGTATATGCCTTTGTACTTTTGTATTCTCTCTTGCCTTGTCTGCCAATCAAATTCTTTGTTAGCTCAGTCCTCCAGTAATATTTACTGACCCCTCACTCCCTCCTCTGAGTTATCACTGCACCTTGCACACATTTGAATTGTTACATTTATCATACTACATTATAAATTATTTGTTCCCCTATTATTAGACTATAAGCATTTGTCTCCCCTATTATAAGACTACTAGAGGCCCGGTGCACAAAATTTGCCCTCGTAGCCCTGGCTTCATCCGGAAGGTCGTCTGGAAGGACGTCCGGTCTAATTAGCATATTACACTTTTATTATTATAGATAAGCTTTTACAGGGAAGTGAGTCTTATTTATCTCTGTAGATAAGAGTATTGAATGAATAAATTAACCTCTATTCTGGGCTTATGTTCTAGGACAGGGGTGGGCAAACTTTTTGAGTCGAGGGCCACAATGGGTTCTTAACCGTTTGAGTCCCAAGCAGCGCAATGGCGCTGCTTGGTATTTCTCGACATAAAATAAAACAAGCGCTATCACGTTGTTTGGGTCTTTTCGTACTCATTTAGAGAAAGCACGGTTGCGCTGTTTGGGATTCTTCGACAGTGTGTTTTCAATACCCCCTGGGACTCAAACGAATCGTATGTTTTCTCGACATAAAATCTCAGCAGCGCAATCGCGCTGCTTGGGACTCAAACGGTTAAACTGGACCGGAGGGCCGGAACAAAAGCATGGATGGAGTGTTTGTGTGAACTAATATAAATTCAAAGTAAACATCATTACATAAAAGGGTACGGTCTTTTTTTTTTTAGTTTTATTCATTTCAAACGGGCCGGATCCGGCCCGCGGGCCGTAGTTTGTCCATCTAGATATACTTCAAAGTCCACATATTCAAAACGGAATTCATTTTTATTTTGAACCAACACCTTCTGCTGAGTTCTTATCTTCATTAATGATACTACAAATGACCCAGTGGCCCATGCCAGAAATCTGATATCCTTAGACATCTCTTTCTCCATTACTTTCCATTCAGTCAAACTTCAGCTCCTCTCAATTCTAACTCCCACATTGCTTAGCCTGCTTCTTTCTTTTATTCCCCTTGATACCTTGTCTCTATCTCCCACTATTTGATTCTCACTCCTTTGAAATATTCAGGCCTGAAGTTAACTTACTCAGGTACTGTGAGCCAAATTGGAGCTAGACAGATAAATGAGAAGGACATTCCCTTCAGGAAGAGAAAAAGAAAAGGGTTTCTATCCTAAACACATCCTGGGGGCAAGCCTGGAGGGCTGACGGTGCCTATGTAAAAAGAACTACTCCCATCTGGGGGTGGCTCTTAGATGTGCTGTTCAATTGTTGTCCTGGAAATTACCTTTACTTCTCTCCTGTGCTAGATTCCCTGTTTCTTTTTTATTCCCTAACTTTGGTAAATGGCATCTTTCATTGCTCACTAAGTAAGGATGCATGGTAGATAATTTTTGCGTCCTTGCATGTATAAAAAATGTCATTATTCTATCATCACATTTAAATGATAATTTGGCTGGGTACAGAATTCTATAATGAAATCATTTTCCCCAAGATTTTGGAGGGTCATCTCCAGACTAGTATGAGGGACATGGGAGAGAAGAGAGTGGCTACTTGAGAGCACTACAGTGTCCTCAAAAAAGACTTAGGTCCTCTCAGAGTAAGAAAGTGAAGGAAATGTTTAGAGGAAAACTGAGGACAGTTTTGCTGCTGACTGACCATAAATTCTTGAAAGCAAAGTGGAAAGGTTTCAGGAGTTTGGGAGGAGTGGGAGATGAAGTTAGAATACGGTTAACAGAGCCATATGGGATGAGTCTGGGAAATAAAGGATAAACTAGGATTCTTTTTTTAAAAATGTGTTTTTATTGATTCAGAGAGAGGAAGGGAGAGGGAGAGAGAATTATCAATCAGCTGCCTCCTGCACACCCCCAACTGGGCATAGAGCAGCAAACCGGTCATGTGCCCTGACTGGGAATCAAACCATGACCTCTTGGTTTATGGGTTGATGCTCAACCACTGAGCCACATCGGCCAGGCTAACCTAGGATTCTTGTGGTGACTGATTAGAAATTGAGATAAATGGTATAATGTAATTATCCAAATGATGTCAAGGCAAATATTGGTAACAATTAAGTGAGTAGTGGGGATTGAGGACTAGGGAGTAGGGATTTGACCAAAAGCATGCAGAGTTCTAAAACTCTCATTCCCTGCTGGTGATAAGGATATGGAAGCCAGAAGAGGGGAGACTATGAGTTTATTCCCAGAGCATCGAAATTTTCCAAAGAATCGAAAGAAGCCAACTATTTCTCAGCACAGTTAAAAATCCTTAAGGGTTCTGCTCCAATGAGAACTCATAATAATAAAAGTTAGTATTTACCAAGGACCTGGCATTTTATATATATCATTTTATTTCATTCTCACAACAATCCTAAGAGGAAATTTTTATCATTACCATTTTATAGATGACAAACTAAGGCTAAAGAGATTAAAGTGCCTTATATGCTGCTACCTTAGCTCCCAAGAAAAGTCCTGATGGAACCCAAACCTTATATAAAACCTAAAATAGCAGAATTTCATATGAAGGAGTCCTTTATTTTTGTAAAGATAAAAATTTCTCTTCACATTTTACCTCCATGCAAATACATAAAGAAGTTATTTTGTAAAGACTTACCATAATGCTTTCTCTGACCAATGAGTTCTATCTAAGCACAATACTCCTTAATAGTAGGTCAGTAAACTGAGGAGAAAATTTGTCTACATGTTATTCTCTAGTATATATGTATATATTTTTAAAGCCTACCTCCACAGAGAATTTTACAATGACTGAAGGAATTCAATCAACAGAAGACAGGTGCAAGGTGCATCAGTGTATATGAAGAGCCATGAAGTTAGTTCACAGACCAAGAAAGCTACAAAAAAATCAAAGAAAAAGAAAGAAAAACAGAGTTTTTCAGTTTATATGCCCCAAAGTTATAGAAAAGAACAGTATCAGAATTTTAAAGTTAAATATTGATTAACTGAAGGAGAACAGCATATTTAGCCTTACTTGGAAATCTTCATAAACTGAATATTACTCCCAAGTAAGTGAAATTAATAAAACAAAAAATTTTAGTTAGTGAAAACATAATTGTCACATAGTTGATTAAGATACTCATCTTTGCCCAGCTGGTGTGGCTCAGTGGTTGAGCACTGACCTATGAACCAGGAGGTCACGGTTCGATTCCCAGTCAGGGCACATGCCTGGGTTGCAGGCTCAATCCCCAGTAGGGTGTGGACAGGAGGCAGCCAATCAATGATTCTCTTTCATCATTGATGTTTCTATCTCTCTCCCTCTCCCATCCTCTCTGAAATCAATAAAAACATATTTTTAAAGGTATTCATCTTTTAGTAGAATCCATAATAAAATATGAAGGTATTAGGTAACTACCACAATCAAGTAAAAATAAGTTTTTCAGAAAAAGAATAACAATTTCAAAATACGTCATTAAAATTCTAGTCAGGTTGCAGGAGGATTTACAAATATACTTCTTTTAATGCTATTATTTCTGAATTTGAGATGCTGTTATGAACAACTTGTTACTTTGAGATTAACATTTGCATTGTTTCCTAGCCTTTTTATCTGTCTGCACTTTTGCCCAATCCCCTTGAAAGCAGGGGCGTACACTTGTAGGTTGGATGGTCAAAGGCATTGGTACAGTTACTACTATGAACTATGGATCCTGAACCAGTTTTGCATAAGAATTACCTGGAGAACTTCTAAAAAATGTATTTCTGAATCCCATCTCAGATTCTTAGAAATGTCTGTTTATACAAAGATCTGCAGGTGTGTCTGAGGCATTGACAGATTTTAGGAAAATAGACGATAGCTATGGGTTTAGAACTATGTTCTAAAGAGTCTTAAAATTCTCACGAAATACCTTTGGGTAGTTCTCACATATTCCAGTCAGAATAATTCCATTTCTATTTATTTTATGTATCTCTTATGCTTCTTAAAATCTGAAAACTTCAAGACCAGCTAGAACAAAGTGAACTCACCCACATAGATATTAAACTCATGATTTTGGCATCATAATTGACCTAATCCAAAGACAAAGAGACTAGACAGATAAAAAGACCAGGATTGATGAACATAGAATATCTGTTAATGCCAAAAGAAAAATCTTATAAAAGCAGTTCTGTAATTCATTTACTGTATTTTTTATTACAACTTAAAATAACTTATTCAATACTGAATTGCATGATAAAGTTCTCTAAATGGAAACAAACACACATAAACATATTGTATTAATTGCATATGCAGCTGTCACTTATAAAAACTACCTTACTCTAGACTGCAAGTAAAAATACAAACCATTTAAATAAATCCAAAGCTTAGGGACCTTTTCTCCTACAGTCTTAATTCCGGCAGACAGAGAGGAGGCAGGGAAGGCAGTAGTAGATCTGAAAGGTGTGCTTCTTGAGGAAATGATCACCCTAGAAATGTGATCAGAATGAACCCTTGTCTATTGCTTCCCCATTAGCATGAGGTTTGGATCCTTTGAACTCATTTGTGGTCCTTCCCACAATGTCCTCTAACCCAGAAAACTATGTTGTGTTGTGGTGAAAGGCAGGTAAGAATGCTAGTTTCCTCCTCCCATCCTGTCCTTAGATATTGCCCAACAGAACTGTCTCTATATATCCTGGCCTTTTGAAATTCTCCATTTCAACCACACTGCCTGGTAATAATGTATGCCCAGTGGAAATCAGATGTGAGACATCCAATCTTATACGTGAATACAATCTCAAGGGGCTGCTTCATCAAATGGATCAGCATAATGTTTTTACTCACCTGTCTGAATACACATACTAAGCAGGAGATGAACTGAGAAAGAAGCCAGAAGAGCAACTATCAGCAGCAAAAAACTAAAATACAAAAGGGTACAAAAAAAGGTTTTTTACCATATCTCTTACAACAATAATTTTTTTTAAAGTCTCATAGAGACTATCTTTGAGTAGTTGGGTTATGGTCACTGAAGAAAGTAAGAAGATACTTTTCTGTATTTACCAAATTTTATTTAAGTGAAAATATACTGCTTTAAAACTAGGAAAAAAATCAGAAAGAAACAAGCTTTATTTAAAGTACAAATGAATTTCCTATTTTAGCATTCTTGTTTACTGACTGATGGTTCAGCCACTCAATAATCTTTTAATATTTCCCTTTTATGACTATTTTTCCTATTTTGAAGTTTTAAAGTTATAAAGTTTGCCATGAATACCTCCCATAATAAAAACAAGTTGATTTACTTAAAAGTTGGTTTGCTTATCAAGAAATTCAAAATAAAAATAACCTAGGGAACACTGGGGGGAGGAGGCGTTTTCTTCCCCTCTTCTTTCCCCGGGTGCCTTACCTTTGCCTTTCTCTCTCCTAAGCTCCAAGGGGCCCTCTTTTGTCTCTGTAACTTGTTTCCTGAGCCTACACAGCCCATCTGGCTCACTACTTCTTCCTCTGTAACTTTCTTTTAAAATATATATATATATTTTAATTGATCTCAGAGAGGAAGGGAGAGAGAGAGAGAGAGAGAGAAACATTAATGATGAGAGAGAATCATTGATCAGCTGTCTCCTGCACGCCCACACTGGGCACGTGCCCAACCAGGAATCAAACTATGACCTCCTGGTGCATAGGTCAACGTTCAAACACTGAGCTACACTGGCTGGGCTAAATAAACTTCCTTTTATTATTTGAAAAAATAAAAAATGAAATAAAAAATAATTTAAAACACCTAAATGACACTGAATATTTTAAATTTACTAGTAAAATAGATCTTCTTCTACTGACAAAACAAGTATGTTCATTCTACCAACCCTGGTGCTAGATCAGGGGTGGGCAAACTTTTTGACTCGAGGGCCACAATGGGTTCTTAAACTGGATCGGAGGGCCGGTACAAAAGCATGGATGAAGTGTTTGTGTGAACTAATATAAATTCAAAGTAAACATCATTACATAAAAGGGTACGGTCTTTTTTTTTTTTTAGTTTTATTCATTTCAAATGGGCCGGATCCAGCCCACGGGCCGTAGTTTGCCCACGGCTGTGCTAGATGCTAAAGATAAGGTTCAGTTCTACAGGATTTAAGAGTTTAGTGGTGAAACTAATTTGCAAACAAATCATTATATCAAATGATAATAACAAAATGAATATACAAAGTACTATGGGAGCACAGAAAAGCTAGGAATGTCTTTTATTTTGGGCAAACTGGCGTATGAGCAGTCTTGAAAGATGAAAAGAAATAGGCACAGACCACATCTGGCCTCAGAAAGGAAAAAGACTACTTAACAGTGGGAGGACAGGAGAAGTTAGACAGCAATGAAAAGATTATGTGCTTTACTTACACTCACAAAATTGCTATTTATAAGTAATCTGCATGGCTGATAAGTCTTGATTCACTTTGGCCAACATGACACAACAAATAAGTCACTTCTTAAGGTCATAAACTAGTGTAGATCAAGTCTCCCATTTTTTTTAAATTAGCCACACTTTTGGATTTAAAAAATGCAAATTATATAGCATTCCTCCAAGCTACAGACTAGCAACAACAACAACAACAAATGCTAAAATCCCAGAAATAACTTAATTAGAAATTGGATAACACCAGCTTCTGGAGTCTATCTCATTTGTCTTACAGTACTATCCAAATGGAGGGGGGAGGGTAGGGAAAGTAATGGTAAAATAAGAAAAAAACTCACCTAAATCCAAGGATACCAGTATGAGCCATAACAAAAGCTAAGCCAAGGATGCCACTTCCCATGATGGCATTCATCAAATTAAACACTGAGAAACCATATGAAACACCTGGGGATCCTTGTCTGTGAAGTTCCTGTAAGCACCCAAATTTAATAGTGTTAAATGTTTGCATGGTGAATTCAAGTTTCATCGAGAAATGACTGACAGGTTATCTGCAGGACCACAAGCATTGTGTGACACACTAGCTGCCCGGTCAGGACTAGTTGCTTTCCTTTCCTTCCCTTCTCACCTCCCACCAGCAGCTCCAGGAATCTAGTTTCCTGGGAGAATCATCTCCACCGCTACAGAAGCCAGGTAGGCTTCAGGAAGAGCGTGATTAATCTGATGGCAAAAGATTACGATGGGATTGGAATGGAGCGGGGAGGGAGAGCAGGCCGATGGCCTCAGCTCGTGATTCCTGAAGACTTCCTGAGTCAGCTTGAGGCTGCTGTACACAACTGTTGTTCCCCAATTGCTTGTAGGGCAACACTAAGTTTTGTTTTGTTTTGTTAATCCTCACACGAGGATATTTTTCATTGATTTTTTTTTAGAGAGAGTGGAAGAGATAAGAGAGAGAGAAAAAGAAACACCAGAGACACATCGATTGGTTGCCTCCCGCATGCGCCCTGAACAGAGTTGGGGATAGAGCCTCCAACCAAGGTAGGAGCCCTTGACCCTAATCTAACCTGCGACCCTTCCTTCAGTCCGCAGGCTGACGTTCTACGCAGTGAGCCAAACCGGCTAGGGCTAATTTTTATTTGTATTACTTAATGAATTAAGTCCACCCAACTGGAAGTATGGTCAAGAATACCTTGCAATGACGGTAGAATCAGCAATTCATTTTGCTCCTGAGGATATTTCTGAAAACACCCACCCCCAAAATAGCCTTTGGGAACAAGGTCCTAGAATCTGTTAATTCAGGGACTTGAGTTAAAATGCCGAGTACCCATGGCACAGGCCTCAGGGTCAGGAAAGTGTTATGTACTTACTACCGGACCACCTCCACTCTTTACAGTTAAGGATCTCTGTATTAAGATGTTTACAGGCCACCAATGACTAAGTCAAGAACAGAAAAATCTTGTGACTCTTGCAAAAATCTCACAAGACTGGTGGAGGAAACGGGAAGCTGACAAAGACAACTAGGAACAGCACTGAGCTTCCTAACCCAAGGGCTGCTCCTCCGGCGCGTATCCCGCGGTACGTGTTCCACCTGCGCCCGGAGTCAGCTTTTCTTCCTAGGGCACTTAGGGTGCTCTCACATGGATGCACCCCGCCGAATCTGAATCTCTACTGCTGCCTCTGGGCCCACGGCCCACGCCCCTCTCCCGTGCCATCCCCCTTCGTTTCCCGGTCTTATTTGGCAGGCACTTCAGGGGAGCCGGGTAGCAGGCAGCGCCAAGAGGGTAGCGGAGCCAACTTACGTTGCTTAGCAACGGGCTCAACTCTTCTGCCTGCGCCTCCGCCTCCTCGGGCTGCTGGGAAGAGACGTAGCAGCCCGGCTGGACGTTGATGACTCCCCAGGGTGCCTCCATGATGCTCGCTGGCCAACGACTAGGTCCATCTGGGAGCTACTACCCCTGCCCTCCCGTCGTCAGTCGCGCCAGAGGCGGAGCTTTAGGCCCGGCCCTTCCGGGTTCCCGGTCCTCCACAAGGCCCGAGAGATCGGAGGGAATCGGCGCGATATGATGACGTTTCTCCTCGGGGCGAGCAGTGATGATGTCATCCAGAGCCAACCCATCCACCGGCGACCCCTTTCCGAGCTGCACCAGAGCATGAGGTGAGGGACCTGAGTCGCGGAGCCAGATGCGGAGCGACACCACGAATTAGGTGGTGACCTTGGGGAGGTGGCCGCCGCGGGGCCTTTTTTAGTTCGTAGAGGCTGAGGGTCCGCCTGCGGTACCTGTCTGACCGGGCGCCTAAACGTCGCGAGGTCACCCATTTTCAGCCCTAGTGCTGAGCCCAGGTTCGAGTGCCGGGTAGTGAGGAACGGTTTATTCTTTTCAAAAGCTTTCTGATAGGCCCTGTAGCCACATTTTATATAGGGGAAGCCAGACTTATTAAGTAATTGACGCAGGACCACACAGCTGGTTAACTGCTGGACCAACCCAATTTGAACCCTGGCTGTGAAGTCTGACATTTGTTTTACAGGGTTGGGGGCAGTACCCGTTCCTCTTACAATTACTTCTTTAGTATTCAAGAAGGCAAAGTGGAAATTATATATATATATATATATATATATATATATATATATATATATATATATATGATTTCAGAGAGGAGAGGGAGAAAGAGAAACATCAATGATGAGAGAGAATCGTTGATCAGCTGCCTCAGGCATGCCCCACACTGGGGATCGAGCCCTCGTGTGCCCTGACCGGGAATCAGCTGTGTGACCTCCTGACTCATTGGTCAGCATTCAACCACTGAGCCACTCCACGCAGGACAGTAACCGATACTCTTAATGGCATGTGTATATAACACTCAGTAAAGAACCCTGTCCTCAAAATACCAAAACCTCGTTATAGGCAGGGCTTGGGGCAATAAAGCATCAAAGGTAACATTGCAGTATATGAATAACACAGGCACTAAACTCAGACCTGGGTTTTAATCCTTGCTCAGCCATTTACCGGCAAGGAAACTGAGTGAATTAACTTACTTATGAGCTTTAGTTTACTCGTTTATAAAATGAAAATGCGCGCCCTAACCAGTTTGGCTCCGTGGATAGAGCGTTGGCCTGTGGACTAAAGGGTCCCAGGTTCGATTCTGGTCAAAGGCATGTACCTTGGTTGCAGGCACATCCCCAGTAGGAGGTGTGCAGGAGGCAGCTGATCGATGTTTCTCTCTATCCCTCTCCCTTCCTCTCTGTAAAAAATCAATAAAATGTACTTTTTAAAAAATGAAGATACAATACCACAAGCCTCCCAAGTTGGATGTGTGTAAAGCATTTAGCTTAGCATCTGACACAATAAGCAACGACAATAATATCCTAGGAAATACTGCTATTGGTAAAGCCATTAATATAATGACCATTTTATTTAGAGATGATTCCTTAATTCAAACCTCAGTCTTAAATGTATTCTGTAGCAAACTGTGGGTGGAGAGGTTCATTAAGTATAGGAGGTGGATAGATCACTAAGCCCTCATCCTGGCAGCAGGTGGGGTGAAGGTGCAAATTTGTTATTTACCACTAATAAAAGTCATTCTGCCCTGGAAAAGATGGTACGTATACTCACACACCACTAAAAGTTTTAATAGCATTTAGCAGGTTATGTAAAACAGAATTTAGGTTTTCATTCTCAAAACCTATTGTGCACATGTAAGTTGGTTTGTAGCTTTATGATTTTTAAATGAATACTTTTTTAGGATCTTCTGGAGGCCATTTGGATTCTTAAGAAGACTTCTCAAAGTGGAAAGCTGTAGAATAACTGAATCAGAATCATTGATCCCATTAGCTTGGACATCACTGATACAGAAACTTAGCAAAGCACCTGGTATTTTCTTGCTGGATCAAAGAAAAAGATTCTCAACCATGCCTGAAATAGAAACAAGTCAAAGTGACTCAGAATTGTTTTCACCACCCTCTGATGTTCGAGGAATGACAACTCTTGATAGAACAGCTTTTAACAAGATAGTCACTATCCCAGTGCTTAAAGTGAGGAAAGAAATTGTCAATAAATTGATGCGATCCCTTAAAAGGGCAGCACTGCAGCGACCGGGCATAAAACGTGTGATTGAAGATCCAGAAGATGAAGAAAGTAGACTAATTATGTTGGATCCCTATAAAATATTGACTAATGATTCCTTTGAGGAAGCAGAACTCAGTATTTTAAAGCAGCTTAATGTCAGTCCACAGATATCTAAATATAATTTGGAACTAACTTATGAAAACTTTAAGTCAGAAGAAATCTTGAGAGCTGTGCTTCCTGAAGGTCAAGATGTGACTTCAGGGTTTAGCAGAGTTGGACATATTGCGCACCTGAACCTTCGAGATCATCAACTACCTTTCAAGCATTTAATTGGTAGGTATGTCTTAAGAATATTCCTGTGCTAGAAAGCAATTACAAAGTTCTAATTTTATAAATTTTTTTTTTAAATGCCAAATTGCAGAAGCAAACCATTTTATCTTTTTAATTTTCATCTGGATCTTAAGCTACATTCTCTTTTGAGGGCCATTTTGGAATCCCCATTCCAGAGTCATAGCAAGCTTTAAATATCAGTTCAAGCTTTTGTGTACACAGTACATAAGCTTAGATAACACTTAAATGACTTGCTTTGGCAGAATTCTTTGGCAACTCATCACTTTGGTACACAGGCTTTAGTAGGCCTTGGGAATGTGTTGAATGCTAGGTTTCATGAAATTGAGTATTTTTATAGTCACAATTGCAAAACACTATTTACTCATACTTTCATGGATTCAACTAACTGAGCCTCTTCTGTATGTCAGCACCATACTTTGGTTTTTAGTGCTCCTAGTCTTTTAGAAATGATGCTTGTGGGCGAGAGGCTGGAGATGGGGGCCAGGAGGGGAGCCAGGAGGGGGGGGAGGGGGGAAGGGGGGGGAGAAGCGGGGAACTGGCGGGGGGGGGGGGGGGGGGGGGGGCTGGCCAGGGGTGCACATTTGCACATTCGGGCCACTCGCGCTCCCATGCCCTCTGCCTCCTCCCTCCCCTTCCTTCCCTAGCTGCCTCCCATCCCCAACTCCTCCCCCTCCTCCTCAAATAAATAAATAAATAAATGTGTGTGTGTGTGTGTGTGTGTGTGTGTGTATGTTACTTTGGCATAAAAGAAAGTAAAAAAAAAAACCTAATCAAAATTGCACTTGTCATTATATGAGTATTTGATGCCCATGCATTCTCCAGATTATTTTAATGTAGAATAATAGTCAGAACTGGGAATTATTTTCATCTTTAAAATATAGTGCTTAGCCGAAGCCGTTTGGCTCAGTGGATAGAGCAGTCGGCCAGGTTCGATTTCGGTCAAGGGTATGTACCTGGGTTGTGGGCACATCCCCCGTAGGAGATGTGCAGGAGACAGCTGATCGATGGTTCTCTCTCATCAATGTTTCTAACTCTCTATCTCTCTCCCTTCCTCTCTGTAAAAAATCAATAAAATATATTTAAAAAAATATATAGTGCTTGGATTTTGTATGGGTAGGATTTGAGAAATATGCTGTTATGCACTTCCTTTGTTTTACTGATGAAAAGGGCTGATAATGCATAATAATAGCATAATAAATACTTAAGTAGGACCCTTAGAATTATGACTGGGTGCAAATGTCAAGTCCAGGCTTTCCTATGATTGAGTTCTGATACCTGAAGCAGAACAGGATAAGAACAATGATTGACTAGAATTTATTGATATTATCATATTCAAAATTAGGTATCTAGTTATCAGAGAGAAACTGGACAAATTCTGGTTGTATTTCAGCATATTTGTATTATTGAGTACTTTAAACTAACTTAAAAATGAAATTATTTTTCCTTATGCAATGAGATAGAATGCAGATTCTTATAAATTTCTTAACTGCTGACAAAAAAAAGTAGGCTTTGATTAAAGGGTATCAATATACCATTTCTGGTGAATTTTATGTATTATTTTGGTAGCTTTTTCTGCTGTAGCAAATATTTGTCAAAAGGAACAATTTAAATGAAAATTTTATTTAGCTAAGACTGAAGAATCTGTTTCCTTTATTTGAAAACATTATTTTGCTGGTATATATTTCCAAAGTGGAAGCATGTATTTCAAATATACAGTAAAACAAACATTTGATTTGAGGCCAGTGGCTACAGGGCTGGTGTTTTCTGAGATGTTGCCTCGGGCCTTACATCTCTTTTTTCTATACTTTACAAATTCCCTGTGACCTACCTTTTCAGTTATTGCAGTATTGGTACATTTGAGATTTAGCAAAAAACATAGAAAAATAGTAGGTAGACCCAAACTCTTCAAAACTGTTTCCTTAAAAATGTACCCATATAGTTATTGTGTGTTTATATTGGAGGCTGCTGGGTGCTAATTTTTAGTAATCTGTTGAATTTTTAGAATTGCATGTCACTTCACACACATTAGATGCAGTTTTTATCTATAAAACCAAAGAAAATACATTTCATTTCCATTTCATGCAGTTTTAGTTTTTCTTTTTTTAATTCAATAGGCAACATTTCTTATGAATTTTATTTTTTATTTATTTTTTTATTAAATCTTTATTGTTCAGATTACATTTGTTCCTCTTTTTTCTCCCCCCGCCCATAACTCCCCTCCTCCCAGTTCCCGCCCCACCCACCGCCCTCACTCCCCACCCACTGTCCTCATCCATAGGTGCATGATTTTTGTCCAGTCTCTTCCCGCATCTCCCATTCCCCTTTCCCCCCCAAGAATAGTCAGTCCATTCCCTTTCTATGTCCCTGATTCATTATAATCGCCAGTTCATTCTGTACATCAAATTATTTATTCACTTGATTCTTAGATTCACTTGTTGATAGATGCATGTTTGTTGTTCACAATTTGTATCTTTACCTTTTTCTTCTTCCTCTTCTTTGTTTTTTTTTTTTAAATATGTTTTATTGATTTTTTTACAGAGAGGAAGGGAGAGAGATAGAGAGTTAGAAACATCGATGAGAGAGAAACATCGATCAGCTGCCTCCTGCACATCTCCCACTGGGGATGTGCCCGCAACCCAGGTACATGCCCTTGACCGGAATCGAACCTGGGACCCTTCAGTCCGCAGGCCGACGCTCTATCCACCGAGCCAAACCGGTTTCGGCTCTTCTTCCTCTTCTTAAAGGATACCGTTCAGCATTTCGTATAATACTGGTTTAGTGGTGATGAACTCCTTTAGCTTTTTCTTTCTTATGAATTTTAATCTTTTCTTTTAGGCCAAGTTATGATTGACAAAAATCCAGGAATCACCTCAGCAGTAAATAAAATCAACCATATAGATAACACTTACCGAAATTTCCAAATGGAAGTGCTATATGGAGAGGAGAACATGATGACCAAGGTATTTTTGTCTTAGTGTCGTGTTATATAAAATTTAATGTTTAGAATGAGAGATGACAAAAATTAAAATATTTTAATACCCAGTATGAGTATGTGAGAATGTGAGCATTTCCATATACTATTGATGGGAGTCCAAATTTGATACATTCAGGACAAGTGTATGATAATACACAGGGTGGGGCAAAAGTAGGATTATAGTTGTTTATATGGAAAATAATACAATAATTAATAAATAAAAATACAAGAATAAACTGTGCTTCACATAATCACAATTATAAACCTACTTTTGCCTCACCCTGTATAGCAATTTTGAATAGGTATGTCTTTTGACCTAGCATTCCATTTATAGGAAGTTATCCCAAGGGTGTAAGTAAACAAAATTATAATGATGTATGCACTAGGTTCTTCATCGTTATTTTTATAGTAACAAAGTAAGTAAACGAATGAGAAAAACCTGAATGTTCATCAGTAGAGTACTCATTAAATTCTGGTATAACAATACAATGGAATATTCCATCATTAAAGGTTATTTAGCTCCATACTTATTAAAATAAATTGCCCACTGACAGGTGAAGCAAGTATATAACATAGTTAGTTCAATTTTAACTAAATAACTATGTAAATATGCACATATACCAGAATGTTTAACGGGGCGTATTTTTTATGTGTTATTGGTGACCTTTGTTATCATCTTTATACTTTTCTATTGCCCAAATATTTCTTTTATAAGAAAAATCTATTTCAAAGAAAAACATAATTTAAAATATGTAGGAATAGATTCCTGATATAAAATAATTTATAATTCTCCACCCACAAAATCCTCAGGATTGCTGGATGTAATAAACTATTTTTTGGCCAAAAGTCTTATAGTATGATATGTTAATGTGAAATTTTGTACCCAAGCTAGAAAATAGGCTAAACTCTATAAGTTGACAAAAATTTTAATAACAAAGGCCACTCTTAAAATGTTAAACATATTTTTCAAACAGGACTTTATAAAACTCAGGACAGAATTTATGCAAAATAATTATTTTTTAAAATTCTAGGACACATAACCTTAGGTGAATATTATTTTAAGTATATTATCTCTCATAATTTAATATCAGAATATTAAAATACCATTTACTACACACTTACTGTTGGGCCCTGAGTTAAATGCTTGAAATGTAGCAAATCCTAAGAAGCCCACAAGATAATGATGGTTGTTATTAATATGCTCTTTATGCAGGTAAAGTAACAAGGAATGACTGAGCAGGGTGTTTGGAGCCAGGCTTCTGACTCCAGAGTCCATGCATGGTCTTTCCCTGTACAGCAAACCTCCACTGCCTACTACTTGTGTATAATGTATGAGGTCTGTTATGGCAAGTAAAATTTGAATGTGAACCCTTTGATAATAACAGTGTTTATTTCAGTCGACATTAAGGCATACACTTAATTGAACATTGTGCATGTTCTTCACTTGGTACTGACTCTTAGGGTAACAGGTAACAACATCATCCTTCTCAAGAGATCTAAACGTTCTAAGAAACTTCTGTAATGTAATAAATGCTTTGTAATTGATTTCCTAATTCATGAAGTTTGTTCTTAGGACATATGTTATACCTAATACTTTTACCATAAAATATATGTTAAAAGTCAGTATAATTTCTGTGCTCCAAAGAGTCACATTTAAGATAAACTTTAGGAGTTCATACAACATTTAAGTACTATGTGTGTATATTTTAAGTAAAAAGATTCCTGAGAGTGAATCTGGCTGAAATTAATGCTGATTAAGGGAGTGAGGTATCAAAGGCAGCATGAAGAAAACCAGAGGGATATTTAGAATCTAATTTTTAAACTAGATCTGTGCCTCACATTAAGGAACTGAAAAGGGGGAGTAGAAAGGAGATTTCAGGAAAAGTAGTCACAAGACATAGTTAAACCTTCCAGGTTGTATACCCAGAAAGACTTTTAATTGGGCAGAATCATGAAGAAATATTTCCAACTCTGGAACCTTACTAATATAGCCAGAGCATTTGATGTGGTTGTGAGGGGAAAAAATATGTACAAATTTGGAAGTAAAGCCCATGAAAGCAGAATATAAAAGACATATCTCTATCAGATTTATAGAACTTTCCGGCCTTTGATTCTTTATGAATTCAAATTGGGAAAGAAAAAAATAGGAGAATGATTTGTTCTATACACTGGTTCTAATTTATAAATATGAAACTTGCAAAGTCCAAGTAACTATCTACAAACATAGCAAAATACTTGAAAATTGAATAACACATGACTTATCTATCATGCTTCCTCCTACAAACTGAAAACTAAGTAAGGAGGGAAGTGCTATGTGGAAGTGCTGTTTGCAACTTAGCTACTCACCATGAAGATACAGATAGTGTGTTGTTTCAGATTATAGATGTTTTTTCCCTCCATCAGGTCAGCCAGTCAATTGGTCTATCTGAAAAATTCCTCATGTGGTTTGGGCACCATTTTATGGCCCTTTATGATGGATGAGATAGGGAGCCATTTGACTTTGAAGAGATGACTTCTCATGAAAAAGTCTAAAGCAGGATTTTAACTGGTCTCAAGTATAGCATGAACACCAGAATTCTAATCAAAATGCCTTTAAATGCACTGTTATTTGCTCCTAGTAGTAGTATATTGAAATATGTATATGTGCATGGGAGCATCTATCCATATCAATGGCTGAAATTGAAGACTAAGCAAATTAACCAAAAACTTAATACCTTTTTCAGGTTCGGGAAAACAACTATACCTATGAATTTGATTTTTCAAAAGTCTATTGGAATCCCCGTCTCTCTACAGAACACAGCCGTATCACAGAACTTCTCAAACCTGGAGATGTTCTATTTGATGTTTTTGCTGGGGTTGGGCCCTTTGCCATTCCAGCAGCAAAGAAAAACTGCACTGTATTTGCCAATGATCTCAATCCTGAATCCTATAAATGGCTATTGCACAACTGTAAATTAAATAAAGTGGACAATAAAGTAAAAGTCTTTAACTTGGATGGGAAAGACTTCCTCCAAGGACCAGTCAGAGAAGAATTAATGCAGCAGCTGGGACCACTGTCAAAAGAAAGAAAACACGCTGTGCACATTGTCATGAACTTACCAGCAAAGGCAATTGAGTTTCTCAGTGCTTTCAAGTCTCTTTTGGATGGGCAGCCATGTGGCAGCGAGCTCCTTCCCATAGTACACTGTTACAGCTTTTCCAAAGATGCTCATCCTGCTAAGGATGTTCAGCAACAAGCTGAAGCTGTGTTAGGCATTTCCTTGGATCCATGCAGTTCAGTTCATCTAGTAAGAAACGTGGCCCCTAACAAGGAAATGTTATGCATCACCTTTCGGATTCCTGCTGTTATACTCTACAAGAACCAGATCCTAGATCTAGGTGAGCAATTTCTGAGAAATTAAATGTAAGCTATAATACTTAACATGTAGCTTTCTTAGACTATATATTTCATATTATTTATTAAATTTGGAGTGCGTTAATCTAATTCTACTTAGATATTTCAGTTTAAGTCCCCTTGTCATTTGTGATTGGTTTCTCCCAATTTAACAAATTTTAGTAAGTCACACTGTTCAATATAGTAGAAGGCTATTTCATTAAATAATAACTCCACAGGAATTCATGTAAGTTGAATAGATTAAAAAGCCTATATTATTTGCCTTTTAAACATATTTTCAAATGTTAAGTATCTTATCTAATACTAGAGGCCCGGTGCACACAATTTGTGCACACAGGGGGGCTTCCCTCAGTCCGGCCTGTGACCTCTCCCAGCCTGGGAGCCCTCGGGGGATGTCCAACTGACAGCTTAGGCCTGCTCCCCGGGGGGATACTTAGCGCTGCTGTGGAGGCAGTAAAGGCTCCCTTCACCGCTGCTGCATTCGCCAGCCATGAGCCCAGCTTCTGGCACACTCACCAATAGGAGGCAGCTCCTGTGTTGAGCGTCTGCACCCTGGTGGTCAGTGCCTGTTATAGCGACCAATCATTCTGCCGTTTGGTCAATTTGCATATTAGCCTTTTATTATCTAATATAAGTTTTCTGGATCTGTTACAGAGAATCATGAAGATCCTCCACCTCTTAAACGCCAGAGGACTGATAAAGCCTTTTCAGAAGAAAAAACAACAATTGCTTAAATGACTTAATTGGAACTATTTTCTCCATCTCCCCACTAGATTGTTACGTAGTGAAATATAATTTGTATGATTTCATAAAATTTTGGCATTTAGTTACTTTAGTATTAAATTGTTATATTTTGCCCATGTTGTATTGTAAATCGAGGATTATCAAAAGTTTAAATGAAATGTCTATTAAACATTTTATTACTTAAATTATACTATATAAGTTTATTATCTAAATTATTTAAATGCATTTAAATATGTCTGTCTCTTGTATACTAACTGGGAAAGCACTAATATCACTTTGCAGACATCCTTAACTGAAGACTGTTGCTAAGTTTTATATAGTACTCTTATACTACCACTTAAAAGTAATAAAAATGAGGTTATTTAGATCAGGAATATGCAACCCATGTCTGGCAGCCAAATCTGGCCTGCCACCAGTTTTTGTATGGCAAGTAATTTGAGAATGGTTCTTACATTTTAAAATGGTTGCTAAATAATCAAAATAATAAGATTTGGGGGGACACAGATGCGGAGTGGAGGGGCACATACAAGAATCAACCAATGAATGCATACATAAGTAGAACAACAAATTGATGTTTCTCCCTTCCTCTCTCTAAAAAAAAAAAGAATTCAATAATAAAAGAAAACATGTTTTAAAAAAATTAAAACAAGATTTCCCTTCACACACAGATTAGCAGTAGATATACTTTCAGAGTTGAGCATTTTTGGGTCCTTGGTGCAAATGCAAAGGAAATTTCTGTCTTTCAAAATCCATTAAACTACAATTGAGCTTCCACCTAATCTTCAATTGAAAGTGAATAATGTGCTGTGTAATGACATACTAAAAGGCAGATATCAAGGGAAGAATCTAATAGAGTCTTACAAATGCCTTCCAAGTGATGAATGCTCAGAATCATATGCTCTGGATTGATATCTGTATTAGGCAGCCTCTATCTGTGTGAAAATCTTACCGAAGAGATGAGAAGACCTCAGCTCTTATCTTCTTGAGGGAAGGATTTCAATCAAGAGACAAAATGTAGAAAAGCAAGCAAGAATTTATTGACTGCAGCAAAAACATACTTGGGGCAGTGAAACAAGGAAGGGCAGAGAAGAAGCAACAGGAGAGCCTAGGCTAGGCTGCTTTGGCTCACTCAGAAGTCAGAGAAAAGGAGACCTTGGAGACAGGTTCAGGGGGTTGTCCTGGGATGAGCTGAAGCTGCCCATTGCTCCCCAAGTTGGAAGTCCCAAGGGATCTCTTAGGTTAGGGGATACATGCATGTGGGAGAAGGGAATGGCACAGGAATACTCCTTGAAGAGAGAGTGCACTGGGACCTTCATTTTTAAGGGTTTTTAAAGGCTGGGCATTTAGGGGAGGAGGTCTTAGGGGCAGATCAAAAGAATATTCATCAGCTTTATGCTAATGTACCAACATGAGATTTATTCTCTTACTGTCTGTCCTTGGGTGTGGTTGGCAAATGGCACTTAATTAGATTTCTGTTATGTCTCCCTGAGTAGGGTGATTTAAACTATTAACCCTCTGGTTGGAGAGAAGTGCAAATCACTTACCCTTAGTATCCTTAGTTTGGGGAAGATAGGACTTACTAGGTGGCTGCAAACTGCTGTTTTAACTATCTTTAAGTTTCCCTATTCCGTTTGTCCTGGAGTTTTCCTAGCTTTTTACTATTCTATAACAAAAAGATGTTTTTTTTTAAAGGTGAAATGTATAAAATCTCATTACAGATAACCATTAACAGGTGATAATTTACAATTGATTTTAATGATAGGAAACACTTAGAATCCCCATTAAAGGAAATGTTATTCCTCCCAAAAAACGCATTACAAAAAATACTCAATTATATCTGGAATTTTGTTAATTAAAAAATTGTGCCAGTTTATCTATTGTTATATAAGTACCTATTTTAATGTCCTCAATTTTGCTTAGTCCACAAAGCCTAATATATTTACAATCTAGCCCTACAGAAAAAGCTTTGAGGAGCCCTGATCCAAGTCATTAATTACAAACTCAAATGCCTTCAGAAGCCAGACAGGTAATATAAGTTGATGAAGACAATCAATGATAAGAAGTGTAGAAAAGTAATGAATTGGAGCCTTTATTCCTTATCTAATGGCACTTTAAAAAATCATTTTGAAACTCAACCCAACCTCAAGCAAGAACTTGAGGGCTAATTTAGCCAGGGATTACTAGTTTGGGACTTCTAATTTTATTACCCTCCTTTCCCTCCCAGGGAGAAGTATGTAGGTCAGGGGTCAGCAAACTTTCTATAATGGGCCAGATAGTATTTTAGGCTTCATAAGTCATAATAAGGTCTGTAGCTTCTCAACTCTGCCATAGTAGCCCAAACGTAGCCATAGACAATACATAAACACTGTGTTCCCAAAAAACTCTATTTATGGACACTGAAATTTGACTTTCATATGCTTTTCATGTATTAAAAAGTATATTAATCTTTAGGCATTTTTCAAACTTGAAAACAATGTAGACACCAATCTCAGCTTACAGAGCATACAAAAGCAGGCAGTCCTTGGATTTGGCCAGGGGTCAATAGTTCGCCTCCTCTTGATCTATTCTAGGTGAAGAAAATTAATTGCAAGTAGGAATAAAATTTTCTAGTACTGTATGTGCTAGGTTATGAATATTAAGTACGGGTAAAAATGATGTTATTTGTACATGTAAAGTGGTAAGATTCCTGCCTCCATTTAGTCATGCCTTAATTAGACAAAATATGCAGTATGTAGTTGTAAAGAAAACATAATCCTTAAATGCTTCTATTAACATTTTAACACCCCCCCTCCCCCCGCCCTTTTCCCTCAGCATGGATGCATGGATAAATGAATGTGTGATTATTTAATTATTTAAATCTAGGCCCTCTCTAAACTTTCTGATGGTGATGGCTGATAATAACTAAACTCTTGATGAATCCACTAGAAACTGACAGCTCATTAGATAGAATTTTTAATTTTGTTAATTTTTGACAAGTTTTGTGCCACCTTAAATTGAAATGATTATCTCATCACCTGTTGACAGCCTAAAGATAACTTCTAAAAAAAGCATAGATCAAATATTTATTGAATGAAATTAAGGAATAATGCACCCAACTATGATATAAATGTATTCAATACCACTAATATCTGCTTAAAAGGAGGAGAGTAGTTAATGGTCAATCATGTTCTATGTCATGAATTTCTTAACTTCTCTCAGGATATCAAGAAGGTTATTTAGATTATGTCATTTATATCTCATAAAAAAACTAGGTACTTGATACATAAAAGTTCTTTGAAATCTTAAGATTTCTACTCAGATGATTTTACACAGCTGTTGTTTGTAAGTTTGAACCTGACAGTCATCTCAAGAGCACGGACTCTGGAGTTTGACCACTTGGATTCAAATCCAAATTCTGCTACTTTTAGGTTGTGTTGACCTTTGTGAAGTTATTTGCCCTTTCTAAATAACTTGCCTCAGCTTCTCCATCTGTTAAAGTGGGGAAAATAGTACTAACACTGTTGTAAGGATTAGAAAATGCACAAAGCAGGCAGCATCATACTTGGCACATGCTCAGTAGTTGTTAGCTATTACTTCTGTGCTAGTAAAATGTTAAAAGTAGTAATTCATGCCAATGGTTGAGCATCCACCCATGAACAAAGAGGTCACTGGTTTGATTCCATCAGGGCACATGCCCAGGTTGCTGGCTTGATCCCCAGTAGGGGGCGTGCAGGAGACAGCAGATGGATGATGTTTCTCCCTCATCAATGTTTCTATCTCTCTCCCTCTTTCTCTAAAAAGAAATAAAAACATTTTAAAAAAAAAGTAATTCATGTAGATAAAAGACTTATACAACCTTTTGTCTCCAAGAGGAAATCACTGGAAGGATAGGGAATAACCTAATCAATTTAGAATATTTCTGTTATTTAGTGAATTATTGTCATTAGGTTAGCTTTCACCATTCCCTTTGATCTAATAGGATCATTTAACAACTCCTAAATTCTGCCTATTTAACAAAACATGGCAATAGTAAGGGCAAAATATTTAGAAAGACACAGAAGTTTTGGAATGTATTTGCCAAATCAAGTGCAGGCAATTCCCACAATAATAAGATAGGCTCAAAAAAGTTTCAAAAGTTTTTGAAATGTTCTATTAATTAATTCCATTTAAATACATGATGCAAGGTACTGAGAACTAGTAATAGTGTTTCTTTTTGAAAGACAATACCTAGCTTTGTCAGCAGAGTAGACAGAGCAAAGCCTTAACTATAGGTCCAAAGTTTTCACTGTTCTTTGAATAGATTTATAGATTATATCAAAAATGCTAATTCTCAGTTGGGGAATACTAATAGATAAGAGAAACAGGATGCAGCCTCATAGAGTATAGATAAAACTAGACTTCAAAACAAAAAACCTGTTTTCTAATTCTGGCTTTTTACTAACTTGTGTATATGATCTTGCCCTACTCAATTATTTGATGCCTTGGTGTTCTCAAGTATCAAAGATGGTTAGAAGTACTGTAAAGATGAAGATGTACTCCTGAAATTAATACTTGCTTAGTCAAGTAAGATGGAGTTGTTACATAAGGATATTTCACACAACTTTCCACTCATAAAATTAACATCTGCTAAAATGGGGATTTGATAGGAAATCCCTTAATTTGCTTGAGAAACTATGTCCCATATCCAGTGGTCTATATAATAATCATAAATGGTAGAGATCCAACAAATATCCATCCTATCCACATCCAAACTCTTTAAGCAAAATCCTGGGTATACTAAAAATCTTTGAAGTTTCAACAGAAACTACATCAGAGTCTCATAAGGAAATTTCATTTAAAATGTATCCATTCCAGTTGGTCTCCAAAGTTTCATCATAAAATGAGTTCACTTTGGAGGTGAAAGGTGCCATTTAAGTATTAAGTTTTATTAACTTACTTCTTTGAATTTGTCATTAAAGCAGGTTAATACTCTTTTCTAGTTTATCCTAAGTATGGCTCACAGCTGGAAACTGTAACACCTTGATCAAGGTTTGTCTCACTTTCCACTGCTCAAAACAGGCACTGAGTCCTTAATATTAAAACAGTGACTTTATCACAGGTCAGGTTTTACTTGCCATAACTTTCTGGTAGAAGGAAATATATCCACTTGTCTGGACTAGTATTAAGAAGACATTGGGAAAATAAGGAACATTTTATGAGAAGAAATAATAGACTTGGATATTAACACTAAATGTTGTATTCAAATGGCATTTTATAATGTGTTCAAGTAAAACACTGTAATAAGAGAAAAACCACAAAACTTAGCATAAAGTCTAGCTTTATTTTTAAAGAGATTTTACAAGTCTGTCAATTTCAAATATACATAGGTATATTATTCATATCTTTCATCAGATGAGGCTTCAATCCCTCTCAAAAAATATAAGTAAAAAATCTTTTCCCCACAAATATGTTTGCACTATATTGCTCAGCTTAGTTCTGAAATGTTCTCTTTATAAATACTTCAGCACAGCTGCTATGCTGATACTATTGTTGTGCAACTACATATGGCTACAAGTTTACAGGTCTGCTTTACTTTAGTCAGCTCCCTAGCTCTGCTCCCAGGTCCAAATCTTATTAAGGAAGAATAAAGGTTAACTGGCCTGCCAGAAAAGCCCACTGAATGCATCCTGTAGTGCTCTGTGGCAAGCAAGAGAAGAAGTATAGCCTCCAGCAAGGTCCTGTGGAGAGGCAGCTCTGACGTGGTTTAAATACCTAAAAAACAAAACAAAAATGTAGCATTGATATAAAAAGCACATAAAATTGGTAACATTTTAAAAAGCGATGGTAAAGCTGTGGATGAAAAAGAGGCCACATACTAAACCTAACAAGTTCAGGGAGGCCTGCATAGCAGGCCTTACAAACTCAGATATCTAAAGTAACCACATAGGACAGTCTGAAATTAGAACTTCATAACTAAAAGCAAGGCATGGTGTGTAGTCCTGTCCTAGACAGGTATCTTCCTTGACAAAGGTCAATCTTTACCTTACCTAAACCTGTCTATTGTCTTTTGCATTTATGATAACACTAGAGGCCCAATGCATGAAATTCAAGCACAGGTAGGGTCCCTAGGCCTGGCCTGCGATCAGGGCAGATTATCCCCGGCTGACAGCAGCCGGCCCTGCCCCTAGCCACCAACGCTGCCGGTCGCCCTCCATTTGTGGGGCGACCAGAGGGGCGATTGGGGCCCTGTTTGCTAGCACTGGCCTTGGCCTGGTGCCGCCCGCATCTGCCGCCACCCACCCCCAGTTCCCATTCCCCATCAGGCGATCGGAGCCTGCTGGCCAGGGTGAGGTACCAAGAGGTTGGCTGTTCCCACCCACTCGCTGGCCCCGCCCCCCACCGCCAGTCGCCCTCTGTATGTGGGGTGACCAGTGGGGCGATTAGGGCCCCGCTCACTCGCACCCACCTTGGCCTGGCACGGCCCGTGTCCGCTGCCACCCACCCCCGGTTCCCCATCAGGCAATCGGGGCCTGCAGGCTGGGGGCAGCTCCTGAGTTGAGCGTCTGCCCCCTGGTGGTCAGTGCGCATCATAGCGACTGGTCGTTCCGCTGTCCGGTCTAATTGCATATTACACTTTATATATATATATAGATAGGAATGTCAGGGTAATTTCTTTTTTCCATACTCCTCAGGGCACAATTTCCCATCAGAGCAGAGACCACAAGACCCTCTCATTGTTATTGTTATCCTGTTAATTGTCAACTGTTAACTATCCTATACCCACTAATGTAAAAGAAGTATGTGTCTATTTGAGTTATTTTTATGCAATCCGAGATATCACTGGGCTTTGCTTTCCCCCACCTCCCTAATCTACCACTAATGGATTTCATGTAACTCCCCTTAGGCTTGCCTCCTCCTCTGATTGTAGTGTATAAAATAAGGTGCAAAACTGTCATCCTCTGGAGCATTTTCTCAATCCCTTGAGCTTTTTGCTTCCCAGCAATTATCAGTTTGGCTCAAATAAACTCATAAAAATTCTTACAGGTTCGGACATTTCCTATGTTGACAAGCAGATTCAAATTTTAAAGAGGAATTCTGATTTGAAATGTACATCTGATGAGAGAAAAGCTCTCCTTTCAGATGAAGGTCAACCCCATGGTGAGGGACCATATGGGGAATGCTCTCTGCCAAATGCTGTACAGTACTTGGAACATCAAGCGCATAAAGATCTTTTTCTCAAAGTTCAATTTAAGTCTCAGTTAATTTTTGTCTGAGGGAGGAATATTTTTTCCTTAAATCATTGAGGTTTCTTTCAGCAGTCTGAGTTGCCAATCAATTATCATGTGCTTTCTTCTCAAGGGAATAATCTGCCCTTGATAAGAATGAATGGTTCTCGCCCTAGCCAGTTTGGCTCAGTGGATAGAGCGTCGGCCTGCAGACTGAAAGGTCCCAGGTTCGATTCTGGTCAAGGGCACGTACCTTGGTTGTGGGCACATCCCCAGTAGGGAGTGTGCAGGATGCAGCTGAATCGATGTTTCTCTCTCATGGATGTTTCTAACTCTCTATCCCTCTCCCTTCCTCTCTGTAAAAAATCAATAAAATATATTTTTTAAAAAATGAATGGTTCTCTCCAATTCTTCAAGATCTTTGGCTCGCTTTCTATAGGTCTCCAACTCTTCAGCTACATGGCTGATCTTTTCCACCTGCTTTAGAAAGTTTTTCCTTTTTCTCTCTAACAGGTAATTTTCTTCTGTTATTTTCCTAAGAAGTATGATTACATTTACTTGATACAGGTTAGCCATTACTTTAAGTTTGTGCTGAAGCTTTTGAGTCTCATTTTCAAGCTGTTCACTTTCTGACTGTAAAGATGCTTCTTCATTCTGAAGATTTTCAGTACACTCTATAAGCTCTTCCTTTGTTTTTTCTACTTCAGTTAATTGAGTGTATATTTGGTTTCTTTCTCCTTCAAGGGTTTTTAAAGAAGCCTTTAGCTTAGCAGGATGAATCAGCTTCTTCAAAGCTCCTTTTGGTTGATTGTCTAAGAATGCACCATTTTATGAATCACTCTTCATTACCAATTCCAAGTTATCCCTTAAGTCTTCTCCTAGCACAGCAGCCCACTCTTGCTGCAAGCATTCATTTCATCAGAGACTTGATCTGATTTTCATTATCACATAGAATTTGTTTTGCATATACTTTGGAGTCTTCAATGTTATTTTCTGTTTATTATGTTCACTCATTTTTTTCATTCTTCAGCTTCTTGTAAAAGCTGTTTCTGGTTTTCCTGAAGTTGGGAATTTTCACTCAAAGCATCTTACGGCTCTCTTAAGTCCTTCATTCGTTTGAAATAATTTTGAAGGTTGCTTTGGCTTCAGCTACCTGTGATTTGAATGATTCTCATTCATCTTCCAAGGACTGGATCCTTTTTTGAAATATCCACCATCAATTCAAATTGCTCAGAATGTTTCGATTTCTCTCCCTTTAACTTTTTCTAGAAAGAGTATCACTTCCTCAAATGCAGATTTGGAAGAGTTCAGCTTTTCACAGATTGCCTCCAAACTTTAAGCTTCTGTTGACTCCTTCTCAAAGCTGGAATCCTTTAATGACTAAGCTGCATTCTGTCCAGAACTCAAACCCACACCGGGCAATAGCAACCAGACCACTACCGAGCTGTGTGTGCGGGGAGGGGGAAAGTGTGGGCGGGGCGGGGGGGAGGGGCGATGCTGGAGGACAAGGCGCCAGCAAGCCTCGTGTCCAAGCTATATGCTGGGGAGCCTTGGCCCCTATGTTATGATTTGCGTCCCGAAGGTCCAAGCCAAGAGCCTGAGATTTTCCCTCTCCTCGCCACACACACCTCAGTTTAGTTTCCGCCAGGCCAAGCCAGGCACCTGCCAGAAGGCGGGATTCATGCTACTACTTTAGCGAGGTTCACAGACATGTCCCGGCCTTTGCTCTTAAAGGGGCTGGCACTCTACCTGGCAAAGCTACTCCACCTTTGAAGTCCAGGAACTCAGGGCTGAGAAAATGAGATTTGGCTCAGGCTCTGCACTGTGGTATGGGCCACTCAGTCCAGATAACAAGGACTTTGGCCCAGGACACACATACTCCACCCCCCAAACACACTCTCTACGGGGTGACCTTGAGGCTCCCCCTGGAGTCCCCTCCATGCAGCCCGGTTGAGCGCTGCACACCGCACTCCTGGACCAGGGGCCAGCGGCAGCCCCAATCCACAGCGCTTTCTTCTTGCAGCCCTGTAAGAGCCCATGGATGCTCAGAGGAACCTGCCAGTCCGGGAAAACGGGTCGCACCATTTGTGGCAGGATTTTTGGCAATATTTTATAAGCCCTTCAGACCTATATTTAATTTATAGAGGATTTATTTATAATGATGAACCCTTAAAGCACAGAGCTTGGGACAATCGCAGCTTGTTTCTGTCTTCATTACAAAACCAAGGATTTTGGGGTTGACTGATTATGTTTATTTGGGCAAAGACACATTTACTTAAGTCTTCTTTTATGAATACTCTGCTGAGTTCTGCTCGCCATACTGTTTTTTCATTCGCTTTATATTAGTGTGATATTGCCTACTACCCTATGATAATTTATACTTTTTTTTGTTTTCTTTTAAAAAGGTTACTTTTGTTCGAATTTATTTGAAAGCATTCTTAGAGGTCATTTGTGGGAACAGCTTGGATAAAGATGGACCAATTGCCTGTCACTCTTTGTAAGTCCCCATGCAACTAATCTAATCCTTTATCGTTCATTACATTTTTTTTAAAACCTTCATCTCTATTTTTTATCCTTCCTATAATTAAAATATAATAAAATTTTAAGTGAAGAGTAAGTGTGCATACATGAATAAAAAGTTGTACTCACTGTCAAAAGGATATCAGAATAGAGAATGATCTTGGAAGATTGTTGTGTTATAGACATTTGCACACTGAACTCTATTCCTGTTATTAAGGAATTACAGATGGGGAAGGCTTATCTATTCAGCATTCACAGGGGTGGGCAAAAGTAAGTTTAATTCTAGTTACAATACAAATAAATAGCACAATAGTTAATAATACAAGAATAAACTCTGTTTTGTGTACTCAACTGTAAACCTACTTTTGCCAACCCTGTATGTTCTGAAACAAATACATAAACAACTGAGAGAAGAGAACCTACTAGTAGTTTCAAAATTACAAAATATATTGTCTCCTTCTTTTACAGGAAAGGAAACCTTAGAAAATTTCATGTTAAAGAAATCTCTGAGACTGAGTCTGAGTTCAAAAGAATGTCCCAATTAGTAAATACAGAAGAATCTTTTGAACTGATTTCAAAAGACAGTGTAAAGACACTATTTTTCTTCAATCACATGTAATTATTTAGCAACTCAAACTTTCTACCTTGATTAAGGTAGATAAACAGGCCTAAAAAAAATTGGAGAATCCTATCCAAAGAAGGGCAACTTGTTAGCATGACTACCAGCACTGTTGCAAAACAAATATTTCCAGCTTTGCATTAATGCCTAGTTTAAGAAACCACATTGTTACTTCAGGCCTCAGGAAGTAAAGGAGCTTCACCCACCTTAGAATTACGGGTAGGGCAAATGAATAAATCAGGCACCAGAACATTTTAATAACTTGGAAACTTTTCTACTCATTCCTTCAAACTTCCTGTGTGTCAAAGTCTTGATGCATGAGCAACTTATTATTTCTAACATAATAACAAGTCTGTTTTTCATTTGTATCCATGTTTAATAAGCTTGTGTGATTAAAAAAATATATGGCGATATAAGAGGCCAAATAGAAAAAGTGGTCAAAGTAAGACGCGGTGTAAGCTCCTGGAATTGGCTGTAATTTATTCACATTGCCACAAATCAAGGTGTTAACTCAATCCTTTGCTTCTCTGCCAAGGGGAAAAGGGGAAAGTGGAAGGAAAAGAGAAATAAATATTTATTGAGCAATGACCTCCAAACTTTTTTTATAATATATTTATAGCAGTAAAAAATATTTGAGCATGCATCTCCAAAATGTATATACTTATTTATAAATTATATACATTTAGTAGTATATAATACATAATTATACACATAATATACTAACATAATAAGTATATTATAAAATATATACTAATTAAAGGATGAGATAAAGATACTTAATACAAGTTCCAATAATTCCTCCCTGTATCCTATCTTACATATCCTGGTGGAATGAATCCCACTTTGGAAACTACTATTATTAAATCGTCATTGTCAAACTCTTGATAAAACTTTAGGTCCCACAGAATTTAAATAAGAATTCACCAAATCTACTGCATGGTCATAAAAATATCTGTTTATTACCTCCCAGAACACAATAAAACGGAAAACTGTTAAGACTCTGATGCACGAGACATGAGGTAAGTGTTAAATCACCTTAGAAAATCTAAAAATCAACCTGGCACAGCATAAAATCACTGGGAACTAAATAACTATCACACAAGTAATAAGTGAATAATAGTTTTTACGAGTATCTTGGAAATGCTGTTTTATTCCTGATATAAGTTTCCACCTAATTTTTTATCATTACTCCAGATAATGTATCAGACTTTATCCTTTCCTCAGACTCTCAAAAGAAAAGCATAGTCTTGGCTCCAGTGGCTGTTCACTCATGGCAAAATTCAAGCACCACAGAGGAATGCCTGTCAACCTTCACAAGCCAACTATCCTAAACGAGAACTGGTTTTCATCGTGGTAATGCAAACCACTATGCAGCTAGCTGTTTTGATTCATCACATTTTGGTACAACTTGCTTCTGGGAAAGTTGAGTCATACCATCTCTGGCTTGGCAATTCAAGCATAAACCTGCAGTGTACATACAGCTTTTTATATGTTATCCTGAGAAACCTGAAACAGCTGCACTGCTGGCAGGAAAACACAGGACCACCAGTAAAATATCCAAAACAGTTGCATCTTTTAATTTATGACTGTGCACTGTTTCCATAAAAAGTATATAAAACAGTTCAACTTTTTATAGGTAAAATGTAATAAACAGTCATACTCGGTGATGCCATAAATGTGTAAAAAAAGTTTATTTAAAATGATTAATTAGTGTTTGAAAATAGTGTTTCTTGAACACAGTCATAATCCAGCGCAATGAGCAAATATTTTTATATTTGAGTTATTAATGCTAAGTTGTAGATTCTCACTGCCCAAACCAAGTCAATTAAAATTTCTCTGCATAGCACTGAAGAAAATGCATTTCCCTTCTAGCAATCATTTACATGAAACATGTCTGTGAGAATGATTCTTTAAAGATCTGCCTATTTACATTGCTGTTTTTGATCTCTAGGGCTGCACAAAACCGTTACTGTTACATATTTTAACCTATCCTCACCATGGGAACCCACATTAATTCCAATTTTCAAAAATAAAACATAGTTCATTCTGTTATTCAACTCTGGGCTTTATTTTCTAGGTACCTTAACTTAATGTTCTTAAACACTTTAATTATTGTGGTACACCAAAGTATTTTCAAGGATCTGCCACATTGAAACCACACAAAGAGAATTTTGTATTTTGCCTACTTTTTCACATTAATCCACATCTGTGTTATTTTAATTCTTTCATGACCGTTACAAGTACATCACTGAATAGTATTCCTGGGGTTTCTGGCAGAGGTCAGTATCATTTCATGTACACCTTTATACAACTGAATGAGGAAGAAGTCTTAGCCAAATTTATTTCCAAAAGTCAAGCTCAGTTGGATTTTGGAGCCCAGAGGTAATTGCTCTGACTATTTAGCCAATCCCAGGGCAGTATTTCTGTTTTTCATGGGTTTATTTTAAATACCTGTAAATCTTATAAGCAGAAACCAAGGAGGGGAAAAAAGAAGTTTGCTTATTTTGGTATCTATACCTTATTATACCTTATTTTTACTAAAAGCAGACTAAACTCAAAGATTTAAAAATCATACCTTTGACTATTTTCTTAATAAGGCTTTAAAAAAGTATGTTTTCAAAAGCATGTCTAAGATAATTCCTGTACAAAGGGTATCTTATGCCCTAACTTACACTCAGTCTAAAGTTGCCTTCCTTTGCCATTACCCATCAAAATCCCTTTCAAACAAACTTCGGAGAAGGGGGAGGAAAGGAGGCAATGGATCCTTAGAGGGGAGTAAGCTTTAGAAAACCACATTGAAGTTTGTTCCCGAACTTTGATTTCCTACACTGTCATTTTCTTCTGTTACATTTAGCAGCTTTTGCTCCCAAAGAAGGTGGTATAATTTACACTTAGCTTCAGAAAAGACTTCATTTTCTCTGTTCTTTAACATAAGAGAGTTCCTCTGAGATTACTCTTTTACCATTTCCCTTCCTTTAAAAGCCCTATATTGACCATCTGGCTGAAGTCTTGGACTCAGCTCATTTTAGTGCTATTCAACAATGCTTTGAGTTCTGAGTGAGGGGCAGAGGGCAGGGTCGTCACTCAAGACCAAGAGGCAGTACTCTTCCCCTCCAGTCATAACCTCCCCATGAAAACCCTTAAAAAACTTTGGCTCCAGAGAATCAAAGAATCTTGGAATTTAAATTGAAATGAAAATGTGAAGTTCATGTTAGTTCCCTCTACCTCAAATTACCAGGCCCTATGGAGAGTTAAAAGAAAAAAAAAATAGAGTTAAAAACTTGGACTGGTTTAAACTAAGAAAGGGAGTGAACTCTAGAGACTAAGATTTTATTTTTACAAGGTGGCCCATTTTTTAAAGTTTGCATTTAAAGCCATCCTGCATTAAACAGACCAGTTCCAAGTAGTTCTGCCTCCTAGCCTACAAAATTTAAATATAAGTACCATTAAGAGAGATCAGCCATCTGATCTCAGCTGTCAAGATCAAGAGCTCTTGTAAGAAATTCAGCCAAAGCTATAAAAGATTTACATTAACAACCTGGAGTCTAACTCAATGAGATTTAAAAACAATCAGAGCAATAGTGTGCTCAGACAATTAACACTAAAGAGCAGAAATATTCTGAAAACCGAGGTTAGTGCGCAGGTATCCTAATTTAATCATGAGGTCAGAATAATGAACTATCTACAGAGGGAAATTGATCATCATATATTCTAAGACAAATGGGGAAAGCACTACATGTCAGAAATGTCCATAATTCTGAGGGCTGTTTGGTTATAAAAACATACGGCTTAATGAATTACAAGCAAAAATAGAACAAACTTCCACAAACAGTCATAATGTTTCTCTTGGCTTTATTATCTAGTTATCAAGTGAGAACACAACTTGAATAAACTAATTATTAAAGCTGTTTCAGATTTATACTACTACACTTGGTAATCAAGTGACCAATTATTTCAGACATTCAGACCATCAGAACACCAAAGCTCAGATATGGAAATTAAAAGCCACAGGATGCTCACTTGAGTCTTTCTGAACTATAACTGAAGTAAATAAACCGTGAGATTTATTGCTATCAAAGAATCCACTAGGTATTTTAGGAGAGGTAGCTATCACTGAAAGTTAATGAAACTATACAGCAAAAGGAATATTTCCTTGACTTGAGTGTGAACTATCAAACACATAGAAGATAGAACTGTAATATATTCTATGAACAACTGGCAGTTGGTAGTTCTGGATATCTCAATGGACAGACCTCTGAGAACAGATTCCATCAATTTAATACAGACAAATATAGGAATATCTCAGGAATCAGGTGTGGTGAGATAAATCTGAATAGAGCCATGAAAACAAAATCAAAAGATTTTTTATAAATCTTAAATATACTTCTCAAAATCAGATGTTTATCTCAGCAACAATTACATTTGGCTAATTTCAGTATTGTTCTTACATACTTAGATGAGAGTAAGCAGAAAAATGGTATAATGTTTTTACTTACTGATTCTTAAAACATTATGATACTCATTCCTATGAATTTATTGAAGATAATAACCAGGGGAGAGAGAAGGCAAAGTTTCATGAAAAATCTAAAAATAAATCACATTAGAGTCATATAAAAATAACCATATGTATATATGTAGATATTGTATATCCCAGTGAGGGACAAGTGCCACTTCTGTGGTGGAAATAAAATCCTATATAATAAAAGGGTAATATGTAAATTGACCCTAACAGCAGAGCGACTGGGAATCACTGGTCACTATGACACACACTGACCACCAGGGGGCAGATGCTCAATGCAGGAGCTTCCCCCTGGTGGTCAGTGTGCTCCCACAGAGGGAGCTCTGCTCAGCCACAAGCCAGGCTGATGGCTACCAGCACAGTGGTGATGGCAGGAGCCTTTCCCGCCTCCTCAGCAGCGCTAAGGATGTCCGACTGCAGCTTAGGCCTGCTCCCCACTGGCAAGTGGACATCCCCTGAGGGCTGCCGGGCTGCCAGAGGGATGTCTGACTGCCAGCTTAGGCTCAATTCCCCCAGGGAACGGGCCTAAGCCAGCAGGTGGACATCCCCCGAGGGATCCCAGACTGCAAGAGGGCACAGGCTGGGCTAAGGGACCCCCTGGAGTGCACAAATTTTTGTGCACCAGGCCTCTAGTAGGTATTATAAAAATAAATATCCTAGTTTCTAAATTTTTTTAACTTCCTTTAAAAATCTAGTGTCCAATTCTGGTTTGTCTAATGTAATTTTTTACTATGAAGTAAGTCCATGCTAACAGATGTGTGCCAAAAATTTCATCACATCTTTATAAAGGCAGGATGAGTAATTTTTCCCTAAGGGTGGGACAGGGAAAATGCAGGAATTCATATGTATGTGGCTCATTCATTCTTCAAAAAATAAAAATAAAATTACTGAGTACCTAATATGTGCCAGGTACTGAAGCAACCCTGAGAATAAAACAGCAAAGATTCCATGGACCTTGTTTTCCATGTTTTCATGGACCTTATAATTCAGCAAGGGGAAAAAAGATGTTAAATAATTAATATAATGAGAAAATCAGGGCCCTATGGGTTTGGATAAAAAGGGAAGCCAACATGAGCAAGTTTAGAAAAGGTCTCCCTAAGAAAATGATAGGTAAGTTTAGACCCAAAAGATGAGGAAGAGCCAGAGGAATAGAGCAGAGATCCAGCAGAAGAGCACATATGAAGCAGCAAGAAGCCATCGCACATACTGAGACATACAAAAAAGGTGTCTCCAGCTAAGGATGAAGCTAGAGATGTAGGCAGATAGAATCCAAAAGAAGGCCTATACAACCAATGTCACCCCAATAAATTCAATTTTGTTTAAAGTCATTATAGGAATGTTTAAGAACTGTGAAATTTATTCACAGGCCAATGGAGAGCCATTGAAAAGTTATTGTTAGGAACCTGATCATTTAAATAAGCTAAGTATTTGGCTGCATCGTGGACTGGAAAAATGCAGTTGATTATAGAGAGACTCCTTATGACAGGGATTTTTAACCTTTTTCATTTCATGGCACACATAAATCAATTACTAAAATTCTACAGCACACCAAGAAATGTATTTTGCCAATCTGACCAAAAAATAGGTATAATTTGGATTCATTAACACAAACAGCTATTGTAGTAGCTGTTGTCATTTTTTTTAATTTGGCAATCTAAGGGAAAAGACATCAGTGCCCCTGACTAAATAGTCAAGTAGTGCACAGAGAATAGTCACAACTGCAGCTGTCATTAATCCAGTCAATATTGGCATGAAAATACTGTTTGAACCATTCTTAGCTGACCTTGGTTTTAGCTAATATTATTACTTATAGCCACTAAGATTCCATATGGAGAAAACAAATTCAGTTTCGTTCCTTGTTCAATGGTAGTCAAGCACTCTCCAAAGTTTGCAAAAGGAAAACTCTTCTCATTGGTGTGGTTTTCTATTGATGGCAAACTCTCTAAACTAAAATAAACAACCTCAGTTTTCTGTCCCGCATCACTTCCCATCTTTCCCTGTACTACATAAATACATAAAGACATCATGGTTTAGCCCTAATCGGTTTAGCTCAGTGGATAGTGCGTCGGCCTGTGGACTGAAGGGTCCCAGGTTTGATTCCGGTCAAGGGCATGTACCTTGGTTGCGGGCACACACCCAGTAGGGAGTGTGCAGGAGGCAGCTGATCGATGTTTCTCTCTCATTGGTGTTTCTAACTCTCTATCCTTCTCCCTCCCTCTCTGTAAAAAAATCAATAAAATATATATTTTTTAAAAAGACATTATGGTTTAGTAGAAAAGACAAAGATTTTGGAAATGGATACATTTGACTTTGAATCCCTCCCTCCTTGAACAATTTATTAACATTATGATTTGGACAGTGCTTTTTATTTTTCAAGCCTCAGTTTCCTTAACTGTAAAAGTAAGACAACAATACCTCATAGTATTTTTTATAAGATCAAACGAGAAAAGATATGTAAAGTGTCTGGCATAGAACAGACATTCTATAAAGTGTAGTGTCCCTGTCCACCTTATGTATTCTCTTTGATACTATTAATACAAAATATGCTTTCATGATGAATAGGCTTTTCATAGCCCAAATTTCCAAAATATTTTACTTCTGCTAATTAATATGTACCTCTCCTTTTCCAACTCTGTGACTTTCCTATCTATTCTTACATCTATTCCAACAATAATAATGTTGCCCTCTCTCTTCTGCCTTTTACTGTACCCCAAATATGAAGATCTAAGTAGAGATTGTTTCTGTGTTGTTTTTTTAAATTAGACAAAATATAAGGAGTAGACCTGCTTGTTAATCTTTTACCATAAGGTAACAGAGCAACCCAAGTACACCAATACCTACTTATTAAAAAACAAAAGGGAAAAATTTTACACACATTTATATATACACAAGCATATATGTACAGATCTATATTTCACAATCCTATGCATAGCTTAGTATATTTTTTCTTTTAAAAAATATCTTTTTATTGATTTCAGAGAGGAAGGGAGAGGGAGAAAAAGAGAAACATCAATGATGAGAGAGAATCATTGACTGGCTGTCTCCTGCATGCCCCACACTGGGGATCGAGCCCGCAACCTGGGCATATGACCTGACCGAGAATCAAACCGTGACCTCCTGGTTCATAGGTCTATGCCAGGGGTGGGCAAACTTTTTGATTCGAGGGCCACAATGGGTTCTTAAACTGGACCGGAGGGCCAGAACAAAAGCATGGATGGAGTGTTTGTGTGAACTAATATAAATTCAAAGTAAACATCATTACATAAAAGGGTACGGTCTTTTTTTTTTTTTTTTTTTAGTTTTATTCATTTCAAACCGGCCGGATCCGGCCCGCGGGCCGTAGTTTGCCCACGGCTGGTCTATGCTCAACTACTGAGCCATGCCAGCTGGGCCCATAGCCTAGTATATTTTATTTCAAAAGTTAAAATGCTACATTATTTCCTCTCTCACTGTCTATCCTTCCTCTTATTCTTCATAACCAGTATTTTGATTCCCATCACCATTAAATGGCCATTTTTCTGTACTCACCCTCCTCTACCTCTCTAAAAATCTGGAGACAGCCAACAGCTATGAAATGCTCTTAGCCTCTGGCTTCTATAACAATGCCTATAATCTGGAGCACACTTCTACCCTTTGACAAATGATTTTCCAAATTTCTCTTTTTCCACCTGCTTCCTAATTACTAGTTTTCCTTTTGGCTTACCTCCTCTTCTCCTACTCTTGACTCTATCTCTGAAATGTATGGCTTCATTTATCACCTCTGTTCTACTAAACCCTACAATTCTATCTTTTGTCCCTTTGCCCATCTTAGTTATAGCCCAGCATTTTTATCTGCTTGGGTGTCCCAATGGTACTGCAAATTTATTATTTTCATAACTCAACTCATCTTCCTTTACAAACCTACCCTCTCTGTGTACCTCTTAGTTTCTCTTAATAGTTTCAGTGTACTCCTAGGGTCATCTTGGAATCCTCTTTCTCCTGCACACCAATGAGAAACATACATCACACTCTCTCTCTACAGATATCTAATTCACGTCATCTTCTTTGCCACTATTGTTGTCTATTTCAGCTCTTTATAACCCCTTTCTTAGATTACTGTTAACTGTCTCTTAACTGATCCCCCTATGTACAGTATATTTTTTCTATTCCAACCTATTCATAGTTACTAAATTAATCTTAGGGCAAAGCGCTGCATCACTCTCACACAAATACATTGGCTCGCTGCAGTATGTAGAATAAAGTCCAAATTCCTTAGCCTATCATTCAAGGGCTACTGTACTTGATTCTAATCCACCTTTCCAAACATATTTCCCATTAGTCGTTTCCATGTACACTAAACTTAAGCCAAAGTCAATCATCAGATTTTCAGTTATTTCTTATGAAAACATTATAACTACATTTCATATCTTTGCTTATGGTGTTTCATTATCTTGGAATGCCCGCACCATTGCCTATCTTCCAAAGCCTTAGTTCAAATGTCAACCCCTCAACTTTAAACAGATACATGAACCCAGCTGGTATGACTTAGTGACCTAGCACTGACCCATGAACCAAGAGGTCCCTGTTCGATTCCCAGTCAGGGCACATGCCCGGGTTGCTGGCTCAATCCCCAGTGGGGGGCATGCAGGAGGAAGCCAATCGATGATGTTTCTCTTTCATTGATGTTTCTACCTCTCTATCCCTCTCCCTTCCTCTCTCTCTAAAAATCAATAAGGAAAATAAATAAATAAATAAATAAATAGAAACACGAGAAGCTCCCCTATGCAACACAAAATGTGATATGTGTGTGTGTATTATGTATTATATATATTACAACAAACAAAAACAATAAAATAAACAACTAACCTTAAAAGCAAGAAAACGTTCAGGTGCCAGAAATTATATGGGAACTCAAATTCAGAGCATGAGCAGAGGCTAAAGTTCAGAAAGGTACTGGGTACCAGTGATTCAACACCCATATGAGGGACAGGAGATGGGTCTCAGTCCTGTCAGAAGTAGGAACTGGGCTTGGCCCCTGCATATTAACCTAGATCTACAAAATGCTGTCCCATCTGTAAAACAACTTGTAGGAAATTTTGCTCACTTGCCTAGGGATAGTCACAAGAAAGTCTAGGAGTATGAGTAGAAAAGAAATCATAGAACTATCCCTTGGGGATATCGAAGGACTATAGTTCAGTTTGAGGGAGTCAAAAATTATGCAGAAAGAAATAGGTGCCATAAGGCAAGGAAAAAGACAATATAAAAAGACAATTTAAAAAGTCAAACAGCAATTCTGGGAATAAAAATGTCAATGGACATGTTAAGCAGTTGAAATTAGTGAGTTGGAAGATGTGAGAAAAAACACAAAGAATTTAGCAGAACTAAAAGACAGAAAATATGAAGGAACCATTAAAGGAGGTATTTCAGCAAGAAGGAAAATTAAACCCCAATGGGAAAAACAGAATACAAGGAACAAAGATGAGCCAAAACCACCACCATCACCATACACTGGTAACAAAAACAACAAGAAAAATGGAAGGAGGAAATCTAAGGTTAAGCATTCTATACTTTGTTTTGTTCAGAGGAAGAGAGATGTGACCTTGTGACTTTTGAAAATAATATTTGTTAATTCTGAGTGGCAGAATTATAGTTTTTATATTCTACTCTCTGTATTCCTCTATGTTTGAAATATTTAACAATAATTTAGATGCCACCTCCTCTGGATTGTCCAGGCAGAATTATTTCTTTCCTCCTCTGAATTTGCACAGTACTTTACCTCTCTTGTAAGTACCATGACTAAATGTTATACATTTCCTGTTAGATAAGTTTCTTGATAGCAAGATAAATATCTATTCACTAACAGCCATCACATTAAAAAAATAATAAATCATCCTAACTTGAAGCAGAGGGTATAGAATTTTAAAAGTAAATAAAAATTCTGAATGGCCAGGATAATAGATGGCAAATAAAAACACAGAGGATATGAAGAATTACCACCACAAACTATTAAGCTTGGCAGAGGATTGAAGGGAACACAAGTTGTACATCAGTCACTGAAGACAATGGGAAAGTTTCCTGGAAATTAGAAGATGCCTATAAAAATGACAGAGATATGGGGTATAACTTTATTTAAATTATAAATATTAGCATTTTTAATAGATATATTTAAAATTTGCTTTGAGATTTTATCCTATCTCATAAGCTGAACTCTGTGTGTTAACCAATTTTATACTCAAAAAGACATACTAAATGGAATATAGCTGTGAATGCAAAGAAAAACAAGAAATTCAAACAGAACTGGGCACACCCAAAGCTAGATATTTTGTAAGATATTTATTTTTCCATTCAAAGCACTTTCTCAAAAGCTCTATTTCACACATTGGAATCTGAATCATGTCAATAACTTATATAAATCTCTAAAGCAAACAATAACAAGCAAAGACAAAGTCAAGTGGATAAAATAACTGATGTTTTCTCTTAATTATGGAAAATTCTATTTTCCTGCAAGTAGGAACAAGTTCATAAAATATCTACTCAGGGGACGAGTGATCATAAGCAATAAAATATGAAAAAGCTCCAAGAGTTCTGGTTTAATGCATAACAATTTCAAGTTTTTAAAAAGCATTTTTAATACATAAGCCCACAGAAAACTTGCACTCTCTTCCAAGAGCAAACCACAGCATCACTTTGGGGGAAAGAAAATCTATGCCCATTATCATTAAGTAATGTGCTAATGCAATCAATTTTATAAAAAAGAAAGTAGCTTTTTCTGGAACAGAATGCTTTAATAGATTAGTCAGTTAGTTGGTTACATATCATCTGAACCAAAAACTTCATTTGTCAAGAAAATATTTTCCTCTTACTTAAAAAATTATAGCATCATTTTCAGTATTCTCTTTTGCTTCCCAACTAGATTTTCTGGCAATGCATTATGACTCTGCATATGCTGGTATAATGTTTTAATTAAAAACACATTCTAATCATTTACATATGACTTATTTTTGAAAGTCAAAAGTTTTAAAAGTTTAATTCAATTTTTTAAAATGTTTAATTTAAACCTATGTTTCTTATTTCATCACTTTTAAAGGATAAAGGAAAGAAAAAACCTACTATTTTCTAGAATTCCATCTTATGGTAGAAAAATTATTTCCAAAATAATTAAAATAAGCCAATAAATAAAATTAAACCGTGACTTGCCGGTTCATGGGTCAATGCTCAACCACTGGGCAATACCAGCCTGATACATAGTGTTCTTATTTATATATCATACTTGGGGTGAATCTGCCACAGTGAGTTAACAAAAGTTAAAAAAAAAATCCAAACTAAGATTACTTTGATATATTTTGTTCCTAATTGGCCTCCATTTGTAAAAACCAATGTTTTATGGAACAAAAATAGAATTTGCTTGAAATGATATAAAATAAATACCAAGGAGATAAATCACATCCTTAAAGATACACTTCAGATTAATCCTACAGGTGTTTACTGAAAATAAATTTTAAATGTTTTATAAAATAAATGAGAACAGTAGGTAAAGACTGTATACACAGTACAATAATGGAAGTAATTCAGAATCCTAAAACTGAGAGAGGACATTATAATGAAATTATCTTATCCAAGGCCCACACCAAGACACATCATAATTAAAATGGCAAAGGTTAAAGACAAAAAGAGAGTCTTAAAAGCAGCAAGAGAAAGACAGTTACCTACAGGGGAGCTTCCCATAAGATTGTCAGCTAATTTCTCAACAGAAACTTTTCAGGCCAGAAGGAACTGGCACGAAATATTCAAAGTGATGAAAAGCAAGGACCTACCAAGATTACTTTAGCAAGCCTATCATTTAAAACTGAAGGAAAAATAAAGAGCTTCCCAAACAAGAAAAAGCTAACAGGGTTCATCACCACCAAACCAGTATTACAAGAAATGTTAGAGGGACTTCTTTAATAAGAAAAAAATAATCTTATCCCACCGCCTCATAAACAGATAAAGCAGCTGACACCCAGATAGGTTAAAAAATTCTATCTTCTTGGAAAGAATCCATTTATTCAATTAACACATCTGAAACACTTGCTATACTATATACCAGTATTGTGCTAGGTGCTAAATGAGAAGATAGTCCCTGTTCCCAAGGAGCTCAAAGTCAAGTGTAAAAGAAGACATGAAAATAAACAATTTTTAAGTATAAGAAAACTGGAGAAGACAAGAGAGTGCTTGCAGAAAACATAGTTCATAAGTTGGTATATGAAGGGAGAACAATAATTTTCAGATACATAAAGAGGCAAAGAGGGTATCCAAAAAGGGAAAAAGCATAAAATGTCTGTAGGCCTGAGAGAACATGGTGTATTCTGAGTGTCAAATTTGAAGGGCCCTCTGTATGCCTTGAATATTTTTTAAAATAAATAATGGGTACTCATGAAAAATGTTAATGGGTGAGTAATGTAATCTGACCTGAATTTTATAAATCTTTGTATGAAAGATAGACTGGAGAAAGAGAGGGTGAAAAGAGAGGCAAAGAAAATGATTATGAGTGCCTCTAGGGGTTATGACCCTAAGGATCTTAACTGTCTAATTATATGTAAGATAGCAGCAAGAAAATAAGTCTTTTAACAACTCCCAAGTCTGGGACATAGAAGACTGGCTGGATTAGGAAGTTTCACCACAACAGAATATACAGTAGTTAGAAAAGTTTTCACAAAGAAGGAATAGAGGTACTTGTCTGACACACAGGTAGAAAAATAGAAATTTTCAGGATCCAGCTGGAAATATGAGTTTAAAACAAATAAATACAGGCTTGGGATTTAATATAAATCACTTTACCTTTTAAATTGCCTTTCTCAGTTCTAAGTAAATGCCTTTAGGGCATTATAAGGGCAGAAAGGAAAGGGGGACAAACTAGACATATCACCCACTGTATCAGAGTAGTTATGCTTTCATCTTTTGGGGTCCTAGAAAGATGTATTTTTTAAATAGTCTGTTTCTTTTAAAAGTTTGAAAACTATTATAATATAGCTTTAGAATCAAACAGATATGGTGTTAAATCCTGACTACTCCCTCTTCTCTAACAGAGAAGATCTGAAAAAGAGGTGGAGACCAACTTGATGGTGTAACATCCCTGAGTTGAAGGTCAAAGTAGATCACACAAGACAGATGGCAGGAATAGCTTCAGGTAAAGGATAATCCTTCTGCGTGTAAGGACGGACAGAGGATCTAACAATGTGTACAAACAGACAAGTTTATAGTTGGGGCTGACTTTTGAGGGAATACATTCATACTTATATTTTCTTTGTATAGTGGGTTAATAGGTTAGCTGCTGAGTCTGAAAGAGGGAATGTAGAAGATTTGAGAAATCCATTATGGGAAGAGAGATAAACCAACCATGGGTTTGTGCAAAATGATTGCTGAGTGGCGCCAAATACACTCAGTTGTATGATTTTCTCAGGCTGTACTCAGCAGAAACCATATAACAATTCATATAGTTAAAAAATATTTCCAATTACTCTTTGTATGTAAGTGCCATATACACTGAGTGGCCAGATTATTATGGCCACCTGACGTTTGTAGGCAAATTAGCTATAATTTCACGCTGAAGTTGCTACAGGGCCAGACCATTATAAATACAGAAGCAGGTTGTTTACCACGACAGTAGAAGTGATTTTTTTCTGAAGATATGGGTAAACAACGCGATTTAACAGCCTTTGAACGTGGGATATATTTGAAAATGAGTGGCCAGATTATTATGACCACCTGCCGTTTGTAGGCAAATTAGCCGTACACTGCATCATATGGGATATGGAAGCCGAAGGCCTGTTCAAACACCTTTACTGTCTGGAGTTACCAAGATAAAACGTCTCCAATTCGCACAGGAACACAAGGATTGGACAGTTGAGCATTGGAAAAAAGTCATGTGGTCCGATGAATCACGTTTCCAGTTGCATTATGCAGATGGCAGAGTGAGAATTTGGTGGAAACAGCATGAAAGCTTGCACCCCACATGCATGAGTACAACCCTTCAAGCTGATGGGGGCAGAGTTATGGTTTGGGACATGTTTTCCTGGCATGATTTGGGCCCTTTAATTCGTGTGGATAGCACAACATACCTAAGTATCGTTGCTGATCAAGTTCATCCTGTCATGTTGATGGCGTATCCCAATGGAGATGGCTTCTTCCAACAAGATAATGAACCATGCCACGGTGCTGGTATTGTGCAGGAGTGGTTTCAAGAACATGAGGGAGACTTTACCTTGCTTAGGTGGCCCCCACAATCACCAGATCTCAATCCAATTGAGCATTTGTGGGACGAAGTTAAAAGAGCCATCAGGCAGCTGGTTCCACAACCATCAAATCTCACAGAACTAGACAGTGCTATTCATCAGGCATGGTGTCAGATTCCTCGCATCACCTTTCAACATCTCGTGGAGTCAATGCCAAGAAGAATCACTGCAGTATTAAAGGCAAAAGGTGGCCCAACGAAGTACTGATGGGGTGGTCATAATAATCTGGCCACTCAGTGTATGTACGTATATGTATGTATGTATGTATGTACGTGTGTGTGTGTGTGTGTGTGTGTGTGTATATCCTATCTAATAATAGACAAATAGGGTAATTAACAGTACCTCCGCTATGCTTCCCATTGGCTAATCAGGGCGATATGCAAAATAACTGCCAACCAAGATGGTGGCAGGCAGCCACGCAGCTGAAGCGAACATGAGGCTTGCTTGCTCCAGTGATGGAGGAAGCCAAGGTTCCCCGCCTGACGCGTCCCAGCTCTGAGCTCCTGAAGCAACAGCTCCAAAAGCAACAATGTTTCAATTATAGAAGCTAAACAAACCCAGATACCTGCTTTCAGCCAGCCGGGGCCTCAGAGCTGGAGCTGGGCCTCAGAGCTGGAGCCGGCTCTCAGCTCCAGTGACAACTATAGAAGGTAAATAAATCCCAGAATAAAAAAAAAAAAGAAAAAAAGGCCGAAACCAGTTTGGCTCAGTGGATAGAGCGTCGGCCTGCGGACTGAAAGGTCCCAGGTTCGATTCCGGTCAAGGGCATGTACCTGGGTTGCGGGCACATCCCCAGTGGGAGATGTGCAGGAGGCAGCTGGTCCATGTTTCTCTTTCATCGATGTTTCTAACTCTCTATCTCTCTCCCTTCCTCTCTGTAAAAAATCAATAAAATATATTAAAAAAAAAAAAAAAAAAAGAAAGAAAGAAAGAAAACAAGGAGAGGCTGGGCGCTTCAGTCGCCCGCCAACCTGAAAACGGCCCTCAGCCCCTCACCCAGACTGGCCAGGCACCCCAGTGGGGACCCCCACCCTGAAGGGGGTGTGACCAGCTGCAAACAGCATTCAGCCCTTCACCCAGGCTGGCCAGGCACCCAAGTGGGACCCCCACCGTGATCCGAGACACCCTTCAGGGCAAACCAGCCGGCCCCCACCCGTGCACCAGGCCTCTATCCTATATAGTAAAAGGGTAATATGCAAACTGACCTAACAGCAGAAAGACTGGGAATGACTGGTCACTATGACACACACCAGGGGGCAGACACTCAATGCAGGAGCTGCCCTCTGGTGGTCAGTGTGCTCTCACAGGGGGGAGCTCTGCTCAGGCACAAGCCAGGCTGATGGCTGCTAGTACAGCGGTGGTGGTGGGAGCCTCTCCTTCCTCCTCAGCAGCGCTAAGGATGTCCGACTGCAGCTTAGGTCTGCTCCCCGCTGGCAAGTGGACATCCTTGGAGGCCTGCTGGGCTGCCAGAGGGATGTCTGATTGCCATCTTAGGCCCAATCCCCCAGGGAGCAGGCCTAAGCCAGCAAGTGGTCATCCCCCAAGGGGCCCCAGACTGGGAGAGGGCACAGGCCAGGCTGAGGGGACCCCCCCCAAGTGCAGAAATTTTTGTGCACTGGGCCTCTAGTATATATATAATCATATATATCCCACATTCAAAGGCTGTTAAATCACATTGTTTACCCATATCTTCAGAAAAAAATCACTTCTACTGTCGTAAACAATCTGCTTCCCTATTTATAATGGTCTGGCCCTCTAGCAACTTAAGCACGAAATTATAGCTAATTTGCCTACAAACATCAGGTGGTCATAATAATCTGGCCACTCAGTGTATTAGCACAATATAATTAAAGTACTAAAATTACTCATGTGATCTTGATTCATAAAAAATAAAGTATGTGCTTATAAAGGAATTTTACGAAGTATCCCAATGGCTTATGCCCTTCTTGTCTTGTGGTTACAGAGAAGAATGACAAAAGATTTATTCAGCCTCAGGTCTAGGCACATATTGTGAAGTGTTTCTTATAAGAAATCCATTTTGTATTCAAGTTTATTCCAAATAAAAACAAAGAATACACATAATGTTAGAATTCCTTCATATGGAGACTCCATCTTTTTCCTGGCAAAGAGTTCTGGATAGAGGCCAACATACTGTACCTGGCTTCTCTCTTAAATAAGAAGTTTTTTCCACGACTCAGAAGATGAATTTTTTAAAAAGGAAATGCTACCTGTGTCTCTAGAAAAGATTTCTGAACACAATAGGAGTCTATAATTTTGGAAATATCCTTACACCTACAGAAGTTTACCTTGCACAAGAAAGCATTGCTGAGACTTGATGAGTGAAAAGCACTTGGGCCCACATGATGATAGTAAGTGGTTCTTAGGAACTTTGAAATTCTGATTGTCTTCATATTCTCTGCTTAATTGCACTGACTGAATTTTTCATTAGGTGCTCAAACAGTTATTTTATTGGCTTTGGAAAACTGTTAAAGTCATATTTACAATAAGAATTTTCTAAACATTTATTTCCTCACAGTGAACAAAGACTTAACACTCCTTAATAGCTATGTTTGCATGAAAACTCCTTGAATTCTCATTATTTATTTTCCTATGAATAGTTAAGACAATAAAATGGTTCTCATTACTAGCCAGAAAACTAGAGATAATTTCTCATAGAAAATTATTAGTTCTAGAAACTAAAATGGAAGTGCCTGGCTTATCAGAACTTGGACAATTTGTAGTTTTATAATTCTTATGGAATTTTATAATTTTTAAGGCGTTAGGAGGAAATCAGCTTTTATGCTAGTATAAACCAATATATTTGCAAACTTATGTTGGCTAATTTGGGCAAACATTTTAGATAGCACCTATAAACAAGAAACTAAAGATCTCATATCTAATGCTTTAAAAATAGCATAGCATAAAGAAAACAGAAGATTAAGAATGATCTCTAAAACGCAGAAAACTGAGGTACAGCATTTTAATCAATTTATGCTTTAACTCTCTAGGTAATTGGCAATGTTTAAACTCAGATTTGATTACAAAAGAGTGAAAGGAATTTGACAATGTGAGTTTTCCCCTAGTGTGCTTCTTTTCTTTCTTTGCTCAAGGGCAAGCATTTTAGTCTGTAGTGATGCAAAAATATGCATGTTCTGCTGTAACCATAATTTGCTGACAAAATATATAGAACAGAGAATAGGTTCAGAGCTTGCAGTTTAACTTACTTCTACTCCATGGTTTTGATGAGTCATATTTCAATGACAAAAGAAAATAAGCCATTGATAAGGTTCAGGTCAACAGATTATATAATCAGATTAACTGTATACAAATACTTTTCATGTTTCTATTCTTATTTGGTTTTCATAAAAACACATTGAAGGAGGAAAGAAGGGAGGAAAGAAGATTAACCTCAATTTCTAAAGAGCAAGTCATGGCTCAGAGAAGTTAAATATGGCCAAGGTAATGTCACCTCCACTTACCAGGAGAGGGTAATAGAAACATGAGTAAGACTGTCTAGAAAGTGATTACATATGGTGGTCAAGAAGACAAAAATGAATTACAGATATGAATGAGGGACCAGAACATTAGGAAAATGGTAGAGAAGGCAGCTCTAAACTTCCATCCCTCCACAGAAACATTGGAAATTAGTAAAAACTGTCAGTCAGAAACAACTTTGTCAAACTCTGAAAAACAGTTAAAGGTTTATAGCAACCAAGGGAAGGCTGAATAAAGAAAAAAAGCTACTTAAAAATGGTAGGATACTTTTGTGGAATTGTTACTTGCCCTTGCCCCATACCCTCCCCAGCTCAGCAGCCCATCATCCCTGTGCTGGACCAGGACCCCTGGCTCCAGAGGAAACAGAGCAGATCTTACAAGCAAATTATTGTGCTTGTCTGTTCTATCTGGTCTGGAGGCTACCTGAAGAAATGGCACAAGACACTCATCACTATCTGGGGAAAAAGATACGATTGAGAGATATAATAGACCGCCTAAAGCCAGGGAGGAAATGCTGGGGAGAGAATATACAGTTTTTAAAAATGTACACGGAACAGTCTCTCGGACAGAACATATGGTAGGCCACAAAACAAGTCTTAAGACTGAAATCATACAATGAAATGACCACAATGAAATGAAACCAGAAATGAAAAAAAAAAAAAGGAAAGTTGAAACAAGCCATGGGTCAAAGAAGATATCAAAGAGGAAATTAGAAAATACTTAGTGATGAATGAAAATGAAAATACAACACACAAAATATGCGATACAGAGAAGGTAGAGCTAAGAGAAAAGTTTATAGCACTTAATGCTTACATTAAGAAGACCTCAAGTCAATAACTTAATGTCATACCTTAAGGAATTAGAAAAAGAAGAGCAAACTAAATGGAAAACTAGCAAAAAGAAGGAAATAATGATTAGAAAGAACATAAATGAAATAGAGAACAAAAAAGAATAAAGAAAATCAATTTTAAAAAAACTTGGTAGTTTGAAAAGATTAGCAAAATTGACAACCTTTAGCTACATTGACAAAGAAAAAGACAAAAGATGCCGAAATCTAAAAACTATCTATAAATAATTATATGCCAACAAAGTAGATACCTAGATGATATGGACAATTCCTAGAAACACACAATTTATCTGAACTGATTCAAGTAGAAACAGAAAATCTCAACAGACCTATAAAAACTAAGATATTGTATCAGTAATCAAAAACTTTTCAGAAAATAAAAGTCCAGAACCAAGTTGCTTCATTGGTGAAGTCCACCAAACATTTAAAGAATTTGTATTAATCCTTTTCACACTTTTTGAAAAAATAAAAGGGGGGAGCAGGAAACACTTCCTAGCTTATTCTGTAAGACCAGTATTACCAATATCAAAACTAAATAAAGGTTCACAAAAAAAGAAAATTACAGACCGATATTTCTTATCATTAAAGATATAAAAATTCTCAACAAAACACTAGCAAATCAAATTCAACAGCATATTAAAAGGATTATATACTGTGACCAAGTAGAATTTATCCCAAGAATATAAGGGTGGTTCAACATTAGAAAATTAATCAATGTAATACACCACATTAATGGAATAAAGGAGGGGGAACACATGATCAGCTCAACTGACATAGAGAAAGCATTTGGCAAAGTCCAACACCTTTTCATAATAAAAACCCTCGACTAGAAATAGAACGAAACTTCTTCAACATGATTAAGAGCATTTACCAAAAATCTGAGGCCGTACTCAATGGTGAAAGGTTAAAACAAGGATGCTGTTCAACATTGTACTGGAAGTTCTAATAAGAACAGTCAGGCAAAAAAAAAAAAAAAAGAGAAAAAGGAAGTAAAAAAGAAACAAAAGGCATCCAAATTAGAAAGGAAGAAGTAAATTATCTTTATTCACAGATTACGTGATCCTATATATTGAAAATCCCAAATAATTCACAAAAAGGTCACTAAGAGTTAACAAATGAATTCAGCAAAGCTACAGGGTACAAGATTAACACCCCAAAATCAGTTGTATTTGTATATATTAGCAACATACGATCCAAAAAGAAAATTAAAACAATTCCATTTCTATTAGCATCAAAAAGAATAAAATACCTAGGAATAAATTTGACCAAGGAGATGACAGATTTATACATTGAAGACTACAAAACACTGCTGAGAGAAATTAAAGACATACATACATACATACATACATACATACATACATATTCCATGTTCATGGATTAGAAGACTTAATGTTGTTAAGATATCTTGTCTGTACTACCCAAAGACATCTACAGATTCAATGCAATTTATACAAAATTACAGCAGCATTTTTTGCAGAAATGGAAAAGTTGACCCTCAAATTCATAGGAAATTGCAAGAAGCCTCAATAACCACAACAACCTTGAAAAAGAAAAACGAAGTTGGAAGACTCGCATTTCATAATTTCAAAACTTACTGTTACTGTACAGTCGGTGATCAAAATAGTGTGGTGCTAGCATAAGGACAGAGATATAGCCCAATGAAACAGAACTGTGATTTCAGAAAGTAACACATCTATGGGCAATTGATTTGGAACAAGCGTTCAGTATTATTCAGTGGGGAAAGAATAATTTCTTCAACAAATATTGCTGAGGTGGCTGAATATCCACATGAAAAATAATGAGTTTGGACTTCTACATCATACCATATATAAAAGTTCACTCAAAATGGGCTAATAATCTAAATATATGCACTAAAACCACAAAAGCTTTAGAAGATAAGGGTATATCTTAATGACCTTATAAGAAACAAACAAACAAAAATAGATAAATTGGACTTCATCAAAACTAAAATATTTGTGCATGAAAAGACATTATCAAAAAATGTGAAAAGACAACCTAGAGAATGAGAGAAAAAATTGCATATTATATATCTGATAAGAGTCTAGTATTCAGAATATATAAGGAACTCTTACAACTCAATAACAAAAAGACAAACAACCTAACTAAATAAATGGGCAAAGGATTTAATAGCTATTTCTCCAAAAAAGACATGCAAATGGCCAACCAATATACAAAGTGCTCAACATAATTAGTCACTAGGAAAATGCAAATCAAAACTAAATATGAGATTCCACTTCACACACTCACTAGGATAATTATAATAAATTTTAAAAAGGAAAATAAGTGTTGTCGAGGATGTGGCGAGATTAGAACCCTTGTACATTGCGAGTAGGAATGAAAAATGGTTCAGCTGCTATGGAAAACAGTTTGGTAGTTCCTCAAAAAGTTAAATATACCACATGACCCTGCAATTCCACTCCTCAGTATAAACGCCAAAGAACTAAAAAGTACTGAAATAAATACATGTAGAGGTAGGTTTACAGCAGCACTTTTCACAATAACCAAAAGGCAGGAACAGCCCAAACTTCCATCAATAAATGAATGTATATACAAATTGTGGTCTATCCATGTGATATAATATTATTGTCCATAGAAAGGAATGAATTACTGATGTTATGTGGATGAACATCAAAAATATCAAGAAAGAAGCCAGACATAAAAGTTCACAAATTGTCTGAAAGATAAACCCATAAAGACAGAAGGTAGATTGGTGGTAATCAGGGGCTGGGGATGGAAAAATTGACAGCAACTACTTAATGGAAAGAGGTGTTTTTGTTGTTGTTACTGTTTAAAAGTTTTACTTTGGAATGATGGAAATGTGTGGAACTAGACTCTAGACATTTGAATGTATTAAATGCCACTGCATTGTTCACTGTAAAGTGGTTAATTTTGTTATGTGAATTTCACCTCAATAAATTATTAGAAAAAGAAAAAGTGAATGGCAGTCCATTTTCAGCTCAAATAAGGAGTTCAGTATACCCTCAACACATACCAGGACTTAAGACTGGAAATTGCACATTTGTTTTTAAAAGTCATTACTATGGCCATGAAAACAAACCCTTTAAGTAAAGTTTGAGAGATTCACCATCTCAGGACACTGAACAGCAAGAACAAAAAAAAAGAGGGGTGGAAGGTGGGGGGATGGTAGGAAAAAAACTGACCGTTATAATTAGCTAAGTCCCAATGAAAACCATGGATGGGTTAAGAAAGCCCTACTGACCAGGCCGGAATGCTGACTACACTGTTGGGTTTTGGATTGAGTAACAGTTAGGATTCCAACTAAAAACAGATGACACACTCTACTTAGGATAACCTGAGGAGGGTTTATTTACAAAAGGACTATTTATAGAAGTAAAGATGTAGAGAAATAAAGGGATAGTTCAGTAACCCAGGTAGCAGCAGAGACATTGTCACTGTAAGCTAGAGAAACAAGTTTAGTTCTAACCCCCACCCACTCACTCACCAACCCTCCCCAACCCCAGGGCAAAAAAAAAAAAAAAAACGCGTTTAGAAAGGGTTGTCTTGAAAAGAGTGGTAGACACAGCCAGCATATGCCAACCTGGTATGGAAATCAATACCTTTGTCTCCCTCTCCTCCCTCTCTTTGATTTCCTGCTGAGGATGCCCATTGTCCACCCCTACTCCAACCTGAAAACCTAAAGGCACAGGAGCCACTGATATAGTCCATACAAATCAGTATCTCAGGGTATAGAGCTGGGTAGAGAAGAAAGACGAATGGATCTGAAGGAGCTAACAAAAGATATCCATCACGAAAAGTATTCCAAAGTCCTATGTCCCATTCCCAGATCTTTAATCAAGAATCCCAAGGTATTAACTCAGTTCCAGAAAGACTAAGATAAATAATTCTGTTTACCTTGGATAGTGAGTGAATATTAGTCTTTGGAGAAGAAGTAAATTGAAACTAGTAATATTTTTGTGTAAGCTGTAATTACATGGATATATAAAGGTTTTATAATTAATGAGGTTTGTATATACTGATTTTCTTTTTACAATGTTTGAACCACATAAGATAATTTGATTTAGTTAATTTTTAAGTCAGATTATTCTATTTACAGGAGTTTGAGTTCTTGGAAGATTTTGTTAGATTTGTAAAGCAGCTTTATTAGGAATTTGATGTTCCTTAAAAAATCAGACTTTTAAATTTGTAATTAGAGTTCAAATTAAATTTCTGAGTTAATGAACTTAAGAAAAAAAATGGTTCTTATTTTATATAAAAATCACTTGATTCATAAATAAAATAAGATCTGAAAATTGAGATTAAAAGCTTAAGAATAGTTAGGTTTATATTTATAACTTTAAAAAGGTATATAGTAATTTATACATCAACTAGCGGCCTGGTGCACATAATTTGTGCACTGGGGGGGGAGGGATGGTGTCCCTCAGCCCAGCCTGCAGCCTCTTGCAACCCGGGACTGCTGGCTCCCAACCGCTCGCCTGCCTGCCTGCCTGATCGCCCCTAACCATTCTGCCTGCCAGCCTGATCACCCCCTAACCACTCCCCTGCCAACCCGATCGCCCCCAATTGCCCTCCCCTGTAGGCCTGATTTTGCCCCCAACTTCCCTCCCCTGCGGGCCTGGTCATCCCTAACTGCCCTCCCCTGCCAGCCTGTTTGCCCCTAACTTCCCTCCCCTGCCAGCCTGGTTGCCCCCAACTGCCCTCCCGTGCCAGCCTGGTCCCCCCCAACTGCCCTCCCCTGCTGGCCTGGTCGCCCCTAACTGCCATCCCCTGCCGGCCTGGTCGCCCCCAACTGCCCTCCGCTGCCAGCCTGATCACCCACAACTGCCCTCCCCTGCCGGCCATCTTGTGGCGGCCACCTTGTAGCCACATGGGGGTGGCCATCTTGTGCAAGGGTGTGATGGTCAATTTGCATATTGCCTCTTTATTATATAGGATAATTGTGTAAGTTCCTTCCAATACACAACAAAGGCAATACATATTCTATTTACAAGTGATATAAAATAAAATCACACAAAAGATGGGAAAAAAAGATTTTCAAAAAGACCACATACATGGCAAATGCTAATAAGAAGGCTAGTTGAACATATTGTTATAGTTTGTTTATAAGTTTAAAATAAGCCAGTATTAATAGGAATAGAGAAGAAACCTATATAATAATAAAGGAGTAATCCTCTAAAAAGATTGAATAAATTTGCATGCACCTAAAAAGTAGCCCAAAAGCATATGAAGAAAAATAACTGTAGTATCTCTCTATATTAGTTTTTTATAGTGAGTCAGATAATTTCTTTTGGATAACCTGTCACAAAATGTGACATTTTAATGAAAATTATAAAATAGTAAGGTTTTAAAATTTTAAATTTACTTTTTAAAGTAGAAAAAAGAAATCTCTTTTTCTTAAAAATCATGATATTACCTTCTAAATATATTTGAAATTAAACTTCCCAAAAATGTTCATGATCAATAAAGCCCCTTGCCTTCAGGTTTGCTATCTATACCACCCTGATCCATGACATCCATAAAGTGCTGTACTAACTATCCTTCTACAACAGTATTTCATAAAGTCACCTCCCTACTTGACACCTTTTAATTAGTCTCCCACCATTTACACTATAATAAAATCCAAATTCTTCAGCTTGTCTATTTCTCCATTCTCATCTCCCAGTACCTCTTCTCCCTAACCTCTACCCCACTGATATTTTCTATTCTAGCATCAACAGTCTTTTGGATCAGGCTTCTGAGCCTTCTCATACACTTTTCTTTCTACTTAGAATGTTTTTCTCCTTCTAACAGTCTGGCAAATATCTAGTCATCCTTTGCACCCTACAGACACCACTTCTTGCAAAAGTTTTCTCAGATCAAATTTCCACTCTCCCTCCAAAACAAACATAATGACTGCCTCTTGTATGCTATTTCTGAATTTTATCCAACTTTTAACATAATTCTATTCTGCATTTTTCATATTTTAAAGGGTTTGTAAAATAAGCTTTGGATTGGAAAAACCTTATGTCAGTTTATAGTTTTTATTTCTATTCAAATATAAAATGTTTAAGACTTGCTATAGTTATGAACTAAATGACAAGAAAAAGGAAAATAAATAAAGAGGTCACAAAAACAAATAGTTTCAAAACTGGATACAATGAAAATAATACTAATGTGGAATACTTATTAAATAGTGACAACATACTTTGATAGAAATAAGAACTAGGAGAGCTTTATATACTGAGTGACCAAAGTAAAACTAAATACTTCTTACATTAATGATCTGACACGTTTTTAACGAATAAATGTTTTCTCGTATACTAGTAGTCTACTTTTTACACTCTATCATTTTAGAAAAGAACATTTAAAATATACCCCTTCTGATAAACAGTAACCCTTTTGCTAATCAATTTCAAGTGGAGTCAAGCATAACTAGAAAATAACATAGATACTTTATTATGCAATAAGAAAAGAGCTTTCAATGCTTTTTAAAAAAATATCAGAAGCAAAAGGGATTCTTCATAACTTATATGGCAATAGATTTCTCATACAATATAATCAGGAATGTAAAATTAATTCTTAAAATTTACAAAGTTCTTATTTCTAAGAAATCTACAATACAGTAAGTCCTTCTTTTATCTACAAATCACTTCCATACTACAGGGCTGTATAAACTGGAAGTCTTTGATGAGCAAGGGCACCTGGCTGACCATTTGTCATTTTCTTCAGAATAAGAGCCAGTTAACTGTCTACCTTCTCAACACTACAATACAGAAAACATTCTCCCTCCTTCAATAGGTAATACATTCTGCTTCACTCATATTTCTAGGTCCAAATCACCAGATGCGATAAATTATGAGCTAATCATAGAAATGCCAGAAACAACTGTAAGTAAGCATTTTAATAGCTGCAGGGAACGCAAGGACACTGCAGTCCTAGCTAGAGATCAATAAAAGATCATTCTATGTGCATAATCTATATGGATAACACTTTAGAATTCCATGATGCCCAAACTCCTATCCCCAACTGAAATTCCTGTAGAACTTTAAGCCTATCTGAATCTGTTCCAAAGTAGAAAGAATATATACTTTGAAGTTCTAGGTTTAAATCTTTTTTTCCAAAACTCTGTGGCTTTGGAAAATTATTTAGCCTCTTTTAAAGCCAGGTCTCCTTATCTATAAAATCATGACAATTTACCAATCAGAGGGTTGTTGTGCAATGAATTAATGTAATATAAACGCTTAATAGAGTGTCTGGCAAAGAGTGGGTGTGTTCAATATTCCGTGTTAGGAGCTAGGACTGTATATGCTCAAAATTAGTTCTCTTTCTTAATTCCATCCTCTGAACCCCAATAGTACTCTGTATCTATTTTCTTATGGTTCTTACTTTCTACCTTGTCTTACAGATACTCACTTATATGACTAGTCTGTAAGCTCTGAGAGCAGAAACCATGTTTAATATATATTCTAATTTTTCACAATGTCAAATACATCATGTACCCAGAAGTACACCCAACAATATTTTTAAATGAATTAAAAATATTGGAGAATTAAAAATATTGGAAAATAAAAGATACTACTCCATGATTAAAGGGAAAACAGCAAGACATCTGGAAGTTAATACAAAATAGTTTCCATTTCCTTCAACTAATGAAAAATTATTATCAGTAAGAATCAGAATGCCAACTTTTCATCAATGCTACATCTTAGTATAGTCTTATACTTTACATAAAGTATTTCAGTATCAATTATGTAATGTTTTGTGTGTGCTTCTTAAAGGCAACTGCCTGAAAAGTGACCACTGACTACATAACACAAATGATCCTTCCTCTTCAAATATAGTCACTAGATATAGTCACCCTAATTGGCGAAGGAAGGAAGGAAGGAAGGGAGGGAAGGAGGGAGGGGAGAAACAACATTTACCTAGATGATTTCTGGGGTTCATTTAAAACTCAGCTAATTTTTCTGCAATAAACAAGACAAAATTATTAAGATTTAATACAAACACCCAAGTTACAAACCAGAAGAACAGTATATACAAATTGGTTTTTCCAAATCAGTACTACACATTCTCTTTACATCATACCCTAGTATTATTTAACACATATATTTTTTGCTGGTATCAATGAGTACATAGTTAAAACATTTACCAGATGCTTTCCCTTTTAAAGATGGCTATCTAACTGCAGTGGGTGTGGAAGTAGAACTTGGTGGCGGTGGTGGTGGTGGTGGTGGTGGTGGTGAGGACAACAGCAAGAGCAGTTACCATTTATTAAGGGCTTACTATGTGCCCAATATTGTCCTAAGCCCCTTAACACTTTATCTCATTGTTCCACACAACAGCCCTACAAAGTAGGTATTACATTTCTCCATTTAAGATATGAGGAAACTAAAGCTGAGAGAGGTTAAACCATTTGTGAAATGTTATACAACTAATATGTGATGGAGTAAGGTTTAGAACCTACTAAGCATGACAACTCCATAGCTTCCCTCACATTTATGCCTTAATTTTACCATCTAAAATACAATAAAAGAAAAAAATAACTAATCAACAAATACAGTTGTATTCAGGTAAAGAAAATTCTACTTTACCAGAATCCCTTTCAGGAAAAGCACTATTTGTATTTGTACTCTTTCTTTGTTTCGAAGGAAACCCTTGATAATCTGGGGAAGGTGAAATACCCTGCCCCTCCTAATAACATTTAAATGTGGGAGAAATTGCCCTCCATGAGGTAAAGGAAGGAATTTCTTTAAGTTACTTAAAAAGGAAAGAAAAAGGGAGAGAGATGGGAGAAAGAAGAGGTGAAATGCAAACCAAGTGACACAATACTGTAGTTGCAGGTAGGTGATATGATCCCTCTTTTTGTAACACTTAAATCTTCAGGAAAATGTGAGCAGACTTCTGGGGAGTCCACAGAAAAGACAAAGTTGTATATCCAAGGGTATGACAAAGCTCTATATCTACAGGGAATTAAAAGAATACCATATCACAGAGGTAGAGCAGAGAGGCAAACAAGAGAAAGCAACAAAATTATGTGGAGGACTCTAGATGCCATTCTTTTTATTAAGTAACAAAGAAGGGCATATCTTTTCCTCCTATGACAACTAAAACTGTCATTAAATAAAAAAGTGGGAAATTAGTCATTCATGGCCCTTCCCCTTTTTCCTTACATTGTTCCTTAAATTCTTACCTATGATTTTTCAATGAAATCATTGAAACAAAACTTCCTATCTGCTCCTTTGTCTACTTAAAATATTAGAACACCATAGTAGTTTTCCTCAAAGATAAACTAAATCTTTATTTAAGTAAGTAGAAGACAAATGCTTAACTTAACTAAATGCCAAAACTATAAGGAAAAATGGCAATACAACCATTTATCATTGAATTAATATACCTAGTTGATCAAACTGGGGGTGGGGGAAGAAAAGGTAAGAAAACTCAACAGACCTAAAAACAATATAATATTAATAAATTCTAAGGGAATAGACTTTCCATATAGCACTTTTATATTCTACAAGTCAGTATTCTAGGGCTTTACATATATTACCTCATTTAGTGCTCAAAACAATCTTATAAGATAGGTGTTATTATGTCTATTTTATAAAGGAGAAACTGATACTGAATGATTAAATAACTTATTTCAGATTATAACCAAGCAAGGACACAGTCAGGATTTAAACCTCAGCAATCTAACTCCAAAAACCCTCCTCACAAGATCTGTACTGTACTACAACTTATTATTTGCAAAGTAATTTACATGTCTTCAAAGATTTGTTTTTAAGATTACTGATATAGCCTGGCCGCAAGGCTCAGTGGTTGAGCGTCAACCTATGAACCAGGAGGTCACAGTTTGATTTCGGTCAGGGCACAGGCTCAATCCCCAATAGGGGGCGTGCAGGAGGCAGCCAGTCAATGATTCTCTTTCATCATTGATGTTTCTTTCTCTCTCTCTTTCTCTCTCTCTCTCTCTCTCTCTCTCTCTCTCTCTCTCTTCCTCTCTGAAATCAATAAGCATATATTTTTTTAAAAGATTACTTATCAAATCACATTTTCTGAAAATAAAGTATAACATAGTGCATGAAATTATGGTGCAAAATCACTAATATTTAGCTATTTAGAAACTAGCATAACCTCTGACACATGGCTTTAAAAATGATAAATGCTAGCCCTGGCAAGTTAGCTCAGTTGGCTAGAGCATTGTCCCAATATACCAGGGTTGCATTTCTTAGCATCACAGATAAGATACAGTTAAACAATAAGTCTATAGTATGCTTAACTGTCTTTGGAATTAATGTCAATAGTGCAGACTAAGATTCTTAAGTAAGTGACATTAAATATGGGTATTACACATATAGTACTTAACTCTTTACAATGTCCAAAAGCAGCGGTTCTCAACCTGTGGGTCACGACCCCTTTGGCGGTCAAACGACCCTTTCACAGGGGTCGCCTAAGACCATCCTGCATATCAGATATTTACATTACGATTCATAACAATAGAAACGAAAATAATTTTATGGTTGGGTCACAACATGAGGAACTGTATTTAAAGGGCCAGAAGGTTGAGAACCACTGTCCTAAAGGGATAAACTAAAAGGAATCTAACACTTAAAAGAATACAAAGTAAAAAACAAATAGCTAAAATACATGAACATTCCACCTGTAGTATTTCCTTGAGCCATTTAATTATTATTCAACCATATCTCTAAGAAAAGGGGGGAAAAGCCCAAAATTTCTAAAAATTGTAACTCCTTCTTAAAAACAAAATAAAATGCTAAACTAAGTAAAATTAACAGTTCTGAAATGCAATTAAATTTATGATAAACCAACACTGAACACCCATGGCATACTTTAAGGTTGTTGTAGTTTTGCAAGAAAAAAAAAACTAAATATAATTCTCTTAAAAAGTATTTTTTTAATGAAACACATTTTAAGAAATAAAAATGAATAAGAAACTAATTTATCAGTCTAGTTTTAGGCTGCACTTAACATAAGAAAAAAGGTAATGGAACTTAAATAAAACTTGTTTGAGAGAAATCATTTCCCAAAATTAAGTAATAATAAATTCCTGCTGTTGTTGGGTGGAAAAGTATTAGTACTAAATGAAAGTGCCTGCATGCTTTGGTAAGAAAACTTCATTTTTCCCATCTGCAACTGGAACCAATATCATGCCAATTTGAAAGTACCTGTCTTTTATAAAGCTACAAAGCAGGAAGTAGAAATGAAAAATGCAGTTGCGTCCATAAAATGAAAGGAATCCTCTGTCATTTTTTTCTGTTTGATATCCTCGATCAAATAAGTTATAGAAAATAAAATAAAAAACAAATGGCAATTAAAAAATCTATTGATCATCATAAAAGTAAAATTAACATAATAATAACTAATACTGAGATGTTCAACTTGTTTTTAAAAATAAAGCTATGATTTTTAAACACTAAAGCAAATTTATACAAGTAGAAATACAACAAATGATTAAAAGAGATTTGCCATTTAAAAAAATATTTTTAACTGATTTTTAGAAAGAGAGGAATAGAGAGGGAGAAAGAGCAACATCAAACTAACTTAAATAACTTAACTAAATGCCAAAAGGTTATCAAGTTTACTAATAAGTTAGTTAAGCAACATCTGGGTGCCAGAACGACACATAGAATGGCTGCCCATAACATGGGCATGTGCCCTCACCAGGAATTGAACCAGCAACCCTTTGGTGCACCAGATGACCCCCAAACAACTAAGCCATGCTGGGTAGGGCCAGATTTTGCCATTTTAAAACATGATGGAGAATGGCTCTGGTCACTCAGTGAAGATGATACTGCTCCCCACAAATTAAAAAAACAAAAACAAAAGGAAAATGAGCAGGTGTGGAATGTTAATCTGATACAATAAAATATTTTGTGTCACTGACTATCTTACAAAATTTGCATATTTATAATCTCAGATTATCAACAAGCATAACTGAGTAAAATGACAAACCCACAGATCACCAGCTGCCGAATGAAGAACAAGATAAAGGAAAAAAGAAAAAAAACTTTGCTTTTCTAGACAGGAAAGTCCAAAATACAAAGCAAAAATAAATACCACATGGGGGTAAAAAATTGATAATCCTATATAATAAAAGGCTAATATGCAAATTGTCCCCTCAACTGGGAGTTCGACTGGGAGTTCGACCAGGGGCGGGGCTGGCCCACCAACCTCCCGCGTCCCCCTTCCCATGGCTGGCCCGGCCTGATCGCCCCAATTGGGGCAGGCTGGTTGGACCTCACCTGTGCATGATTTCGTGCACCAGGCCTCTAGTTAAATATAAAATGGGTGAAAACTAATGACCTTATAATATGTAGTTTGGACTAGTAAAAATAAGTTTGAACCTTCTAGAAATGGAAAATATTTAAATACAAGCTATCCTATGAACAAACAGCATGCTTAATTCCTAAAATTATTGAACAAAACATTTACAACATTTAGATAGTGCTCACTTTGGCAGCACATATACTAAAATTGGAATGATACAGAGAAGATTAGCATGGCCCCTGCACAAGGATGACATGCAAATTCGTGAAGCATTCCATATTTAAAAAAATAAATAAATAAATCTATAATAATAAAGGCATTATATGCTAATTAGATCACATGTCCTTCCGGATGAAGCCAGGGCTACAAGGGAAGCCTGGATACTGGGTGCCTGCCAGCGGCTGGAGGGAAACCCGGGTGCCAGGTGCCAGCCGGTGGCCGGAGGGAAGCCCAGGTCCCGGGTGCCAGCCGGAGGCAGGAGGGAAGACTGGGTTCTGGGTGCCAGAGAGAAGCCGGTGCCGGCAGCCGGGGGAAGGAAGGCCTGCTCTTGCATGAATTTCATGCATCGGGCCTCTAGTAAATAAATAAAACATTTAGATACTTAGCTGTTTATCTAATAAAAATAATTAATTCACCATTATTTTTTAAAAGTGATTTTGAGAGTGTTTAAAAATCTTTTACCTTGACAACTATGCAATTCTTCTCAGCCATCAACAGCACAACTATCCTGAACATTAAGGGTTTCCGCATATTAAATGAACAAGTTAGGTCTAAGATATTTATCTATAGCCAGATTTCTAAAATAAAAAGACACTAAGACAAAAATTGAAGAAATATCATGAATACAAATACCATGAAGAGCATTAAGTTACCCCCCTATGCGGCAATGGGCTTTATTATGACAGAAGTTTTTACTCTCTACCTACTTTGGTCCCACCCAGCAGCTGTGGCAAGTAGTGGTGGTGAATCAGAAGGAAGTGGCAGCTGCACATACTCTCTGGCAGCAGAATAAATGTGGTCCTTGTCCCTCACTGACTTCTCTTCCTGCCCCCCACACAGTAGACAACAAGAGTGAGCAGGCAGAAAGAAAGCCTGAAGCAGCTGCCTTAATCATTCAGATGCTTGCTGCAGCTCTCACACACAGTCTTGCGTCCCACTGTCATATTCTGTAGGCCGTGCAAAACTTTGAAGGAGGCCTTCTCCCTCTGAAAGGCACCATAATTGGCCAGACATTCAAGCCAAAAACCATGGCATTTTCCTAGACAATTCTTTATTTACATGTGAAGTTAGTTGCCAAGTCCTACTAATTCTGTCCCTTAAATCTCAAATTCATTCTCTTAACTCCATCCTCACTTTTCAGACATCTCTATTTTTGGCTCTCTATATTTTTTTTCAGCCTACTCAAATACATCCTCCACATTGCTGCCTTTACAAGTATTTTTCTAAAATGTAAATCTGAGTATGCCACTTATTAAAAGTTCTTCAACAGCTCCCTGTAACTAAAAATGCATGGTCCAGAAACCAGCTATAAGGAAAAATGGTTTTTCTACCTTGATTTAAGACACACAGAAATAAATGGGGAAAACGTGTATCATCCCAAATACTTAATATGGCAAATAAGACTTCATTATCTGGACTCCAAACTAGTTTCTTGCCCCTCTGTTACAACCCCTCTGCACTAGTCAGACTGAACTACTTATATTTCCACCGTGCTCTTTCAAATCTCCTTCTTGTCTATGTATGCATATAGGCTCAAATTTATCCTTTACAATGGAGATGGAATTCCACCATCTCCACAAAGCCTTCCTTGATAGTCTCCCATCTAATGGTATGCTTGCTTACATAAGAGGCTCCTTTTCCAGATGTCAGCTCTTGAAGGAGAAACCATGGGTGACTGATGTTCATAACTTTAGTACCCGGCAGGATTACATTTAATACACTTCAGAAGGAAGAAGAATCTTGACACTTGGCACTCTCATACCTCTTTCTGCTATGCCTAAGTGGTCTTCTGTTTGAAAGGTCATTTCAGAACATCTGTGCTTTCAAGATTTCAAGACACTTTGGGATAAGACGGGATGCGATGCACTGAGTGGAAAAACTTAAAATGAATAAGAGATGTTCCCAGAATTAGAAGAATTTACAGTCTACAGGGGAAAACAGACCAAAAAATATAAAGAAGATAAGTCTTTAGTAACAAGGATTTTGAAGGAGGATGTCTTCTTAAGCAAATACTCTGGAATTAACTGATGACAGTATTTGTAACACAGCCAAAACTAAACACTGCCTCTAATTTTTGACCTGGAAAAGTAATTAAGGGAGCAGTTTTGCTTTACCAAGGCATGTTATATTTTTCTGACCTTTGAATACAAAGATTTTGGATTTGAAGACTGAAACAAAATTTAGACTTCTTGACATTAGAAATTTAGGTGTTTGCTTATTTTGAGGTTGAAAGAGGGTGGTTCCTGTCAAAATGTTTCCTTGCTAAGGATCTTGGACCTAAAACAGTAATAATAAATATATTTTAAAGATTTAATTATAAATTGACAGAAAAGATGTGATATGTTTCCTTATAGTTTTCACATTTAAAATTAAACATTCCTCAAACATAATACACACCACTGTCTAACACTCACTATTCCAGATAGGTTCAAAGCTAAAAATGTAATTCAGGAAAAGAAAAGACAACATTCCTCAGGTCAAAGAAAAATTCAGGACTCAAAATCACATAACTTTGCTTATAGTAAGAATTACTGGGGATAATATGTCAAACACATGGCTTTTTAAAGGGAATTCAACCAAGAAAGTGAGGAGATAGAAGAGGACAGGATAGTCAGAGGCAGGGATCAGGGGGTGGGGAGGAAATAGAACTGAGGAACCTAACCAACCCAGAGGGAGTTGCTAAGGCAACCCAGCTGGGGGAAAAGAAGGGTACACACAGGAGGCATGAGCTCCAAAATATATGGATGTTGCCCAGCCAGCGTGGCTCAGGGATTGAATGTCAACCTATGAACCAGGAGGTCACAGTTTGACTTCTGGTCAGGGCACATGCCCAGGTTATGGGCTTGATCCCCAGTATGTGATGTACAGAAGGCATCCAATCAATGATTCACTCTCATCATTCATGTTTCTGTCTCTCTCTCCCTCTTCCTTCCTCTCTGAAATCAATAAAAATCTATTTTAAAATAAATAAAAAAATGTATAGATGTTGCTAAGACAGGCAGCTTGCAGATAACCAATCACAAGTCAGTGAGGCATATAATCAATCCCAAGGATTGATTATATAGCAAAGCATATATCCATCCCTAGACAAAAAAGCATGCTCTCTTATTCTCTCTCTCTTCCGCACTGGGTTCCTGGCTCTCCTATGGCAGGAGATATGCTTTCACTCACTAGAAGGGTTACAATCAAAATGACAAATAATAATATAATTGGACCATGCACACACCTGGGCAAAAGGCAATAGCTTCTCAGAACTGTATTCTATTTTTAGAATTTAAAACATTTTGCAACTTTTCAAAAGCTAAACAGAAGCTCACCCATCTCTTCCTTTACCACATTTTTTTAATGACAGGGAATAATAAAATTTCCCAAATGGGTAAAGCATGTGTATTTTATGTCTAGGTTTAAGTGAGTATCCCAACTTGAGGGTCATTTCCAGAGGCAAATAAGGAAAAGGTCCCCTCAGGGAAGGAATTATATCTCTGAAAGCCACAACATTAGAAGACTCGGTTCTCCTTTTGAATGTGTAAATCAACAACTCTTTATAGAAATAACTAGAGGCCTGGTGTGGGGAGGGGGGAGTATTTTTGAGCCCGGTCTATACCCTCTTGCAATCCGGGACCCTTTGGGGATGTCTGACTGCTGGTTTAGGCCCAGAATCGGGAGCATATCTCCTGCCAGTAGGACATCACCTGCCTGCCTGCCTGCCTGATCGCCCCTAACCACTTGTCTGCCTGCCTGATCGCCCCTAACCGCCCTGCCTGCCTGATCACCCCTAACCACTCTGCCTGCATGCCTGATCACCCCTAACCACTCTGCCTGCCTGCCTGATCACCCCTAACCACCCTGCCTGCCTGCCTGATCGCCCCTAACTGCTCTGCCTGCCTGCCTGATCGCCCCTAACTGCTCTGCCTGCCTGCCTAATCACCCCTAACTGCTCACCTGCTGCCTCATCGCCCCAACCACTCGCCTGCCTACCTGATTGCCCCTAACTGCTGGCCTGCCTGCCTGATCCCCTCTAACCGCTCTGCCTGCCTGATCGCCCCTAACTGCTCCGCCTGCCTGCCTGATTGCCCCTAACCGCTCTGCCTGCCTGTCTGATTGCCCCTAACTGCTCCGCCTGCCTGCCTGATTGCCCCTAACCACTCTGCCTGCCTGCCTGATCACCCCTAATCACCTCTGCCTGAGCCTCCCCTCCCCCCCGTGGTGGCTTCATCCGGAAGGACATCCGGAATGATGTCTGGAAGGTCATTCAGCTGACCAGTCTAATTAGCATATTATGCTTTTATTATTATAGATAAGGGTGATTCCTGAGATAATGAATTCATCTCATATCTGGAGAAGACTTTTTAAATGCTAAGGTTTCTAAACAGATAGTGGGACCAAATGAACAGCATTATGATTAAAGTCCACAATCAAGACTGAAGCTGCATCAAAAGATCTCCATTGCTAAATTATTTCTGACTGAGCCTACTCTGACTCAGTGAACCAGAGGCCTTTACCTCTATGCTGGCATGTCTGTAATAACATGATATGTGTTCTTGAAAGACCTCACATTCTGCTAAATATATACATTAAAATTATGGGTAAAACTCAATTTAGAAAGTCCACACAACACCTATGCAGACTTCATAATCAGAGCACTAACAAAAACATTAACAATCCTCCCAAAAGTATTAGCATAGTTTATGCCAGTGTGGCTCAGTTGGTTGAGCATCCTCCCATGCACTGACAGGTCACCAATTCGATTCCAGGGTTGTGGGCTCAATCCCCAGTAGGGGGCATGTAGAAGGCAGCCAATTGATGTTTCTCTCTCACATCGATGTTTCCTTCTCTCCCTTTCTCTTCCTCTTTCTTTAAAATCAATAAAAACGTATTTTTTAAAGGTTGGTTAAAAGCCAAATAAATAAAGTGAGAATGAACATCCTGTATAGTACTTTATTCATTTTTCTATGACTTGCTACACTCAGCTATGTTAATGTATCTATATTTCTGAGTTCAGCTGCTATTACTCCATAGTGTAACACATTTACATGCTGGGAAAGATCATTCAATCTGTGTCCCAGTTGTCAATTCTTCCTCACCCATTCCCTGGCTTGCTTTACACAGACCTCCAGTGTTGGACACCTGTTAGTGATCACATTTGTGGAGCTCTCTGAGATTATTTTTCTCTGTAGAGGTTTAGTACTTTGAGAGTCGAGGAAGGGGGTGCTGTTTGTCAGGATGCTCTTACAACACAACAGAGAGATTTAATATATTTCTATTTCTTAATTTTTGCATTTTAATTTATTGATTTCAGAGAGAGGGACAGGGAGGGAGGGAGGGAGGGAGGGAGGAAGAGAGAGATTAGTTGTTCCACCTATTTATGCATTCTTTTGGTTGATTCTTGTATGTGCCCTGATTGGGGATTAAACCCACAATCTTGGGGTATCGGGAAGACACTAACCAACTGTGCTGCCTGTCCAAGGCTTTTTTAAAAAATATATTTTATTGATTTTTTACAGAGAGGAAGGGAGAGAGACAGAGAGTTAGAAACATCGGTGAGAGAGAAACATCAATCAGCTGCCTCCTGCACACCTACTGGAGATGTGCCCACAACTAAGGTACATGCCCTTGACCGGAATCGAACCTGGGACCTTTCAGTCTGCAGGCCAACGCTCTATCCACTGAGCCAAACTGGTTATGGCAGCCTTTTTTTAAAAAATGTTTTTATTGATTTCAGGGAGAGGAAGATAAAAACATCAATGATGAGAGAGAAAGTTTGATCGGCTTCCCCCTACTGGGGACGAGCGAGCAACCTGGGCATGTGCCCTGACTGGGAATGGCACAGGGTCACCTCTTGGTGCATAGGACGATGCTGAACCAACTGAACCACACTGGTTGGGCCAGGTCTTATCTCTTAATTTTAAAATTGGCTGAAAGAATATTTCATTTTTTTCAAATTCAAAAACAATGTCTCTTGATTTAATTTTTCTTACTCAAGCTCTAGATAGAAAAAAAATTTCCCTACATTAATTTATATCACAGTTTTGCTATTTTCAAGGCATGGAGTACAATTTTTTTAAAAACACAGGCACTGAATTTGAGTAACTCTTTAATGTTAACACAAATTTATTTATATAAATTTGTAAATTCCATGTCTATGTGACATACCAACACAGTATAACAAGGCAAATATCTCATACAATTATTTTTTAAAAGCTATTATTACTCTCCAGAAATTTCATTATGGTTACAAAGATTGAAATAAATGTTTTTAACCTAGAAAAATCTACTGATCAAACAAGTTTTCATCATTAAAAAGATGAAACTGCTGAACCAAAAAACAGAATTTTTTGTTTTACTTTTTAAATTTCTTCTGTCTCTTTTAAAGTGGTGGTCATTACATTTATTACTGTTCAGGTGCTTACCAGATGTTAAAAGTCATTTACCCTCAAATGGGCCTTAAAAACATGTTTATCCTTCAATCCAGGGATTTTGCTAATAAAATAATTGGAAAATGACACAAAAATTTAGCAACCATCTATTTATAAAAACCTAATATAGAACTGGTTAAATAAATTATGATATGAAATACTTTAAGTGATACTTGGATAAATATGGAAAATTACAGTAAGTTAAAAGAAGTAACAAATTAATATAAATGTTTTTGTAAAATATACATTATATATGAAAATAGGAAAAGCTCTAGGAGGCTATTTTCCAAGGCTATACCAGTAGTTCTCAAAGTGTATTCCCCAATCAACATCAGTATCACTTAGGAACTTGTTCAAAATGAAAATTCTGGGGCCTCACTCCCGTCTCACTTAATCAAAAACCCTGGAGGCAGGACCAAGCAATCTGTGTTTAAGTAAACTCTAAGTGATTCTGATGTATGCCAAAGTTTAAGAACCATTACTCTAGATCCTTTATGGGATCAAGATCCCATTGAAACTCATGAAAATTATTAATTTTCTCCCAAAAAAGAGTACATTAAGAAAAATGCTCCATTTTACATATATTTCAAAGACAAACATAAAGCAGAGGGTATCTACAGTAGTACAATACTATTCCCAAATATATCATACTAGAGGCCTAGTGCACGAAATTCGTGCACTGGCGGGGTGGGGTACCCCTCAGCCCAGCCTGCACCCTCTCACAGTCCGTGAGTCCTCAGGGGATGTCTGACTGACACAGAGGTGGGAGAGGCTCCCACCACCACCGCTGCACTCGCCAGCGATGAGCCCAGCTCAGGGCTTTTCACTGAGCGGCGCTCCTCCTATGGGAGCACACAGACCACCAGGGGGCAGCTCCTGCATTGAGCGTCTGCCCCTGGTGGTCAGTGCATATCATAGCGACTGGTTGTTTCACCATTCAGTGGATTTGCATATTAGCCTTTTATTATATAGGATCCTATACTGAGCCCTAGGACTCTTTACTAAACAATAAATAATGCATAATTATTATGTATAAATTGCCAAAATTAAATTGAGAAAAATGAAAGAACCAGAAAACTGTAAACTAACCCCTCAAATCTGGCACATCAATATTTCTTCTGATTTGTCTTCCAAGGCTCACACAAAATCTCCTGGGTTTAACTTTCTAAAATTCTGAACTTTATTGAGTTATAAGCTGAACTAGTGGCCTTTGCAATGGAGAATTCTCACAAGATCACTATTCCATTTAATTATCAACCTGTTCTTTCTGACTTTAAGAGAAAAACTCTTTAGAGAAGTTAAAAAAAAACTTTTTAAAATTCTGAACTGTGAATGTTTTAGAAACAATGAGGCACAGAACTCACATACCCTAGGATTTAAGCAGATCCCTGATTTCCTTTCAGCTTATAGTAAGAACTAATATCAAACTAGAGACTTCAATGAGGAAAAAAGACTAAAAATTGAATAGGCATTCGGTATTTATCTCTTAATTTTATTTTTCCATATAAATTGCACATTTCTGTGATAACATATGCATCTCCTATGATAAGAAATTTTAATCATATACAGACATTAGTTATTCTAAGAAAAATATTCAAATGCTTTTTTAAAAACACTATATGCACACCTGCTATTCTCCTATCAATCCAAGCAGGAAACCATTTCTCCTCTACATCATGAGCAATAGAAAAGTACTTATTAAAACATTAATCACAGTCCATTATATTCTGACTCGCTGCCAAAAGTTCCCATTACATCACCGAAAATATCTATTAACCAAAACCTGCTTCTGACAAGTTACAGGAGTGTAGTGTTTAGAATTTAGTAATGTAAAAGTCAGTTTAAAAAGAACAGTTACACAATTGATTTTGCAGTGGCAGCAAAAATGATTCATTTTTTTCCGACATTTATTACCAAAAGGTTGATTTAACTGGTGTTTCTACTGTAAAATTATTATAAAATTATTTTAAATTTCACCTAGCATTATTAAACACATTTACTATGAAAGTATTAAATACAGATGACTGGTTAAAGAATTTCAAAATGTACTGAATATACCACTGTACATAAAACTATATTGTCTTGTGTAAATATGGGCCTTGTTTAGAGCTATGTCTCACAGGAAATTGTAGCAAATGAAAACCATCCCCATTTTTCCACTCCCACTCTTTAGGATTTATGTTTTTACATTTAAAACCAGTTACACAGAGAAACAAAAAAAAACATGGTAACATTAACTTCAAATCAAAATAATGACTACTTTGGGCATTCTTATCATGTTAAAATAACTGAAAATTATTAAAAGCAAAGCTTAAATATATTTTGATTCTGTACCAGCAGAACCAACTATCTGGTTTTTCATTGCTGGATTTTTGTTTGAGGAGTAGTGACACTGGCTTCTTCCAAACCAGGAAGAAAGGGATTGACATTTAGATAATAAAATGCTAAGAAAAAAAAGCATAGGTAATTATTTCCTGAAAGTAGAGACCACTTATAGCTTATTATGATTTTGCATATTAAAAAAACAGTAACTTAATAGTTGAAACACGTGTAATTTTTCTTTTGTTTACTTATATTTTCAAAGTTTTTATGTAATGAACATGTATTACCTTTATAATGGGGAAAACTCAATGAACATATTTATTTAATAGAGGTTCTTTAAGAAAGCTACATACATGTGACACCAATAATGGGGGGAAACTCTTAGAAAAAGAAAGGCTTACTTGTCTTAACACACTTTATAGAGGGTGGAGCAAAAGCAGGTTTACAGTTGTTCATATGGGAAATAATACAATAATTAATAAATAATGCAAGAATAAACTGTTTTATGTACTCACAACTCTAAACCTACTTTTGCCCCACCCTATATTATACTATATCTTCTTTCAACTCTAAATTGTTATAATCTCTATTCTTTCTGAAAACAGGAGTGAGTAACAGTTTCAAATAGCTTGTATAAAAGTTAATGTTTCTCATGCTAGATAATTTAATTGGTAAATTCATGGCAGAAGAATTAAGAGAAATTAAAAGCATGAATTGTATGTTAGTTAATAAAGATAAAGAAAAAGAAAACAGACCTAGGTTAAAATCATAGAACATGATAACTACAAATTAGCAGGATTCTTTAACCCAAGAGCCAACATGTTTTACATTTGAAAGGTTAAGAGAGTCACCAAGCTACCCGTCTATATATATAAAAGCCTAAGCGACCATTCGACCGTTTGACTGTTTGACCGGTAGCTATGATGTGCACTGACCACCAGAGGGCAGACGCTCAACACACAGGCATGGAAACATAGAATAGACTGATGAATCTCAGAGGGAAGAGGGGAGGGGGGAGGGAGGAAGAGATTAACCAAAAAAGAGTACATTCTGGTATATGCATACCAGAGGCCCGGTGCACGGATTCATGCACCAATGGAGTCCCTCAGCCTGGCCTGCAGGGATCGGGCCAAATCCATGCACCAGGCCTCCAACATCCCCCGAGGGGTCCCAGATTGCGAGAGGACGCAGACCCGGCCAAGGGACCCCACCAGGGCATGAATCTGTGCACCTGGCCTCTAATGTCTAATAATTTCCTAACAGCTCAATCTCCAGATTATTTTTCTTTTTTAAAAAACTTCAATCTCTTTAAATGGAAATACAATTTCTACATACCTAAGGAAAATAAAGTTATCTCTACTTGCAAGTGGTTTTTAAGAGAACATAAATCTTTCATTGCACACCACCAAATAGTTACCAGAACCCTAGCCTATGATTCCTGAGTTCTTGGCAAAAAAACTAAGAATTAATTAGTGATTATACACTTTACAGTACCTTCAATTGGCAGGCTAGCCAACATCTAATTAAAAGAGAGACTCTTCTTGCCGATGTCTTTAAAGAGCCTCACTTCATGCAAGCATGAACATGTTACCCCCAATGAGAATACAAATCTTTAAGTGATTAATTTCTGTTCTACATTTTATTACTAAAATCATTATTTACAAGACTCGAAACTGCCTCTAAAACACTTAATATTTTCCATTATGCATTCTTTACAACAATTATAAGCAAAAGATAAATGATGAAGACCTACAAGCATACTCATCTCACTTCTTCCTTATCTGTTTAAGCATTTAACAAGCATTCCTTGATTACTACTTACGTTATAGAACACTGACTAGGAAATAATTCTGCTTGGCATGATATGTGCAAATTATATATGTTGACATTTGGATAGAAAACAAACTACAGGGTATTATTATTCTTAATATGCTTTTTGAAAATCATAACATTTAATGAAAATAGAGATTATAGAAATAGAAACAGTACCTAGGTTAAAAATAAAACAATTCTGAAAAAGAATCAAACTAATATAGATCACTCTAGGACAATTAAATGACCCATAATTAGACACTTTTTATATTAAAGTAACTTTGGCCTGAAAATGAAACTTAATAATGAGAAATTAGGATGAGATTATGATTATGAGAAATTATGAGACTATGATGTCACAATGATAAAACAAACAAAACCAATCAACAAATTTAAGATTAAATTAGGCTTTAAAAATTCTATAAAGTTCAATATTTATGGAGCTCACTACATATTAGCAGTATTTATTTTTTTAACATATTTTTTATTGATTTCAGAGAGGAAGGGAGAGGAAGAGAGAGATAGAAACATCAATGATGAGGGAATCATTGATCGGCTGCCTCCTGCACATCCCCTACTAGGGATCAAGCCCACAACTCTGGCATGTGCCCTTGATAGAATCGACCCTGGGACCCTTCAGTCCGCAGGCCGACACTCTATCCACTGAGCCAAACCAGCCAGGGCCATATTTCCAGTAACAAATGTTAACTTCAATGGTAGCATTTGTCACTCAAATAGCTAACATGTATATAGTACTTACCATGTGTCATATATTATTCTAAGGGTATATTATTTATTAACTTTTTAATGCTCATAACTATGAGATAAACACTAATATTATCTACAAATTGAAAATGAGGAATCTAAGACACAGAGACAGTAGTAAACTTCCAAGAGTATTAAAACTAGTTAATGAAAAACCCAATATTTAAGCCTAAGCAGACAAACTCCAGAGTATGTTCTCTTAATCTCTACATTTAAAGATTAATGTGATAACTTTTATTTATTTTTTTTAAATATATTTTTTTATTGATTTTTTACAGAGAGGAAGGGAGAGGGATAGAGAGTTAGAAACATCGATGAGAGAGAAACATCGATCAGCTGCCTCCTGCACACCCCCCACTGGGGATGTGCCCGCAACCAAGGTACATGCCCTTGACCGGAATCAAAGCTGGGACCATTCAGTCCGCAGGCCGACGCCCTATCCACCGAGCCAAACCAGTCAGGGCTTAAGTTTGGTATTATTACATCTTATGTTGATAAATTAACAGGAATAGATGACATATTTCTACTGGTAATTTATCCTGGTGATATTCATTAATCACATTGATTTTTCATCAGGTGCAGGCAGTATATAATCCCAACTCCTATAGGGCATGCCTTTAATCTATAGTATCTAGTTTCCATTATTGGTCAATCAAAATTAGACTCACTCAATAAATGTCCACCTGTATGAACCATTCTCTTGCCTCTAAAGCCAGATTTGACCTCTACCTCTAAAACCTTCTTTACTATTAAAATAATAACAATTAACATTTATTGAAATCTTCTGGCATAAAAAGTACTATGCCCTAAGAAAAATAAATTAATTTTATAAAATCAAAATAATCCTGAGAGATACATTCTATTATCATCTCTATTTCACAAATAGAAAAATGAGGTTCGGAGAAGATAAGTTCTCATAGCAAAGGAACATGGCTTGAATTGAAGCCAGATATGTTTAATACTAAAATCTCTGCTGTTTTACAGTATGCTTGGTGCAGTGAGACTATGGGAACTATATATCATATTGCAGTATATCCTATTTATTTACACACCATCATAACCCTCGACTCTATATCAAGAATTCTTTGATGGTCAAAACCATGTGTTATAAACATTTATTTCCTAAAAATAAATTGGACTTAATAAACATCTGATAAATGGATGAATAAGCAGATTGCTACAAAAGCTGCATATCTAATGAAAAAATATAGCACATTAGCAATTCCCAAACTTTTGGGCTTTATGACCTCTTCACACTCTTAAAAATTACTGAGGACTCACAAAAAGGTTTTGTTTAGGTGTTTACCTATATTTTCCATATTAAAAATTAAAGCTAAAAATTTGAAAAATATTTATTATAGTTGGCCCTTGAAGAACACAGGTTTGAACTACATGGATTCACTTATATGTGAATTTTTTTTAATAAATATTATAAATGTATTTTCTGTTCCTTATGACTTTTTGTTATTGTTGTTAATCCTCACCTGAGGAGGATATGTTTCCATTGATTTTTTTTTTTTTAGGGAGAGATTGGAAGAGAAAGGGAAAGACAGAGAGAAACACGTTGGTTGGTTGCCTCCTGTAGGAGCCCCAACCAGGGCCTGGGTGGGGAAGGAGCCTACAACCATGGTACATGCCTTTGACCAGATGTAACCTGGGACCCTTTGGTCCACAGGCCAATGCTCTATCCACTGAGCCAAACTGGCTAAGGCCCTTATGATTTTCTTAATAAAATGCTTTTCTAGCTTACTTTATTTGTAAGAATAGTTATGTAATACTTTTAACATAAAAAATATGTGTTAATAGACTCTTTATATTATCAGTAAAGCTTCCAAGTCAATAGTAGGCTATTAATAGTTAAGTTTGGGGTGAGTCAAAAGTTATACACATACTTTCAACTGCACGGGAGGGGGGAGGGGGTAAGTGCACCGAACTCCCACACTGTTCAAGGTTCAAGTATCATTCATTTAAAAATAACAAGTAAAGCCTATTATATTTTCACATAAATAACAAACCATGTTAACACTAGTCAAAAGGAAGTTGAAATAGCTATTTTAATATCAAAGTAATTGGATTTCACAGCAAAGAATATTACCAGGAATAAAGAGGATTGTTTTAGCCTTGGCGGTGTTCTTCAGTGGTTAGAGTGTCGGCCCAAGCACTGAAGGATCAAGGGTTCAATTCCTGGGCTGCAGGTTCTATCTCCAGCTCAGTTGGGGCAGGTGCAAGAGGCAACCAATCAATGTCTCTCTCTCACATCTCTCCTCTCTCTCTCTCTCTCTCTCTCTCTCTCTCTCCAATGGCAAAAATATCCTTGGGTGAGGATTAACAAATAAAAAAAAATAAAGAGGATCATTTCATAGTGATAAAGAGCTGAAGAAATGAAGATGCTGTGACAAGCCTAAAGTTTATAGTATTAATCAAGGGTATCCCAAAATTCACGCAAGAAGTAATTTTGATAGAAAACACATGTTTATAATTAAAAATTGTAAATTTTTTATTGATTCATAAAGTATACAGTATAGGGTTATGTATGGAATAGCATATCGGGTAAATAGCCTCCACGGCTTTGCTGGCACATACGCACTCTTTTGTTGAAATTTTCCATGACCGTTTTGCATAAATGTGGCTGAATTTCGATGAGGCTCATTTTCATCTTGATGGCTTGGTTAATCGACAAAATTGTCTCATTTGGGGTTCAGAAAATCCACGAGTGATTGTTGAGAAACAAATGCATCCACAACGTGTCACTGTTTGGTGCAGATTTGGGGCTGGAGGCATCATCGAACCATTCTTCTTCGAAAATGCAGCTGCTCAGGCAATAACAAGAGTGCATACGTGCTAGCAAAACTGTGGAGGCCATTTACCCAATATGCTATTCCATACATAACCCTATACTGTATACTTTATGAATCAATAAAAAATTTACAATTTTTAATTATAAACCTGTTTTCTATCAAAATTACTTCTTGCGTGAATTTTGGGACACCCTTTAATAAGAGAGCATCTGCAGATGACATGATTATTTATATGAGTCTACAAAAGATTATTAGAACAAATGAATTTTGCAAGGTTGCAGGCTATAAGATAATATACAAAATTTAACTATCTCCTCATTCCAGAAATAAGCAATCATAAATAAAAATATTTTAAACCATTTAACAGTAACATTATATAAAATACTTAGGGATAAATCTGATAAATTATATACAAAACCTGTACACTAAAACTATACATTGCTGAAAGAAATTAAAGAAGACATAAATAAATGGGAAAATATACCTTGTTCAAGAATCAGAAGATTCTTTTTAAAACAGAACCAATTCTTTCCAAATTGATCTATTGATTCAATAATACCACTCAAAATGTTGGCAGATCTTAGGAAAGTCTGAGAAAATGCCACAGCCAAGGAACCTAAAATTCTGAAAAATGAAAACTAATCTATAGTTATAGAAAGCATATGAGTAGTCTTTTGGTGGAGGTCTGAGAGGTGTGAAGGAGAAATTAACAAGTGACACTAGCAAACTTTTTGAACTGATGATATGTTCATTACCTTGATTATGAAGATGTCATAATTGTATGTACACATACATCAAACCATGTATTTGAAATATGTGCCATTTATTGTAAAACTGTTTAAAAATAGAATTATTCTATATTGCCATAATTAAATTACCATGTAGGTAATTTAGATTATGAGATCTTAGTGACCTTATTTTTACTATAGCTTGAAACATGATTGTTTTATCATCCTACTTCAATTATTCTCTACAATGCTTAAAAACCACTAAGAATAATAAGCAAAAGAATGATTAAATCACATGAAGAATGATATAATAGTTAAATAAATCAAAACTGTATCAATTCTGGGGTTTTTTTACTGCACTGCTCAAATTATTGCATCTTTTTTTTTTTTTTTTTTTTTTTTTGCATCATCTCCTTAAGAGGCTATGACAATATCTTGGGTGAATTTTCTCAAACTCAAAAATCAATGAGTTACCAATATATTCTATATATTCTTAAGTGTACAATTCAATGATTTTTAGTAAATTTATGGAGTTGTGCAACCAATTTTAGAACATTTTCACCATCCTAAAACAGACCCTTGATGCCCACTGGCAATCACTCATGTGAATTTTTAAGGGCAGAAAGGAAATACTATATTCTCATCCAGTCTGTCATTAAACAGGATGGATTCCACTCCAAAAAAGCATGAGACAAGAACTTGGACTAATTTTGCTAAAAGAACACATTAACATTTTTTTATTTTTTATGATGTTTTTGTACCATAATTCACTTGCTACAGTTTTTAAGTGTGTTAGTACTAAAGGCAGGTAGGTGGGCTGCTAGAGGGGTAAATGAGTGGGAATCCTCCACTGTTTGTGGAGTTCTTGGACTGGGGCTGAAATAATTTTCAGAAGCCCTTAAGGGAGTAAGAGAGGTGATAGAAGATTTTATTGGCGTAGAGTTACATTCCTTGGGTTGCAATGTCCCATTTCCCCCAAACCAGTCCTGAAAAAGGGGCAGTTGGGAGTTTGGCAGAACCAGAAAGAGAGCCAGTGTCCAGAGTTTCTGTTCCATGTTGCAGCTGTTGTGGTTCAGATTAGGCCAGATTAAAGTCTATCAGTCCATGTGTGGAGCCCAACATGGCCATGCAGCATGTGGGCACGGGAGCATTGGAGCACATGTGCGCGCACGTGTGTGTGTGTGTGTGTGTGTGTGTGTGTGTGTGTATGAGAGAGAGAGAGAGAGAGAGAGAGAAACAGACAGAGAGAGAGAGACAGAGAGCTCAATTCGTTGTATAGTAATTTAAATATTTATGTTTTGAGCTTGCAATGGTCATGCCCATCCTGGCCAATTACTTGTTTCCAGGTGTGACTGGCGGGCAATCAGTCTCCCAAGTCACTTAGACCTTACTTGGCATGCATCTAAATTTTGTCTAGTCCCTTCCCCCATAGATCAGTGGGGGACAGACTTGGAGTATTACATGCAGCTTTTTGGCAAAGCTGAATAAATGGCATGCCTATACTATTTGGTCTCCCCTTTCACTCCTTTCCTGTTAAATAATAACCAGGTTATTGCAACGGTATGAGGTGCACATACACTGATGTGAGAGAGAAACATTGATCGGTTGCCTTCCAGAGGTGCCCTGACCGGGGATTGAATCCACAATCTTTTGGTGTCCCAGACAACGCTCCAGCTGAGCCTCCTAGCCAGGGCAACTAGGAAATCCTATATAGTAAAAAATAAAAGGATAATATGAAAATCAACCGAACGGCAGAACAACCGGTCACTATGACATGCACTGACCACCAGGGGCAGATGCTCAATGCAGGAGCTGCCCCCTGGTGGTCAGTGCGCTCCCACATGGGGAGCACTGCTCAGCCAGTAGCCGGGGTCACGCAGCGGCAGTGTCCTGTGGGAGCCTCTCCTACCTCCGTGGCAGTGCTAAGGGTGTCTGACTGCCGGCTTAGGCCCACTCCCTATGGGAGGCTCTCAGGCTGCAAGAGGGCTCCCCTGAAGGCTCCCAGACTGCGAGAGGGCACAGGCTGGGCTGAGGGATTCCCCTGCCCCCAGTGCACAAATTTCGTGCACCGAGCCTCTAGTATCTTAATAATAAGGATGAGTTTGACAGTTTCATAAACATCTATTCACAGTAAATTCCAGAAATTTTAATACTGTTCATGTCTTTGTTTCTTTAGGATTAATTCTAGCAGTTTTCAGATGTCCTCCAGTTGAAAGCTTTAAACACAAGCTTTCAAGAACTTAAGTGCTCCAAGAATTTAAGTTCTATTTCTTCACCTTTAAAATCACTGGGCTATCACTGTTTACTTCAAATCTACTGCTTAGCCCTAGCTTAGTATTATAAGCCACTACCATCTTAACCAGGACTGCTGCAACTTTTCTTGCTTTCATCCCACCATCAATTCTCCTGTAACGATCTTTCTAAGTTAAATAATACACCTAAGTTCAAAATTCTCCTATGACTTCCCATCAAAGTAAAAACCCAAGTCTTGACCATCATCTAAAAAACTGGACATGATTTAATTGGGCTCGGCCTGCCTCCTACATAAAAACCTGCTACCTCTCTGATCTCCTTTCCTACCATTTCCCAATTCACTCTGCTTCTAACATTGGCCTGCTTTCTCTTCCTCACACACTCCCACCTCAGGGCCTTTGCACTTAACAGTTCCTTCTGACTGTCCCAGTGATATCACATGATTAGCTTCTTTGCTTAATTAATTTCGGTTCAAATATCATCCTACAAAAGATTCCACCACTACCTTTACAAAAATAGCACTCTACTGCAATCACTATATTTCCCTGTATACTGCTGTATTTGTCTTCAAAGTACTAATTACTACCTAACAGATTCATTCATGTATTTTTATTGTTGGTTTCACCCCAGAAGAATGTAAACTTAATGACAGTAGGTGTTTGTTTTCTCTGTTTTGGCTCACTGCTATTTTCTCAGCAGCTAGAAGAAAAGGAAACTGGCACAGGAAGTGCCTGATAATCATATGAATAACAAAAGTAAAGGAAGTGCTAAATACCAATTGTTTTCTCAATTAGCATGAGGTAAATACTATGAGATTTCATTTTCCAATATATACTGAAATACAGGGGCTATTGAATTTTATAGTGATTTGGAAGGAATTGACCAAATTCCAATAACAAACTGAACTTGCTTTTTTAGGGCCCTAAAAAATCTGAATTAAAACTATATTTCATGGTAATAATTTGGTTTATTTGGTGCTGCTTTTCTTTCTGAGCTTAATTTTGGGAAATATATGTATTTTTTAATTAATATTGTGATTTAATACTCTTAAAGTCTTTACTACGAAAGACTATTCTGGAATCAGCTGCATAATTACATTTCCTTAGTGACTTTGTAATCTCGTGAGCATTTACTCTAGACTAAACAGCCTCATTCAGCTGCCCTGTGTCTGACTGTCGATGAAAGAAGCTTGTTTGACAACTGCTTCAAGCAGAAACATAATTTTTTCCATGATTGCATAAAAAAGATGTAAAACTTACCAGACTACAGCCAAACTGAAACTTTAAGCAAGAAGTTCATGTTAGATGTGTGAGTTGATTTCTAATTCAATGCCAAAAACAAAAAAAACAAAACAGATACTAAAGACATTCTGCTGTCATGGCCAGCAAAAAAGAGTTAACTTAGTAATACAAAGTGTAATATATGTTATATATTATAAATACACACAAACTGCAATCATTTTTGTGATAATTGTATTTTTCCATGTTCTTTGATTTTTCTAAAACTAAGATCTAAACTTAATTGGACAGCACCAAAACAAAACAAGCATAAAACAAAGCAAACACCTTTTCTTCATTCTTAGGCAATCCATTATAATCAGTCAACAGGTAAAGTCCTTGACCACAAAAAACAGAAATGTCTTCAATATGAGTAAACAAACAAACAAACAAAAAAAATCATCACTTAACAGTCAACATAATGATGAAACACTCAAAGCATTCACATACACTCAAAATCAGAAACAAAAAAAGGCAATTATCAGAATTATGTAACACCAGATCAAAAAGCTCTAGCCCAGGGGTGGGCAAACTTTTTGACTCGAGGGCCACAATGGGTTCTTAAACTGGAGCAGAGGACCGGAACAAAAGCATGGATGGAGTGTTTGTGTGAACTAATATAAATTCAAAGTAAACATCTTTACACAAAAGGGTACGGTCTTTTTTGGGCCGGAGTTTGCCCACGGCTGCTCTAGCCAAATGTAATAAAATATGAAACTGAACTTAGAGATAAAGCATTTAAAAGAAAAAATTCATTTTTTCAGATGACTGCCTTTCAAATAAAACTCCAGATATTCACCTAATAGAACAATCGAAATTATTAGAGCTCAGTAAAGCAGCTTGACACAAAATAAAAGTATATTTAAGCAAGAACCAGATAGAAAACATAATGAAAATTTTGTAACAACATCACAAGCAGCAGCTGGCATCAGCGTGCCCCAAACCTATCCCAAGACCTGGCACTAGAACCAGCCTGCCTTGCTTCACACCTGGGCTTCACCTGGGCACTTCCTAGCCCAATACAAATAGCAGCCATCTACTGATCACTCTGTAGCTCCTTTCGGGTGGCCCCAGGCAGTGGCTGACTTTGCACTTTTGGGGAGACTCCAGAGCCAGTGCACCCAGTGGACAGCTTCAAACCATGCCAGATTACAACTCTACATATCCACAAGCGACACACTCAAGGGGCAGACTCAGTGAGCACCAAAGCCCCTCTGAAGCAAGTCCTGCTTCATAGGGGTGTTTCCTGCACAGCAGCTCTTTCATTGTAGTCACAGATGGTCTTCACAGCCAATCAGCCTAGAGGTCAATTCCTCCCAGTGATGCCAACAGCAATCAAGGCTCAACTACGACAAGAGTGCACACAGCCCACACAGAGGCATACCTAGAGTGCCCAGCTCAGGTGACTGGGGAGGCTGAGTCACTGGGCCTTACAAGACACCCACTACACAAGGCCACTCTACCAATTCCAGAAGACATAGCAGCTCTACTTTATACGTAGAAACAAACACAGGGCAGCAGCCAAACGAGGAGACAAAGAAAATGTCACAAGTGTAAGAAATGGAAGCAAGCAAACTACTAGATACAGAGTTCAAAACAATGATTATTAGGTTGTTCAAGGATCTTAATGAGAGCTTCAAGGGACTTTGACTTTCAAAGATATGAAAAAGGACCAGCCAGAAATGAAGGATACACTAACTGAAATGAAGAATAATTTACAGGGAATCAACAGTAGAGGATGCTGAAAATCGAATCAGCAATTTGGAATATGAGGAAGCAAAAATATACCCAATCAGAAGAGCAAAAAAAAAAAAAAAATCCAAAAATATGAAGATAGTATAAGGAGGCCCTGGGGCAACTTCAAGTGTACCAACATTTGCACCATGGGGGTGCCAGAAGAGAGACAGCAAGATATTGAAAACCTATTTGAAGAAATAATGACAGAAAAATTCCCCTTACCTGGTGAAAGAAATAGATATACAAGCCCAGGAAACACAGAGAATCCTAAACAACAGGAACCCAAAGAAGCCCATACCAAGTCACATAATTAAAATGCCAAGGGTTAAAGACAAAGAGAGAATCTTAAAAATAGCAAAGCAAAGGAGGGGGAGGTGGAGGAGGAGGAGGAGAAAAAGATAAAAAAATATGAACAACAAAATGGCAATAAATACATATCTATCAACAATTGAATCTAAAAATCAAAATACGTGAACAAGAAATTTAATGAACAAATAAACTGATGAATAAAATAGAATCAGAGACATGGAAACATGGAACAGACTGAGGAATCTGAGAGGGAAGGGGTGGGGGTGGAAAGAGATTAACCAAAGATCTTATATGCATATATGCCTTACCCATAGACATAGATAATAGGGTGGTGGAGGCCTGGGGCGGGGTGAGAACCAGGAGGAGGGGAGCAATAAGGGAAAAATGGGGGACATTTGAAATACTTTCAACAATAAAGATTTTTTTAAAAGATAACTGAAAAATATACATCCTGCTTAAAGATCATATTTTATCTTATAAAACAAGTTTTTCCTTATTTCTATAATATGCTCACAAATGAACAGCTCATGTTAAATAAAGCACATATCTATTTAAAATAATAGTGATAGCTGATTAAATAATTTTGAAATTGATGAAGTTGATAAATGCTTATAACTTATATCAGTTAAGGGAATAAGTCTTCTTTGGGTGGGAGGTAGTAAAATATTCACTAGAAAGCCAGTTGATGATTACAAAGACAGTCTCATGGTGCCAATCAATGAGACTTTACTAACCACTAAAGTCATAGTCTGGGGAATTTCAATTAGCAGTTAAGTTTTCCCAATGCTTGTTCCCACTGGCACAGAATTAATAAAACATGTTTAGATATTGCCTTCAGCAAATCCAAAAAGTACTGCCAGTGCAATCTTAACTCTAACTATATATTCATAATACCCTCCTGAATGAGAGATTGAAGATCTCAGTAAAAATCACCTAAAACCTCACAGCAATATACTTTTGATTTCATCCTTTATCAAAGTTATACATGAGGACAAAAACATAGTTTTTAGGAGGCACTCTCCCAAGACCTTATGTCACCCGCTCCCAAAATTATATAATTATTTTGAAAGTGCTTGCATCCACGTTTTGCACCAACTAAAGTGAAAGTACAAGTGTATTATTCTTAACTTCATGCCATAAAGATTTCAGAGCAGATATAAGAAAATGGAAATAAGGTAGTTAATATATTTTCTATTTGCCTCTAAAGAAATTAAACTTGTTCCCTCTGTAGAATAACATAATATAAAATGGAATAGAAAAAGAAAGAGGATATAAGCTAGAGGGGGAGAACCTGCTGTAAAGGGATAACTGGGGCTTATTAGATACAATCTTCTAGCAAAGATGTGGACTAACTCTTGGGACAGGTATGTAACAATTACACCTTTAGTCAACTGAAGTTAATATTCCTTGTACCTTAAGAGCAGCACCTTTGAGGATACCAAATCATTCTCTGAAAAGTCACTTCATAGAGCAACTTCTCCAATCTCTAAATATTTCTGAAAATTATAGTAGGTAAATTATCGTATGTAAATTATAGTATGCATTCTTAGATCTAGAATAATAGGAAAAAAAGTAAGAAAGCCTATGGCTTCAAATAATATTGCTTTTTAAAATCTAATCTGGCAAACTCAACCTATTATTTGGAGTATTTAGATCCTGTGCTATCCAATATGATAGCCACAAGCCATGTGTTTATTTAAATCATACTGAATTCTAAACTGTGCCCAGCACAGCCAGGGGTGAACCTGAGGAGGGGCAGTGAAGGATTAAAGAAGACAGACAAGAGAATACAGTTGGGACCAGGTGGATCACTGTGCCTGAATGAGGAAACAGTGACACAGCTTGTAAGCTGAAGCTTTATTTTATAATCAGATCACACAAAGCAAAACAAGGACAAGATGTTTACAATGTTTTTGCGAATTTCAAATCTGCTTCTTTCCTGTTGTTGCCATTCTCTGAACTCTATCAAGCCTTGTTTTGGCAGCACTTGCTGCACCCCCAGCAGCCCACATCCCTCAGCTACCTAGGACTGCAGGGTCGGACTATTAGTATAAGGTCAAGCTTACATACATCCATAGCCTTTGGCCATAACCATGCTGAGAGGACAGAATATTTCCATCACTTCAGAAAGTTTTATTGGATGGTGTTTGTTCAAAACATTTTCATTTAATGTGATTACTGATATAATTAATATTAAATCTACCACCATACTATTTGTTTCCTAATTGTCCCATTTATTTTTTGCCCCCCCCTTTCCTGCCCTCCATTTCATTAATGGAGTATTTCTATGATTTTATTATTTTCTCTGATACTGAATTATTGACTATCCCACTTTGTTTTACATTTTTAGCAGTTGTTCTAGGTTTTATATTAAACATCTTTAACTTATTACAGTCTATCTCCAGATACTATTACATCACTTCACACACAGTATAAGAACATTTCAATAGCAGAGTTTTACCCCTCTTCCTAACTTTTGTATTAATGTTATCATACATTTTACTTGTGCACTGTTATTATGCAAGGCAATTTCTATTATCTTTCAAATGTAATTTTGATAACAAAATTATTGGAAAATCAGCTTGTAACAGAGGAGTACTATTTTAAATACTTATTTTCACATGCATAAAAGTAAAGATTTTAAGAGATAAGATATCAATGTCTATTTCACTTATAACTTTTTACATCATACAACCTTATATTGTCTGTCTCCTCAAGCTACAGTTTTAGTATTTAGGCCAATTTTTTTATGAATTTGTTATCTCAAACTCAAATGGCGTTTTAGATTTTGTTTCACATTCCCCTGGCTTCATGCTGGGAGATCATAGGACATTAAGAGCACACAGAACTAAAGAAAACATAAGATCTACCAAGTCGCAAATAAGTAAATTATCTATCATTTTAATAGTAATTTGAGCTTAGAGCCTCCGTGTTCATATGCAAAATACCATGTATCATCTTCAAGACTTTGCTTTTGATTTTGAAGACCATATTGATTTTATCTATTTCATCTATCTTGTTTTTGCTGTTAGGATCTTTTTTTAGTTACTTGGTTTCATAGTACCGATTATTTTCTATTCACATTATAACTTTACATTATTTTATTTTGTTAGAAAACAACTAATTCTGGATTATCTTTTCATTCAATAATCTATGTTGAAACATCACAACAAAATAGACTTGCTCCATCCAACAAAGTCTGTGCCTGTATACAAATACCTACCTGTACCTTGAGAAAGACTGTGATCATCCTTAAGCCTCACAAAAGACACAATCCCACATTCATTTTCAAAATGGATGCATATAACTTTTGAGCCACTGGCCAGCTCTACAATATATCTTTTCACAAAATATATTTTGTGGCTCATTTCTCATAATACTGTTTCATACAGCAGACAGTGAGTAAATCTACTCTTTTTCATGGTAAGGAGCTCAACTCTCTTATTTTTACTGGCTTACTACTGACTAAATTAAACCACTCTTTCTAAAAAATATGCAATGAGTTGAAAATGAACAGCTACTTCAGTAAGGCTGCCAAGGAAAGCCTTAAAAAGGAACTAATACGATCCAATCTCAATCTCAAAAAAAAATACTAACAAAATCGTCAAAAAAATTTATTAACTTAGGATTAAGCACCATTCCTTTTTTCATTGATTTCAGAGAGGAAGGGAGAGGGAGAGAGAGAGAGAAACATCAATGATGAGAGAATCATTGATCTGCTGCTTCCTGCATGCCCCACACTGGGGATTGAGCCCACAACCTGGGCATGTGCCCTCACCAGGAATCAAACTGTGACCTCCTGGTTCATAGGTAGATGCTCAAAAATCGAGCCATACCAGCCGGGCAAAGCACCATCCATAATAATAAAAGGGTAATATGCTAATTAGACCAGACATCCTTCCTGACAAAGCCGGGGCCGGAGGGAAGACAGCCCGGGTCCCAAGTGCCTGTGGGTGGCTGGAGGGAAGCCAGCCCGGGTCCCGGGTGCCTGCGTGCAGCCTGGGGGAAGCCAGCCCAGGTCCTGGGTGCCTGCCGGCAGCCGGAGGAGGGAAGCCCGGGTCCCAGGTGCTGGAGGGAAGCCAGTGCCAGCAGCCAGGGAGGAAGGAAGGCCTACTCTTGCACAAATTTTTGTGCACCAGGCTTCTAGTTCTTTTTTATAAAAGAGTATAAAATTCCATAAATTCAAATTTAATAACATTAAAGTGTCAGCTCAAAATGGTAAAAACAAAGCACTAATCATCAGCTACTCAATGAGAAGTTTTTTTGGGCACTTACCCAAGTCTTCCTAGCATCTCAAACTCAGGAACTTGTGGTCCACATGTCTCTACTTGCAATGGCTGGTATTCATATAGAGCTTCTTCAAGCTTTTGAATAGGTGCTAATGAAATATGCTGACTCTGTTAGAAAAATGAAGGAAAGCAATACCTCTTAATATTATTTTCATATTAATACTTAATTGAATCATTTTTAAAAATGGACTAACTTCCGTACATTAAAAATACTACCCATTATGTCTGCTATTCCATGGGTACAATTCATTATATTACTGAAATCCACATCACATAATTAACAAATAGTCATTGCCATGTGATTTACATGAGCCAATAATTCTATTTCTACAAAAGTAATGAAAGTAGGACCTCAAACAGATATTTGTACACTCATGTTCATAGCAGCATTATTCAGAATAGCCAAAAGGTAGAAGCTACCCATGGAATAGCAGACTTAATGGATACTATTGATAGATGAATTAATAAACAAAATGTGGTATATATACATAATGGAATGTTATTCAGCCTTAAAAAAATTTTTTGAAGCATGCTAGAACATGAATGAAGCTTGAAGACATGAGGCTAAGTAAAATAAGCCAGTGACAAAAGGTCAAATATTGTATAATTCCGATACTGTGGAATTTCTAATGTAGTAAAATTCATCGAGCCAGAAAGTAGAATGATGGTTGCCAGAGGCTAGGGGGAACCAAGAGATGGGTGTTAGTATTTAATGGGTGTAGAGTTTTAGTTGGAAAAGATAAAAAACTCTGGAGATAAACAGTGGTGATGAATGCACAACAATGTGAATGCATGTAATGCTAAGAACTATATACTTAGAAATTATTAAAACTGTAAACTTTATATTATATATATTTTACCACAATTTTTAAAGATGAGTTTTAAATATTCTGATTTACTCATTTATCTTACTGGAATAATATACAGGAAACAGAAAAAAGTGAAATATCTGGAAAACTTCATTAACATTATTTTAACAATTAACCTTCATATGTTACACAGCCTTTTTAAATAAACATGAAACTGGCAAGCTAAATCTTATACTATTTCACAGTAATCCAATTTCTAAAAAAGTGAATCTATCTATAGTGCACTACACAGGTTGAAATCAGAGTACGTGCCCTGACAGGGAATTGAACCGTGACAACCTGGTTCATAGGATAACACTCAACCACTGAGCCACACCGCTGGGCTACTGCCTATTTTTTAATTGGACTATTTGTTTGTTTGGTGGAGCATTGCCCTGTATACCAAAAGGTTGCAGGTTCAATTCCCAGTCAGGGCATATACCTAAGTTGCAGGTTAAATCTCCAGTCTGAGCACAGACTAGAGGCAGCTGACTGATATCTCTATCTCTCTCTCTCTCTCTCTCTCTCTCTCTCTCTCTCTCTCTCCCTCCCCCTCCACGCCCCCCCCCCCCGCAAAAAATCAATAAACATATTCTCAGGTGAGGATTAAAAAGTAAAGATAAAAGAATTTGTTTCTAGAATATATACAAAATAATTTTATAACTGAAGAAAAATTTTAAGTCCAAAAAAATTTATCTAGTGGGAAAAAGATTTTAATAGACATTTTACCAAAGGAAATATACAAATGGCTAATGAGAACATGGAAAGATGCTTGATTACAAAATGGTGGTGGAAGCTACACTGACACTTTCCCAGAACTAAACTGGAAATATAACTAACATACAGAAAAACCACCCTGAAAAATCAACTGAAGACTAGCTGGAGAGAACCCTGATAACCAAGGACATAAAATGGAGACCACATAGAGACTGGTAAGAAGTGCAGAGGTGCAAAAGGGCTGGCTGGGCTCCCACAGACAGTAGCTGAAGTTCTGGAGAGAGATCTCAGGTGTGGGGGGTTCCCACTGAGAACTAGGAGGGTGCCTGCATTTCTAGCTGTCTCTCGCTGGCAGACAGCAACCTTGCTGCTTTTCACAGCCATATGTTATGTAGGCACCTTTCTCAGTTCTGGTGTTCTGGGCTTGGGAGCCCAGCTTGGGGTTTAGACACCAGAGTTCTCAGTGGGAACTGAGATATCTCTCTCTGGGACTTCAGCTGCTGCCTGTGGTAGCCCAGCCAGCCCTTTCATGCCTCTGCCCTTCCTACCAGTCTCTAGAGGTCACAACTTTCTGTCCTTGGTTATCAGTGTTCTCTCCAGGTAGTCCTCAGTTGATTTTTCAGAGTGTTTCTTCCGTATTTTTGTTGTATTTCCAGTTTGGCCCTGGGAGAGTGTCAATATTGCTTCTACTTACTCTGCCACCATTTTGGAATCCAGTATTTCTTGTATTTTAAAATATGGTGCCCAATAGTTAGATTACCAACTTTCCCCCAAAATTTTACTTCTCAAAGAAAACAAGCTTTTCCAGAATTCAAGGTTTCATCCTAAATACACTAAAAACAGCAGTAAATTTTTCTAGCTCTTCAATAATGATCAGTTCCATTCAAATATGTAACTTATGCTTTAAAACATCAAAGAATAATTTATATAACCACTTAGTTGGGCTTAAACTTCTTGTTAAATAAATTAAAAGTCAAATAGCCTAAAAGAGTTGTACTCTCACTTGCCCAAGCCAAGTCTCCAAAACTATTTCTATCAATTGTCCCTAATGTCATCAAAATCTTTTGATTGCACTTAAGTTACTTTAAGGCTTTATTAAATAAATGTATTTGCAATCCCATCTCTACAACATATACCATTTAGTCTTCAAATTATCATAGACAAAAAAAAAAAAAAAAACCTCTTTAATAATACATCCACTTGCCAAGCCGGTATGGCTCAGTAGTTGAGTGTCAACCCACGAATCAGGAGATCACAGTTTCATTCCCAGTCAGGGCACATGCCAGGGTTGCAGGCTTGATCCCCAGTAGGGGGCATGCAGGAAGCAGCCGATCAATGATTCTCTCTCATCATTAATGTTTCTATCTCTCCCTCTCCCTTCCTCTCTCAGAAATCAATAAAAACATTTTAAAATAATAATAGTAATAGTAGTAATAATAATAATACATCAATTCTGTTTTGCAATTCTTTTTTTTTTTAAAGATATTTTAAAATTATTTTTTATTTTTTTAAATATATTTTATTGATTTTTTGCAGAGAGGAAGAGAGAGAGATAGAGAGTTAGAAACATCGATGAGAGAGAAACATCGATCAGCTGCCTCCTGCACATCTCCCACTGGGGATGTGCCTGCAACCCAGATACATGCCCTTGACCGGAATCGAACCTGGGACCCTTCAGTCCACAGGCCGACGCTCTATCCACTGAGCCAAACCGGTTTTGGCGTGTTTTGCAATTCTTATTGTTGCACCAATATAAACTATTCCTTGAGAAAAAAACTTCAAAAATAAAGTGTAACACATTTAGAAACTTAAAATGTTAGAGGAAAATGAGGAAATAATATATATTTTAAAAGATTAATATCATTAAAGCATCTCAAATATAATTACAACCTAACCCTGCATGTTTAAAAAAAGATTTCTATAAATTCCTTTGCATTGGAGTAGAACTATTATGGCTCATATGGAAACTAAATGCAACAGTATCTTTGTGGACACATACAATTGATTTTCAAAAGGCCAAATGTTTGCCTGGCTGATGTGGCTCAATAGTTGAACAATGGCCCGTGCACCAAGAGGTCACCAGTTTGATTCCCAGTTGGGGCACATGTCCGAGTTGCGGGCTCGATCCCCAATAGGGGCCATGCAAGAGATGGCCAGTTGATAATTCTCTCATCAATGTTTCTATCTTTCTCTCCTTCTCCCTTCCTTTCTCTCTAAAATCAATAAAAATATTTTAATGGAATAAGATCTGTACATTAAAAAGAAAAAAAGCCAAGTATCTTAAACTATATAGGTGAACATGAAATAAAAAGCCACAGCATTTTCTCCTGCTTTTATGTGTTGTGACTATTATTGCATTCATACAGATTTATCTCCCCCCAAATGCAAAAATAAAGACAAAAAGGAATTAGTTAATTATCTCTGCCTCAGATAGTTCTACACCTAAAACATTCAAAAGAGATCCAAATGTTACCCAGAAGGGTCCTAAATGATGCGACTGACTCAAGTTCAACATAGCTGTAGTAGTAAAGTCACATCTTACACAAAGAGTAGGTTCTAAAGTTAGAGTAAGGCAAAAACTGTTCAAAATAACTCCTCAAAAATCCTTAACATAGACCACGAAGTATACTTTACATTGTTCCGTGTAATATCTTCGTATAAATCCAATTCAGCTAGGTTTTCCTCTAGCATTGGAATAGATTACTGTTCTGTGGAAAACCAGATAAAGTAGTTGGCTTCCTTTTGGCAATCATGTTGTTTTGAAAACACTTTACTAGGGGAAGAGAATTCTTTGCTATTTTTTCTCCCTAGTTTGGTGTTTTTTTCAACTTTAGTTGAATTCAAATAAGTTAAATGTACAAATGATATGAGTCTACTGAACATGACAGGTATTTGAATGTTCATTCAATTAAATTTATAAAGAAAAAATGACATTTGAGATGGGCTATAAAGACTGAATGGGGCTGAAATGTGGGGGGTGAAGGGGGGAATAGCATTTGCAGTGAAGGGAATTTCAATACCAAGAGTAACTTCAGCATAGTAGTGAAAATGGGAGCCAGAATATCAATGATAGAAGAAATAAGAAACACTGAGTGAACTTGACTACTGTTTTCATCAAGTCATAAAGCAAAATGAAAAGAGGGAGATGGCAGTACCTTTAAGAAAAGGTAGAGTCCAAAGAAGAGATTGTGTTTATTTTGTTTGTTTTTGTTGTTCTAGGTTTTATTCTTCCCTGAGCACTGATAAATGAGGTAGTGTTGAAAATAAGTTATTATTTTTACATTCTTTCTCTGATGCTTGTCTTGCTACTGAACCACCATTTGTTGCCAAGAGGACAGAATGTCCAGCAAATCGTATCTGTTTCTATAAAAAGATCAGAAAAGAAAAACATCAAGGAGTTTATTTGGTGAGACAAAACCTGTCTCCTTAAAAGAGTCTACATTAATTTTAAGAAAAACAGTACTTGCCAAAATTTTAAAAACAACTTTTCAGGCATACAGCATTTTAGCTTATTTTTAGTAATTACAAAAAATAGCTTCCAAGAAAGCATTCTTATCTTGGCACTTTAAGTGAACTTTTCTCTAACCAACAGCAATGACAACTTATACATAAATCTAAATTTCTAAATGTGATAAAATATGAAAATTACTTTATATAAAATTCTCTAGAAGTATTACTATTATTATATAAATAAAACAAAAAGCAGCATATCATAAAATTAGTAATCTTCTGAAGCAAAAATATTTTTCAGTGAAAAGTTAGCAAAAAGCTTAGATCTAAACTCTGTGCCTACTACAGTGCCTACGAATGTTTGTTTCATAAATGAACAAATGTTTTGTAAGGATACAACAGTATCCAACTCTCTCCAATCCCCTACTCCAGGCTATCCCCCCAAAGAACTACATAACAAATCTCCTGATTCTATTTGAGGTCAATTAACTACAGATTGGGTTATTATTGTGCCATTCCCATTGTAGAAAATAAGTAGACAACTAAGCCAAGCTGCAACAGACTTTATTCTTCTTCTGTCTTAAAAGGACACAGCAAATATTATAAACTAGAGGCCTGGTGCACAAAATTCGTGCACTGGGGAGAGGGGTCCCTCAGCCCAGCCTGTGCCCTCTCACAGTCTGGGAGCCCTCAGGGGCTGTCTGACTGGAGGGGAGCGGGCCTAAGCCGGCAGTCAGACATCCTTAGCACTGCTGTGGAGGTGGGAGAGGCTCCCACTACCGCCGCTGCGCTCACCAGCCATGATCCTGGCTTCTGCTTGAGTGGTGCTCACCTTGTGGGAGCACACTGACCACCAGGGAGCAGTTCCTGCATTGAGTGTCTGCCCCCTGGTGGTCAGTTCGCATCATAGCGACCAGTCATTCTGCCATTCGGTCTATTTGCATATTAGCTTTTTATTATATAGGACTAAAGGCCCGATACATGAAATTCGTGCAAGAGTAGGCCTTCGCAGCCGTGGCAACTGCCTTGATCCCTTCCTCACAGCTGCAGCTGCAGCCCCGGCTTCATCCCAGAAGGATGTCCGGAAGGACATCTGGTCTAATTAGCATATTACACTTTTATTATTATAGATACCCTAACCATTCTAAACTGCCTTCCACACACATCACCACCACTGCTGCCATCGCTTTCACAAAACCACCATGCAATTAAATCTGGACTGTAAATTCAGAATAGAATAGTGAGGATTCCAATTCTCTTTCACTTGCAATTTCACATAAATTATCATGCACATATGGAATGTAATTATTAGCAGTGGAATTCCATGGAAAGAACACAGAAATAATTATTGAATATTTACTATATGCCATGGTAGGCACTATGTATACATTACAGATAATTATTATTTTGCCTGTTTTATAGGAAAAGAAAGTAAAGTTTTTCAAGGCCAAATAATCTACCCAGGTTTTAAACCCTATACTGCTGGAATGCACCAAACACTTTTCTGTAACAGGACTAGAGTATGAAAAATCATTTATCTAACATTTAGTAGATACTAAGCACTGTGAAGGTATGATAGAAAGGATATGCCACCATAAGAACTGATTGTATTTTCAAGCTTTTAACAATATATATTTATATTTATTAGAAAGTGTTCATTTTAAAATATTAGCATGAGTGCTTTTTCAATTAGTATAGGAGTACTAGTTCATTAAAACATATAACATTTTTTAGAAAATATTCACACTTGATTTGTTCATAATAGATTTAAATTAATGCAAATTTCACCTGTACTGAGATATGTGCTTCATCTTTTTTTTTAATCCTCAGTTTTACTGATTTTATAGAGAGGTAGGGAGAGAGAAACATCAATCAGCTGCCAATCAACTGAGCCACTCAGCCAGGGCTGTGCTTTATCATTTTTAGATGCTCTCTTAGAAATAACAGAAATTCAGTCTTTTCATAACAAACAAAATATTATTTCCTCAAATAATATACAAATTAATGGTTTGTCTGTTAATCTATATAAATTAATAAACTTTGAAATATGAGCAAGAAAGACCATTTCAACAAGAATAATTCCTAACAACGTAGAAGTAACCACTTTCCTAGAAAGTTGACTATAATAACCAATTCTTAAAATTATATATATATGTATTTATTATTATTATTATTATTATTGATTTCAGAGAGAAAGAGAGAGGGAGAGAGGGAGAGAAGGAGAGAAACATCAATGATGAGAAAGAATCACGGATTGTCTGTCTTCTGCACGTCCCCCACTGGGGACTAAGCCCGCAACCAAGGCATGTGCCCCAACCGGGAATCAAACCCTGACCTCCTGGTTCATAGGTTGACGCTCAATCACTAAGCCATGCCGGCCAGGCTAAATTATATTTTACTATACTTTAGAAGATCGTTTTTCAAAATTGACAGATATGTTTTATGTTTATGATACAAATTACAAAAGCAAAATCACTTGGTAAGTGTTTTGTCTGGGAACAGTATATGTTTACTGAGCATAAATGGTGGTTCCACAAACACAAGTATACACAGTTTTAGTTAAAAAAAATTAATTTTATTTTATAACCTTCATAAGTAAAATACATAAATAAAAGTAAAGAGACACATTTAGTAAAGTAGTGCCCTAGAGAACAAAGTAAGTAATTATATGGGAGACTTTAATGAATACAGCTTTGAAGCACTTCTGGAAATTACAGGCCTAATAAAAGCACTAACATTCTACCAGTTGCTGAAACAGGTGACACTGCCAATCAGCTGCATTTGCTGAAGCATAATTTAAAGATTACTAATTAACCTCTACACTGAAAACAATGGCTGCCTACTATTTTGATTACCATTTTTAAAAAGAAAAAGAAACAGTCACTCTATGACCAAATACAACTAGATAAAACACAACTCTAGGTAAGCTCTGCATCTGCTTAATTACTTAATTGTATCATTTTCTGGTGTTGTTTATACTAAACCCAAAGATACTACTGGCTGGAGTCATGAGACTTATAATCTCTCCACAGGCTATTTCTGAGTTATTTCTATTTACTACAAAAAAATTGAAAGTGTTAGTGACAATACTTGGGGAAAAGTCATATAATATAAGATAGTATTTTCTTTGTTATTGACTTTGAACATTTTGATCAGAAGCTCAAGAGAAATATGATTCAGGCAGGCATTCTCCTTCAGATCACTTCTGCCTTTTCATTAGAACTTAACCCCACACAAACACACCTCTGACCTCACCCAGCACACACAACACACACAACACACACAACACACACACATACACACACACAACCTGTGTACTTTTGTTCTACCACCATCATAGCCTACCTTTAATATCCGAAATCTACTCAGAGCACTGCTCAGAACTTAACATTAAAAGAGTCAATGTTTCCAAGTCTGGGCAATTATTATAAAAATGATTCTTAAGTCTTTTTAAAATATGCTGGCACAACATGCCAAAGAACTCGTTTTAAATTCATTTGAAAACATACTGGTATAAACATGTATAAAGTGGAAACTGTATAGGAGAGTGCTGTTCAGGATTTTCCATCCTTTTATGTTTTAAATTAACATTGATTCTTGAATCTTAATACTATCCGTTCTATGTTTTTAAAGTTGCTTTCATTCAACTGTACATGCCTATGACCTCCACAATGACCTCTACAAAAAGCAGTTGTGCACTTTACTGTGGTGCAAATCCTCACAGACAAGTTGAACCTGTTCTTTTTGGCAATAAGCCCTTGTGCTGAACACATAGCTGAGATTTATTATAAAAGGAAAACTAAGGGGCATTATTCTGCAACATTTATCCTTCACATATAGCCAAGTATAATCTTCTACAACTTTTGAGAGCCCTTAAATAAACAGATCTCCTCTTAATTGCAGTTTCTTATTTGTCACCAATTGTATGGCATATTGAGATTCATTTTACATGAGTAAAAAGTTAGCAGAAAAATCACTTATACTAAGAGTTGTTAAAGTGGATCTCTTATATTTATTCAAAAATAATACTTTTAATACGCAGACCTAAGGATAATTACCTGCCTTGTCCCCTTAGCAAGGTCAATGCAATGAATTAATAAACACCTGTCTTCAAGAATCTATACTTGAAGAAAAAGGGTTTTAAAAAAAAATCTTCCTACAGCATTCTTATAGATATTTTTAAAACATTACAGAGAAAACATTGGCCTTTACTTTTACAGTTTTATGATTTCTTTTAAATTTCAAAGCTCAGTTTTAATTAGTTTTCCCACAATGTTTTAAAAACACTTCCCATACTTGCAGAGAACAGAGTTGAGGGGGAAGAGGGAGAGGAGGAGTGGGGTTGGGGTGAAAAAGGTGAAGGGGTAAGCACAAAATGGTTGTTACAAAATAGTCACAGGGATATAAAGTACAGTATAAGCCTTATACTGCAAGGACTACAGTCAATATTGTAATAACTATGTATGGTACCAGGTGGGTATTTGAAATTTTGGAGCGAATCACTTATAAAGTATATGACTGTCACACCACAAGGCTGTACAGCTGAAACTAATACAAAATAATACTGAATGTAAACTGTAATTGAAAAATAAATAAATACATACAAACAAAAAAACATTTCCCATTCTAAACAATTTTGAACTGATACACAAGACTGCTGCCAGGCTACTTCCTTAATCCAACAGTAAATCTGATACCCTGAGGAAAGGAGAATTTTCTGAGTTACCACACTATTTACATTAATTCTTCAGGATTTGCTAATTGATCTATCATCAAGACTTGCCTTGTTGAAATGAAAAAAAAAAAAAGAATATAACCACAAAAGTATGGTACTCTGAAAGTCAGGTTCAAACTAGCTTATCAGCTAATTGCTCAACATAAAGGAAACTGAAATATGTTGATTTAAGTGAATATTTCATTGCTCTAAATTCTTCTAATTTTTTTCTTTACTATTAAATGTAAAAACTGTAGACCTATGGTGGAAGGGAGTATTTTTTAATGGGTATAGAGTTTCATCTTTAAGATGAAGATTTATGGAAATGATGGTAGAAATGGTTGCACAATGAATGTATTTAATACCACTGAACTGTAAACTTAAAAATGGTTAAGATGGTAAATTTTACGTTATGTGTACTATTGAACTAATTTTTTAAATGGTGAAAAAATCTAATGATACATTATTAGGAATTAGGGGTTTAGTAGTAAGCAAAACAGACATGTTCATAGATGGCACCAAATATATTCTGTGAAGACAAAATAACTGAAGAGTTAAATAAAAATCTATTTCATTAAAGTTTAACATTTTAAGCAACCTATTCATATTTTTTTCTAAGAAAAGATGTTTTAAACAATTTATATCCCTAATACTTTCTTCCTTCTGTCTAGGGAATACAAGTAGAAGTTATGAGTTTGGACATTTTTTAATTCATCACCAAAACAAGAAACATTTTTTTTCACATATGTAGTCTTTCAGAAAAAAACTAGATATATTAAATTTTAAGTGTTTTACTGTCATTACATCTTTAAATAGATATAATTAGCATGCGAAAAATTACTAACCAGTTTTATTCATAATATTAGTTTATACAATATGAGGCAACATAAAAATTGAGAATAACTATAAAACATGGATCAAATATGTTTTTAAAAAAATGCCTGAAGACCTGACCTTACACCATGTTCTATTATTATGCCAATGCTGGTGGTATGTTTTAAATGACTAAGTCCTCTATACGTTTTGAAATGTATGTGCTTTAAGATTTCCATAATATCCAAAACTACTCTTGTTGAAGTCATATAATTAAAAATAACATCCAAAGAACTCATAGTTGCTATGTCAAGCAGGTTAACCCAGATTAACCTCCAAATAACTTAAAGCAGCTGCAAGAACATTCCCAGTCTCCATTTATTTTGCTTCTCTACACCACAACAGCTTTCCCATCTGTATCTCTTCCTTCCATCAAGAATGCAAGCATACACTCTATTTTTTTAAAGTCCCTGTATTATATAACCCCTTTGAATAATACAGTGTTAAAAACATGGGCCTTGGAGTCCAAATAGTCAAATCCCAATTTTACCTTGAGTAACTTTTTTTTTAACAATCCTTAGTTTCACCTGTAAAATTATTTTAAAGGATCAAATAAAATAAAAATCATAGCAGAATCAAGTGTCTACAACATACTACCAATAATAATTATTATTTTTGTATCATCAACTTCATCAGGAGCAAGAAGAGAAGAGATATTTTGCACCATCTCCACAGTCTGTTAGTCACAACCACCAGATAAAATTACCACAGGCAATCATCACCATATGAACAGTAACCTTTCAAAAGACTGCTTGAAAGTAAGCCTGGGCCAAGTGGCTCAGTTGATTGAGCATCATCCCATGCACTAACACAGTGGTTCTCAACCTTCCTAATGCCACAACCCTTCCTCATGCTCTGGTGACCCCCAATCATAAAATTATTTTCGTTGCTACTTCATAACTGTACTTTTGCTACTGTTATGAATCGTAATGTAAATATCTGATATGCAGGATGGTCTTAGGCGACCCCTGTGAAAGGGTCGTTCGACCGCCAAAGGGGTCTCAACCCACAGGTTGAGAACCGCTGCTCTAAGTCATCCTTTAATGACTTAAAAGATCACTAATACGTTTTAACGGACTGTATCATTATTTCCTATTTTCCTATTTTTTAAAGGAACAGTCTATTGATTTTTAGAGAGAGAGGAAGGGAGAGGGAAAGAGAGAGAAACATGGATGTGGGAGCTCAGTACTGATCCCCTGCCTCCTGCATGCCCCCCACAGGGGATCAAGCCTGAAACCTAAGCATGGGCACTTGACTAGGAATTGAAATAGGCAACCTCCTAGTGCACAAGACAATACACAACCAACTGAGCCACACTAGCCAGGGTTCCTATTATCCTATTTATAAGTTATAACAAATTATTCTTTCTTTCTCTGTAGACTGCTTAAAATTTTGAGAAAGTCTACATCCAGTTCTAAGATTTACCTTGTTTGGAGTTGGTCACTCAATCACTCTTTACTTTGTTGTTATGTTTATGTTTTTAGGTGTGTGTTTTTTTTTTATCATCTACTATATTATCTATAAGAGAATAGGTTAAATCTGGGAAACAGTTTATTTTGTATCTAAGAAAATCATTCAAAGAATCTTCTCTGAGTTTATTTTCATTTCATTTTATTCTCACAAATACTACAATGTGAGGTATATTCCAATGAATAAAGTTTATTCTACTTCAAATGAATATCCCATAAGCATTAACTCACAGAGCCAGAATTTGAACCCACCTGGTCAGATGTTAAAGTTTTTATCTATTAACACTGCTAATCTGCCTATCATCTGTAAAAAGACAAGTAAAAAGTCTCTTGATTGTGCCATTAAATAAAATGACAAGAGACTACAAGTACTCCCCATCACTTCTCATTTTCAACTAAAATGATCCTCTTACTTTTGATAAAACATAATGGAATTTTGCTAGAACTGGTGACAGCAATGAAAATGTATGCAACATTATTTACCATTTGAAGGATAAGAGGCCTTGCACCAGAAATAGGTAATTACATTATGGATCTAATTTCTAAAACTAAAATCAATGCTACAGAAATAAAAAGACTATTTTATAGAACCTTATCATTATCAATAATCCTCATTCAAGAAACGAGGGCAATGTAAGAGCTCTTCCCACTGATGATATGGTTGGTTCAATGTGTAACATTACTTCCTATATTAAATTATTTTTTCTCCTTTCATCTCTTGTATTTATTTATCTCTTTATTTATGCTACTTTTCATGTTTAACTCAAGAGACACTGTGGTATAATGAAAAAAAAAACACTGAACTAAGAATGTAAAGGCTTATACTCTCCCTCTGACTTCCATTTTCCTGCTGGGGTTTAGGGAAATATCAGTAAAAAAGAAGGGGGCCCTAGCTGGCTTGGCTCAGTGGATAGAGCATCAGCCTGCGGACTGAAGGGTCCTGCATTCGATTCCAGTTAAGGGCACATGCGTGGGCTGTGGACTCGATCCCCAGTGGGGGGCATGCAGGAGGCAGCCGATCAATGATTCTCTCTCATCACTGATGTTTCTATCTCTCTCTCCCTCTCCCTTCCTCTCTAAAATCAATAAAAACACATCTTTTAAAAAAGGGGGGATATGATTAATAATATCCTTGCTGCATACATACATGCAAGTTCATTCAATGTCATAAAATTCTCTTCAATCACAATATTTTATACTAGAGGCCTGGTGCACAAAATTCTTGCACTAGGGGGTGGGGTTCCCTCAGCCCAGCCTGACCCTCAGTCCGGGAGCCCTCTGTGGATGTCCTACTGATGGCCACAGTCTGGCAGCAGAGGTTCGGAGCAGGCGTCGTGTGTGTGTGTGTGTGTGTGTGTGTGTGTGTGTGTGTCCCTGCTGGGGGCCTGCCCCCAGCCACACTGGAGGCTCAGAGTAGGCGCTGTGTGTGTGTGTGTGTGTGTGTGTGTCTCTGCTGGGGGCTTGCCCCCAGCCACACCGTGGAGGCTTGGAGCAGGCGCCCCTCTCTGTTGATCTCTCAGGCTCCTGGCCTCCACTTTGTGTTGTACTCTCCCTTGAGCTGTAATCAGGGTGGGGTGCTGCCAGCAGGCCGAGCTTTCCTGATCGCTGAGGTGACCCAGGAGCAGGCACACACGGGGGCTGCCTGCAGGCAGTGCTTTTCTGCTCTGGGATCGCTGCAGCGACCCAGGAGCAGGCGCACACGGGGGCTGCCTACAGGCCACCCTTTCCTGCTCTGGGATTGCCGCGGCGACCCAGCAGCAGGCACACAGGGGGGCTGTCTGCAGGCGGCCCTTTCCTGCTCACTGATCGCCATGGGGTCCCGGATGGGGGCGGGGCTTAGGCGGCACACAGGGGTCCCGGATAGGAGTGGGGCTTAGGCAGCACACGGGGGTGCCGGATGGGGGCGGGGCTTAGGCAGCACACAGGGGTCCCGGATAGGAGTGGGGCTAAGGCAGCACACGGGGGTGCCAGATGGGGGCGGGGCTTAGGCGGCGCAATTGCCTTGCTGCCCAGGGCTGCATATCTTGCTGATTAGCCCATGGAAGGTGTAGCAAAGGTACAGTCAATTACCATCTTTGTCTATTATTAGATAGGATATATAATTACAGACACAGAAATCTAACTTCACAGACAATTCCAAACAACTCACTATATTGACTTTAGGTGCATTCTGAAAACTCCAATCCCAATAATAACATGTATTTTTAAAGCAGACTATAACTCAACAAGACTATAAATACTTGAAAAGTTTTAAATTAATGTTAGTCATTTATTTGCATTAGCACCACTCAATTTAAATTTATGTTTATGATCTCCTAAAATATAGTCAGAATATGATTTGAAAGAAGGCACTGATATTTATCAAAAGTAAGACCCAGAAATGAAAAGTTCCAGTAAAATAATCTATAATTATATTTATATTATATGAATGATTTGCTGTTTCTCAAAAATAGCATGTAGCAAGTCAGTAATTCTCAAACGTGCAAAGTATTTCCATGTGCTGAGTAAGAAAACTACCCTAAACAAACAATGCTTAACAAAATTTTTTTTTATTTCCCTACCATCTGTTTTAGTCTTTTTTTCCCCTTGGTTCCAATCACCTTCTTTCTTTCTGTTGCCTGCCTATTGCTCATAGTAACACTTGCAAAAGAATAAACAGCAAAGTTAGATACCCAGGTGGGAATTTTAGTCCCAGATGTTACTTGACAATGACACAGTACAGAGCTAAATATTTATGGACATAAACTCCTAAAGAAACTTATAAATGCCTCAATGCAAACACTAAATATACTACAGTATGTTTTACTTAGTCCTAAAGATTATCATTCAATATTCATTAAAAAATATACTAAGATCATATTTTCATCCAGGTGTTTTTATCTGACAAATATATAGAAAAAGGTATATATGTACGTGTATAAGATCTCATGAGGCAGAAAAAAAATCTGAAAGCAATGGTATATAACACCACACATGAAATAAAACATACAACTAAAACACTATTAACATTTCTCACTAGTTAAGTTGCTTAAGTAGTTCCTCCTCAAACAGGTATTATTGAATTACAGGGCTACTAAAACAAAACAAAAAAAGGCAAACATATAAAAAAATACATTTACTCTATAAGTATTCTAAAACACAATTAAATATCTATGAAATTTTCCTTTAAGATTTATCTCTTTATAATAAAGCAATAAATGGTGATAAAATAGAGAAATTAAAGCCCTAATTAGCCCTAAAAGTACAAAAAGAGAAAGAGAAAAAGAAATATTTTTTTAAACAGAGAGGAAGGGAGAAAGAGAGAGAGATAGAAACATCAATATTGAGAAAGAATCACTGATTGGTCGCCTCCTGAATGCCCCACACCAGGAATTAAGCCCACAACCCAGGCATATACCCTCACCAAGAATCGAACTGTAATCTCCTGGTTCAAGGTTTGACAATCAACCACTGAGCCACGCCGGCCAGGCCAAAGAGAAAATCTTGAAAGTAACAAAAAGAAATGGCTCCGGATACACAAGGAAACTCCAATAAGATTAATAACTGAAATCTCATCAGAAACCATAGAAGTCAGAACATAGTGGGAAGATATATTCAATGTGCTAAAAGGAAAATACTGTCAACCAAGAATTGTTTATCCAATTATACTATCCAACAGAGGCAGAATGAAGACATTCTCAGATAAACAAAGAGTAAGTAATTTGTTGCTAGCAGATAAGCATTACAAAAGAAAAAAAATACTAAAGAAGTCCTTCAAGATAAAAGGAAATGGCAGTAGGCATTTCTCACAAAGGAATAAAGAACACTACAAAGGTAAATACAAAAGACTTGATGGAAACATTTCTTTCTCTTTTCTTCTCTTAAATAGTTTTTATAATAACTGCAAGAAAATACTAAAACTGTATGGCTGGGGACAACCAAGATGGCGGCATAAGGTATATACCTGTACATGCCGCCCCCCACAACCACATTAAAACTAAAACTAAAAGACAAAACGGCAATCATCCAGAACCACGGGAAAGCTGGCTGAGTGGAAGTTCTACAACTAGAAGGAAAGAAAAAAGCACATTGAAGCTGGGTAGGAGGTGTGGAGGCGCCAAGAGCAGAGGTACGGAGGCGCGCGAACCGGTCTGCACCTGGGTGTGTGGTTTTTTTCAATCGGGAGATACAAGCTCCTGACTGCACTGAACTTGTTTCTGGCAAGACTCTGGGGACCCAGACTCCTACGGGGAGAAACTGGACTGTTTGGCATCATGTCGGAAAGCGAGGGTGGCTTTCTTGCAGAACAGCTCGCAGGAATCATTGTTACTGTGGGGGTGCGGGACTCAGGGACTTGGGGAAGTGGAGACACTGAGACTCAGAGAGACGGAGAGACGTGCGGAGAGGTGCAGAGTCCCAGAGACGGCTGATGAGAGCCATCGCTGTTTGCTCCGCCCCGGTGATTCTCTGAAACCCTGCCCCACTCAATTTACAACCCCACCCAAACTGTGCGCAGCTGCGCAAATGAATCACCTGCCCTTTTTCAGCCTAACCTAACAAACTGCAGCTGGGTCAGAGAGCTCCAAAATCTCCAAAACCCAAACAAATAGGAGAAATCAACAGATCTTGCGGTAGCGCCTGCTGGGCGGACTCACAAGGTGGTTAAATTTGCACCTCCCTGGAGATCCAGGAGCCAGTGTACCCAGTGGTCAGATACCAGATTTCAACTCGTCACATCCACAAGTGACACACTCAAGAGGCAGACTCAGTGAGCACCAAAGCCCCACTGAAGCAAGTCTTGCCCCATAAGGGTGTCTCCAGCACAGCAGTTCTTCCACTATAGACACAGCGGGTCCTTGCAGTCAATTGGCCTGGAGGTCATTTCCTCCCAGGGATACCAACAGCAATCAAGGCTTAACTACAAGACTGTACACCCAGCCCACAAAGGGGTGCACCAAGAGTGTCCACCTCAGGTGACTGGGGAGGCTGAGCCACTGGGCCCAATAGGACACCTACCACACAAAGCCACTCTATCAACACAGGGAAGCAGCCAAAATGCGGAGACAAAGAAACATGTCACAGATGAAAGAAATGGAGGAAAGCAAATTACTGGATTTAGAGTTCAAAACCACAGTTATAAGGTTACTCAAGAATCTTCTACAAACCTCCAAGGAACTTAGTGAGACCTTCAAGGATCTTAATGAGACTGAAAAAAAAAAAAAATGGAAAAGGACCAGTCAGAAATTAAGCATACACTGACTGAAATAAAGAATAATATACAGTGATCCAACAGAAGACTGGAGGATCCCAAGAATCAAGTAAAAGACTTGAAATACAAAGAAGCAAAAAAACACCCAACTGGAAAAGCAAAAAGAAAAAAGAATCCAAAACTATCAAGATAGTGTAAGGAGCCTCTGGGACAACTTCAACGTACCAACATCCAAATTATGGGGGTGACAGAAGATGAGAGACAGCAAGATATTAAAAATCTATTTGAAGAAATAATGACAGAAAACTTCCCCTACCTGATGAAAGAAATAGACTTACAAGTCCAGGAAGCAAAGAGAACCCCAATAAGAGGAATCCAAAGAGGACCACACCAAGACACATCATAATTAAAATGCCAAGGGCAAAAGACAAAGAGAGAATATTAAAAGCAGCAAGAGAAAAACAGTTAGTTACCTACAAGGGAGTACCCATACAACTGTCAGCTGATTTATCAACAGAAACCATGCAGGCCAGAAGGGAGTGGCAAGAAATACTCAAAGTGATGAATAGCAAGAACCTACAACCAAGATTACTCTACCCAGAAAAGCTATCATTCAGAATTGAAGGTCAGATAAAGAGCTTTACATACAAGAGAAAGCTAAAGGAGTTCATCACCACCAAACCAGGATTATATAAAATGCTGAAGGGTATTCTTTAAGAAGAGGAAGAAGAAAGAGGTAAAGATAAAAATTATAAACAACAAAGGGACAACAAATACATATCTATCGACAAGTGAATCTAAAAATTAAGTCAATAAAAAAATCTGATGAACAGAATAAACTGGTGAATATAATAGAAGTGGGGGCATAGAAAAGGAGTGGACTGAAAATTCTCAGGGGGAAGGGAGTATGAAGGGTGCAGGAAGAGTTTGAACAAAAATCTTACACCTATGGATGAGGACATGGGGTGGGGTGGCAACCAGGTGAAGGGGAGCTATGGGGGGGGGGGGGGGGAGGAACATCTGTAATAATCTGAACAATAAAGATTTATTTTAAAAAACTGTATGGCTGGGCTTATAACATACAATATATATCTATAATAATAAAAGTATAATGTGCTAATTAGAGAAGACAGCTAAACGTCCTTCCGGATAAAGCCACGGCGGTGGGGGCCGAGGCAGAGGCAGTTAGGGCAATCAGGCAGGCGAGCAGTTAGGGGCAATCAGGCAGGCAGGCAGAGTGGTTAGGGGCGATCAGGCAAGCAGTTAGGGGCAATCAGGCAGGCAGGCAAAGTGGACTCCCCCCTCCCATGCACAAATTTCATGCACCAGGCCTCTAATATGACAATAATAGCATACAAGAGGAAAAAGAAATGCAGCTATTCTAGATCAAAGAGTCTGTATTACTATTGAATTACTATTAATATGAAGTTGTTTGGTGAATAAATTAAGATACATATTTTAACCACTCAAAATTATTCATAGGACTAAATGGCTTCACCAGTGAATTCTACCAAACATTCAAAGAAGATTTAAAACTTATCTTTCTCAAACTCTTCCAAAAAATTGAAGAAGAAGCAACACCTCCTAACATGTTTTATGAGCCCAACATGACCCTGAAAGCAAACCTGGTAGACAGAAAATCAACAGGGAAACAGCAGCCTTAAAAGACACACCAGATTAGAAGGATTTAATCGATACCTTCAAAGTATTTTAACCCAAAGCAGCAGAATATATATTTTAAGTGCACATGGAACATTTTCAGGATAGGCATATGTTAGAACACAAAATAAATCTCATGAATCAACCTAGAGGATATTATGCTAAGTGAAATAAGTCAGTCAAAGAAAGACAAATACCATATGATATCACTTATATGTGAAATCTAAAAACCATTATAAACAAACAAACAAACAAAAAAACAGAAATAGACTCATAGATAGAGAGCAGACAGATAGTTGCCAGAGGGAAAAGGGTTTGGGGGGACTGGGTGAAAAAGGTGAAGGAATTGAGAAGTACAGAATGAAAGTTACTAAATAATCATGGGGATAGAAAATACAGCATAGAAAATACAGTCAATGATATTGTAATAACTGTGTATGGTGCCAGTTGGGTACTGGAAATATCAGGGGGAACACTTTGAAAGTATATGATTTTCTAATCACTATGCTATGTACCTGAAACTAATACAAAATATTAATTGTAAACTGTAATTGAAAAAAATATTAAAAATAAAAAAATGTAGTATGAAAAAATAGTAGTCTTCCAGACCAGTATGGGAGCACACTGACTACCAGGGGGCAGCTCCTACATTGAGCATCTGCCCCCTGGTGGTCAGTGTGCATCATAGCAATTGGTCATTCAGCCATTGGGTCGATTTGCATATTAGGGTTTTGTTATATAGGATATTACATTAGCTATAGGTGTTGGTATATTTCCATTATCAAGTTTATGAAGTGTTACTGTTTTTAATTTGCTAAAATATTTTGTTCTGAATAAATGTTGAATTATATTAAATATTTTCTTCTCAAAAAAGAAAAGAGAAATAGATAAACCAATCTCCACATTAAGTATCTAGAAAACTGAAAAAATATAAGAACCAATGGTTTTCAGAAACTGAGTATCAGTCAATTCAGGCCTGAGATCTCCAAGGGAAGGGAAGCAAATAAGGTTAGCCCTATAGCGTCCTGGCTTAATCCATGGAGGCTGTTTCCAGGCCATGATACATGGAAGGGGAACCCAAAATAAGCCTGGGCCGTCAGGATGTCATAATTTGCAGGGTAGATTACCAGAGAAGAAAATGCTACACAGAGAAAACTATAAAGCAAGGGTCAGCAAACATTTTCTGTAAAGGGCAGATAAATATTTTAGGCTTTGCTGGCCATATGATATCTGTCATAAATACTCAACTCTGCGATTAAAACATGAAAGCTTACAAAGACAATACATAAATGAATGAGTATGGCTATGTTCCAATAAAACTTTAGTTACAATAACAGGTGGTGGGTGGGACTTGGCCTTCGAGCTGTAATTTGCTTACCTCTGCTATTCTAGAGATGCTGGAGTAATGTCCTTAACTTTTGCCTGCGTAATGATCTTCACATGAGGGAATATAAACTACTCAAGGCCAAGTAAATAACCTGGGAACCAACAGATCAAGCAATTCCTACGCAGGACCAGAATAGTTCATATTCTCAATAAGCAAGGTAAAAAGGTCTCTCAATTCATGTGGTATCAGGTATAGTTCTCAAAAACATATCACCTTGAAAGTTGAGCTAAATTATAGCCTAACATAAAAGTCTTCTCTTGTATGCTCTAACAATGCTTAAAAGCAATCCTTGTGCCCTAACCAGTTTTGCTCAGTGGATAGAGCATCGGTCTGCGGACTGAAAGGTCCTAGGTTCAATTCCAGTCAACAGCATGTACCTTGGTTGTGGGCACATCCCCAATAGGGAGTGTGCAGAAGGCAGATGATCGATATTTCTCTCTCACTGATGTTTCTAACTCACTATCCCTCTCCTTTCCTCTCTGTAAAAAATTAATTATTTATATATATATATATATTAAGAAGCAATCCTTGCAAGGATCTAACAGATGATAGGTGACTTAACTGCTCCCAAAGTGTGAAAATATTTAATGGCATACCATAAATTATAAGATATTCAAAAACAAGGCAGAAATATATGACCTACACCAGAAAAAAACAAATCAGTCAATAGAAGCAGACAGAGAAATGGCAAAGATGATGAAAATAGCAGACAAGGTCAAAACAGCTACAGCGGGGCCTTGACTTACGAGTGTCCCGACTAACGAGTTTTTTGAGATACCAGCTGTCTCTCGGCCGATTTTTTGCATTGAGTTGACAGAGTAATTTGAGTTAATGAGCTCCTTACGAGCTCAGTCTGGGAACAATTAAACTCGTAAGTCAAGGCCCCACTGTACTATAAATAGCTTTTATATGTTCAAAAAGATAGAGAAAAATGATGAGGAAAGAAATGGACAATGTAAAAAAAAAGGTCCAAAATAGAATATGTAGAGATTTAAAACACATATTACCTGAAATGAAAGCATAACAAGTTGAACGAACAGCAGATTAGACCCTAGTGAAGTAAAGATCAGTGAACTTAAAGACACATCAACAGTAGCCACCCAAAGCACAAAGAAAATAAGACTACTAAAATAACGAACAAAGCACTGAGAAACTGTGTAACAATATCAAGCAATAAAACTTACATGTAATTAAAATCACAGAGGAAGAAGGGGAGGAAAGAAGAGAAAAAAATGTATGAAGAAATATTTTTTTCAAATGTAATGAAGGAAAATTTAAATCCAACCATAAAAATAACTGCTTTAAAACAATAAGGAAAGGGAGATTGTCAGATTTATTGAAAAAGCAAGATCTAACTGTATGTATATTGTCTTTAAGAAGCAACTAATACCATGAAAACACTAATCAAAAAAAGCTAGAGTGGCTATATTAACATAGGAAAAAGTAGTAGTTAAAACAAAGAATATTGAGAATCGAAGATGGCGGCATAGGTAAAACACCGGAGACTGCCGCCGTGGACAACCACTTCAAAAATACAACTAAAAGTCGGAGCGGACATCAACCAGAACCACGGGAAGGCTGGCTGAGGAGAGTCTCTTCAACTAGAAGCAAAAACAACAGCATTCCGACGCTCAGCGGAGGCGCAGTGTGGAAAATTTAAAGGTACGGCGGTGCGGTGGTGAGGGTGCGCGCGCAAAGCGGGCTGGCGGCTGAGGGCGCGATTGTCGTTTTCAATCAGGAGCGAATCTCAGACTCTGGGCTACAGATCCGGGCGAGTCTCTAGGGACCCAGACTCAAACGGGAGAAGCGGGACTGTCTGGCTACGGCCTCTCCGAGGTTTGCAGCGATTGCTGGGACAGAGAGGCAGAGCCCCTGGGGACGGACTGAGAGCGGCCATAGCTGCTCCCTCCCCCCCGCCCTGTTGAGCCCGCCCCGCCCAAACCCTGCGCACAACCATTTGCCGACCGCCTCAGGCAAGGGCTGGACTAGCACCTCCCCTGAGGACTGAAGTTTTCCCACAGCTGATTTCCACAGCCAGTCGGCCTGATGGTCAAATCCCTCTAGTGTTAACTACAACAATTAAGGCTTCGCTAGAACAAGACTGCGCACAGAGACCACAAGGGGGTGCACCAAGAAAGCATAAAAGATGCGGAGACAAAAAAACATGACAGAAATGGAGGATATGGAGCTAAGAATCGCAATTTTGAGGGCTTGCCATAAATTTGTGCAGAGCCTCACGAAAACTAATGAGACCCTCGATGCTACGATAAAGAAATTAGAAAGTAAGCATACACGGACTGAAATAAAGAATATTATACCCAATAGCAGACCAGAGGAGTGCAAGAATCAAACCAAAGATTCGACAAAAAACACCCAATTGGAAAAGCATAATGAAAAAAGAATCCGAAAGTGTGAAGATAGTGTAAGGAGCCTCTGGGACAGCTTTAAGCGGACTAATATCAGAGTCATTGGAGTCCCAGAAGATGAGAGACAGCAAGATATTGAAAACCTATTTCAAGAAATAATGGCAGAAAACTTCCCCCACCTAGTGAAAGAAATGGACTTACAGGTCCAAGAAGCGAAGAGAACCCCAAACAAAAGGAATCCAAAGAGGACCACACCAAGACACATCATCATTAAAATGCCAAGAGCAAAAGACAAAGAGAAAATCTTAAAAGCAGCAAGAGAAAGAGGCTCAATTACCTACAAGGGAATACCCATACGACTGTCAGCTGATTTCTCAACAGAAACTTTGCAGGCCAGAAGGGAATGGCAAGAAATATTCAAAGTGCTGAATACCAAGAACCTACAACCAAGATTACTTTATCCAGCAAAGCTATCATTCAGAATTGAAGGTCAGATAAAGAGCTTCACAGATAAGGAAAAACTAAAGGAGTTCATCACCGCCAAACCAGTATTATATGAAATGCTGAAAGGTATCCTTTAAGAAGAGGAAGAAGAAAAAGGTAAAGATACAAATTATGAACAACAAATATGCATCTATCAACAAATGAATCTAAGAATCAAGTGAATAAATAACCTGATGTACAGAATGAACTGGTGACTATAATGAATCAGGGACATAGAAAGGGAATGGACTGACTATTCTTGGGGGGGAAAGGGGAATGGGAGATTCGGGAAGAGACTGGACAAAAATCATGCACCTATGGATGAACTCAGTGGGTGGGGAGTGAGGGTGGAGGGTGGGGTGGGAGCTGGAAGGAGGGGAGTTATGGGGGGAAAAAAGAGGAACAAATGTAATAATCTGAACAATAAAGATTTAAAAAAAAAACAAAAAAAAACAAAGAATATTACCAGGAATAATAAAGATGCTGAAGTATCAAAAGAATGTAACAATCCTATACCGTATGTCTATGCAACTAAAAACAGAGCTTGGAAAGATATGTGCAAAACTGATTTTTAAGCCACAATTTACTAAAATATTTCAACACTTTCAGTCACTGAAAGAAAAAAGAAAAAGAAAATCAATAAGGAAACAGAAGACTTAACAATATCAATTAAGTTGACCTGCTTCACACGCACAGAATAATCTGCCCAAGAGCACAGTACATTCTTTCCAAGTTCACAAAAAAATACCAACCAAGAGAAAAACCATACAAAGTATGCTCTCTTAGTTCAATGGAATTAAACTAGAAATCAGAAATAAGGTATTTACAAAACCTAAAACTGTTTGGAAATTAAACAACACATTTCTAAATAACCCAAGGGTCAAGCAAAAAATAAAAAATAAGCCCTAGCCAATGTGGCTCAGTTGACTGGGCGTCATCCCATGCATGGGAGGGTTGCTGGTTGGATTCCAAGTCAGGGAACGTGCCTGGATTGTGGATTCAATCCCTGGTGGGGGAGCGTGCAAGAGGCAGCCTATCGATGTTCACTTTCACACTGATGTTTCTCTCTCCCTCTCCCTTCCTCTCTCTCAAAAAAAAAAAAATCTTTTTATAAAATTACACAATAATTTGAACTAAATGAAAATGAAAATACAACTGTGATGGCCACAGGAATGTACCTCTCAGCTCTCCAACTGCAGAAGCATAATAGACCAAGATTCCCAGCTACTGCACTCTCAAATCCATCTTCACATCTGCACCAATTCCATAATTTCCACAGGTTGCATCTAGCCAAAGTCTGAGTGAGGCAAGAAAAACCAAGGCAGTTCCATATTGAGGAAATGCAAGACTCCTCTGCTAAAAAACTTTTCCACAAGAACTCCCTAGCCACTTTGCCAAACTTTTCTTAGAAATACACTGTAGTATCAGACACCTCTACCCAAACATTCTTCTTTAATCATTTGGAATCAAACCTACATCACAGTCTGATGACGCCCTCAGCTTCCTATAGCTGCCTCCTCATTTTCTCTCTCAGGCATTTCCCTAATACATTTCTTGCACATTTAAACCCATTTTGGTAAATGCTTCTCAAAGGTCTCAAACTATGAGAGCATGTCAAAATGTGTTAGATGCAACTAAAAAAATGGTCAAAAGATCATTTATACTACTCAATGTCAATAATAAAAAATCAGAAAGGTCTCAAATCAATAATCCAAGCTCTTAGCTTTAAAAACTAGAAAAGCAGAGCAAATTATAGCCCAATTAAGGAGAATAAAAGAAATAATAAAGAGAAAATATAAATGGAATAAAAAGCAAAAAAATAGGAAAATAAATCAATAAAATAAAAAGCTGGCTCTTTGAACAGCATTTAGATTTTCATCTACATTTTGTGTCAGTATCCACATTCAGTATATAATATTAATAAATCCACATAAAAACTGTGTCATTTGAAATTTAACCTGAAATTTGCCCTGAACCTAATGCTAAATTTTATCATCATAATGAACAGTAAGTATTCCATCACACACTAAGTTATATGAATCTCAACATGCACTAAATTAATTGGATCACCTATCTCACACCATACCAAAAAAAAAAAAATCAATCAATTGCAGACAGATAATAGAAAAGTAAAACAATAAAGACATCAAGACACCCTAAAGAGAGTGATACAGCATAGAAAATACAGTCAATGTATTTGTCCCACAGAGGGACAAAAATTATTTACAATACATATGACTAATAAAAGGTTTAAATCCAGAACATATAACGAACTAACAGGTATTTCACAAAAATAGAATGGCCCATGTTCAACCTCATTAGTGATCAGTGAAATAAAATTCAGATTAAAATCACAAAACACTATTAAATACCCACCAGAATGGTTAAACTAGAAAAGATAGAGAATCACAAGTCTTAATAATAACACTGCTGGTAAAAATACAATTGGTAAAAACCACTTTGGAAAATAATTTGGCAATATCTCCTCAAGTGAACATACATATTCACTATGATCTAGTAACTCTACTCTTAGGTAAATAAATAGCTAAGAAAAAATTGTATGTATGCCCTAGTGGTTTGGCTCAATGGACAGAGCGTTGGCTTACGGACTGAAGGGTCCAAGTTCAATTCAGGTAAAGGGCACATGCCTGGGTTTCGGGCTCAATCCCCATAGGGCGTGCAGGAGGCAGCCATTCAATGATTCTTTTTCATCATTTATGTTTCTATCTCTCTCTCCCTCTCCCTTCCTCTCTGAAATCAATAAAAATATTTTTTAAAAACGTATGTACGTGTGCACCAAGAAACATATATGACTTTTGACTCCTTAAACTTAAATTGTCCCTTGGTATCCATGGGAGATTGGTTTCAGGACCCCACCCCCCACCCTGAAGATACCAAAACCCACAGATAGACATTATGTCCTCAAATAAAATGGCACAGATCAATGCATACAGTTGGCCCTCTGAGTCCACAGACTCTCAACCACGGATCAAAATCACTACTGGAATGTATCGAAAAAAAATGCATATATAAGTGATCTGCGCAGTTCAAACCCCTGTTGTTCAAGGGTCAACTGTATATTCCTCCAATGAAACTAACGAACAAAAGAAAATGAAAAAAACCTATAGCGATATGCAAAAACCTGAATGAATCTCACAAATATAACATGAACAGGCAATTTTATCAAGTTAAGGTATATATGCTTAGATGTTAATGCTATTTATAAGAGCCAGAAAAAAATATCATTTAAAAAAAATGTGACTACTTTGGGGAAAAGTTGCTGACTAGGTAAGCGGTGTTATGAGGAGGGTTTCTAGAACATTGAGAATACTTTTTTTCTTTTATCTGGCTGATGGTTCTGCAGGTGTCCACTTCGTGATAATTCAATTGAGCTGTATGATTTGGTTCTGTGCACGTTTGTATATATATTACATTTCACAAAACAAAAGGTTATAAGAGAGAGAAGGAAGAAAATAATGTAACATGTATTAAGTTAAATGTTAGGTCAAATGAAATATTGATGGCAAATAAGCTCATAAAATGATGCTCAATATTAGTCATCTGGGAAACGCAAATTAAAATGATAAGGAAGTGCCACTACACACCTGTTAAAATGCCTAAAAAAATTTAAAACTCATAATACTGAGTGTCGTTAAGAATGCAAAGCAAATGGAACATTCATACAAGGTTGGTGGGAATGCAAACTGGTACAGCCACTTTGAAAAACAGTTTGGCAGTTTCTTACAAAGCTAAACATACCCAATCTCAGTCTTAGTATTTACCCAAGAGAAATAAAAACTTATATACACAAACAATTGTATGCAAATGTTTACATAAGCTTTATTCATAATCATTCCAAAAAAAAAAAGGAAACAACCCAAATGTCATTCAACTGATAAATGGATAAAGAAACTGGTAAATCCATACAATGGTATATTACTCAACAAAAAGGAAAAATTATAAGTATGTGCAATAACATGAATGACCTCAAATGTGTGTTGTTATTAAACTAACAAAGCTAAAGAACAGATCACTAATTGCTGGGGTTGACTATGAAAGAGTAGTACAAGGGAATTTTGAGGAGTGATGGAACTGCTGTGTAATTGTAATGGTAGATACACAACTCTGCATTTATGAAAACCCTGTACGTCAAAAAGAATGACCTTTACTATGTATGAATTTAAAAAATAAATTTTAAAAACTTTAAACAAAACACCATGGTCACAGCAATACAAGATTTATAAAAGCAGCAAAATGCCAAATTTATCATAAAATTCTCTCATATTCAAGTATGTATTACCTGATTATATATTTTATATTTTTTAATCCTCCAAATAATCATATAAAGTTAAAAATATCTCAACTTTACCAATGGGGAAGTTAAAAATATCTCAGCTTTACCAACATGTTCGGAAAGAATAAAGTAAAATCATACCCATGGATATTTCCCCTCTATACTGCATCACCTCTTAATTCAAAAGCATTGGTAATTCCTTAATTAGTAGTGTTTTTCTTTATATTTGAAGATGTATTAATACTTCCTACATTTGTAAGTTTAAAACTGATCCTGAATATTTTATATTATTCAGGTACCCACATATCCATAATCAAATAATTCTGATTGCTTCCTCCAGTCTCTTGTGTTATCAGTCATTCATTTCACTTATAAGCATGTATGTGTGTATACAAGCAGATACACACACAATCAAATACAGCCTTATTTTAAACAAACTGTTATCTGTTAGATCAATTAAGAACAAAAAATGTTTTTATTTTACCTTACCTTATTTCTTCTTTGATGCTTTCTTTATGTAAATCTGTTTCTGACTTACATCACTTTCCTTGCAAGAAGTATTAAGACCTTCTTTTAACATTTCTTGCAAGAAAGGCCTACTGGCAAAAAAAATTCCCTCAATTTTGTTTGTCTGATAATCTTTATTTCTCTTTCACTTTTAAAGGATAATTTTGCAGGATACATTATTCTAGGTTGGTGGCTTTATTTTCTCAACACCTTAAATATTTCACTCCACTCTCCTTTTGCTTGTGTTGTTTCTGAGGAGAAGCCAGATACAATTTTTACATTTGCTCCTATACAGGTAAGTTGTTGTTTTTTCCCCCAACCTCCAGTTCTGCCGCACCAAGGCTTCTTTAGGACTTTTCTCTACCTTCCATTTTCTCTAACTTAAAAGTGATGTGCATAGGTGTGAGGTTTGGGGGCATTATCCTACTTCATGGTCTCTGAGCTTCCTGGATCTTTGGTTTGGTGTCTGATGTTAATTTGGAGAAGTTCTCAGTCATTATTTCAAATATTTCTTCTGTTCCTTTCTCCTTTCTTTTTTTATTGATATTCCCATTACACACGTTATACCTTTTGTAGTTGTCCCAAAGTCCTTGAATATCCTGCTCTCTCTCTCTCTCTCTTTTTTACCAGTCTTTTCTCCTTTGGTTTTCAGTTTTCAAGGTATCTATTGACCCCATTTGGAGTGGCTCAATTGATTGAGCATTGCCCCATGCCCCAAAGGGTTACATGTTGGATTCCCGGGCAGGGCGCATGCCTGGGTTTCATGCGGGTTTGATCTCCAGTAGGAAACATACAGAAGGCAACCGATCAATGTTTCTCTCCCACATCAATATCTCCCTCCTCCACCCCTCTCTCTGTATGTATGTAAAATAAAAAAGATTGTATTGGTATATTCTCTTGCTCAAGGATTTTTTCCTCAGATGTGTCCATTCTAGTAATAAGCCCATCAAAGACATTCTTGATTTTTGTTAGTGTGTTCTTTTTATTAGCATTTCTTTTATTTATTAGAACTTCCATCTCTCTGCATACATTGCCCATCTGCACCTGTATGTTGTCTACTTTATCCTCTAGTACCCTAAGCATATTGATCATAGTTGTTTTAAATTCCCAGTCTGATAATTCCAAATTCCCTGCCATATCTGAGCCTGGTTCAGATGTTTGCTCTATCTCTTCCAACTGTGTTTTCTGTCTTTTAGTATGTCTCATAATTATTTCTTTTTTTCTTAATATATTTTTATTGATTTCAGAGAGGAAGGGAGAAGGAGAGACAGATAGAAACATCAATGATGAGAGTGAATTATTGATTGGCTGCCTCCTGCATGTCCCCCACTGGGGATCGAGCTCACAACCCGGGCTTGTGCCCTAGACTGGAATCGAATTGAACCCAGGATCCTTCATTCCACAGGCCAACGCTCTATCCACTGAGCCATACCAGTTAGGGCTCGTAATTTTTTCTTGATACCCAGGCATCAAGATGTGGGGAAGGGAGGAGAACCAAGATGGCGGCATAGGTTAACGCCAGAGTTTGCTGCCTCGAACAACCACTTCAAAAATACACCTAAAAGACAGAACGGACATCATCCAGAACCACAGGAAGGCTGGCTGAGTGGAAGTTCTACAACTAGGAGGAAAGAGGAAACCATACAAGACTCAGAGGAGGTGCAGTGCTGAAGTGAAATACTAAGGTGCAGAGTGCATGTGGAGCGGGCCGGCGGTGGAGGGCGTAGTTGTTGTTTTCAATCGGGAGGGAGTTTCAGACTCTGAGCCCCAGACCCAGGCGAGTCTCTAGGGACCCAGACTCAAACGGGAGAAGCGGGAAGGCAGCTTTCTCTCTGAGGTTTGCAGCGGTTGCAGAGCCGCTGAGGACGGAACTGTGAGCAGCCATAACTGCTCGCTCCGCCCGCCCTGTAGATCCCCGGGGACCCGCCCCGCCCAAGCCCTGCACAAAGGCATTTGCCGGATAGCCTCAGACAAAGGCTAGATTAGCACCGCCCTAGAGATTCAGCACAGAAGCTCTCCCACTGCAGACACAGCTGACTCTCATAGCCAGTTAGCCTGGAGGTCAATTCACCCCCAGTATTGCCGACAACAATCAAGGCTTAACTACAACAAGACTGCGCACAAAGACCACAAGGGGGTGCACCAAGAAAGCATAAAAAATGCGGAGACAAAAAAACATGACAGAAATGGAGGATATAGAGCTAAAAAACGCACTTTTAAGGGCTTTCAATAATTTTCCAGAAACTGCCGATAAACTTCATGAGAGCCTCAAGAAATCTAATGAGACCCTCGATGTTGTGATAAAGAACCAACTAGAAATTAAGCATACACTGACTGAAATAAAGAATATTATACAGACACCCAACAGCAGATCAGAGGAGCGCAAGAATCAAGTCAAAGATTTGAAATGCAAAGAAGCAAAAAACACCCAACCAAAAAAGCAAAATGAAAAAAGAATCCGAAAACACGAAGATAGTGTAAGAAGCCTCTGGGACAGCTTCAAGCGTACAAACATCAGAATTATAGGGGTGCCAGAAGATGAGAGACAGCAAGATATTGAAAACCTATTTGAAGAAATAATGACAGAAAACTTCCCCCACCTGGTGAAAGAAATGGACTTACAGGTCCAAGAAGCGCAGAGAACCCCAAACAAAAGGAATCCAAAGAGGACCACACCAAGACACATCATCATTAAAATGCCAAGAGCAAAAGACAAAGAGAGAATCTTAAAAGCAGCAAGAGAAAGAAACTCAATTACCTACAAGGGAATACCCATACGACTGTCAGCTGATTTCTCAACAGAAACTTTGCAGGCCAGAAGGGAATGGCAAGAAATATTCAAAGTGATGAATGCCAAGAACCTACAACAAAGATTACTTTATCCAGCAAAGCTATCATTCAGAATTGAAGGTCAGATAAAGAGCTTCACAGATAAGGAAAAGCTAAAGGAGTTCATCACCACCAAACCAGTATTATACGAAATGCTGAAAGGTATCCTTTAAGAAGAGGAAGAAGAAGAAAAAGGTAAAGATACAAATTATGAACAACAAACATGCATCTATCAACAAGTGAATCTAAGAATCAAGTGAATAAATAATATGATGTACAGAATGAACTGGTGATTATAATAGAATCAGGGACATAGAAAGGGAATGGACTGACAATTCTTGGGGGGAAAGGGGTGTGGGAGATGCGGGGAAGAGACTGGACAAAAATCGTGCACCTATGGATGAGGACAGTGGGTGGGGAGTGAGGGCGGAGGGTGGGGCGGGAACTGAGAGGAGGGGAGTTATGGGGGGAAAAAAGAGGAACAAATGTAATAATCTGAACAATAAAGATTTAATTAAAAAAAAAAAGATGTGGGGAAGGGCAGAGCATTTTATAGTCATACTAGAGGCCTGGTCCACGAAATTTGTGCATGGGGGGAGGAGGGAGGTGGTGGTCCCTCAGCCCAGCCTGCACCCTCTCCAATCTGAGACGCCTCAGGGGTTATCCGATGGCAGTCAGTCATCCCTCTCACAATCTGGGACTGCTGGCTCCTAACCATTTGCCTGCCTGCCTACCTGCCTGCCTGATTGCCCTTATCCACTCTGCCTGTCAGCCTGATAGCTCCCTAACCGCTCCCCTGCTGGCCTGATTTTAGCCTAACTGCTCCCCTGCCAGCATGATCGTTGCCAACTGCCCTCCTCTGCGGGCCCGATCGCCCCCAACTGCCTTCCCCTGCAGGGCTGAGGGGACTGGGGGACTCCGGCTGGATGAGACAGGGCTAAGGGGACTCAGGGACTGAGGCCGGATGAGGTGGGGCTGAGGGGACTGGGGGACTCCAGCTGGATGAGGCAAGGCTGAGGGGACTGGGGGACTGAGACTGGATGAGGAGGGGCTGAGGGGACTGGGGGACTCCAGCTGGATGAGGCAGGGCTGAGGAGACTGGGCGCCACCATCCTGTGAAGGCGTGGCAGTTAATTAGCATGTTCCCTCTTTATTGGCTGAGGGCACCACCATCTTTGTGAGGGTATGGCGGTCAATTAGCATATTTCCTCTTTATTAGATAGGATGGTTAGCTCTCAGTCTTTTAGAGGGCCTGTGCTTCTGGACTGTGCACTTCACACATACTTCTCAATCCATCTTCCTCCCCTTATGTGGGGCAGAAAGGCAAGAGTGGTTGGAAGCTGTCTATTTTCCCTTTCCCACGTGGAAGGCTGGAGTGGGTTATTTCCCTACCCATGCATCAGTTAGGCTCTGATAAAACTCCAGCAGGTTAAGCTCTGGTGCAAGTTTCTCATGAGGGCAGGCCTTGTTAAGAACAGAATGCTCTGGCATACTGCAAAATGGTTCCTTTTCCACTTCATCTGCCAGAAGGACGAAGGGATTTTTCTCAATATTCACTGAAAGAACCTGGTAGAGATGCCAGAGGCCCTCCAATGTCTGGTGCCCCCTGGAGTTTTTAACTGTCATAGAATTGTCCACAATTTGTCAATTACAATTCAGGTTTCATTACACCACCACTGGTTCCCTGTACAGCTGCTCTAGTCAGTTGTGATTCTCTGTATTCTCAGCCAGTCTCTCCAATTTTAAGGTCAGTAATTAGCCTTGTTACCTCTCTTCACTTATGGCTCTAATAAAAGTTGTTGTTTTTCAGTCTGAGGACACAGTGGCAATTTCCAAGCTTTATTTGTGAGCAGGTAGTGACAACTTCCCAGCTTCTTACATGCCATACCAGAAACCAGAAGTCTGCATTTTCTCTTTAGAATGTTTTCCTACACTATAAGCTTAAAATTTTATGTAGGATAAGAAAAGACATACAAACCATTATTATGTACGACAAAATACTTTTCTCTTTCCTCATATACTGATCATATTCATATTTTCATACAACTAGCCAAGATCATACACTGTTCTTAAACATATAAACCTTTCCATTTACCTGTAGAAGTCAATATAAAATTATAAAGTGCAATCCTTGAAATATATCTTTCCAACAAGCAATTAAAATATGGCTTACCATTTTGATGCCTGTAGAAAATGTCACTGGTTTTATAGGCTTGGGTTTCTCAAGGTGCATTTCCAATTGGGTAGATCTATCTTTATGCTGAGCCAAAAGTAGAGCAACAGGGAGATCAGAACTTTCCTGTAAGAAAAGTTAATGTGCAATATAATAGTTAAAAAGAAAAACTTAAGAGCAATAGGTCTATTATTTTAACTTATGCCTTTTCATAAGTATTTACTGTCAACCTAAATATTCACTTTATGGAGAACACTTTACAAAAAAAATTTAACATTCCATAATAAGAAAAGGCTGTTTTACACTCATAAATCTAAACCTGCAAAAAATTATTTTTATAAAATCCACATTAAAGAAAATATAACAGGGTCTTATTTCATCTAGCAATGCCAACCATATTTATTAAAATAAAAAAAATTAGAAACTAATCACAAAAAGAGTAGTACAAAGTACTATAACTTGGATCAGATGTTTATCTAAGACACATTCTTTTTACCAGTAAATTCAGACTAGTTTGAAATTGTTTCCCATTAGATTTCACCTGAGGCCGTTTGGAAATGATCCTTGTTCTGTTTTGCACAATGGAACGATTGTTAAGTACAACCAAAAGTACATTTATTTTCTCTTTTACTGACTTATTTTTAGAAAAGAAGTCTAAATTTTAATGGACAAAATAATAGTAAACGTTTTTAATATCTATGTTGATACTAAATCAGGATCACTATTTACACAAATCTATACATACACATAATAATAATAACAAGCAAATTACTAATTCTTATATGTAGCTGCTATTTATCCTGTTTAACATGAAGTCCTCTTACATGTTTAAAGTGCTATGGAGCTAAAGTCTAAACTAAATGGTATCCAGACTTTTCCTTCCTGAGTTGTCAATTAAATAAGAACACAGAAACATGCAGAGGAAAGCCAGGAGGAAAGATTACACACACATACACACAAACACACATGCACACACAGAGTACTTGCTATAACTGTGAACAAAAATAAAGGACAACAATGCATTTCTATTTCCTATATCTAGGTTATTTACAAAAATAAACATATTCTTCAATTGGCCTATAAATTTTTAAAATAGTAACAACCCATAATTTAATATTGAAAAAACCTATATCGTGTTAACATTTCATAGTACAAAGTAAACATATAGCAGAATCTAATTTTCTTCCCAAGTCTAATAACTTAATATTTTAGGCACAAATGTGGCTAATTAATATAGTTAAAGGACTTAAAGTTTTAGTACAAAACTAATTTTTAAAAAAGTCAATTTACTTCAACAGAATTGTCCTAGAATAAATCTGTACCTCAAGAATTTGTAATAGAAGTTCTCTGTAAGAGCAACATTACAAAGATTAAATCTTTTAAAAGTAAGTGGAAGAACACGTTTTATTTATAAAATAGAACCATATTAAGGAGCAAACTCCTTGTGACCTAGCTTTATCAATAATGGAGAATGAATGAAATATACTATGAGAATATACTTGAATACCTTTCATATTCTACTAAAACGCATCAGTAATGTGTTAGTAACAGCACTGCTATGAATTCCTGCAGCTATTCTAGATTTCCACTAAGAATATTATAATAAAATTATAGGACATTTTAAATAGGCTGTGGCCCAAAATATCTCTTAAAAACTATTATTATCTTTTCATATGCAAAAACACTAACAGAAGAAAAATTAATTTTCTTGACTAAAAAGTTAAAATATTGCATCCCAATTTATACTCTAAGTGAACTCAAATGCTCTTGCATACCTGGTACTTACTCTTAAAAACTAAAAGTTCTTGTGTAAATTCAAGACAATGAATTCACTTCAAAAACCTGCTAATCAATACTTTGGCCTGGTTTCAATGTCACATAAAGGGACCTAAATATTAAAATATATTAGTAAAACAGCTGAAATTTAATAAAAATAAACATTCTAAGAATCTGAAACTAATTTTGCTACTCTGGCATACAATTTACCTCAAATCTGCTTTATTCCACTTGAGCACTCAAAATTTTAGAGGTTGAAAATCTTTGTGAATGTTAAACTAGAATTAAGCAGGAGCTCTAAAAACAACAAAATCTATGTAGTAAAATAAACTATGAGGAATTCACATCCTCTTGGGAATACATAAAATGCAGATTCAGCCTTTCAAATTATTTCATTCTTCTTAGCTTTCCATTTTACCTTGAAAGGTTCCCTAACCTACATTAATTGCCTGAAGGTACCTTGTTTAATACTTAAGGAAATTTTAATAAGACTGCCTGTAATACTCATTAAAAGCTTTATAATGACCATTTTTAAAAGATTATTTTAACTGACTTTAAGCAAGCCATCTGGCAAACAATATTTCTAATAAAAGTCAGCTACTACATTTGACAGCAATATTAGCCCATACAAAATTTCAGACATAAAGTGAAGAGAATATAAAAACAGGAATATAAAAAGATTAACTAAATCAGGAGCTGTTTTAAAATCTTTTTCCAAAGTGTTAAAAAAAAAACACACACACACACCTGAATTTACAGTTAGGATTAAATAAATGGACTTTTTAGGCAACATTATGGTAAATATTAAGCCATAAACATTAATACCATAACATTAAAATCCTGTCATCTACAGTATAATATAATGTCAATGCTTTACAAAAGGTTAAAAAGTGACTTTCAGCACAAGGACCAACCCAAAAAAAGGAAGAGAAATTCTTATAAATAGTACTTACTGTCTAGTAGATCCAGAGAATAACCCTAAAAGTTAAGCCTCTAGACATATTGACAAGTGCCAATGCTATCTTTATCTATAAAATGTAATTCATTAATATACATAGAAAAAGAATTATAATGTAGTGTTTTACTTAATAAGGATTTAGGAGGATAAAAAGAAATTTAATGAATTCGTTAGTCAATAAGGACTAAATGTATGTCAACACTTTAACCAAAAAAATTAATAAATATTCAAAAATTAAAGTAACAATGAATTTTTAAAACTAAATTTTAAAATGGAACCCAGAAATTCAAACTTCATTGGTATTCTAAACCAATGTAATGTAATTAATTGTTCTAATGTATATAGTAAATTGCTAAGGATTATTTAACCACCATGTTATATGATCTAAACAGTGAAGAAAGTATGTGCAGTAATGACTTCCAGGTGAAGAAAACAGGAAGGGGGGGGGGGGGGGTCCTCACAAAAACCAATATTAACTCCAGATTATACACAATGTACAACACTTGCAGTTTCACATCTTGCTTCCTGCTCCAGTGAATTAAAAGGAAGCTTCATGGCAATAGCAGCTCAATGAGGGAGGCAAACTTAGTACTTTGAGACTAAAAGAATATGTAAGTTATACTTGCTATGCACAGTTAGATAACCTCAAAATAAAATCTAAAAACTCTTTATATTACATGCAAAAAAATGAAACTAGACCACCAACTTACACCACACACAAAAATAAACTAAAAATGGATAAAGGTCTTAAACATAAGACGGGAAACCATAAAAATCCTAGAAGAAGCCATAGGCAGCAAAATAGCAGACATATGTCGCAGCAGTGTCTTTACCGATACAGCTCCTAGGGCAATGGACTCTAAGGAGAAAATAAACAAATGGGACTACATCAAAATAAAAAGCTTCTGCACAGCAAAACAAACTATCAATAAAACAACAAGAAAGCCCACTGCATGGGAGAACATATTTGCCAATGTTATCTCCGATAAGGGTTTAATCTCCAAAATTTACAGGGAACTCATACAACTTAACAAAAAGAAGAAAAACAATCCAATCAAAGAATGGGCAAAGGACTTAAATAGACACTTTTCAAAAGAGGACATACAGAAGGCCAAGAGACATATGAAAACATGCTCAAAGTCACTAATCATCTGAGAGATGCAAATCAAAACAAAAGCAGATTTGAGGTACCATCTCACACCTGTCAGAATGGCTATCATTAAAAAATCAACAAACGACAAGTACTGGAGAGGATGCAGAGCAAAAGGAACCCTCTTGCACAGCTGGTGGGAATGCAGACTGGTGCAGTCACTGTGGAAAACAGTATGGCCTTTCCTCAAAAAATTAAAAATGGAACTCCCATTTGACCCAGTAATTCCACTTCTAGGAATACATCCCAAGGAAACAGAAACACCAATCAGAAAGGATATATGCATCCCTATGTTCATAGCAGCACAATTTACAATAGCTAAGATTTGGAAACAGCCTAAGTGCCCATCAGCAGATGAGTGGATTAGAAAACTGTGGTACATCTACACAATGGAATACTATGCTGCTGTAAAAGAGAAGGAATTCTTACCATTTGAAACAGTGTAGATGGACCTGGAGAGCATTATGCTAAGTGAAATAAGCCAGTCAGAGAAAAATAAATATCACATGATCTCACTCATTTGTGGAATATAATGAACAACATAAATTGGTGAACAAAAATAGAATCAAAGTCACAGAAGCATCGAACAGACTGTCCAATCTATGAGGGAAGGTGGGGGGTGAAGGGGTAAGAGATCAACCAAAGGACTTGTATGCATGCATATGAGCATGACCAATGGACACAGACAGTAGGGGGTGAGAGCATGTGCTGGGGGCTGGGGGTGGCTGGAAAGAGGTCAATGGGGGAAAAGGAGACTTATGTTATACTTTAAACAATAAAGAATTTAAATTATAAAGAAAAAAAAGTTAAAGTGTATTTTCATCCTAGGTCTAAGTTCTGCATTTATTAATTCAATTGACTATATAGGGGAGCAGCATTACCAAAGACAAGTATGTTCATCTTTGTATAAAATGATGAAGGAAAGAACCTTGCAATAAATAATTACAACATCAACATTTACTAATTGATTTATTAAAGGTTTTAATTTCTCACAAAATATATGGCCCCAAAAACTATAAAACACAACACGTGTCATTTCACATGTTAAAGCCTCGTCTGCCACATGATAGTTTCAAGAAAAATTAGTGGAAGATGCTATGGAAAACACAGTATTATTTATATATATATACTAGAGGCCCAGTGCACAAAAATTTGTGCACTGGGGGGGGGAGGGGGGGTCCCCCAGCCCGGCCTGTGCCCTCTCGCAGTCTGGGACCCCTCGGGAGAGCTGGCTTAGGCCTGCTCCTGGGTGGCAGAGGGCAGGCCCAATCCCTAGGTGCAGCCCCTGGTCAGGCTCAGAGCAGGGCCGATTGGGGAGTTGGGGCGCCGCCCCATCATGCACTGAGCAGGGCGGATAGGGAGGTTGCGATGCCACCCTCAGTCACGCTCAGGGTAGGGCCGATTGGGGGGTTGGGGCACCGCCCCCTGTCACACACAGAGCAGGGCGGATCAGGGGCTTGGGGTGCTGTACCCTGTCACACTCAGGGCAGGGCCAATGGGGAGGTTATGGCTCTACCCTGTCACACACAGAGCAAGGCCCATGGAGGGGGGTTGGGGCGCCACCCTCTATCACCCACAGAGCAGGGCCGATCAGGGGGTTGGGGCACCACCACTGTCACACTCAGGGTAGGGCCGATGGAGAGGTTATGGCTCTACCCTGTCACACAGAGAGCAGGGCCTGTGGCGGGGGGGGGGGGGCGGGTTGGGGCGCCGCACCCTGTCACACACAGAGCAGGGCCGATCAGGGGGTTGGGGCGCCGCACCCTGTCAGGAACAGAGCAGGGCAGATAGGGAGGTTGTGGCCCCGCCCCCTGTCACACACAGAGCCGCAGGGCGATCAGGGGGTTTGGGCGCTGCCCCCTGTCACGCTGATCCCGGTGCCGGGAGCCTCGCTGCTCCACTGATCCCGGTGCCGGGAGGCATATTACCCTTTTACTATATAGAATAGAGGCCTGGTGCACGGGTAGGGGCTGGCTGGTTTGCCCTGAAGGGTGTCCTGGATCAGGGTGGAGGTCCCCACTGGGGTGCCTGGCCAGTCTGGGTGAGGGGCTGAGGGCTGTTTTCTGGGTGGCGGGTGACTGAAGCTCCCAACCGCTCCTTTTTTTCTTTTTTCTTTTTTATTCTGGGCCAGCTTTAGCTCTGAGGCCTCGCTGCTGAAAACATCGATACAATGTTGCGGTCCGGCTGGCTGAAGCCTGGCTGACTGAAAGCCGGTTTCTGGGGTTTTGTTTAGCTTCTATATTTGCAACATAGTACATAGTTGCTTAGAGTTGCAGCTGAGAGGCCGGCAAGTTAGGCGGGGAATGTTGGAGTCTACCATCACTGGAGCAAGCAAGCCTCCCTGTTCGCTTCAGTGCATGGCTGCCGGCCGCCATCTTGGCTGATAGTTAATTTGCATAAGGATATGCTGATTAGTCAATGGGAAGGGTAGCGGTCGTACGCTAATTACCATGTTTCTCTTTTATTAGTATATATATATATATATATATACACACATACATATACATATATATATTTTTTTAATTGATTTCAGAGAGGAAGGGAGAGGGAGAGATAGAAAGAAACATCAATGATGAGATAGAATCATTGATCAGCTGCCTCCTGCATGCTCCCTACCAGGGACCGAGCCCAAAACCCAGGCATGTGCCCTTGACCGGAATCAAACCGGGACCCTTCAGTCCACAGGCTGGTGCCCCATCCACTGGGCCAAACCAGCTAGGGCACATATTCTATTAATATGCTGCTGTCCTTACTTTTAGAACCAATTTACACTGCACTGAGACAAAATACATAGGGTTTATGATAAGCATTTTCTGTCTAAATCTCATTAATGTCCTTATCCTTACTTTCCCTTTACTTTCTCACCTATCTCTAATTTAAATAATCTTGCTTTTTCTTTTTATTCCTGGTTAGCTGGCTTAAGTGCTTTCGGGCAAAAAAGCACAGTAGAAAATATACACATACACATTTACCCAATCATAGAATAATAAGCAGTATATCAGCTATACTGAGGACCTCATGAAAATTATGTGGACAAAAAGAGAAAGGGAAGAATACAAAAGACATCCCTGGAGAGGATGACTTTCTAGTTGTGAGTTTACCAATATTACTAGGTTAAAAGCATCAAATAATAAATGAAATCTATGAAACATTTCATAAAATTTAGTTATTATTATGGTTGTTATCTACCAACTAGAGGCCCGATGCACAAAATTCGTGCCAGAGGCTCAGCCCTCGCAGCCCCGGCTTCGTCTAGAAGGTCTAAATAGCATATTAGGCTTTTATTATTATAGATGTCAACAACTAGAGGGGCTAATTGCAGGAAAACACCAATAACTTGCAAAACATCACCATTTCTTCTCATTCTTTTCCACACAAAAATATGAAATATAGTTCTCACAGAGTAACCAGAATCACTGCAAACTTCAGCCCAGAGCTGAAACAATTTAAAATGAACCAGTTATTAGAAAACCAGTATTAATCAGGGAAAAAAAATTCTTGGAAAACAATGTGTTTTAGACAGTAAGCTTAGAAACATGTAAACAATCTATTAACCGAACATTGGATTATGTCAGTTATATTACTCTCACTTCTGAAATAAAATGGGTATTGTAAAAAAAAATTTTTTAATAAAGGAATCAAAGTTTAATACACCAGCACAAACTGCAGAAATGCCATTAAAATGTCATTATCCAGCATAATAAATAAGAAACACAAACCCCGAAGAGTGATTTTTTATTGTAATTAGCATTAATACATACCAGTTCATCTAAAAGAGCCTGCTTATTCTTCCTTTTTAGAATTTGCTGTAGTTGTTCTTCTTTTTGTATAAACAGTCTTTTTTGTTCATTTTCCTGTCGTTCTACCTCTAGAGCTTCTTCCAATTCCTCTTGTTCTCGTGTCTAAAACAGAAACATTTATATATGGTATAGAATAAACTTAGTAACCAACATTGATCCTATACCACATTCTGATTTTCTTCTTTTTTGGAAGCATAAAACAAAATAGCCACTTATTGTTTAATAGTGCAGCAATTACACTTTGAAGGAACTAAAATTCATTTTATTTCATATGGATATATTACTATTAAAGAGAATGACATCTAGCACTAAACAAACACCTAAACAAAGTACATCGAGGCAAGCTGCAGAATTGCAGGAACTGTGCTTAATAATGGGTTAATCTCATATAATAAAAGGCTAATATGCCAATAGACCGAATGGTTGAACAACCTAACAACCGGTCGCTATGACGTGCGCTGACCACCAGGGGGCGTGCGCAGAACATGACGGACATCGGCAACAGGCGACAGAGCACGGAACATGGCGGGTGTTGGCCACAGCAGGATGGTGGAGCAGGTGAGTGGGGGCACCAGACCAATTCAGGGCGCCAGTCACTATCTTCAGAGCAAGTCTCTGGTGGGTACTAAATTCTTTGCTCCTGCACACTGTGGTCCCGCCCGGTGCTTGCACCTGCTGTTGACACCAGCCCCGCTCACACCCGCAGCTGGCGCTGAAGCCACCACTTACACCCACTGCCGGCACCCGGCACCAGTCCTGACTGCTTGGCGCCATCCGTGGGTGCAAACAACGGCTGCCGCCCCGATCACCCCTGAGGGCTTCTCCACCTCCCCCTGCTCCTGAGGGGCAATCGGGGCAGCAGCTGCTGCTCACACCCACTGACGGCACCAGCTCTGCTCCCACCTGCTGCTGGCGCTGGCTCCAATTGCTCCACGCTGTCAGCGGGTGCGATCAGGGCCGGTGGCGTCAGCACATGGGAGTGGCAACGGCGGGAACAGGGCTGCTGGCAGACAGGGAATCAGGGGCAACAGCAAAGGGACTGGGCGGGGGCACGGAGAATGGGCAGAGACCCGCCCCTGTGCCCACTGAAGCCTCACAGCCCACACAGTTCCTTTCAAGGTGCATGAATTCATGCACTGGGCCCCTAGTTTATTTATAACGATTAAAGACAGTTTCAAGCATTCATTTTACGGGATTTAACAAGGAAAACGAAACAAAATAAGAAATACAACAACAAACAGACAATCTCTATATAGAACTATGGACTGATATATTCTATTTAAAAGATTAGCTTATTTAATAGCAATAATTTCTCAAACATAAAAGATAATGAAAACTTAGCACAGCACTTAGTTTGTTTTTCCCAAGCTAAAATAAGACTTTTTGATGCTAGAATTCTAAAAAACCATTCATTAAGATAAGTTTTTTTTAAATGAATTTATTTTCTAATACAGGCATGTAAATGTCAAGAGCCCTCTTTATGGACTGAAAAACTCTAATTTCAAAGCCAGTATGTACACAGAATTAACTTCAGGTCTACTCATTCACCTTTTACAATGTTCTTCAGAAATATTAATTACTTGCAGGCTCTGAAATCTATTCCAACCCTAACTCATACTTAAATGTAGTATTACATCAAGTCTTTGCTCTTTGAAGTCTTTTGAATAAAAAATACAGTACAAATCTGATTGGCTTTATTTTAAAAACTTGACTCTTGCTCTTTAAAACGTTGTAGTGTTTTTTATTTTGTTTTGTTGTGTGTGTGTTTTAAACATATTTTTATTGATTTGGGAGAGGGAGAGATAGAAACATCAATCTTGAGAGAGAATCATTGATCACTGCCTCCTGAAAGCCCCCCATTGGAGATTGAGCCCACAACCCAGGCATGTGCCCTAACTGGGAATCAAACTTTCACCTCCTGGTTCATAGGCTGATGCTCAACCATTGAGCCACACTACATAGAATGTGGGGGAGAGAGCATAATAGGTTTGGGGACCACCAACATAATACTGAAATTAACAGAGACTTCAGATAAAAGTATACTTTTATGTAAACTAGAGACCCGGTGCATGCCCCTCGGCCTGGCCTGTGGGGATCGGGCTGAAACCAGCTCTCCGACATCCCCCGAGGGGTCCCAGATTGCAAGAGGGTGGTTCTCGGGTGACGCACCCCGGAATCGGGCTCCCTCCTCTCTGGTTCTGGGTGCGTTATCCAAGAACCGCAGCTGCCAAGTTACTGCAGCTCAGCAGCTCCTTCATTGAGGTCTGTCCACTGGTAGTCATTGCGCATCATGCTACCAGTCGGATGGTTGGACGGTCGCTTAGGCTTTTTAATATATTGATAATATTTAAAACATTGCCCTAACCGGTTTGGCTCAGTGGATAGAGCGTCGGCCTGCAGACTGAAGGGTCCCAGGTTCGATTCTGGTCAAGGGCATGTACCTTGGTTGCGGGCACATCCCCAGTAGGGGGCGTGCAGAAGGCAGCTGATCGATGGTTCTCTCTCATCAATGTTTCTAACTCTCTATCCCTCTCCCTTCTTCTCTGTAAAAAATCAATAAAATATATTTTTAAAAAAAAACATTATTAGATATTTTTATTTCATACATTAGATAAACTTCCCCCCAAAAAAACCACAAAATTCTCATGCAAAAAGATTCAAACTCAGTACATCTAAAATTAAGTTTAGCATATGGTTTCTCAAAGCTGATCATCCCCCTATATTCCTTATCTATATATATATAAAAGGCTAATATGCAAAGTGTCCCCTTGGGAGTTCAACTGACCAGGAATTTGATCGCTCACTATGATGTGCACTGCCCACCTGGGGGCAACACGGAATGAAGGAAGGCCCTGGAGGGCAGCAGGCAGCTGGGGAAGGAAGGGCCTGGCAGGCAGCCAGAAAGCCCAGATTGGCCCTGATCACCAGCCAGGCCTAGGGACCCTACCCGTGCACCAATTTTGTGCACCAGGCCTCTAGTTTCTAATAAATGTATACCTATATTTCAGTCAACTCAAGCTGAAATCTCGAAGTTATCTTTATTTAATCCCTCTCCCCATCCCACCATTCCCCTTACATTAAATTGATCACTATTAGCACCTCTCCCTATAATTTTTCAAAGGTTTCCTCCTTTAGTACTGAGGTTGCTACTCTAACTCAGACCCCCAGTGGAGAAGAGAATCAAACTTGATCTAGGGGACTAATCGGAATAAATATAAAAAGTTAGGGTTAGGGACTGAGCTATAAGGGCTGGGAAAGTGAAATACTTGATTTGGAGGCCCATAAGCAGAAAAAGATGAGCTTCATAATAAAGCAGTGACATATAAGTAATTAAGTATGACAACTGTTAGAGAAATATACCCAGGCTACAGTGGGAACAGAATTGATAGAGTGGTAAATTCTCTTTGTGATGATGGAGGACAAGTAGAGTCAGAAAAGATTTCATAGAGTGTTGTGGGTTTAATGTGTCCCAAGTTTAATGTGTCCCAACAAAAATACACATTGAAGTCTTTTTATTTTTCCCCAATTTTAAATATCTTTTTTTTTTCATAGTGTCTCACAGTGGAAATCAAGCCATCTTCTTCAAATACCTCACTCTAGTCACCGGGTCCTGCCAGGACAAGCATTACAAAAGACTAGCTGAAATTTTATACTTCTGGGACTTCTGAAAGGCATGTGGCCTCTCTCCTGAGCCATTTGTGTATCTTCTTCCCTTGCTTTTTAAATGGCCTTTTAGAGTGCTGCAGGCTTTGGGCAAATCAAAAAAGTCACAGAAATATACTGTGTGAAAGCACCTCAGGAGTAGATTAGAAATGGTGCGGAGAGTAATTACAACAAGAATGAGTCCAATGGTTCAATGGGAATTCCAAAAAAGCATCCCAGGCTCACCCCCACTATATAAATCAGAGAGTTTAGAGAGGCCCAGGAAAATTAGGAAGAGAAGCATCCATATTTAAGGGTTCCCCTGCATCAAATTCCAATCACTTTGAGGTTCAACATCATAATTTTTTCCCAGGAAAAAAGCTGAAAACTCCCTCTGACAATTCCTACTACTGAAATCATGATTTCTTTTTTGTTTATTTTGTCCTTTAGATTCCACATATAAGTGAAACCATATGGTATTTGTCTTTCTCTGACTCATTTCACTGAGTATAATACCCTCTAGGTCCATCTATGTTGTCGCAAAAAAGTTTTCATTCCTTTTTATGGCAAAATAGTATTCCATTGTGTATATGTACAACAGCTCTTTTATTCACTCATCTACTGCTGGGCAATTGGGTTGCTTCCATATCTTGGCTATTGTAATTAATGATTTAATGAACACAGGGGTGCATATATTCTTTCAAATTAGTGTTTCAGGTTTCTTCAAATATATTCCCAGAAGTGGAATCACTGGGTCATAAGGTAATTCCATTTTTAGCTTTTTGAGGAAACCTCTCACTATTTTCCATAGTGGTTGCACCAATCTGCATTCTCACCAACAGTGCACTAGGGTTCCCTTACATTGAAGCCTTACCCCTGGTACCTGCAAATGTGATCTTATATCAACACAGGGTCACTGCAAATGTAAACAAGTTAAGGTCAACTAGAAATCTGGACACATACATGCAGGAGAGAAGGTCATGGGAAGACAGAGGAAGAGATCAGAGTGGTGCCAAAGGTTGCTGGCAACCACCAGAAGCTAGAAGAGGCAAAAAAGGATACTTCCCTAAGGTTTCAGAGAGAACATGGCCCTGGTGACACCTTCATTCCAGACTTTTAGCCGCCTAAATTGTGAGGGAGAATAAATTCCTGTTGCTATAAGCCACCCAGTTTGTGGTAATTTGTTACAGCAGTCCTAAAAAACTATTATATGTAAGATAAGACTTCAAACAGTAGGTATTTACCCCCATTAGAGAGTGGAATGGCCATTTAGACAGAAAAACAAAGCTGCAAAGACATGAATAAAGATGAAATGTTTGCCTGTTATGAATTGTGGGGATGGGAAAAAGTTCTAAATAAAGCTAGACAGCCAAGCAGAGAGCAGAACATGAAAGGTCTATCATACCATACTAAGGGAATTTGTGCCACACTAAGGCAAGTGGCAAGAATTAAGGAAATTTGAACGAATTTAGAAAGATGACTGGAAGTAGATACCTAGATACCGATCAATGGGGTTCAAAACTAAAGACAGGAAGACTAATTAGAAAAACATCAATAACCCAGATAAGAAATTATGAGGGCCCTAAATAATAACAGAATCAGAAGGGGAACCAGGTTTAAAAAATGATAAGGAGAGCCCGGCCGGTGTGGCTCAGTAGTTGAGCGTTGAACTATGAACCAGGAGGTCCCAGGTTCAGTTCCCGGTCAGGGCACATGCCTGGGTTGCAGACTCCATCCACAGTGTGGGGTGTACAGGAGGCAGTCGATCAGTGAGTCTCTCTCCTCATTAATGTTGCTCTCTCTTTCTCCCTCTCCCTTCCTCTTTGAACTCAATAAAAAGTTTTGTGTTTTTTTTAAAAAAAAGAAAAATGATAAGGAGAGACCAACAGTACATGAAGACTGAGCAGATATGCCTTGAACAACTGGATAAAGGACATAATAGGAGAAATAAGTGACTGTGAAGATTAAAATGTTCAGTTCTGGAATGCTGGATTACAACTGCCCAGAATACATCCAAAAAGAAATGTCTATTAACCATTTATAGATATATGAGCATATTACATAATATAATCCTAGGAGCTCAGGAGAAAACTAATGGACTGCAGAAACATTTCAGAGTAATCAATGTAAAGAGTAACCATAAAGAGAAGCGCTAAGAGGAACCTGTGTTTAAGAGACAGGAAGAAAAGAGAAGTCTATGAAGAGGATGAAAGAGAAAGGTGAGAACAATAGGATAAGGAGGAGAGTTTAGAAAGATGACTAGAAGCCCCAGAAAAGTTAAGGAAAAGTTTCAACACCAAGGAAGAAGTCTGCAACAAACACTGGTTACAGGCCAAATGAGATTCAGACCAATAACGAGTTTATCAGCTTTGGTAATGAACTGGTGGACTATTTTCTCACTGCAATAGAATATATGAGTTATTTAGTGCATAGTAGGCCTCAATAAATATTGGTTGGCTAGCTAGCTGGTTAAATAACTGGGAAAATAACCATCAGTAAAAATCAAACATGGGGGCAGAGGAGGCAGACAATGAAGGAGGTATTAGACTAAGAGAAGGGAAGCAAGTTAAAAGACTAAAAGTCTCTGTGTTCCTCCTATTAGTGCTGCCTTACCCAATCAATTTTCCTTGCATTCACCGCCCACTTCAATCCATCAGTAGAATTTGCTATTTTAAACTCAAAACATTTCTTTAATTCATCCTCACTTCACAATTGCTGTTTAAGTGACCTCTGAACTCACCTAATGACTTCAATAACTTCCTGAACTCCAGGCTTAATTCTCTCAAATTCAACCTCCACAAAACTACTAAACCTATTCTAATAAGGACAATACCTTATTATCACCTTGCTAAAAACCCTTCAATGACAATCATCAATAGGTTCTTATAACAGTAATCTAAGGAATCCTGGGAATTCCCTAATAAAATGCCATAAGATAGACTACAGCAGAGACCCAGCAGGTGAGAATCCAGCCTATCCCTCCTGCATTATCATTTCAACCACAGTATGCTGAGCAAGCTTTCATTTGAAAAAAAGGTTCACCTCCAACTTCATTTCTCTCTTTCTCTTTCTCTCTCTCTCTCTCTCTCTCTCTCTCTCTCTCTCTCTCTCTCTCTCTCTCTCTCTCTCTCAGCAATACAGAACTATGGACAACTCCTAGAACTCTTCATGATTATCCATGCTTTCTTTGCCTTTGCTCATGATTTCCTTCTGCCTGGAACTTTCTTGTGGCAGCCTCCCTAACCTCGCCCTTGTCCCATTTTCCTCATCTTGCTAAATTCTACTTGTCCTTCAAAGCTTCACAAACATGACCTTGCCTGGAATACCTTTCCCAATTTTTCCAGAATGGGTAAGGTATCCATGTGCTTATGACATTATATTGAAATTACCTGATCCCTAGAAAACAGGGTTCTTATTCATCTTTGTACAATATATCCTTAGGAGATATTGAACAAATGTTTATTGAACTAAATATTCTTGTACTAAATTGATAGACATTACTGCAATCTCTCCTGCTCATGAGAATCCAGAGAAGTGAAAGTAAAAATTAAGTTAATCTTCACTAAGACTCTATTTCAAGATTAAAACACCTTTATTCAGTTTCTCATGCTCACATTGATTGATGTTAGGTAACAGCTCCATGAAACAAATAAGATCTCCTTAGCAGACAACTTAGTAATAGTTTCTCTATGACAGAAATGGGTCCTTTTATGAGCCTAATCATGCAAGAGATTGCTTTTTTTCTTTTCTTCTTTGATACAACTCCGTTGCTTCTGGAACAGTGAGACTTCAGCATTCACAGAAACATGAAAGGCAAGTTGCTACCTCATTTTAGTAAAATGACATTAGCCGTGTAAGTTAGTCCATGCCCCAGGGACCACTTGAGGGCTCTAGCCAATGATATCATAATTTCTTATATATGTTAACTAGCACATCTTTAAAAGCATGGTCCTATGTATGTTTATCCCAATACCAAATACCCAGGTAAGTATCAGAATTAATAAATTATAATTATCAATTAATAAATTATAACGAATTACTGACCAGTTATAACATATCCAGATGTTAAAAATTAATATCAAGAACAGAAGCAGTCCAAATAATCTCACTGTAACATGAAGGACATAAAGCATTTGTTTTATTCACTAACTTATCATTATAAAGTTTCCAGATATTAGAAATTCCTACTTTAAAATAATATAACCAGCCGAAAATTAGATTATTCTTTCATTGCAACTCTCAGTATTATTTCCTAGTTTAAAACTATGAATAAAAATGCACTCACTTGAAAGGAACAGCCTTCCACTATCGAGTTAAATAGGGCTAATACAACAAGTTACCTAGGCATACCTATTTTGTATGTATCTTCTGATGCACCCAGAAGAGACTACTGGGCAAAGACAGTGAGTGAACTTTATGGCACAATGATACTCTCACCTTTTTAAAGAGGCCAAGCTGGCTATGAATGGAATGAGAATGTAGGGTGAATTCCTTGAGAGCTTCACTGCAGGAAAATAAGTGCCTAAATGAAACACTCTTAGACTATATGGAGGAAATCCTCTAAACTCAAGATAAAAATACAAACTATGTGATCTGAATATACTTGTACCAGTTTTACCGATGATTACAAATTCCTAATTAAGTACCTCAAAAATAATTAACTCTACTTTCCACCAAAACTAGAAAGCCAAGTTGTACTAAACTGTATACGCTAGACAATTAAATCTCAGCATGCATGCAATTCTTTTAACATTAAAGAATATATTTTAATAATCCCACCAAAATTGTTTTTGCTACAGTAATGTGTGCCTCCTACTTACTGGTATATGCTTACTAGAGGCCCAATGCATAAAATTCATGCAAGGGGCTCAGCCCTTGCAGCCACCACAGCTTGCCTCGGCCTTCGCAGCCCTGGCTTCCTCCAGAAGGTAGTCCAGAAGGAGGTCCAGAAGAATGTCTGGCTTAATTAGCATATTACACTTTTATTATTATAGATATAGATATACATTTATTAGTACTTCTGGTCTAAATTTCAGCTAAATTCTTTGCAAATATTACTTTTAGAGAATGATAGTTTTTTTAAAGGTAATGTAGAAGCATTCATTTCTAAAATAAAAGAACAAGAAAATACTTAGCAACTAACCAGCTTTAATTTATTTTTCTGAATGACATCTTTGTTTTCCTTTTGGTATATCTCCATTTTCTTTTTGGTGTTGTCCAAATCCACATTGTTGGTTAAGTTGAAAACTACAACAGGAAGGAAACAACATGAAATATAGTTTTAGTATAAATCTTGCATATGTAAAAACCAAATTTTCATCCCAGTAACTTAATTCAATCGGGTTATCATTCCTTATAGCTCTATTTATATCCTTTTACCTACTATCTATTTTAGAGACTAGCTCTAGTTCAGCAATTATGTTTTCTGAGCCAAATATAAGGGAAGTGTCAGACTATCACAAAATATGTATGTGCCATAATCATATTAAATTTGATTTTTATAGTCCCCACTCTAACTTTAAAAGCATATAAAAGAATGCTTAAAATTTTTAAATAAAAAAAAATAATTCTGGAATATACTATACTGGTCAGAGTCAATAGTCAAAAAAAAGCTGTGCTCTGGAAACAAAACAAAACAAAATTATCCAAAAGGATTTTAAAAGTTATATACTTATATATAATTTATATTTTTTAAAAACAGGTTTTATTGAGATTCTAGTGGTCTCCAACATGGCGAGTCACAAAGCTTGAATTATTTTCCATCTAGTCTAGATCTGGAAAAATATGAAATAAACAGGAGTTGAAACTTAATAGAAAAGGTAAAGGATAAACTGGCACCAAAACTTAAGACTGAAATAATTTGGTAAGAGAAGCTGCTGAGACATGTTACTATAGTTGATAAATTTTCTGTGAATTAGACCTGCCTGTTTAAAATTCCAACTCAAAATAATTTGAATTATAAATGCCTTTGCTCCCTTCTAAGTTTACATATATAAATCAAAAGGTTGCTATAATACTCTGAACAAGAAAAACACCTCTTTGGCATATATAAATTCACATTATAAAGTACCACCCAATATTCACCACTTAGTGTTTTTGCACCAGCCTGTCAAGAAGGATCCAAATCATTAAGACTCTCCTGTTCCATAATTCAATTCAGATCTCCCTTGGCTTTCTCTGTAATCTTTCTCCATCCATTATTAGTCCTTCTACCCCTTCTCCAATTACTTACCACTGCTTCCTGCTGTTTATCCTATAAAAAGGTTTGATCTGTCCTAAGTATATTTTGTGTTCCTATAAATTCCTTCCCCATCTCACTCTTTCTTTTAACTAACAATCATCTCAAATAGTTTCTAGATTTTTGGATTATAGAGTCTTATCAGATTTAAAAAGTAATATTGGAGGCCCAACACAAGGCTACCAATTTTATTAAGACCATCAAACATATGCTGAAACCGGTTTGGCTCAGTGGATAGAGCGTCAGCCTGCGGACTGAAAGGTCCCAGGTTCGATTCCAGTCAAGGGCATGTACCTGGGTTGCGAGCACATCCCCAGTGGGAGATGTGCAGGAGGCAGCTGATCGATGTTTCTCTCTCATCGATGTTTCTAACTCTCTATCTCTCTCTCCCTTCCTCTCTGTAAAAAATCAATAAAATATATTTAAAAAAAAAAAAAAAAGACCATCAAACATACTCAAAAGACCAATCTCATCCAATTTTTATTTCCTCAAAAGGCCAACTTACTTCAGAACATCAATTTATCATAATCAATGTTGAAAATTCAGGCTCATTTAGGTATGTAGAAAAATAAAAGCAATTCTCAATTCTATTATATACAACTAGAGGCCCGGTGCACGAAATTCGTGCTTGGGGGGGGCGGGGGTCCCCTCAGCCTAGCCTGCAATGACACAAGCATTCTGCGCCCGGCCTGGCCAAAGGCATTCCATGGCCGGGTGCAGAACGCAAGTGTTCCCACCCCCGCTGGCTGCTCCGTGCCTGCTGCCCAGAGGCCCTCCGCAGTTGCAGCAACAAAGCAAGCATTCCGCCAGGCCACTCATGGTGCCCGCTCTCAGCAGCCGCTTCCCTCCCCCCCCCCCAACTGGGGGACTTCGGCAGGGCTGAGAGGACTGGGTGCCACCATCTTGTGGCTATGGGCACCACTATTTTGTGATGGGGTAATGGTTAATTTGCATATTACCCTTTTATTAGATAGGATTTAATAACTCTGGGCGAAACTAGAGAAAATGAGAAACAATAGCCCTCTGGCTACCTTTCCACCTTTTTTACCACAAAGTAGAAAAGTAATAATTGTGGTAAACCAGGGAATCTAGCTAGGATGTAATGTAGGGCATTCTCCATAAATCATATTTTGACCCCAACACAAAACAGAAAAGGTGGCTCCAAACTAGCACTGGCCTTCACAAAGGCAACTGTGATCCGTTGACCTTTCCCAACCACTCACAACATACTCCCTGTACTTAACAGGCCATCTGCTAAACCATCAAATCACAACCTCCACCATCCTCAACATCTATGCCTACTTAATAATTTGATCACTTTTTTTCCCTCAGGCACTTCATTCTCTTGATTAAGTTGCTAATATATTCTTTTAATCTTCCTACTACTACTCAAAGTACTCATTTATGTTTTCATCTCTGGCTCTTCTTGGTCTCTAATCTGTATGATTCTAGTTTTTGCACTCTTTCCTCCCTCTATGTTCCTTGGGCAATCTCATCACTTCCCAGTTTCAAACAAATAAATGCCAGGAATTGTTGACACTAACTCAAAGTACATTTTAGAAAACCAAACACATAATTACCTCCAAATTTGTTCCTTCTTGTAAATTCTTTATCTGTTAATGATGGGGCTATCAAGCTAAAATGCCAAAACTTAACACTTCATTAAACTAATCCATTCTCCTTTGCATTCTACAAGCAACAGTTGCCAAATCCTACAGATTCTACCATCAAAGTCTCTTTAAAATTGCCCTATTCTCAAGGTACTCTGACAAATGACCAAACCAGGATCTAATTTCTCCTTGAATAATTTATAATAATCTCTAACTTCCTTTCTCCAGGATCTTTGCATCTTACCCTATATCCTAATCCCATCCATAATATACAATTCTGCCACACTAATATTTCTGAGACATACTCATATCATCTCCCACCTCTACCATCCTCTGCCATCCCTTATTTTACTAGGAAAAAAATAATTTAGAATTCAGAATACTTCTGGCTACAACTACTGGCTATAACCTAAACTAACAATCTGGCTATAACTACTTTTTTATCTCTCCTTCATAAAGACCTCTCTTGAAACTAGAAAGCTCTGCATTTCCCAAATGTGCCAACAACTTCCTGCTCCAATTCCTTTGATCACACCATTCTGCCTAGAATACCTGATCACCCTTCCTTACTACTGAAAATATACTCAATATTTAAAGGTCTACCCAAATACTTTTCCATGAAGTTCTCCCTGATCCCCCTAATGAGAAACAACTTCCTTCTCTCATAAATATTGAAAACATTATTTACAGCTCATATAAAAACTTTCTACTGTACATGGTTACACACACATACATAGCATTCATTACTTTTTACTTCATCTTGCAGTCAATGATCATATTTAATACAATCTCTGTATCATCCAGACATAAGAGAAAGAAGGAAAGGAGAAAATAATTTAATTATCTATTAGATTCCAAACATTGTGAGCATACTTCCTGTTTTCAAAGACAAACACTTTTAATAAGGAAGTCACTCCTACACAAATGAACTTAGAGTACTAACATAAGACACTATATAATCTATAATAATAAAAGTGTAATATGCAAATCAACTGAACGACTGAACAGCAGAACAACTGTCTGGACGACCACACTATGACACACACTGGCACCAGGCCAACCAAGGCAGATGCAATGTGATTGGTCGGGGGGCCCTACCATCACCCCACGATTGCCCCGCAGAGGGAGACCCAGGCTACCCTCTGCGGGGCAATCGATGGGGGCGCTCTGTGACCAATCACCCCAAAGAGGGAGGCCCAAACCACTGGCCATGGGGTGATCAATGAGAGGAGGGGGGGCGCTCCACAATCACCCCAAAGAGTGAGGCCCAGACCACCGGCCAGCAATGCTGTGGCAGGTGTGTGGGGCCGGCCAGCAATCACCCCGCAGAGGGAGGCAACCAGTGGCAAGGGAGAAGGGGGCAGCACCACACAGATGGCAAGCAGTGGCAGCGGCGGGGACAGGAAAGGTCATTTTAATTAATGACCTTAAGCTGCTGGCAGCCAGGGGAAGGAAAGCCCCAAAAGGCTCTGGTCACCGGCCAGGCCTAGGAACCCTACCCAAGGGGTCCCGGATTGTGAGAGGGCGCAGGCTGGGATGAGGGACCACGCCCCCCCACCCCCACCCCGCACAAATTTCGTACACCGGGCCTCTAGTCAAATGATAATAGCAAATCAAAAAAGTATCCTTGTGTCATTCATTAAATAATATTTAGCACTGTGCTAGTTATTTTAAAAAAGTTTATTAAAGAAACTGTCCTTCCTTTTAATGGAATCAGCTACCAATTAACCCTTCTAAAATAAAGTTCTGATTATGTTATTCAGTCATGAGTCACTAAGTTCACTCACTGCTTCTGAATCCATACTGCCTTGAAAAAAATCTAATCTTAATCTCTCAAATTCCTTTTCCCTCTGTGCTTTGTGAGTTCTGTAGATTCCTCAAAGCCTCTTCAAGAAGCAAGGGGGGGGGGGGGCGGGGGGAGCAAAGGAAAGAGAGACCCAGGAATTCCAACCAGTGTGGCTTTCCTTCATTTGTCCACTTAAGTGACTTCCTTCTCAAAATTTTGCTTGAGGAATACACTCTATAGTATACGTGTATGTGTTTTTGTGTGTGTATCAATCAAACATATATGAAATACATATAACTGGCACTATATCCAGCATTTGACCTAATTACATCACGTTAATCCTCCTAATAACCTTATAAGATAGGTACACTTTACAAATAAGCTATAAAGACATTAACTACGATCAAGGTATATAGCTAATAAATGTTGGAACCAGGATTTTAACGTATGCTGATTCCAAAGCCTGAACCTTATCTACAATACTAGTTGTATTGCTCCTCTCAATGCCTAAAAACCACTTCCAGTCTACTTCAACTATTCTTCTGCCCAACACTTTCGTACTTCCATACCCATGATCAAAGGGCCCTTCTTAGAACCAATCAAACCCAGAACAATTGTGGATGTATCTGACCCATTTTTCTATAGCCAATATAATCCCCAGGTCTTCCTTATAATTCACTTTGCAGGTACAATCTCTCCATCCCCAAATTCCCAAAATACATTATCTAAAATCATTCTGATTGCACTTATAATTACTTTCAATGTACACATCTATTTGATCTACAGTGTTACTTGTGGGCAGATTCTAGGTCTGATATATCTTTAATACTCCCAGTACTTAAATTAAAAACTTCCAATACACACCCATTAGGATGGCCAAAATCCAAAATACTGATAACAATAACTGCTGGCAAGGATGCTGAGCAACAAGAATCCTGATTCGTTGCAGTGAGAATATAAAATGGCACAGCCACTTTGCGAAGACAGTACAATCCTGCAATTGTACACTTTGGTATTTATCCAGTGGTATTAAAAACTATGTTTACACAAAAACCTGCACACAAATATTCACAGAAGCTTTATTTTTAATTACCAAAACATGGAAGCAACCAAGACGTCCTTCAGTAGGCGAATGAATAAATGATGTAGTACATACAGAAAGGGGGATATTATTCAAGCATGAAAAAAAAAACTACGTACTGTATGATTCCAACTATATGCCACTCTGAAGAAAACAAAACTATGGAGACAGTAAAAAGACCAGTTTTTGCCAGGCATAGGGTGGAAGAAGGAAAGGAGGGACAAAAGGCAGAAAACACAGAGAATTTTTAAGGCAGTGAAACTATTAGTGTATGATACTATACTGGTGAATATATACTATCTTATACAAAAATATTATATATTTGCCCAAACCCATAAAATGCACAACACTAAGAGTAAACCCTAATGTGAACTATGAACTTTGGACGATAATTATATATCATTGTAGGTTCATCAATTATAATAAATTTACCACTCTGGTGCGAGATGTTTACAGTGAAAGAGTATCTGCATATGTGGAGCAGGGGGTATATAAGAACTCTGTATTTTCTGCTTATTTTTGCTGTGAATCTAAAACTACTCTAAAAAATAAAGTCTATTAAAAATGGGGGTGGGGAAAACTTTCCCATCTGTTAAGAGTTCAAGAAATATATGTTGGGGAGAAACCAAGATGGCGGCATAGCTTAACGCTGGAGTTTGCTGCCTCGAACAACCACTTCAAAAATTACAACTATAAGACGGAACGGACATCACCCAGAACCACAGGAAGGCTGGCTGAGTGGAAATCCTACAACTAGAAGGAAAGAGAAATCCATACCAAGACTCAGAGGAGGCGCAGTGCGGAAGTGAAATACTAAGGTGCGGAGTGCATGTGGAGCAGGCCGGCGGCATGGGCGAGGTTATTGTTTTCAATCAGGAGGGAGTTTCAGACTCTGAGCTCCAGATCCAGGCAAGTCTCTAGGGACCCAGACTCAAACGGGAGAAGCGGGACTGTCTGGCTTCGGTCGGAACTCGAATGCAGCTTTCTCTCCGTGGTTTGCAGCGGTTGCCGGGACTCGGAGAGGCAGAGCCCCTGGGGACGGAACTGAGAGCAGCCATAACTGCTCGCTCTGCCCGCCCTGTAGATCCCCAGGGACCCGCCCCGCCCAAGCCCTGCACAGAGGCATCTGCCAGATAGCCTTAGGCAAACGCTAGATTAGCACCGCCCTAGAGATTCAGCACAGAAGCTCTCCCACTGCAGACACAGCTGACTCTCATAGCCAGTTAGCCTGGAGGTCAATTCACCCCCAGTATTGCCGACAACAATCAAGGCTTAACTACAACAAGACTGCGCACATAGACCACAAGGGGGTGCACCAAGAAAGCATAAAAAATGCGGAGACAAAAAACCATGACAGAAATGGAGGATATAGAGCTAAAAAATGCACTTTTAAGGGCTTTCAATAATTTTCTAGAAACTGCCGATAAACTTGATGAGAGCCTCAAGAAATCTAATGAGACCCTCGATGTTGTGATAAAGAACCAACTAGAAATTAAGCATACACTGACTGAAATAAAGAATATTATACAGACACCCAACAGCAGACCAGAGGAGCACAAGAATCAAGTCAAAGATTTGAAATGCGAAGAAGCAAAAAACACCCAACCGGAAAAGCAAAATGAAAAAAGAATCCAAAAATACGAAGATAGTGTAAGAAGCCTCTGGGACAGCTTCAAGCGTACAAACATCAGAATTATAGGGGTGCCAGAAGATGAGAGACAGCAAGATATTGAAAACCTATTTGAAGAAATAATGACAGAAAACTTCCCCCACCTGGTGAAAGAAATGGACTTACAGGTCCAAGAAGCGCAGAGAACCCCAAACAAAAGGAATCCAAAGAGGACCACACCAAGACACATCATCATTAAAATGCCAAGAGCAAAAGACAAAGAGAGAATCTTAAAAGCAGCAAGAGAAAGAAACTCAATTACCTACAAGGGAATACCCATACGACTGTCAGCTGATTTCTCAACAGAAACTTTGCAGGCCAGAAGGGAATGGCAAGAAATATTCAAAGTGATGAATGCCAAGTACCTACAACCAAGATTACTTTATCCAGCAAAGCTATCATTCAGAATTGAAGGTCAGATAAAGAGCTTCACAGATAAGGAAAAGCTAAAGGAGTTCATCACCACCAAACCAGTATTATACGAAATGCTGAAAGGTATCCTTTAAGAAGAGGAAGAAGAAGAAAAAGGTAAAGATACAAATTATGAACAACAAACATGCATCTATCAACAAGTGAATCTAAGAATCAAGTGAATAAATAATCTGATGAACAGAATGAACTGGTGATTGTAATAGAATCAGGGGCATAGAAAGGGAATGGACTGACTATTCTTGGGGGGGAAAGGGGTGTGAGGGATGCGGGAAGAGACTGGACAAAAATCGTGCACCTATGGATGAGGACAGTGGGTGGGGAGTGAGGGCGGAGGGTGGGGCGGGAACTGGGATGAGGGGAGTTATGGGTGGGGGGAGAAAGAGGAACAAATGTAATCATCTGAACAATAAAGATTTAATTTTAAAAATATTAAAAAAAAGAAATATTTGTTGAATTATCACGAAAGAAAAAAATAAATAAACCAATACTAACATATATAATTATCTTTATAATTATAGATTTAATTAAAATGACCTTCATAATTACAGAATTGAATGACACAGTTGGCATAATAAGCAGATGTAAAATTACAAAAATAATTTTGGTTTCTTATGGTATGAATCTACTGAGAAGTAAAGGTAATCAAATCGACATTCTATGTTGAACTCTACTTGAATGTTTAGAGCAATCTATCCTATATATGCTAAGTGTCTGGTCGTTGGGTCATCCGTTCAACCAATCAAAGCATAATATGCTAACGATATGCTAAGGCTGCTCAACCACTCACTATGACGTGCACTGACCACCATTGGGTGGACGCTCCGGCCAGTAGGCTAGCTTGCTGCTGGGGTCCAGCCGATCGGGACTGAGCAAGATAGGCCAGACACGCCCGGGAGTCCTCCCATAGTCCCTCCCTGGCTTGCCAACCTTCTGCATCCCTCCCCGGCCCCGATCATGCACCGTGGGGTCCCTTGGCCTGGCCTGCACCCTCTCGCAATCCGGGACCCCTCGGGGAATGTCGGAGAGCCAGTTTAGGCCCAATCCTGCAGGCCAGGCCGAGGGACCCCACTGGTGCACGAATTCGTGCACTGAGACTCTAGTATATATAAAAACCTAGGCAACCAAATGACCGGTCAACTGGTTGTTATGATGGGCACTGACCACCAGGGGGCAGATGCTCAATGCAGGAGCTGCCCCCTTGTGGTCAGTGTGCTCCCACAGCCAACCTCCCACAGCTGGCGCATCTCCTGCAGCTGGCCGGCCCCCCGCCCGTGATCCTTCCCTCTGTACAGCCAACCTCCCATGGTCCCTCCCTGTGGCGGGCCAGCCAACCTCCTGCGGTTTCCCTCCCCACTGGCCAGCCAACCTCCCTCAGTCCCTCCCCCAGGCCGGGCGTGCCGCCCTCAACTGGCCCCGATCGCTGGCCAGGCTGAGACCCCACGAAGGACCCCACCCATGCACGAATTCATGCATCAGGCCTCTAGAAAAAGATAAAAAATCAGTTTATATATCATTTCATTTATGCTTATTAAAAACTTTGATGAATTCTAATAAAACTAAAATAACCAATCTGTTTATTTCATTTTTTAATTTAGAAAGCAAAGTTAATAGTAATATAACAGATATGAATCATAAATAACACAAATATCTTCCTTTAAAACAAGAACAAAAATCTCACAAAAGTGGATTTTAAAAACTTTTCAAATGAAGCAAGTTTCATTCATGCCACAATGAATCAGGTTGGTATAACAGCCTTAAAGAAAAAGAAATAGAAGATAAATTTCTATACAATCATTTGACCCTTTATCGGGATACTGGTGTAGCTCAGATGTTGACCTGCTTTTAGTCAAGTATTAAAAGCCAACAAAAAACCTATTGTATTTTCTGAAAGATTTAATGTTATTTAAGTACAATTTTCAAGTCTTTTTGACATCCAAAATTTATAATTAAAGCCCTTAGGACTTTCTCACCCTTTCAAAATAAGCAATACCCTGAACCAAAAGAATAATCTGTTTATTATGAAACTAAGAACAAACCTTTGAGATAATCCCTGGGGCCAAAAAGAACAAGAATTTTTATGCTTAGATTGTCATAATCACAGAAAAGAGCTTATTGTTAATGTTATAAGCAAGTTCATCTTCATGTGTGCCCTTACATTGTAATTTTACACAATTATTCAAATTCTAATATTTAACATTTTTTCTTCACAATGAAATTTACATAACAAAATGACCAATCCCCCATTTATAAATCCTCAAACACTGATTCCTTAGCCACACTAACAACTCTATTAGTCACTCTAGGCCTAAGTATCTTCAAGGAAACACTTCTACTTATAAGATCAAATTCAAACATAAGAGCCTTCAAAATATGGCCACAACCTATACTTTTTTTTCTCCTATTTCCCACTATTCCACCAATCAGCAACCAATGTTTTAGACTCAAACTATTAACTACTCTCAAACACTACCAAGCACTTTCATGGTCTCTGAGAGTCAGAAAAACTTACGTTTAAAATTTGGTACTATTATTTACTAGCAATGTGACCTTGGGCACAATACTTAAGCTCTCTCTACCTTGTCTCCATATATAAAATAGGGATAAAAAGTCTATCTCTCTTAGAGTTATAAAAATTATTATATGAGTAATATAAACACAACTCAATCTGGCACTTAGAAGTTCCTATAAACATTTTAAATATGGTGATTACCAGAAGGAAAGGGAGGTAGAAAAGGGTAAAGGAGGGATAAATGGTGACAAAAGGAGACTTGACTTTGGGTGGTGAACAAACAATACAATATACAGATGATGTATTATAGAATGGTATACTTGAAACCTATATAATTTTATTAATCAATGTCACCCCAATAAATTCAATTAAAAATTAACATTTTATACTTTTGATTAACAGAGATAGCCAATACAGATATATCAAACATCTAACTAATCATCTTTTTCTAAATATGTTTTTAGTGATTTTTAGAGAGAGGAAGGGAAAGGGATAAAGAGATAGAAACATGGATGAGAGAGAAACATTATAGATCGGCTGCCTCCTGCATACCCCCTAATGAGGATCAAGCCTGTAGCTCAGCAAGTGCCCTGAGGAGGAATCAAACCACGTGATCTTTTAGTTGGGGATGGGAGGTGGAGGGAGGGGGTCTATGCTCAACCACAGAGCCACACCAGCCGGCCTATCTAATCACCTTTGAAAGCAAAATAAAACACAATGTAAACAGCTATTGAAACAAGATATTTAAAGGAAGTTTATGTATACTACAATCAGAACAACACACAACTAATGGTGGAGCCACACCCAAAAAGGCTAAACTAGTCTTTCCTTCATTTCTATTCTTTCCACCCAACAAAATGAAACAAAAAGAAATACTGCCTGTTCTCCAGCTTTTATTTTCCTGATGAATACCATACAACTGCTCAAGGTCAGATTATTCTAATTCACCCTTCCTGCTCATTCTTATGTCAAATTAGTCACTTGGATATTCTATCTCTAAAACACCCCCTTTATCTATCATCCCTGCTATCGACTCCAAGTTCTGATGATTTCTCATCCAAATTATTGGAATGATCTTTTAAAAATGGTTACCAAGCCTGAGTAGCACCTGTCATTATTCCATACCACTACAACACTGTCCCATTGGCTCACTATTGGTCAAAGAATAAATTCTTACCCTGACAGCTTAGCTGACAGCCTAGTCTGTTTTTCAAGACTCGTTTCTAGTCATTCACCAACCAGCTCTAGCTACCCATAGCAGATTACATGCTTATTCTCCAATATGCTCAACACCCTGTATCTCCATGACTTTGTTTTTTGCTATAAAGGTTCTTCCATCCCCTTTCTACCTGGTAAACTCCTATTCATCTTTTAAGATCAAACTATAGCTGTATTTCCTAAATGCTGAATTGTTCTGTTATCTGTATTCCATAACACTTTATAAATTCTTACACTACTTTCACATTAAATTATAGTCATTAGTTTACATAATTATCTCCCCCTTTAGAGTCTGAATTTACTGAAGGCAAAAAATCATATGACCCCAGCAAGTGAAGCAATTCACATAAAACAGTTAATATTTGCAAAACTGAACTGAAGTTCAGAAAATAAACTATAAGTCTATGAGACTAGGTTCCAAACTTCATCAATATTTTCAAATACAATAGAACTGCTCTTTACCCAACATAATCATGATTAATAGTTGATTATTTTTAAAGACCTGTTAAAGGAAGGAAACATACATACTCCTAAACACAAACTTAAAACATATATAGTAAGTGTACAGTGGTTTTCTAACTTAATTACATAAGCCAAGATGTAGTCTTTAATTGGAATATCTTGGACAAACCATATCTGTCGTCTATATTGTTCAGTTTCTGTTTTTCTAAAAGTGGGCCAAGAACTTGAGAAGCAGAATCCTTATGGAGTTTTGCAATTTTTTCCCAACCTTATATAAACTACTTAATTAAATTACCATAACAAGTACCACTGGCATAAGGTTTGAATGCCAATGCATCCAACTCTAAGTGTATATGAACTGGTGAGAGAAGTACAGAGGTGTATTTGAGGACACCTTCAGAATTCAGCCTTTATTCATTATGCTTTGGGCATCAGTCAGTACATTTTATGGAAGAACTGGGAAATGTCAGTTACTCCAATGAGTCAATTGCATGAAGGCTGCTGAATAAGAGAACTTCAACATACTACAAATGAAGGTAGTCCTTCATAAATATACACATAATAAAATCATTTTCAAATTAAATGCTCTGAGCCACAGTTTCCTTCTCTGGTAAAGAAAGGATTGCGTATTATGTAGTCCTAATATCCAGATTTGCTCTTGCCTGACAATCCTTACTCCCACTTGTGGACATGAACCTCATTTTACCTATGAGCCCCAGGTTGTTCATATTTTCACACTAATTCATCTCATAGCAATATATATATATTTTTTAAAAAAACTATGTCTCAACCAGAATCTTTTTTTTTTTTTTTTTTTTTTTTTTTAGGAGGCTTATAATCAACAGATATTTATTTCTCCCAGTTCTGGAAGCTGGAAGTCCAAGATCAAGGACCAGCAGATTTAGTGTCTGGTGAGAGCCCACTTCTTGGTTCATAGAGAGCCATCTTCTTGATGTGTCCTCACACGGTACAGGGGGTGAGGGAAGGCTCCTGAGTTTCTCTTCTATGGGCACTAATCCCACTCATGAAGGCTTCACCCTCAAGACCTAACCCCCCTCCCCCAAAGAGCTCACCTTCAAACACCATCATACTGGGGAGCAGGTTTCAGCATATACATTTTGGGAGCACACAAACATTCAGCCTGTAGCACTCAGAGACCAAAGACAACTCTGACCAACCAGGCCTCAGAAAGGACACGCCAGGTGGCCTCAGGACAACCTCCTCAAGGGCCCCCGTGGAATATTTTCTGTTCCCATGTTCCTCACTGAAGATTAAAATTGCCAACAAACAGATTGAGCTTGACTGGCCTAGCTGGGGTCAAGAGTTCCCCCCTTAGGGGCATAGGGAGGAGTTGCAAGATAGCTTATCACAAGTGGCAGTTGGTTTAACAAAATAAAATACAAAAAGAAGTTTGAACAGGAATCTGTAGAGCAGGAAATGCATGTGTCTGTTCATTCAGGGAGCATTTACTCATCACCTACTGGCCACCAGTACCAACTTGGGCACAGAGATGTCTAAATAGTGGCATCACCATCCCTGCCCTCAAAGAGGTTACATGCTAGTGGAGAAGTGTGTCAATAAGTGATTCCAAGGAGTAAACCATGTCACAGCCCCCGGCATGTGCTCAGAGGCCCTAAGGAGCACCAGCAGGTCCACAGGGAAGTGGTGACAGGGACAGAGGCGCTGGCTGGGAGTAAAGCTTCAGTTGGCAGGAAGTGAAGAAGGTGTGGCATGGTAGTTCCCTGGGGACATCTTCCCAGAGCAGCATCAGGGGCTTCTTTGTTGACGAATTTCCCAAAATACCAAGACATCCCAGGCAGGTAGGTTGTCTTCAGAGTTCCCTCTAGGTGGCAGTAAAGAGGGGCAACAGTCTGCTCAAGGCAGGGCTGGCGCCACCCTCTTGGGTACCTGGAGTGAGATTTTGAAATGCTCAATCCTGCCCTCTGGCCCAGCCTCTTGGCCTCAGGCCTGCACCCCTCCCTGGGGCTGCTCAGACCCTCAGGAGTCTTTCAAACTCTTGTTCAGAAATACACTGGGATCCCTCTTGCCCAAACCTGATAATAACCTTCTGGCTCAACTCTCCCAGAAAATCCCTAACAGTTCCCACTCACACTGGGGGCTGTGAACTCCTCCTGAGCATGGAGCCCAGAGCCCAGAGCCCCATGTACGGTGGTGGCTCAGCATGAGTGTTGGGGTCCAGCCCCAGCAGGTCCAGGGGTTCCCAAAGGTGTGGACGGAGGCAGCGTTCAATTGATCAGCAGCCTAGCCAGGTTCTCTAGCCAGGACCTCTAGCCAAGTTCCGTCCAGGATCTCCAGCCAAGTTCTGTGTCAACCAGAATCTTGTTCCAGAATCAAGATCTCTTCTTCCCTACCTTATTTATCCATCAGTTTCTTTTAGCTATCCTGCCTGCCTGGTTGGAATTGTGACCATATATTCAACTTGCTCTGTGACATCTATGGTATCCTTTCTCTTTATTACCTGACCAGACTTTTTGTCCTAGACTTAATATTTTTGTGTATAGCCAGATTTCTATATATCTGCATACTTGCCCAGTTCTTAAAGATTTCTCTTTGGTTTATCATCTAAGTCTTATCTTAACTTTTCTACTTTGCCTTGGCTTTCCAAATTCCACCATCTCTTCAGCTAAAATCCATAGATATTCATAGTTGCTAAGATAACATTCAAAGCACAGTGAACAATTACAATGAAAAAGCAATGGTTCCAAAGCACTAAGATATCCCAGAAAAAGCCTAAATTATGTTCTGTACATACTATTTGCTAAGACTAACAAATGAACTTAGATATTTCAGAAAAGTTTCAGAAAACAGTGGAAATAAAAAGATTTTCTGGGTTTTTCTCAGTTAGTAAAAGAAATTAAAGGAATTAGAATACTCCATCCCTCAGGAATTTAAATTTTCTAAAACTTTACCATATATAAGCCTTCTTAAGAATAATTAATTTTATTATCATCATATTTTAAATAAGAAATGAAGTTGCCCTAACTGGTTTGGCTCAGTGGATAGAGCATTGGCCTGCGGACTGAAAGGTCCCAGGTTCGATTATGGTCAAGGGCATGTACCTTGGTTGCGGGCACATCCCCAGCAGGAGGTGTGCAGGAGGCAGCCGGTTGATGTTTCTCTCTCATCGATGTTTCTAACTCTCTATCCCTCTCCCTTCCTCTCTGTAAAAAAAATTAATAAAATATATTTTTTTTAAAAAAAGAAAGAAAAAGAAATGAAGTGAGTATAGCCTGGCTATCAGGTTTGAGAGAAAAATTTAAAAGATGATTGTTTAATTCTCTTAGTCTCATTTTATAGTCCATGATTTTTTATATCATTTCTAAGCCTGTAATGAATAATGATAATTATTGCAACTTTAAAAACATTAATTTTTTTTAATCTTTATTGTTGAGATTATTACAGATGTCCCTCTTTTTTTCCCCCATAGCTCCTCACCACCCGGTTCCCACCCCATCCCAGGCCCTTGCCACCTATTGTCTGTGTCCATAGGTACTGCATACATGCATGTAAGACAGCGGTTCTCAACCTGTGGGTCGCGAACCCTTTGGGGGTCGAATGACCCTTTCACAGGGATCGCCTAAGACCATCCTGCATATCAGATATTTACATTACGATTCATAACAGTAGCAAAATTACAGTTATGAAGTAGAAACAAAAATAATTTTATGGTTGGGGGTCACAACATGAGGAACTGTATTTAAAGGGCCAGAAGGTTGAGAACCACTGAAAGATCTTTGTCTAATCGCTTCCAGCACACCCCCACACCACCTTCCCTCTGAGAATCATCAGTCTGTTCCATTTCCATGCCCCTGATTCTATTCCATTCACCAGTTTATTCTGTTCATCAGATTTTTTATTCATTTGATTTTTAGATTCATTTGTTGATAGATATGTATTTATTGTCACTTCGTTGTTCATCATTTTTTATCTTTACCTTTTTCTTCTTCTTTCTCTTCTTAAAGAATACCCTTCAGCATTTCATATAATCCTGGTTTGGTGGTGATGAACTCCTTTAGCTTTTTCTTGTCTGTGAAGCTCTTTATCTGACCTTCAATTCTAAATGACAGCTTTGCTGGGTAGAGTAATCCTGGTTGTAGGTTCTTGCTATTCATCATTTTGAATATTTCTTGCCACTTCCTTCTGGCCTGCATAGTTTCTATTGAGAAATCAGCTGAGAGGTCATATGAGTACTCCCTTGTAGGTAACTAACCTTTTTTTTCTTGCTGCTTTTAAGATTCTCTCTTTGTCTTTTGCCCTTGGCATTTTAATTATGATGTGTCTTGGTGTGGTCCTCTTTGGATTCCTCTTGTTTGGGGTTCTCTGCGCTTCCTGGACTTGTAACTCTATTTCTTTCACCAGGTAGGGGAAATTTTCTGTCATTATTTCTTCAAATAGGTTTTTAATATCTTGCTCTCTCTCTTCTTCTGGCACCCCCATAATTCGAATGTTGGTATCTTTGAAGTTGTCCCAGAGGCTCCTTACACTATCTTCATATTTTTGGATTCTTTTTTCTTTTTGCTCTGCTGGTTGGGTGTTTTTTGCTTCCTTGTATTTCAAATCATTGACTTGATTCTTGGGTCCCTGAGACCCCGCCCCACCCAATCTACAACTCCCCCGCCCCCCAAAGCTGTCTGCAGCGGCTTTTGCATATGAATGGCCTGTCCTCTAGTCCACTGTTAAATCCCTATATATTATTCTTTATTTCAGTCAGTATATGCTTAATTTCTGACAGGTCCTTTTCCATTTTTTTGTCAGTCTCACTAAGATCCTTGAAGGTCTCACTAAGTTCCTTGGAGGTTTCTAGAAGATTCTTGAGTAACCTTATAACTGTGGTTTTGAACTCTATATCCAGTAGTTGGCTTTTTCCATTTCTTTCATTTGTGACCTGTTTCTTTGTCTCCGCATTTTGGCTGCTTCCCTGTGTTTGTTTCTATGTATTGGGTAGCTGCTAAGTCTCTATGAGTTGACAGAGTAGCCTTATGTAGTAGTTGTCCTATAGGGCCCAGTAGCTCTGCCTCCCCAATCACCTGAGGTGGACACTCTAGGTGCACCCCTTTGTGGGCTGTGTGCACAGTCTTAGTAGTTGAGCCTTGATTTCTGTTGGTATCAATGGGAGAAATTGACCTCCAGGCCAATTGGCTGTGGGGACCAGCGGCAACTACAGAGGGAAAGCTGCTGTGTAGGAGACACCCTTATGGGGCAGGACTTGCTTCAGTGGGGCTTTGGTGCTCACTGAGTCTGCCCCTTTAGTGTGTCACTTATGGATGTAAAGAGTTGTAATCTGGTATGGTCTCACACTGACCACTGGGTACACTGGCTCTTGGATCTCCAAGGAGATGCAAGGTCAGCCACTGCCTGGGGCCACCCAGCAGGAGCTACAGAGAGATCTGCAGATTCCTCCTCTTTGTATCAGGTTTGGAAGTGCCCAGACGAGGTCCAGCTATGAAGCAAGGCAGGCTGTTGCTGGTGCCAGCCATGGGCCTTTTATTGATAGCTTTGGGGCTCCCTGACCCAGCTGCAGCTTGTTTGACAGATTTTTAGCCTGAGAAAGGACAGGCCATTCATATGCAAAAGCCGCTGCAGACAGCTTTGGGGGGCGGGGGAGTTGTAGATTGGGTGGGGCGGGGTCTCAGGGAATCTCCAGGGCAGAGCGAACAGAAATGTCTGCCAGTCAGCACTGCACTGGAGAGGTCTCAGCACGGGGACAATGACTGCTGTGAGCACCGCCATCTGTAAGAAAGCTGACCCCACATTCCTGTCCCGATGCTAGACAGTCCAGTTTCTCTCCGTATCTGTCTGGGTCACCCAGAGCCTCACCTGGCACTAGAGCTCAGAGCAAGCAGGAGCTTGTAAATTCAGTTCGAGGTGCCGGCCTTTTAAGAGGAGCAGTTGGTTCTCTAGCAGCCTGTGTGTCACTCAGCCCCAATATGCACTGGTTTTCACAGTCAGTAGTTCTTACTGCAGACTTCTTTCCCCAGTTCTAGAACCCTGGGCTGGGGGTCTGGTGTGGGGCTGGGGCTCCTTGCTCCTCTAGGCAACCTCCAAAGAGGCGATCTCCCTCCCAATTAAAAAAGCGGCACACCCGGGTGCCAGACCAGCCTCTTCCACACGTCCACACCTCCTACCAGTTCAGTGTGCTTTCTTTACCTCTCTAGTTGCAGTACTTCCACCCAGCCAGCTTTCCCACAGTTCTGGATGATAGTTGTTCTGTATTTTAGTTGTAATTTTGATGTGGTTGTAGGAGGCAGCAAGTACAGGCATTTACCTATGCTACCACCTTGGTTCCTCCACATTAATTTTTAACTGATATACAACTACGTACAGACTTTTTAACATCTCTGAAATCTTAAGAAAACAGAAACAATACTTTTTTTTAATGAAAACATCTTTTTAACGAATCACAATGGAAATAAAAGGCGCTAAGATTACCTTAACCTCTGATTCTAGAATAATACTAAATAAAAGAATTCCACTTCAATAGTCAACTACTTCAAAGTGTTTTGAAACTACTGTATCACAGAAGCATAAATGATAAACAACATATGGCTTTAGTCACCATGTACATAGTTATTTGAAATCCTATTCTTTTTCATCTGAATATTCTTTCCTTTTGTTTACTCTAATACATCACCAACATATAGATGATATGTACAAATACAGCCTTCTTTCCCAGGTAAAAAGTGGTATTCATCATATTTTTCCTAAGATAAAATATTTATTACTTAAATATATCCTTTACTTAAGTATGCCTTCACATAACAAACATGATTAAGTGCAACAGGGAATAATTAGGTAAACATCAGGTATCACAATAAAACTTGTTAGAGTTTTGAAATGTTCTCCTTGGCATCCAAAAGATAATTGCACACATTAGGACACAAAAAGTATAAGCATTAAAAACTAACCAATTTCTTCTACTTCTTCCAAGAAATCATTATATTCTCTTAGACTAGGAAAGTCTTCTTCTCTTTTATTGTATCTATAAGAGAAAAAAAAATTAACATATCACTTGCTTTCAATATTATCTAGTTTGTTTATTCTTACATAATTCATACATGATACATAGAAAAAGATTGTTTACTATATAAAACACTGTTTTCTTGTAACCAGGTTTGTGACTAGACCAAGAATGTTGTTCTTACTAGTATATTAGTATGACTACAGAGAAGTAGAATCAGGAGAGAGTGGTATAACACAAAATCCTTCTTACACAAGAAAGAAAAAGAAACTTGAACCCTGAAAAAATGGAAAATGAGCTTAAAACAAGTCTATCATTGGAAATCATGATACTGCTTACTTCTTATAGATTTGTTAATTTCCAGAAAGCTAAAAATTAATTAAAAAAATACAGTCCAATTTTTCATGACAGTTATAGTCTGAGGAATTTTGTAAATATTTAATATACCTCTGAAGAATTGGAAAACCATAGGCATTAATGATAAGAAGAAGAAGAAACAAGAATCTAAGAGAGACTATTTCCTAGAAGTAATTCAAATAATAAAAGAGCAGCTTGGGGCATTGATTAAGAAAAACTGGTTAGGTGCCTAGAAAGATGCTGCTAAAACACTGGTGACCAAGGTTGAAGTATATAAATATTTCAACCAAAATAAATAAAATAAAACAATAATAGATTAAATGTATATTAACTCTTTAAACTTCCAAAACAATAAGGTAGCTTGTAACAAGACAGATAAAATGAAATCAAAGCTATTAAGTAAAAAATAAATTATAAATGAAAAAGAATATATAGGTATACACACACATACAGAAATATACAGGGTGTCCCAAAAACATGTACACACACTTTAACAGCTGATAGCTCAATTGATGTTTCTTTCTTTTCAGCCAAAGCTTTCAACAAAGAAAATTCATCCTAAAATGCTACTGGAACTTTGAAAACACAGTTTAAGTACAAACCCTGCCTTTATAATTATTCAGTGTGTATATATTTTGGGGGGACAGCCTGTGTCCCCCCAAAAATGTATACAAATTTTAATAGTGGATAACTCATTTAATTTTCACTCCTTTTCCGATTTAACTGATTTGAAATAATGGGTGAAGCTGCTAGACTAAGCTTTGAACAAAGAAAATTTATCCAGTAGCCTTTTTCATAGGGATACATAAAAGATAATGTTTACAGTACAAAACTGGCAAAAGTTGATGAATTGAGAGCACACTAATACCAAAGGAAATGATTCTTGATGTTTGTGATTTCATTGCTTCATATTATCAGCCGTGCCTGAACCAGAACGGTCATCAGTTTGAAAACAGGCATTGACAAAAAAAATTATTCATTTATGTAGATTCTTTTAAATTTTGAAAATGAACTGTATGTTAATAAACACTGACTTTATAATCATTCAAAGTGTGTATATATTTTTGGGGACATTCTATATATCAAAATAAATTATAGCTAACATATGATTTCTTCTAATGGCCTTCAGATCTCAACTTAAATGTTACCCCCTCAGGCCTTATATGACATCACTGACCCACATCAACACTCAGTCATTAACTTCACAGCATTTATCTCTATTTATAATCCTATTTTTTGTTTACCTATTTTAAATTGTCTACCTCTATGCTACCCTATGCTACCATGCTTTTGAGAGTACCTGTCTTACTCATTCCATACTTAGAGCCTAATATATATAATGCAGTGTTTGCACATAGTAGGTACTCAATATATGTATTTGTTAACTAAATTAATGTAAAAATAGCAAATAAATGAATTGTGAAGCCATCAATCAAGAGGATCTACTCTTCTCTAATAAAGGCTAGATAATTAATATTTCTGAGTTCTCTAAAAACTTAATGTTTGTTGAACAAATACATAGATAAATTTATACTTGCCAAACTGTCCACATTTCTATCTGGAAATAATGATATCAATTACTGAAATAATTATTTTTAAAATCCTCTTTGTGGAATGGATCATTCAAGCAATAATACTTACATTTTTAGCACTTTTTTCCGAATCTCAACCTCCTTGTCAACAGTAGGATCTTCAAAGAGTTGTACCCTAAAATTGCTCTTTCTAAGAGGAATGCCACACTCAGGACAGTTTCCAGCTCCTCTCACAAATAGTAAATCCACACAACTTTCACACCTGTTCAGAGAAAAATACAATATAACTTTTAAGCTAGTATTGAAATGTACAAGATTGTAGATAGTTTTCCTTTTTATGTTTTGGCGTGGGGGGGAGTTGTTTATTTGGGTGGGCTTTTTTAGGATTGGAAAATTAGTCATTGCTACTTAAAATCTTACAAAAAGTCTTTGGAAAATGTTCATTTTCATTTGGAAGTTACTTTTCAGATGTAGGTATTCCAAGGAATACCAATTTGGTTTACCAAATTAAACAAATTTACAAATTAAAACAAATAGAGTTGGGGACTAGGAGGATTCAGAGGTAGTAGGATAGGGAGAGTCAAAGAGGCATGTAAAAGAGTAGTCTATGGTCACCTTCATTCTCAGTCCAGTATCTCCCTTTACCTGGGCAAGAAAAGCCTCTGCCACAATCACTAAGACTAAGGCTTTTTTTCCCCTTTCAACCTTGTAAGAAAGTTTGAAAGTTCAGTAAGCAATTACACAAATGGGAATTATAAGAGAGAAGTGCTAGCTGAAGGAGGTCCCCAAGTCAAAGGATGAAGAACTGAGAGTGCCCCTGTATGTATATGCAGAGAAAGGAGAAAACTACCACAACTTATGCCCAAGAAGTCCTAGAAAGAGTGACTACTTATAAAAACTTTAACCAGTTAAAGTTGGCTGCCCGAAACCCACCAAAGTGATTGCCTACACTGGTTTCCCAGATACCTGCATCCCCTCTCTCCTCTCTCTTGGGTAGTGCAATATGGGGAAGAACTTAGAAGTCTAGAAGAGCAAGGAACTGAAGAGGTGAACTTCTCTGTATCAGATTCCTGGGGACTTGACAGGATTGCCCCTAATGTTTGTAGTTAAAGGAAATTAAATCCAACTACAGAAATTGAAAATGGATCTAGGTACCACCCAATCATTCCTGCCCTGCCCCAACAAATCCATGCTACTTAATCAGACTAGAAAGTGGAAAGGCTGGCCAGAGAAGAGAGCAGCTCTTTTAGCCTCAGGGTCTTGAGAATGCAGGCTTCAGGGAACTCAGGATGAAGAGTGGAAACTAAGATTACATCAAGAATTTATCTTAATTCATAACTTTTAAATATTTACACCTTTTAGAATGTAGTCATCAAGTTGTAATCGTGCCCAAGTAGATATATGTTAGGGCCACACATTACTCCTTTCTTAGCATTATCTGAAATTCATTATTTCTTTATGTGTTCATTTTCTGTAACCACCACTAGGATGTAAACTGCATTGGGGCAGGAATTTGGCCTAACTTGTTCTCTATCCCTAGTGCCTGACAGTTAATAAGTACTCAATAAACTATACATAACAAAAAATATATATGACAAAGAGAAAAAGAAAAATTCTAAAGGTAAGGGAAAAGTTGATTTCCCCGCAAAATTTAGTTGACTTATGGAATAAGCTAAATGAGAAAAATGAAACAGGGAAATAAGAATTTTTAATCCTTATTAATATAATTAATAAGTTACCAATTATATTATTAATTAGTTGGTTATTAATAAACTACTAACATTTCACCTTTGCATCATTCTATCTTAATAGTGCCATCAAAATATAGAAAAAAATCCCTAAGAGAGAGAACAGAGACCACTTTGGGATTGGGACAATTGAGAGGGGTTCATTTCCCCTAATCTTTGTGGTTAAAGGAAATTAAATACAACTACAGAAGATGAAAATGAGCATACTTTATAACTACACTGACTAAAGATACTTATATGCAAGGAGCATTCTAAAATACTCAAAACTATTGAGCCACAAATAATATTCTGTACTACAAGGACTCTAAAGAGTAGTTTCCATCGATAATTCAGTCAACGGGTAATATAAAACACTTCAATATTTCTAAAGATCATACTGTACATTAAAACATAATACAATCTTTGTTTCCACCATTAGTTCTACATCTCTGCTTTTTAAAAATCTGCCATAAAACATAAGGATTTCAACAGTATTAAATAATTTTTAAAATAATTTATGCTCCACCCTGGCTGGTGTGGCTCAGTTAGTTGGAGCATCGACCGGTGCACTGAAGGGTTGCAGGTTCGATTTCCAGTCAGGGCACATACCCAGGTTGCAAGTTTCGATCCTTGATCCGGCGCGTATGGGAGGCACCCGATCAATGTTTCTTTCTCTCTCTCTCCCTCTCCCTTCCTCTTCTCTAGAATCAATAAAAACATATCTTCAGGTGAGGATTAAAAATAATAATAATTTATTTTCCTATACCACTTTTTCCCTTTCCAATTTTAAGTGCTGAAAAGAACAAACAATTCCTTTTTTTTTTTTTAAGCTCAAGTACAGAAGTACATAGAGAAAAAACTGAAAGTTCTACTTTATTCTGTTCTACCCCTCACCTTCCACAGGTAGCATACTACTGTTAAATGTAATGTTTATGTGGCCAGATCTTTTTCTACATATTTACAATATATATTTACAAATTACAGGTACAAAAATTGATCATATAAAAAAAGAAAAGCAGGAGAAAAGTTGATAATTGCTAGTTCACTTCATCTGGCAACAGAGCAACCAAAACAGCAGTATGTGGGCAATCTTTTGCCTCAAAGAGTGCCATGAATTTTTTTCAAACAAAATCTTATATTCTGCAAACAAAAAAATTTGCTGAAAAAGCCAAAATCCTCAGTCATTACCCATTCCCATAGATATTTTTATGGTTTTCTTTTGTTTTTAAAAACCAGAATGGGACCTACTCTTTTCTCTCTGAACAACTTATTTTTAGACTATAATTTCTTATATAAAGAATAGTTAGCTACTTATATTCCTTTTTCGAGATTATTAACCATCCTGTTTGCTTTTGCTTCTTCAAGAATGATGATATTCCATGGAGAATTTCAATAATTATTAAAATAGATAAACAGACTTATGAAAACATAATCAAATTCTGAATGTCATACTGTCTTTGAATTAACCTGGTTTTATCAGCACTTTCCATTCTTCTTTAGCCCCTTGGCTTCTAGAAACAACTCAAAACAGAATCCTATGGTCTTGGAAGATAAAAACTAACTGATAACTTCTGTTAAAAATTTATTCCCACAAAAAAAAATTATTTCTTAAATCCATAGTTACTGAACTCTCTAGAATAGGAGCTGGATATTACTAAGGAAATTTTTTCTCACAAAATAAGCTGCCTAACTTTTCTGTACCAGTGACTACTGATTGTAAAGCCATATCTTTGAACATTTTAGGAATCTTAACTAAATAGACCATTTGAAAAAAATCTGTGCCCTAAATGAATGAGGAAAATTTTGAAGTAGATGATTTAAATGATCACTAGTTAATTACATTAATAAAATCTTACAGGCATGCATTAATGAAATGTGTTTAAGAATTCATGGAAAACCCACCAAAAATAATATCTGCTGCATTTTGAAAAAAATATTCAATTTAAAAATAGACTTTGTTCCAATAGTTTGCTTACAAATTAGCTACTTGGAACTCAGAATACATTTTCCTGAAGAAACTGTTAAATATGATAGGTTTTCAACTAGATTATACTGGCCCACATAAGATGAACACTGTATTAGGCAATTCTTTTTCTTATTTTTCTCTCCCCTCCTCTCACCATAAAACAGTAATACCAGCTTTCAAATGGGAGTTTAAATGGGGTAAGAGAAGAATATTTTAGCAATTTAGGTCCCAATTTGAATCTTCATCTTAAACAAAATTTTGATGATTTCCATACTCTAAATTTAATAACTTTTATAAGTATGTAATCCTTACAAAAAGGGTTTATCTATTTACACATAATATGAATCTAAGAACAATTAATCATAGAATCCAGATAGCCTTAATTATTATAATAATCATTTATCAGCAACTATTACAGGAACACATAGTATAGAGGAGAACAATGAACATGGGCGAGTTCAATAACTGGCATAAAGTTATCTATATATATAAAAAGGCAGTGACCATGACGACCAAAACAACCGGTCAACCAAACAGCAGGCTGCGTGGGTCGACCAGGCCAGCGGGGGTGGGGGGGGAGGGGCGGGCCAGTGAGGGGCAACCAGGCCGGCAGGCAGAGGTGGTTAGAAGCGACCAGGCCAGCAGGGGAGGCACTTAGGGGTGACCAGTACAGCGGGGGGGAGGCAGTTAGGGGCAATCAGGCCAGCAGGCAGAGGCAGTTAGGGGTGTGATCATGTATGCTTATATATATACATGATATAAGCATAAAGGGTGTCCCAAAAAATGTAAAGACACAATGTCTGCAGATTCTATTACATTTTGAAAATGTATTTTAATAAACACTGCCTTTATAATTATTCAAACTGTGTATACATTTTTGGGACACCCTATTATATGCTTACGTATAATTATACAAAAGTGAAATCAGAGTTTTAGAGAGGAGACCAAGATGGCGGCATAGGTAAACACCGGAGACTGCTGCCGCAAACAACCATTTCAAAAATACAACTAAAAGACGGAACGGACATCACCCAGAACCACAGGAAGGCTGGCTGAGGAGAGACTCTTCAACTAGAAGGAAAGACAACGCATACCGAGGCTCAGAGGAGGCGCAGTGTGGAGAATTTAAAGGTGCGGAGGTGCGCATGAAAGCGGGCTGGTGGCTGAGGGCGCGGTTGTCGTTTTCAATCAGGAGGGAGTCTCAGACTCTGAGCTCCAGATCCGGGTGAGTCTCTAGGGACTCAGACTCAGACGGGAGAAGCGGGATTATCCAGCATCAGTTGGAACCTGAGGGCAGCTTTCTCTCCGAGGTTTGCAGCGGTTGCCGGGACTCGGAGAGGCAGAGCCCCTGGGGACGGAACTGAGAGCAGCCATAACTGCTCCCTCCGCCTGCCCTGTTGATCCCGTGCGAACCGCCCCGCCCAAGCCCTGCGCAGAGCCATTTGCCAGATCACCTCAGGCAAAGGCTAGATTAGCACCTCCCCAGAGGAAAGAAGTTTTCCACACAGCTGATTCTCACAGCCAGTCAGCCTGGTGGTCAAATCCCTCTAGTATTAACTACAACAATCAAGGCTTAACTACAACAAGACTGCGCACAAAGACCACAAGGGGATGCACCAAGAAGGCATAAAAAATGCGGAGACAAAAAAACATGACAGAAATGGAGGAAATGGAGCTAAAAAACGCAATTTTGAGGGCTTGCAATAAACTTGTTGAGAGCCTCACGAAAACTAATGAGACCCTCGATGCTACGATAAAGAAACTAGAAATTAAGCATACACTGACTGAAATAAAGAATATTATACCCAATAGCAGACCAGAGGAGCGCAAGAATCAAGTCAAAGATTTGAAATGCAAAGAAGCAAAAAACACCCAACCAGAAAAGCAAAATGAAAAAAGAATCCGAAAATACGAAGATAGTGTAAGGAGCCTCTGGGACAGCTTCAAGCGTACTAATATCAGAATAATAGGGGTGCCAGAAGATGAGAGACAGCAAGATACTGAAAACCTATTTGAAGAAATAATGACAGAAAACTTCCCCCACCTGGTGAAAGAAATGGACTTACAGGTCCAAGAAGCGAAGAGAACCCCAAACAAAAGGAATCCAAAGAGGACCACACCAAGACACATCATCATTAAAATGCCAAGAGCAAAAGACAAAGAGAGAATCTTAAAAGCAGCAAGAGAAAGAAACTCAATTACCTACAAGGGAATACCCATACGACTGTCAGCTGATTTCTCAACAGAAACTTTGCAGGCCAGAAGGCAATGGCAAGAAATATTCAAAGTACTGAATACCAAGAACCTACAACCAAGATTACTTTATCCAGCAAAGCTATCATTCAGAATTGAAGGTCAGATAAAGAGCTTCACAGATAAGGAAAAGCTAAAGGAGTTCATCACCACCAAACCAGTATTATACGAAATGCTGAAAGGTATTCTTTAAGAAGAGGAAGAAGAAGAAAAAGGTAAAGATACAAATTGTGAACAATAAACATGCATCTATCAACAAGTGAATCTAAGAATCAAGTGAATAAATAATCTGATGTACAGAATGAACTGGTGATTACAATGAATCAGGGACATAGAAAGGGAATGGACTGACTATTCTTGGGGGGGAAAGGGGAATGGGAGATGCGGGAAGACACTGGACAAAAATCGTGCACCTATGGATGAGGACAGTGGGTGGGGAGTGAGGGCGGAGGGTGGGGCGGGAACTGGGAGAAGGGGAGTTATGGGAAAAAAAAGAGGAACAAATGTAATCTGAACAATAAAGATTTAATTTTTTTAAAAAAAGTGAAATCAATCACAGCAATGATGGAAGGGATAGAAGGAAGGAATTAGAATTACTTTGTTACAAAATATTCACACTACCTATGAAATGGCATTGTGTTATTTGAAAGTGGATTTAGATTAGTTGTAAATATATATTGCAAACTCTAGGGCAGCCACTACGAAAACTTTAACATAAGAAAAAAGAGAAAATGGAATCACATAAAATAATTAAAAACACAAAAGACAGAAAGGAGCAGAAAACAAAAATAGGAACAAGAACAAATAGAAAATCATAACGAATGTTAGATATTAATCCAACTGTATCTGTCATCAATTTTAATGTCAACAATCTGACTGCACCAATTAAAAGACAGAGATTTTCAGAATGGATCAAAAGCAAGTCCCAAGTATATGTTGTCTACAAGAAACCCACTTTAAATATAAAGACACATACAGAATAAACGTATATGGATGAAGAAAAATATACTGTGCTAACACTAATCAAAAGAAACAGGTTATCAATATTAATTTCAGACAGAACAAACTTAAAAACAAGAAAAGTTATCAGAAATAAAGAAGGGCATTACATAATAATAAAGGGGTCATTACCCAAGAAGACACAAAATCCTTAATGTTCCTGTACCTAAGAATAGAGCATTGAAATATTTGAGGCCAAAACTGATAGAAGTGCAAGGAAAAATAGATTAATTGACTATTATATTGGAGACTTTAACACTTCTCTATCAGATATGAACAGATCCAGATTCCAAGATGGTGGCAGATTAGGTGGAAGCTAAATGGACCTTCTCCCAGGACCAAACTGGATTTACAACTAAAATACAGAAAAATCATCCTGAATAACCAACTGAAAACTAGCTGGAGAGAAGCCTTATAAATGGAAGTCACAGCCCAGCCAGCCTGGCTGTGGTTGAGCGTTGACCTATGAACCAGGAGGTCATGGTTCAATTCCCAATTGGGGCATAAGGTTGTGGGCTCAATCCCTAGTGTGGGGCATGCAGGAGGTAGCCGATCAATGGTTCTCTCTCATTCTCTCTCTCCCCCTTCCTCTCTGAAACCAATAAAAAAAATATTTTTAAAAAAATAAAAGAAGAGGATGCCACGTAAAGACTGGTAGGAAGCATGGAGGCACAAGAGGGCTGGCCAGGGGCTCAAGGCAGCAGCTGAAGTTCTGGAGGGATAGCTCATCTGTTGGGGGGTTCGCCCAAACTAGGCAATCTGGGAATGGTGCCCACATAACATCTGGCTGTGAAAAGCAGCGGGGTTTCAGTCTGCCAGGGAGAGATAGCTGGAAATGCAGGCACCCTCTTAAAGGGCTACTGCTCAAAATTTCATTTGCAGCCATTCACATGGGGCTCCGGTAGAAGGAGGGCAGAGTGGACTAGAGCTGTGTGAGGAGAGTCTGGGTTTGGTGGCACTAGGGAGAGAGCTGAGGGGACAGCCACGAAGATCCCTGTGCTGAGTCACTGCCTCATACTGCAGAAGCCATCTTTTCAGGCCTTTCCCATCCATGCAGCACTAGCCTGGGGAGAAGCAATTGCCCCACCTACTGGAATTCCTCTTGCCCCACCCTGTGGAGCTTACTCCCTACTGAAGACTACAGCTGGAGGCTCATTAAGTGACTGAGACTAAAAGACAGCCTGAAGGCAGAGGCAGATCCCTCAGTGCTTTGAGTCTTTGCCTGACCTGCTCCTGGGCCCAGGGCTAGTAAATGCACACCTTGGTACATAGCTTGGTCCTTTCCACATGCACCCAGGCCCAGCAGAGGGAGCCACAAGCTGTGGATCACTGATAGCTCCAAACATGTTGCTCAGGGCCAATCACAGAGAGTTTCTGACATTGTCCTAGAATAGCATCCCTATGAAGAGGCCCAGAACCAATACACCCAGTGGCCAGCTTCAGACAACAACAGAGCAGGATCCAATAAGTTTCATAAGCAGAATATCCACAGGGAGATATTGGCAGGCACCAAAACCTGCTGAGGCAAATTCCATTTCATGTGATCAGCCCCTGCATAGCAGCCTACACACTGTGTTGGGGGTTGAGCTTCACTGTCAGCCAGACTAAGGGTCGAGCCCATGCATGAATGGGCCAATAGCAATCAAGACTCAATTACAACAGGAGGGCCAAGATAATGCACACAAGGGACACTCTTGGAGTACCAAGACCTGATGTTCAGGGCAACTGCACCACTGGGTCCCACAGATCCCCTACTACATAAGGCCACCCTACCAAGACTGGGAGGTGTAGCAGATCTACCTAATACATAGAAACAAATGCAAACAGGCAGACAAAACGGGGAGACAAAAGACCAGGCCGCAAATGAAGGAATAAGAGAATTCTCCAAAGAAGAGCTAAATGAAGTAGAGGTAAGCAATTTATCAGATATAGACTTCAGAGTAATGATTATAAGGATGCTCAACAGCATGTAAAAGGATATAGAAACCATAAAAAAGTCCAGTCAGAAATAATGAATGTGCTCAGCCAGTGTGACTCAGTGGCTGAGAGTCAACCCATGAACCAAGAGGTCACCAGTTAGATTCCTGAGTAGGGCAAATGCCTGGGTTATGGGCTCAATCCCCAGCAAGGGGTGTGCAAGAGGCAGCCAATCAATGATTCTCTCTCATCATTGATGTTTCTATCTCTCTATCCTCCATTCCTCTCTACATATTAAGAAAAATTAATAAATGCCATATCTGAAATAAAGAATACACTGGAAGAAATAAAGCAGAGGATGATGAAGCAGAGGGTGGAATCAGTAATTTGGAAGACAAAGTAGGAAAAAACACCCAATCAGAACAGTACAAAGAAAAAAGACTTCTAAAAAATGAGGACAGTTTAAGGTACCTTTGGGACAATATGAAGGGTATCCATGTGAAGAGGTAACAGAAGAAGAAGAGAGAGAGCAAGGGATCAAGAATCTATTTGAAGAAATAATGTCTGAAAACTTCCCTAACCTGGTGAAAGAAAAAGACATACAAACCTAGGAAGCACAGAGAGTCCCAAACAAGATGGACCCAAAGAGGCCCACACCAAGACACACCATAATTAAAATGCCAAAAGTTAAACACAAAAAGTGAATCTCTAAAGCTACAAGAGAAAAGGCAGTCAGTGACCTACAAGGGAGCTCCAATATCATAAGATTGTAAGCTGATTTCTTAACAGGAACATTTCAGGACAGAAGAGATCAGCACAAAATATTCAAAGTGATGAAAAACAAGGACCTACAACCAAGGCTACTTTACCCAGTAAGGCTAGCATTTAAAATTAAAGGAGAAATAAAGAGTTTTGCAGACAAGGAAAAGCTAAAGGAGTTTATTACTACCAAACCAGTATTATAAGAAATGTTAAAGGGATTCCTTTAAGAAGCTGAAGAAGAAAGAGAAAAAGAAATAAAAGAAACACCAGAGGAACATAGATTAAAGAGATAAAATGGCAATAAATATAAACCTATCAATAATCACTTAAAATATAAATGGCTTAAATGCTCCAATAAAAATCATAAGGCAGCTGAATGGATAAGAAAACAGGACCCATGTATATGCTGTCTTTAAGAGACTCACCACAGAAAGAAAGATACACTCAGACTGAAAGTAAAGGGATGGAAAATGTTATTCCAAGCAACTGAAAAGGGAAGAGAAGATGGGGTGGCAATACTTATATCTCACAAAATAGCTTTTAAAATCAATACTAAGGTTGATTTTACTCAGAAATCAATCTTAGATATTCTAAGAAAAAAGAATACTACATAATGATAAAGGGAGCAATCCAAAAAAAAGGATATAACCCTTGTAAACATTTATGCACCCAACTAGGAGCACCTAAATATGTAAAGTATAGGTAAAGTAAATATTGATGGATATAAGGGGGAGATTGACAGAAATACAGTAATAGTAGGGGACTTAAAATACCCATTGACACCAATGGACAAATTTTCCAGACAGATAATCAATAAGGGGATGGCAGCATTAAATGACACACTAGATCAAATGGATTTAATTGGTATCTTCAGAGCATTCCCGCCAAGGCAGCAGAATATACATCCTTTTCAAGTGCACATGGAACATTTTCTAGGATAGAACACATGTTAGTGCACAAAACAACTCTCACTAAATTTAAAAAGACTGAAATCATATCAAGCATCTTCTCTGAACATAATGCTATGAAACTTGAAATCAATCCCAAGAAGAAAACTGAAAAGTAAACAAACACATGGCTGCTAAATAACATGTTATTAAACAATGAATGGGTTAACAATGAGATCAAGGAAGAAATCAAAAGATACTTGAAAAAATGAAAATGAGAACACAACAACCCCAAATCAGTAGGACACAGGGAAAGCAGGCATAAGAGGGAAATGCACAGCATTGCAGGCCTACCTCAAGAAACAAGAAAAAACGCAATCAGTCTAATTTGACACTTAAAAGAACTTGAAAAAAGAAAAAAAAAAGCCCAAAGTGAGCAGAAAACAGGAATAAAGATCAGAGCAGAAATAAATGAAAGAGTCTACAAAAATAATACAAAAGATCAATGAAACCAAGATAAAAAGATTGAAAAACCTTTAACCAGACTCGTTAAGAAAAAAGAGAGTACCCAAGTAAATAAAATCATAAATGAAAGAGGAAAAGTAACAACTAACACCAAAGAAATACAAAGGATTCCAAACCAGATAGACACAGCAAAGAAAGAAAATTATAGGCCAATATCCCTAATTAACATAGATGCTAAAATCCTCAACAAAATATTAGCAAACTGAATCCAACAATACATTAAAAAGATCATACACCATGATCACATGGGATATATTTTGGTGATGCAAGATTGATACAATAGCCGAAACCGGTTTGGCTCAGTGGATAGAGCGTCGGCCTGCGGACTGAAAGGTCCCAGGTTCGATTCCGGTCAAGGGCATGTACCTGGGTTGCGGGCACATCCCCAGTAGGAGATGTGCAGGAGGCGGCTGGTCGATGTTTCTCTCTCATCGATGTTTCTAACTCTATCTCTCTCTCTCCCTTCCTCTCTGTAAAAAATCAATAAAAATATATTTAAAAAAAAAAAAGATTGATACAATATCCACCACATAATAAACATGATACACCACATAAACAAATCCTATATAATAAAAGCCTAATATGCAAATTGACCAAACGGCAGAACAACCAGTGGAACGACCAGTCGCTATGAGGTGCACTGACCACTAGGGGGCAGATGCTCAACACAGGAGCTTGCCCCCCACCTTCAGGTCCTAGGCCAGCCAAGGCGGGAGCCAGCGGGGACCCCCCCCCCGATTGCCCCAACAGTCGCCCCGCAGAGGGAGACGACCAGCAGTGGCGGGGTGGGGTGGGGGGGAGGCGGAGCCAGCTGGCAAGAGGGCAGCACTGCCCTCCATCGTCCTGCCGGTCGCCTCTGTGGGAGGCGACCAGCGGCGGTGGCAGGGGGGGGGCCGGCGAGCGGGCAGTGCCAGGCCAGCCAAGGCAGGTGCCAGCAGGGGCCCCCCCAATTGCCTTGCTGGTAGTCCCACAGATCAGCCCTGATCTCCGGCCAGGCCTAGGGACCCTACCTATGCATGAATTTCGTGCACCAGGCCTCTAGTTGAAGGATAAAAATCACGTGATCATATCAACAGATGCAAAAAAAGCATTTGATAAAATCCAACACCCATTTATGATAAAAACTCTCAGCATAGTGGGAATAGAGGGAACATACCTCAATGTAATAAAGGCCATATACAACAAACCCATAGCCAACATCATATTCAATGGGCAAAAACTATAAATGTCCCCCTTAAGATCAGGAACAAGACAGGGATGTCTACTTTTCACCACTCTTATTCTAGTAGTGGAAGTCCTAGCCAAAAAAATCAGACAAGAAGAAAAAAAGGGCATCCAAATAGAAAAAAAAAGTAAAACTGTCATTATTTGCAGATGACATGATATTGTCCTCTATAATAAAGAGATAATATGCAAATTGACCATCACAGCCTCGCACAAGATGGCCACCCCCATGTGGTCAAAGATGGCTGCCCCCATGTGGTCACAAGATGGCTGCCACAAGATGGCTGGCAGGGGAGGGCAGCTGGGGGGGACCAGTCCTATAGGGGAAGGAGGGCAGTTGGGGGCAACCAGGCTTGCAAGGGAGGGCAGTTAGGGGGGACCAGGCCTACAGGGGAGGGCAGTTGGGGGGGACCAGGCCGGCAGGGGAACAGTTAGGTGTCGATCAGGCTGGCAGGGGAGTGGTTAGGAGGTGATCAGGTAGGCAGGCAGAAGCAGTTAGGGGCAATCAGGCAGGCAGGCGAGCGGTTGGGAGCCAGTAGTCCCGGATTGTGAGAGGGATGTCCCAGATTGGAGAGGGTGCAGGCTGGGCTGAGGGACACCACCCGCCACCCCCCCCCCCCCCCCAGTGCACAAATTTCAGCACCAGGTCTCTAGTATATAAATAACCCTAAAGATTCCACACACAAAAACTACTAGGACTAGGACTGATAAATGAATTTAGTAGAGTAGCAGGATAAACAAAATAAATATCTGGAAATCAGTTGTATTTCTGTACACCAATAATGAATTATCAGAAAAGGAAACTAAAAAAAAAAAATCCCATTTCCAATTGCATTAAAAAGAATAAAGTACCTAGGAATAAATTCAACGAAGTATGTAAAAGACCTGTACTCAGAAAAATATAAGACACTAAAGAAAGAAATTGAGGAAGATACCAATAAGTAGAAGTATATACCATGTTCATGGATAGGAAGAATTAACATCATTAAAATGTCCCTACTACACAAAGCAATCTACTGATTCAACGCAATTCCAATCAATATACTAATAGAGCATTTCATAGAACTAAACAAATGTTTCAAAATTTTGTATGGAACCCCAAAAGACCCCAAATAGCAACAGTGATCTTGAGAAAAAAGAACAAAGTTGGAGGAATCACCCTACCTGATATCAAACTATACTACAAGACCATAGTAACCAAAACAGCATGATACTGGCATAAAAACAGACATATAGATCAATGGAAGAGAATAGAAAGCCCAGAAATAAATCCACACCTTTATAGTTAATTAATATTTGACATAGGAGGCAAAAACACATAATGGACTGAAGACAGTCTATTCAATAAGTGGTGTTGGAAAAATTGGACAGATATGCACAAAAATAATGAAACAGACCACCTTCTTACACCGCACAAAAGAATAAACTCAAAATGGATTAAAGATTTAAACATTAAGACTAGAAACCATAAAAATCCTAGAAGAAAACATAGGCAGCAAAATGTTGGAAATTTCTGGTAGCAATAAATTTTCTGATATAAATCCTTAGACAAGAGAAACAAAAGAAAAAAGAACCAAATGGGACATCAAACTAAAGAGTTTTTGCACAGCCAAGAAAACCATCAACAAAATAAAAAGACAACCCACTGAATGGGAGAACATATTTACCAATGATACATCCGATAAGGGGTTAAAATCCAAAATTTATAAAGAACTTATAAAACTCAACACCAAGAAAACAAACAATCCAATTAAAAAATGGGCAAAGGACCTGAATAGACACTTCTCCAAAGAAGACATACAGATGGCCAAGAGATCTGAAAAGATGCTCAATGTCACTAATCATCAGAGAAATGCAAATTAAAACACAATGAGATATTACCTCACATCTGTCGAATGGTTATCATCAATAACTCAATGAACAACAGGTGTTGGCAAGGATGCGGAGAAAAGGGAACCCTGGTGCACTTTAGTTGGAAATGCAGATTGGTGCAGCCACTGTAGAAAGCACTATGGAGTTACCTCAAAAAACTAAAAATGGAACTGCCTTATGACCCAGTGATTCCACTTCTGGGAATTTATCTGAAGAAACTTGAAACACTAATTCAAAAGAATGTATGTACCCCTATGTTCATTGCAGTGTTATTTACAATAGCCAAAATCTGGAAGCAGCCTAAGTGTCCATCAGTAGATAGGTGGATAAAAAAAAACCGTGATACATTTACACAATAGAATACTACTCTGCCTTAAAAAGGAAGAAAATTTTACCTTTGCAACAGCATGGTTGGACCCGGAGAACATTATACTGAATGAAATAAGCCAGTCAGAGAAAGATGAGTACCATATGATTTCACTCATATGTGGAATTTAATGAACAAACTAAACTACCAAGCAAAATAGAGACAGGCTCATAGATAGAGAGCAGGCAGATAGCTCTGGGGGGAGAGGGACATGATAGAGCAAAAAAGAAAAACATGAGAGAGAACTCATGGACATGGACATGGATAACAGTAGGGGTGAGGACATAAGTGGAAGTGGAAGAGGGCATGAGAGAATAAATGGTGATGGGAAAAGATTTTAAAAAATAAATAACAAATCTGAAAATAAATAATATTTTAAAAAATTAACAGATCCAGCCTGGCCTGTGTGGCTCAGTGGTTGAGCAATGACTTATGAACCAGAAGGTCATGGTTCGATTTCCAGTCAGGGCACATACCCAGGTTGCAGGCTTGATCGTCAGTAGCGGGTCTGCAGGAGGAAGCTGATAAATGATTCTCTCTCATCATTCATGTTTCTCTCTCCCTCTTCCTCTCCCTTCCTCTCTGAAATCAATAAAAATATTTTAGAAAAACAAAATGAACAGATCCAACAGGAAGAATATCAATATAGTTGAACTTAACAACACTAGCAATTCACTGGATAACTGACACCTGTAAACAGACATCTATAAGCCACAGCAGGCACAGTTTTGCTTACACAGGACATCCAGGTCAGAAGGGCCACATAGAGAAATGGAAGCAGGCAGCCAGCAGGTTCACTTAGGGATTATAGTGTTCCAGCTTAAAAACCAAAGCTATATCCACATGAAGTTGAATCCTTACCTCATACCATATATAAAAATTAACTAAAAATTATTAAATGACCTAAATGTAACAGTTAAACCTATAAAATTATTATAAAACAAATGAGGGGTAAATCTTCATCACTTTGGATTTGGCAATGGATCTTTAGATGTGACATGAATAGCATGAGCAATAAGAGAAAACAAAAAGAGCCATGGCCAATGTTGGTGGGAGCATCGACCAGTACACCAAAAGGTGGCGGGTTTAACTCCTGGTCAGGGTATGTATGGGAGGCAACCAATTGATGTTTCTCACTTAACATCAATGTTTCTCTTTCTCACTTAAAAAAACAGATATATTGTCCTTCATTAAAATTATAAAAATTTAGTGCATCAAAAGATATTATCAAAAAAGTTAAAAGATACTCTACAGAATGGGGGAAATACTTACAAATCAAATATCTGATAAATGTGTCTAGTATCCAGAATATATAAGGAACACTTGCAACTCAACAACAAAAAGACAAACAACTGAATTTTTTAAATGGGCAAAAGCCATGAATCGAATTTCTCCAAAAAATATATACAAATGGCCAATAAGTACATGACAAGATGTTCATCATCATTAGTAATTAAGGAAATGTAAATTAAAATGACAATGCAGTGTCACTTTATACTCACTAGAATGGCTCTGTTTTACAAATGGACAATAACAAGTATTAGCAAGGATGTGAAAAATTAAACCTTCATACATTGCTGGTGGGAATGAAAAATGTTCCCACCAGCAAGGTTATCACCAACTGCTGTGGAAAATAGTTTGATGGTTCCTCAAAAAGTTAAACATAGAATTATCATATGACCCAGTAATTCCACTCCTAGTTATATACTCAAAAGATCTGAAAACAGGTACTCAAACAAATGCAAGTACAAACATGTTAATAGCAGCACTATCCACAATAATCAAAAGGAGGAAAGAACCCAGATGTCCACCAACATATGAATGGAAGAACAAATTGTGCTATATACATACAACAGAAGTATTCAACCATAAAAAAGAATGAAGTATTGATACATGCTACAATGCAGATAAACCTTAAAAAATTATGCTAAGTGAAAGGAGCCAGACACAAAAGGTCATGTATTTTATAAACCACACAGGCAATAAAAAATTACTTCATAAAAGATAAAAAATAGCCCTAACCGGTTTGGCTCAGTGGATAGAGCGTCGGCCTGCGAACTCAAGGGTCCCAGGTTCAATTCTGGTCAAGGGCATGTACCTTGGTTGCGGGCACATCCCCGGTGGGGAGTGTGCAGGAGGCAGCTGATCGATGTTTCTCTCTCATCTCATCAATGTTTCTAACTCTCTATCCTTCTCCCTTCCTCTCTGTAAAAAATCAATAAAATATATTTTTTTAAAAAGATAAAAAATAACAGTCATAAAAATCAAGTCTTAAAATACATGAAATTAAAACAAATACTTTTTTTTAAAATATATTTTATTGATTTTTTACAGAGAGGAAGGGAGAAGGACAGAGAGTTAGAAACATCGATGAGAGAGAAACATCGATCAGCTGCCTCCTGCACAGCCCCCAACTGGGGGTGTGCCCACAACCAAGGCACATGCCCTCGACCGGAATCGAACCTGGGACCCTTCAGTCCGCAGGCCGATGCTCTATCCACTGAGCCAAACCGGTTAGGGCATTAAAACAAATACTTTTATTTGGACTTGTAGTCCATCAAAATAAAAAATAGACAAAAATTATCTCCAAGCAATTGGTATACATCCCCCTAAAAATATAATCTTATATGTAATAAAGTGTCAAAGTGGGGTTATATAAAGAGAGAAAGAACACATACCTTACAAAGACAGCTAATGCCCTAAAGCTATATATAAGCACATTCTACTTCCTCAACTACTCAAATTAATTTCTTTTTTTTCTTTTTTTTTTTTTAAATATATATTTTATTAATTTTTTACAGAGAGGAAGGGAGAGGGATAGAGAGTTAGAAACATCGATGAGAGAGAAGCATCGATCAGCTGCCTCCTGCACACCCCCTACTGGGGATGTGCCTGCAACCCAGGTACATGCCCTTGACCGGAATCGAACCTGGGACCCTTCAGTCCGCAGGCCGACGCTCTATCCACTGAGCCAAACCGGTTAGGGCCAAATTAATTTCTTAAAACACTATACAACTCCTAAACTATCTCAAATATACTACACCTTTCTTTTCCCCGTCATGATTACACTCATTCTATTCTTGTGTCCTCCACATTATCCTCTATACCAGGGGTCCTCAAACTTTTTAAACAGGGGGCCAGTTCACTGTCCCTCAGACCGCTGGAGGGCCGGACTATAGTTTAAAAAAAAAACTATGAACAAATTCCTATGCACACTGCATATATCTTATTTTGAAGTAAAAAAACAAAACAGGAACAAATACAATATTTGTATTTGCATGTGGCCCGCGGGCCGTAGTTTGAGGACCCCTGCTCTATAACCACTAATGGTAAATACGTTCCACAGAATTACCAATATATATTCATATTGTCCAAACATTTCAACTAATGCCATACTAGCTGTGAACCCCATCATCTTTACCCTCCATTATGTACTTCCCTAACAGTATACACTTCTCTCTCCTTAATACAGTTTTCTGTATTTGGCTCATGGTCTTCCTGTTCAGCACTATACCTATCATCATTTCTGGCAACTTGAACATCGTCATAAGTCCTAGGCACTTACTTCCTGGCTTCCTTAACCTCCAAAATCTCTTGCCCCATCTCACTTTAATCACCCACTCTCATATCTTCAACCCTCAACCTTGTCATTATCAGTAGATAGATCTCTGGATTCTCTATTTCTAGCACCCTAATCTCTAAAATCCTCTTCCTCTCCCTTCAGAAGACTTGCACTGAGTACCATCACTCTATCCTCTGACCCCACAAGGACATCCCACCCACTGACCCTATTACTCTTCCCCATTGATAACTCCCTCAAAGTTCTAACTTAAATAAGCTTACATTTCAGCATCTAGTATTATAACCAACCCTTTGCAAATACACTTAACTCGCTTGCAGTCTTCTCCACGATTATATTTCATGATCATCTGTGATTGAATCCATCTATCCACCAGTCCATGCCTGTATGTGAGCTGTTCATTCTTGCTAGAGAAAGCATCTCACAACCTTATGAACTGAATTTACTTTAAAATCACCACCAGAAATCTCAAATGTCAACACTGTCAAGCATTCCTTCTACAATTCCTAAGTAAATTCATTTTCTGAATCCCTGAGAGAACTATCTCATACTTTCTCTTCCCTCCTCAGACTTCCAACACTTCCTATTCTCACCTCAATCATAGCTGGTAATCTAGCCTCATACTAAATTAATAAAGGATGTGGTCAGACAAAAATAATCACATTTCTGAACACCAATGCCATCAATCTAATTGCTTCCATGACCATATTAATCTGCATTTCTTTAGGTTAAAATGAAATATCCCTGCTCTTACCTAGGGCCAACCTCTTCCCACCACTTGTGCTCTGCATCCCATTCCCTAATCTCTACTCAAGTACTTTAGTTCGTCAATTTTCCCCTCTTTCTTCTGCTTTATCAATTTCTTCCTCTCCTGAGTCTTTTCTATAGAATATGGACAAGCCTTAGTAACAACAACCATCTTAAAACACAAACACACACACACACACACACACACACACACACACACACACACGTGCTCACGCAAGTTTTACTCTACATTCCTTTCCAGCTACCACTCAATTTCTCTGCTTCCATTCACAACATAATTCCTGAAGCAAGAATTGTCTTTAATTCTATCTTCACTGTCTCACCTTCCATTCTCTCTTTAACTCATTTCAACCCATCTTTTATTCCTGACTTTCCATTGAAACAATTCTTGAGAATTTCACTGTTCTCAATCTTGCCAAAGCCAGTAGTTATCAGAGAATTCTCTGTCCTCATTTTATACCACTTTTAGCAGCATTAATACAATTGACCACTTCCTCCATCTGAGAATACTATATTCCCTAGACTTTTGTGACCTCACAGTTATCTGGTTTTCCTATTATCTGCCTGCTTTTACCATTTCTTTTGCTGACTCCTTCTCCTCTGTAAGACATCTAAAAGTTGAAGTGCCTACAGTTATGTCCTGGGCATTCTTCTTCCTTCATAAATAATCACATCTAGTATAAATGGCTTTAACTAGACTACAGACCTGATCTTATTCCTGAGCTCCAGATTCCAGCTCAACTACCTAATCAAGAATTCCACTCAGATGTCTAGGGTTATCTCAAACATAACAAGTTCAAACAGAATTCTTAATTCTTTCATCCTGCTCTACCTGCTCCTCACCCAAGTATTCCTATTTCAGTAAATGTCACCACCATCCACCCAGTTGCTCAATCCAAAAATCTATAAGCTCCTTGATTTCTCTCTTCCTGATTCCTCATATCTAACTTACAGCAAGACCAACTGACATAACATCTAAAATACTTGCTAAAATGCATCCATTTTTGGCCATATCTACTGTTATAAGTCACTGTCATTTATTATCTGACGTACTGCTAAAGCCTCTCAACTGTTCTCCTTGCTTCCATGATTGCCCCAACTCTCTCACCTCCTTCCCCCAAATTTATTCTTTATAGAACAGCCAGAATAATCTCTTTCAATTGGAAATCAGCTCATTTTACTTCCTTGTTCATGATCCAATGGGATCTCATGCTAAATTGTATACAATCCAAATGTGTTATCAGATTTTTGAAGATACTACGTGATCTGACCTCTACCTAACTCTCCACCTACATGTCCTATTAATCAATGTACTCCTGTCTTCTTTCTGTCCTTCTAACATGCCAAAGTCATTCAAGTTTCATGGCAGTTGTACTTATCTTTTCTGACAGAAACTCCCTTCTCTCCAATCTTCCTACAGCTGTCTCCTAAATCAAGTCTCAAAACAAATGTCATCTGTTCAGAAAAGACTGTTACTAAAAAATTGTCTATTTACTATCTAAGATTGCCCTCTGCTTATGCCATAAAATAGCCAAAATTCTTATTAGAAACTGACCTTTCCACTTTTTAAAAGATCTTACCAATCAGAAGTCTCCTCTTTAGAGATGCCTTCTTTACCATGCAATATAAAGTTGATAACCCTGTTATCTTCTCTCATAGTGAACCATGGTAATTGTTTTCCCAGGGCCTCTGGGAAATCTGGGAACTACATTTTCCAAAATCTCTAGCACCAAGGCTCCAGTTTTGCTTCTACCTCTTGATAAACATCTGCAAAAGATTTGGAAGACTAAAGGACAGTAGAAACATTATTGCCCCTTCAGCAGCAATGGACAGGCATGTGGGCATAAGCATATGCCATATGAGGTTTCATCAGCAGCTTTTAGGTGTTCTCCTATGACTGCAGTGATCAAAAATAACTGAAATCAGCAGCAGCAGTTTTTCTACAATTTTGCTCTTCCTGACTTCCTGAATGTGGCAGTTTCCCTTCCCTTACTGCTACAGTCTTTCTAGGAGGTTTATAAGTCAGTAATTGCCTGTATTAAATTCCTAATGGCTTAAAAAACCTAGGGTGGCTTTTGTTTTCTTGTCTAAATCCCAACTGATATACATTCTGCTCTCCATTGCCCACTTATCAAAATCAATAATTTTATGTTAATTTTTATATTTAATATCTGTCTCTCCTACTAGATTATTCGACAAGCACAGGAATCACATTTGTTATGCTCATTAGTATCCCAAGTCCTGTATTTCAGGACAAATATTAGTCAAATGAATATAACACCTTAGTATAATTCCACTCACTACATCAAACATCACAGCTCAAAGCTTCTCTACCATCTACCACAATTTCAATTCATCAAAAACAACAGATTTGGACTTTGCCTTCCCCTCATTTGCTTATTCAGCCACCTCAGAGGCTTAGAATTACTCTTCATTTCTACCCAGCACCCTGGCATTCTGCATCCTGCACTAGACTACAACCAAGAACTCTCAAGTCAGTTTTTCACTTTTAGATGCATTAGACTGTCCATTTGTGATTAACATGAGATGAGGTTATCGCTGATGAAACCAACAATGCAATAATGAGTTTCTGATTTAAATTTTGATCTTAAAATTGCCTAGTGATTATTCTGTTATGAAACTCATAATCAAAAGTAATTAGATCCCTTAAACATGTGCTCTTTAATTCATCTAAACAAGTGTTCAACAAGGAAAAATTAAACCTTCCAGTAAAACTGAAAAAAAGTATAAAGTGCTATCTGTTATTATTTAGTTTTACAAAAAATTCAAAATTTATTCAGAGTACTAAAATATTTTGAGGAAAATCTACACACCCCATAGAAAATGGGCATTTATTTAGTTACCAAATTCAAATTTATTCAATAAACATTAAGTGCCCACCATGTGACAGACACTTTTGAAGGCACTGGAATGCCTCCGTCAACAAAACAAAGATCCTTGCGCACATGCAGCCTATCAGAGAGGCTCTAGAAAGATCATGTAGAACAGAAAGAACACTGTAAGAACTCTGGTTTTTACTGTACAAGAAATGGAAGTTACTGCAGAGTTTAGAGCAGAGGAGTGACATGATATAAATTACTATTTAATAGGTTGTTCTGGCTGCTGTGTGGAAAACAGATATAGGGGCATGAGCAAAACTAATAAACTAAGCATTGGCTATTATCATAAATGAAGGTACTCAAACCAAGGTGAAAGCAATGAAGATAGAGTGAAAAGTAATCAGATTCTCATCATATAGAGGTATTAACAGAGAGGAACCAGAAACTACCAAGAAGCATGAAAAGATGAACATCCAAGGAAATATATAACCAGAGTAAAATACCATTTGACATCTGAATTTTTTTTTTAAGTCTGGCAATACCAAATGTTGACAAAGAATATACAGCAGTAGAAATGAATTACAACTATATGTATCAACATGAATCTCAAAATTGTAACTCAAAAACATAATGTTGAATGAACAAGTTGAAAAAGGACACATATATAAATTGGTACCCTTTATACCAGTGATGGTGAACCTATGACACACGTGTCAGAGGTGACACTCGAACTGATTTTTGTTGTTGATTTTTCTTTGTTAAATGGCATTTAAATATATAAAATAAAACATCAAAAATATAAGTCTTTGTTGTACTATGGTTGCAATATCAAAAAAATTCTATATGTGACACGGCACCAGAGTTAAGTTAGGGTTTTTCAAAATGCTGACACGCTGAGCTCAAAAGGTTCGCCATCACTGCTTTATACACTGCTTGTGGGAATGTCAAATAATGAAGCCATTATGGAAAGTAGTATGGAGGTTCCTCCGAAAATTAAAAAATACCATATGAGCCAGCAATCACATTCTGGGTATATATATCCAAGATCCTGAGCCTTATATCAGGATCTTGAAAAGGTAGCTGCACTCCCATGTTCACTGTAACATTATTCACAATAGGCAAAATATGAAAATAACCTAAATGGCCATCAATGGCTGAATGGATAAACAAAATATGGTATATAAACCCAATGGAATTCAGCCTTAAAAAATGAAGGAAATTCTGCCCCATGCAACAAAATGAGTGAACCTTGAGAACATTATGCTAAGTGAAATAAGCCAGTGGCTAAAGAACAAATACTGCGTGATTCCACTTACATGAAGTATCAAAAGTAGTCAAAATCAGAGAAACAAAAAATAGAAAGGTGTTTTTAAGGGCTAAGGGTAGGAAAAGTGGGAATGGGTGTTAATGAGCATAGAGTTTCAGTTTTGCAAGATAAAAAGTTCTACAGATCTCTTGCACAACAATGTGAATATACTTAACACTACTGAATTGTACACTTAAAAAGAACTCATATATAATACATACACTTACATAAAATTCAAAACTAAATAATATACTGCTTAAATAACCAGCAATATGTGGCAAATCTATAAAGAAAAAAAAAGAATGATTAACACAAAATTCAGGGTAGTAGTCATCTCTATGGGAGGAGGAAATACAATAAAGGATAGAGGCTTCAAAGTTATTGGTAATATTCTATTTCTTAATCTAGGTATTTAAGTATACAGGTGTTTGATTTATTATTATTTATTAAGCTACATGTTACATATATATATACATATATTATATGCAAAAATAATTTAAAAATGTAAACTCAACATTATAACCTTGGAGACTAGGGTAACTTTTGAAAATGTACATGGCCTTGACATCACACCCATTCTGATATACAGGAGAAAGACAAAAAGGATTTGTGGAAAGTGAATTTTAGCATGGTAATTTAGAAGCAGAGATTTGTCATCAATTAGACCTAGGTGAATCCAGGCTGAGCCATTTACTAGTTTTGTTACCTTAGGCAAGTTACTTAAAGTCTCTCAGCCTCAATTCCCACATCCATAAAAAGAGGATATTAACAGTACCTACCAATTAGAGGTACTATAAAGATTAAATGATATAATGAATAAAGAACATTCAATATTATGACTAAGACACAGTAAGCATTTCTATAAGAGTAGTAGTACTTTTTTTTTATAACCCTCAAAGGATATTTTTTCTATTGATTGCTAGAGAGAGTGGAAGAGAGGGAGGAGTGGGGAGAGAGAGAGAAAAAAAAAACATCCTGAAAGAAACACATCTATTGGTTGCCCCCTACATGCACCACTACCCCACTGCCAGGGCTGGGTAACCTGCAACAGAGGTACATGCCCTTGACCAGGAATTGAACCCACCACCCTTTGGTCCATAGGCCAACACTCTAATCACTGAGCCAAACCAGGCAGGGCTAGTAGTATTTTTTAAAAACATTCCTAGGTTGTTCTAACCCTCCTTTTGTCCTACCTTCATTTGAAGTATTTTGTTATCCTAAAAGGTTAGAAAATTCCTGTTCAGAGAAATGACTCTAAAATCCATTGGAATTTTTCCTTGTGTTTCTGTGGGCCATATCATTTACACAGACCAAAGAGAGAAAAAAATCTTTAAGGTCGACTGAGACTTTTAAAAGTCAACTAAGAGTAAAGTTATTAAACATGCAACTCTTCAAAATTACAAATACTATCAAGAACAACCATTCTATTTTTAAATTGATATATTCTGGAATTCTTAATAAGTCAGTAATATAATAATACTACATATTCAACCTCAAGCAGGAATAAAATTAGCCGTAATTAAAAACTGAATCATTCTTGCCCTGGCTGGTGTGCTCAGTGCTTAGAGCATGGCCTCGGAACCAAAGGGTCTCAGGTTTCAATTCCTCGTCAAGGGCACCATACCTGGATTGCAGGTTGGCGGCCCTGGTAGGGGTATGTGTGGGAGGCAACCAATTGATGTGTCTCTCTCACCTCTCTCTCTCTCTCTCTCTCTCTCTCTTTCTCCATCACTAAAAAAATCAATGAAAAAAAATATCCTTGGGTGAGGATTAACAAAGAAAAACAAACAAACAAACTGAATCATTCTTACCTCCAAGATCATTAGAAAACCCAGAAAGGTCTGACAGACATAACTACCAACCATTTGGATTACTATTTTTTCTTCCCCCAGCCATCCTCTTTGTTTTATATATCTTAAGTCCCTTAGACTAGGCCCCAAAATTGGCCTCAATTCTCCCAATAGTAAATAGTAAGGGTATCCAAGAAAGATCCCAGAGGGATGAACTGTAGTAAAAAGAAATATTGGGCAGACCAAGGCTGTAAGCTGGCCAGACAGAACAAGGTGTGTTAGACTCCAAGTTTGTGAGGGAGTAATTTGCATGTACCAGAAACTCACAAAACCATAAGTCACAAATCCACAAGCATAAGGGTTTCTTGTACATATTACATTGAAATACTCCTCCACTCACCTTTCAGAATGTAGTTCAGGTTTATATTGCATTCCCAATCCAAAAGTGCATTGTTAACACCTCAAGAAGCATATGGAAACCATTTCCCTGATCTGTTCCTATATTAAAAATGTTTACTATAAGAGAAACAGATCTCTGAACCCAAGCCTTAACTACTTATTAAAACAGAAACTCTCAAATTTGATTTAGATACAAACAGTTTTTATTATTAAACTGTAATTCCCAACACTTTCTTCCATGTTATCTGAAAACATTTCCTATTTCTAACTTTTTTAACATTTCCTATTTCTTAAAGAATGTTTATTCTCTCATTTTCTTGTTTCAAATTCAACTGCAATATATATAAGGTTCTAATAAGTACCAACTAATACATTTGGTTTTTAAAAAGTAAATTATCAAACTATGTTAATAAACCTCCCAAAAATGAAATCTAAGCAGTCATATAATGAATGGTATTAACTATTCATTAATTTATTATTTGTCCTATATCTGAAAGTTTCTCAAAAAAATTTTGAAAATCAAAATCGGTACCCAAAAACAGGGGGAGGGAATAGTTTGTATTTAACAAATGCAATCCTTTTACATTAACTGAATCATCATCTTAGGACATGAGCAAAAGCAAATATTGCAAAGTTAAGAGATTAATTTTAAAATAATCATTTTCAAGTTATATTTATACCTTTGTATGTCAAGATTTAACATTTAAAAATATGTACAGCCCTAGCCGGTTTGGCTCAGTGGATAGAGCATTGACCTGCGGACTGAAGGGTCCCAGGTTCGATTCCGGTCAAGGGCATGTACCTTGGTTGCGGGCACATGGGGGTGTGCAGGAGGCAGCTGATCAATGTTTCTCTCTCATCGATGTTTCTAACTCTCTATCCCTCTCCCTTCCTCTGTAAAATATAAAATATATTAAAACAAGCTGACATTAGGCACTGAAAATGGAAGAAATACATAAAAAAATATGTAAATATATAAATAGATTATATATATATATATATATATACACACATATATATAAATATATCCTAAGATTGTGGGTTTTAAATTGTATGGAGGCAGAAAAGGCTTCTACACTTGAATGCTCTATTTTTTAAATCTTTTAAACATTTTTTGTCTGTTGTTTAGATTTCTTGCCACTAGCATCTCCAGCACTGGACACAGCATCAGCCTGTTTAGTTATATTCCAAACTCTGGCCACAACCTTCTGAAATACCAGCTCTCAATCCCTCATTACCTCCTTGATCTCTCATCCAGACCTCCAAGATATTTGATATTTTCTTTTTCTCATAAATAAAGCTTACTCCTAATTTCACTACCTTTCATAATCAACTCAGACTCCAGGACCCTTGATTTCAGCTATTATCACTTGCTAATTTATTTACCTGTTTGTTTACTGATACATTTCCTGTCTTGCTTCAGAAATAATTTCACTGAAACTTTAAAATTCCATTCAAATTCCCTAGCTGGTTTGGCTCAGTGGATAGACCATCAGCCTGTGGACCGAAGGGTCCTGGATTGGATTCTGGTCAAGAGCATATGCCCAGGTTTCGGGCTCAATCCCCAGTAGGGAGCATACAGGAGGCCGCTGATCATTGATTCTCTCTCATCATTGATGTTTCTATCTCTCTCTCCCTTCCTCTCTGAAATAAATAAAAATATATTTAATAAGTAAGTAAATCAATCAATCAATAAAATCCCATTCAGCTAATCATCAAAATCTCAAATACAAGAATTATTTGACTATTCCTACTTACCTTCATAGCCAACAGAATCACCAAATCTTTTCAATTTACTGCCTAATTCTATTTCACATCTTTCCTACTTTCTTCAATGCCTTAGTAAATGTCCTTTTCTCACATTGATTCAACAAAAAAGAGGCTAAAAGTACGGTTTCTAAAACCAAATAACCCATTAACTTGTAACCATTTGTGATAAGCTTTCTCTGCTTATTAGACTATTTGACAGCTAGTAAGCAATACAAAAATCAAAAGACAATTAAATTAGTTTTACTGTCTGATAAACATACAAGAAAGGCTTCCTTAGCAATCTGTCACTATTATTGCAGAAATAAATATAAAGTCATAAATAAGGAAAAAGGAAAAATGTACTGAGCACAAACAGATTCTCCAGAAAAATAGGGCTATGAAAATATTGTACAAGTTAAATGTATAAATGTATAAACCTAGTATGTTTATTTTCTATTTTTGAACCTTACATTACTGCAATAAGTGCCATGCACACATAAATTTTTCATTTTATATATATTCAGTTTACATATACACACTAGTCCAACAGATATATCATACCCCTAACAATTCTTTCAAAAACACTATAAGACAGAATAATTAAGTCAGATTTAACTGCATTAAAAAGTGAACCTTAAAAGACAGTACTGTGTATAGCTAGCGAAACCAATCATTTTCCATGCTGGGCAATAAGTCAAGAATCTCAATCACCAGCACCTGCATTAAACATAAACCCAGACAGTAAACAATTGTCACTGAAAGATAAATCCATGTGACTATATCTCTGGGGCTTAGGCAAAACTAGTTTACATGAAGCAAAATAGCTTATTAAATGACCATATTTAAAGTAGTTCTTTGTTTTGACAATAAGTAATTTAATCATTTTTCCATCACTGTGGATCTAAAAGGTATGTTAAAATGTTATATTCTGCCAGGTAGATTAATATGGATATATTGAACTATGTTTATACTAACACTGCTTCCTGGTCATTGTAATTCTAAATTACAGATAATGATAGGTTTAGAGAAATGATTGTGCTCAATTACCATTCGCATAAATTCTGAATTTTCATTGCTTGATAACTTACACTAAATAGGAAAGCAGATAATGCAACACATTCATAAACTGGAATTTAACCAAGTGAAAGTTGAAGTCAGACAGCATTAAGGGCTCTAACCTTACTAAATCACAATGGAGGCTTGCATACAAAATGCTTTATAGTCATGGGAGATTAGTAGACAAACCACTCAACCACTTTGTACCCTAGTTTATTCATTTAAAAAATAAGAACAGCCGAAACTGGTTTGGCTCAGTGGATAGAGCATCGGCTTGCGGACTGAAGGGTCCCGGGTTCGATTCCAGTCAAGGGCATGTAACCTGGGTTGCGGGCACATCCCCAGTAGGAGGTGTGCAGGAGGCAGCTGATCGATGTTTCTAACTCTCTATCTCTCTCCCTTCCTCTCTGTAGAAAATCAATAAAATATATTTTAAAAAAAATAAAAAAAAATAAAATAAAAAATAAGAACATGAAATAGATGCTCTGAGATCTCTTCCAACATAAAAAGTCTATGATTCTAAGAAATTAACATACTGTATGTATGTGTTGGAAAAATAATAAGCCATTCCTCTTTAATTATTCATTAAAAATTAAACATGCTGTAGCCATTGCTATAAAGTTGCAAAAAAATAAAGTATTAATAAGCAATGCAGCAAAGGTCATTTCATCTATAAATTAACAATTAAAGATGAATGATAAATAAAGATAAGTGTGCTCATTTGACCCTCAGTAAGAAATTTCTATTAGTACCAATGGGAAGTGGGGTGTTTGTGGGGTTTTTTTAACTTCATTCATTTACTTTAACTGAGGAAGGGGCCAAACTGAACTTTCAAAGTTTCAATGCCAGAACAGCTTTCTAAAAAAAAAATGAAATAAATCTATCATCCACTAAAATCAAGAAATTGTACTAGTTGATTCTTTGCTCTAAAAGGTTCTTTTTGGCGTTAAAAAGTCTATACATGAGAATAAGCTGTCTCTACACAGCAACTAACAATCTGAACTACAAATTGGGCTAGAAGAAACATGTTTAGTTTTCTTTATGTATTTTGCTTATATACAATAACACAGCTCGGAAAAAGTTTCTAGCCAAGTGGTAGTCACAGATTATTTTTTGGTGAAGCATACATAAAACTCACTTAAAGAATTCCATAATGTACAATTATTTTACTACAGAAAATCTTAAAATACTTTCCAACATTCACTCCCTTAAAAATCCGTTTGAAACCAATTACAGTCCATTATAAGGTACTGAAGTAAAGAACTAAAAATTTTCTCATGAAGATGAGACTTGCCCAGAAAGTACAATATTTATATCCAAGAGTTCTATAGGGTTTTCCTTCTGAGAATTACACATGAGATTTCTAGCAAAGAGATAAAATTATGATCTCCCAGTTGATTGCTATAAACTTCAAGATACTGACTCAAATTGAAGCAGCAATTTTCCTTGAGATAAGAGAGCAGATGATTTGTATAATAGAAAACGGAGGGAAAACAAAATCAATAAAATATGGGGAAAAATAAAATATATGATTTGAAAAAGAACACACTACCAAATGCTGAAACATATAAAGTACAAGGATTACACAGATCTAGATAGTTTGACTCCATGATTAGCCAGGACATTAATTTATATATGCTAAAAATTATCAACCCACACAAAAAAAAATGCTTAAATATCACATTTAAACTAGACTATTATTTACAAAGCAGGATTTAAGACAGGAAAAGCAACCCATAAAACCTTTAATTAACATTACTATATTTGATAACCAAAAAAACCTAATAACCAGGGAAAAAGCTAATATCATTCTATAAACTATGACTATGCTTGGCACATAGTAGTACTCAATATTTTTGAAGAAGTGATGAAAACTTTAAAAGGAAAATATAACCCTAAAAGTATCAAAAAAGGAAATATAAGCTAAATAAACAAAGTTTCACTACAACTGTTTGAAATACTAAATGTTGACAATAAAATAAACTTGCAGTACTATGACAATTTAAACTACTACCTCAAAGCTAATAATTTTTAAAAACCTGAAAAAAGATAATCTCTAACTTTACAATAGTAGGTACTTTCTTTTCCCCAATTACTAAGAGCTCTCACATAGATTATAGTTTTCACTCATAAATCTGTTCAAAGATTTATTACATTAAGATTACTCTGAAATGCTTGCCTCTATTAAAACCCAATATGTATTTTATTTTAGTAATGGGATTTAAGAGCCAAATGAATATCAAATGATTGGTAATCCTAGATGAGTATCAGAACTTGACTGTTCCTAGACTCTGAGACATGGATAACCTTCTGTAACAGGGAATCCTTCCCACCCTAACTGAACCCAGTTTATGGGCAGGAAAAAGAACTATAAATCAATATACTTTACTTCACATTCCAAATTAGATAAATAGATCATGACACATAGTCCATGCCAAAAAAAAAAAAAAAAAAGCTACCTACATTACATACAATTTTCAAAGGAGTCACAGTTCATAAGCATCTAGGAAGAAAAAGTACGATGGCCAAAATGTTGAGGAAATTCATTTTCTTGCACTCAAAATGCAAAAATCTCGTTATTTCTTTTGTGCTCTTTAAAGAATTTGCTAAAACTACTTTTAAATGATAGCACCTAGACTGCCATCATTAAAATCAATAATGCACCTGGTAAGAACACAAAAGACTGACTCACTTGTGTAGAATCCATTATCCTTTGAAAAAAGCCCAAGTCTGGTACTAGAGGGCACTATGTACTTTTTACTGGACAAGAGGAGAATCATTTTTCCTTGTTCTGCTTTCCAGCTGCCCAAAGAACAGATCTCATACTAATTGTAATACGACTCTTTTACAGAAATAAAAGGTGGATAAAGTGCTTACAAACAATAGTTATTTCATACAATTGTATTTCTAAATGTTTTTTCAGATTTTAATTACTCAAAGTTAAATGATTTTAAAGTGAAACTTCAACCTGTGTTTTGCTTAAAGCACAAATATCAAGGGGAAAAAATGCCTTATGTCTGTATTCTTACAATCATATTGGAGACTCGCTGTTAAGTACAAATATGAAACACAATAGGTATAATTGATCACAACGGATTAAAACCAACATAGCCTTTAATGAAATCCTCAGTGCTGCAAAAGTGTGTGAGGAAACAGGCACTTCTACACTGTTGCAGGTAATTAACTGTTACACTTTAATAAACAATAATTTTAAAAACTCAACATTTCATATTTTTTAATTTTCATCAAAAGGAGAAACATCCATACAAAGAAATATTAAGTGCTACAAAGGAGGTAAAGTGGTATATGCTAATACTCAAGATCTCCCAGTAACTGAAAAAGCCAGGTAAAAGTGTACTATGATTCAACTTATGCAAATTTCAAATTAATATGACCATACCATTTCATTAAGGTATAAGTGAATAATATATTATACACTTGGAATATATTATATTATTTAATTGCACAAAAATTGTATGTAACTTTAGTCTTTCACATTCAGTTTCTGTGTGTGTGTGTGTGTGTGTGTGTGTGTTTAATCCTCACCTGAGGATACTTTTCCATTGATTTTTTAAAGAGAGTGGAAGAGAGAGGGAAAGACAGAGAGAAATATCAACATTGAGAGAAACACATCAATTGGTTGCCTCCTGCACGAGCCCTGACCAAGCCCTGGGCCAAGGAGGAGCCTGCAACCAAGGTACATGCCCTTGACCGGAATCAAAAGGACCCTTTGGCCCACGGATTGATGCTCTATCCACTGAGTCAAACCAGGTAGGGCTAGTTTCTCTTATATTTATTAGAGGCCTGGTGCATGAAAATTCATGCACTGGAGGGGGGTCCCTCAGCCCAGCCTGCCCCTCTCACAGTCCAGGAGCCCTCAGGGGCGGGAGGTGACCCAGCGATCAGGGGAAGGCGATGCCCCGTCACACCTCTGCTGCTGCCACTGCCGGCAGCGCAAGCCTCGGCCGGCCCTGGTTATCTGAGCCGCGGGCAGCCCTGGGCGGCTGGGCAGCCACCATCCAAGGCTTGCCTGTGCCTCAGGCCAGCACTGGGCAGGTGGGCAGCCGCCATCCGAGGCTTGCCTGTGCCTTGGGCCAGCCCTGGGCGGCTGGAGGTCTGGAGGGCTGAGGGGAATGGGGGACTCTGGAGACAGGCGCACAGAGCAGCCAAGCCTGCCTGGTCCGGGGCAGGGCTGAGGGGACTAGGCACCACCATCTTGTGGCTGTGGCCGCCACCATCTTTGAGGGCAGGGCAGTCAATTAGCATATTCCCTCCTTATTGGCTGTGGGCACCGCCATCTTTGAGGGTGGGGCAGTCAATTAGCATATTCCCTCCTTATTGGCCATGGGTGCTGCCATATTTGTGATGGTGTGATGGTCAATTAGCATATTCCCTCTTTATTAGCTAAGACTAGAGGCCTGGTGCATGACATTTGTGCACGGTGAGGGGGTTCAGCCCAGCCTGCACCCTTTCACAGTCCAGGAGCCCTCGGGGGATGTCCAAGTGACAGCTTAGGCCCGCTCCCAACAGGCCTAAGCCGGCAGTTGGAAATCATTAGTGCTGCCATGGAGGCAGGAGAGGTTCCCGCCACCACCGCTATACTTGCCAGCCATCAGCCTGGCTTCTGGCTGAGCAGCGCTTCCCCTGTGGGAGCGTACTGACCACCAAGGGGCAGCTCCTGCGTTGAGCATCTGCCATCTGGTGGTCAGTGCATGTCAAAGCGACCGGTCGTTCCACCATTTGGTCTACTTGCATATTACCCTTTTATTATATAGGATCTTTTCCCTATTCAAACTAGCTTCAATTTTCTGCTATTATTTAAATAAAATCTAATTAAAAGACTTCCACTGAACAAAAAATCTAAATAAGAAGAAATTGCTCTTGCAAGTTTAAAAAATCATTTTTAAGTCACAGAATGATTATAAACTCTGAGATTCTGAAGTTATTTAGGAGACAGTATGGGCAGGATGGGATGATGCTTGGATATAAGCCAAGAATATATAAACAAAGAATGACTCCCACAATTCTGACTTTGATCTTCTAGTATATTTGTTGGTGCCACTACCCTCCACCATCTGAATTATGTTCCTCATAATTATGTTCCAACAACATTTATCATAACAGTTATTGTTCTATGTTAAGACCTCAGGGCAAAGATTACCTCTCACTCAACTTTGCATCATCAACTCCATACTGACAACTTCTGATCTTATCAAGGGTAATTCATTCACTATGTATGATTTCTACTTTACACAACTTCACAATATAAATTCCAAATAAAATTCAATACTATTGTACTTATAACTTATATAAACAATAAGCTAATGTGTTTTTATTAAGAATTAACTCCTCAAATTGCTATTTAGTGCATTATCATAAAAGTTAATCAAGACCTTATCAATAATAGAAAAGTTACAAGGTTCTCACTAAAAAACACCAAATTATTATCAAAGCTTACAGGATATAAGATTTACCTTTGCAATTTACAGTTATAGCAAAACATTACTGAATTCCTCTAGATTACTTTACTTCTTAAAGTAGTTTATACATCCCTGGACAAAAACCACTTCTCTACATAATGACAATGGCTTATTTGACATAGGCCCCTGGAAATCTCTCTCAATTATCATAAAAAAATAATCCCTGACAATATACATTGTTTTGGTAATGTGTGTTTTGTTGTTGTTGTTTATCCTCACTTGAGGATATTTTTCCATTGATTTTTAGAAAGTGGAAGGGAGGGGGAGAGACAGAGAGAAACATCTATCTAAGAGAGACACATGGATTGGTTGCCTCCCACACCCACCCCTACCAGGGCAGATATTGAACCTGCAACTGAGGTACATGCCCTTGATTGGAATCAAACCTAGGACCCTTCAGTTAGTGGGCTGACACTCTATCCACTGAGCCAAACCACTAGGGCTCTTTTTTTGTTTAAATAAAGATGAAGTGATCATACTAGTTATCTATTATTGCATAACAAAGTACCCCCAAATCTAGCAGCTTAAAACAATAAACAATTATTATCTTGTATAGTTTCTGAGTGTCAGGAATCCAGTAGCAGTTTGTTTATCAAGATGTCAGCCAGGATGTCATCTAAGACATGACAAGGGCTGGAGAACCTATGATGGCTTACTCACATGGCAGCTGTCGGGAGGCCTCAGAGCTCCTCACCACAGGCGCCTTTCCATATATATGGCTGCTTACAACACAAAAACTGTCCTTCCTGACAGCAAGTGGTCTATGAGAAAGTTGCAGTCTTTTTATGACCTAGCCTTGGAAATGACAAACCATCACTACTGCCATATTCTATTAATCACATAAGCAACTCTGATACAATTTGGGAAGAAATTACACCAAGGGCATGAAAATCAGGAAGCAAGTATCACTGGAAGCCTTCTTGGTTCTAGGCTATAACAGTGATGAGATGACAGATATTATGGTTGATGTACTTTTACACATGCCCACAAATTCTTTGATACTTCTCTCATCAAAAGGTAAAGCCTACTTCGCATTCCTCCCCTCTTGCATGTGGGCTATACTTACAATTCTAACAAATAGGATGTGGCAGAAATGAAGTATCAGACTTCCAGAGTAGTTCATAAGACATTGTAATTTCTACCTTTCTCTCTCTTGAATCAATCACTCTAGGAACAACATGGAAGAAACTCTGAGGAAAGGCACATGTAGCAAAAAATTTGAGGGCTCTAACCAACAACAGTGAAGAATTCCTCACAAAAGCCACATGAGCCAGCTTAGAAGTGTATCCTCCAGTCCCAGTTGAGCCTTCAGATGAATAAAGCTCATGCAAGTAAGTTTGGAAGCTGATCTTTCCCCAGAAGAGTCTGGAAATGGCTGCAGCACCAGTCCATACCTTACATGCAGCGTTGTGAGAGACCTTGAGCCAGAACCTCCTAGCAAAGCCACTACTGAATTCCTAACTCACAGAAACTGTGAGATAATGTTTTAAATAATTTGTTATAAAGAAATACATATGTAATACACTGCACAACTGTTTTTATGAGGCCAGAGTAATTCTAATACCAAAACCGAACAAAGTCATTACCAAAAATAATTACAGAATATCCAAGGAAACATCCTTAACAAAACATTAGTAAACCAAATTTAACAGTATCCTATATAATAATCCTATATAATAAAAGTTCAGCAACCATAACAGCATAATGACCAGAATGACCAATCGAGCAGTCGGTATGAGGGAGGTGCACTGACCACCTCTCGGTCCCTCACCCCAGCCCACAGGCTCCAATCGCTGGATGGCCAACAGGGAACCACGGGGAACTGGGGTGGGTGGCGGCAGGGCGGGACTGAGGACTGACAAGCGGGCAGAAAGCAGACCTCTTGGTCCCTTCCCCGGCCCGCAGGCTCTGATCACCAGATGGCGAACAGGGAATCACAGAGAACTGGGCTGGATGTCGGCGGCATGGCGGGACTGGGGACTGGCGAGTGGGTGGAAGATGGCCCTATTGCAGGCTAGGCCTAGGGACCCTACCCACGCACGATTTCAAGCGCTGGGCCTCTAGTCTATATATATGAAGGCTAAGAGATCGGCCAGTAGGTATGATGCCAGAGAGCAAACGCTCAATGCAGGAGCTGCCGAGCTGCAGTGACTTGGCAGAAGTGGTTCTTGGGTGACGCACCCCAGAACCAGAGAGGAGGAAGCCCAATTCCTCCCACTCTGGGAACCCTCAGGGGATGTCGGAGAGCTGGTTTCAGCTGGATCCCTGTAGGCCAGGTCGAGGGACCCCACCTGCTGGAGGGATCCCGCTCACTCCACAAACGCCCTTCAAGCCACAGCACCGCCTCAGGTCAGCCAGCTGGGGAGGGACGACAGGAGGTTGGCTCCAGGGCATGTCTGGCCGGTCTCACCCAGTCCCGCCCTGCCAGCTACCTTCTAATTAATTTCCTTTCAATGTGCACAAATCTGTGCACTGGGTCACTAATATAAAAATAATGATACATCATGATATGTTAGGATTATGATGGAACACAATTATTTTAACATTCAAAGATCAAACAATCAAGATACAGGAGAAAAAATATATAATCATTTCAATAGAGTCAGAAAAGACATTGACAGAATTCAAAACCAATTTGTGACTTTAAAAAAAAAAAAAAAAAACTCGACAAACCAGTAATATTAAGGAGCTTCCTCAAATTGATAAAGGGCATCTTTATAAATAACTTATAATTACTATCATATCTAATGGTGAAAGACTAAATTTCATAAGACTGAATTTCATCTCCCCAAAGAAAAGGCAAAAATACCCATTTCACCACCTCTATTCAACATTACCATAAAGGGTCCAGCATTGTATTAAGGCTAAATAAATAAAGACTGGAATGAAAAAAATAAAACAGCCCTATTTACAGATAATATGATTACTGTATATAATAAAACCGTAATATGCAAATCAACTGAATGGTGGAAAGTCCGGTCACTATGACTTGCACTGACCACCAGGAGGCAGACACTCGATGCAGGAGCGTCTGCCTCCCCGCCCCCCACCAAGAGGGAGGTGACTGGCACAGCGATCGGGGAGCGAGGCTGGCCAGCGGGCGGCACCAGGCCGCTAGCCAAGGCAGGTGCCAGCGGGGGCTCACCAATCGCCCAGCCTACCGGTCACCCCACAGATGGCCCTGATCACCGGCCAGGCCTAGGGACCCTACCCTATATACTGGGGACAGTCTCTTAGATTTAAAAATTAAAACCTGGCAAGGCTACTTTAACACTGAAAAAACAGGATGATGCAGCAATGACATGCATGGACTCTGGCTTGCACATTTTGTGGTCAGCCCTGATTCTGACACTTATAACTGTGTGACAAAGCCAATTACTTAACTTCTCTCTGCTTCAGTTTTTCCATCCATAAGATAAGAAAAATGGTACTACTGCCTCAGAAGGATCATGTTATATACTACTTTTTATAATCAGAGCAAAAAAATGTAGTTGCCGGTACAACAGTAAGATGCCTTTCACCTGTATGAAAAGTATGGTCACTGCTGCATGCAGCGTCCCGGATTGCAAGGGAGATGTCTGACTGCCGGTTTAGGCCCAACATCCCCCGAAGGGTCCCGGATTGTGAGAGGATGCAGGCCGGGCTGAGAGACCTTCCCTCCGCCTTCCGTGCATGAATTTTGTGCACTGGGCCTACAGTTTTCATAGAAAATCTCAGGGAATCTACAAACCAACTATAAGAATAAATTAATTTAGAAAAATTGCAGGATAGTAAGTTCATATACAAAAATCAGTTGTATTCTTCTATAGTACTACCAACAAATGGGAAGTGAAATTTTAAGACAATATATAGAACCAAAAAATACAAATTACCTAAAAATAAATATAATAAAAAGTTGACCAAGACCTCTATATTGAAAACTACAAAACCTGTCTGAATGATCTTAAAGACTTAAATAAATCAAAAGATATATCAACTTCATTGACTGGAATGCTCAATATTGTCAAGATGGCAATTCTCCCCAAATTTAAAGTAATCCCAATCAATATTCTAGCAGGCATTTTTACAAAAGTTGACAAACTCATTCTAAAATTGATATAGATACATAAGAGGATCTAGAATGACCAAAGCAATTTTAAAAATGTAAAACAAGGTTAAAGAACTTACACTACCTAATTTCAAGACTTACCATAGAGCTGCAAAACTAAAACAGTTCAGTTGTGTGGGCAAAGATACATATAAATCAATAGAAGAGAACAGAGAGTTCAGAAACAGATTCAAACCTTTTTAGTCAATTGATTTTTTAAAATATTTTTTTAAAGTGATTCTAGAGAGAGGATGGGAGAGGAAGAGAAAGATAGAAACGTCAATGATGAGAACAAATCATTGATCAGCTGCCTCCTGCTCACCCCACACTGGGGACCAAGCCCCCCAACCCGGGAATGTGCCCTGACCAGGGATCGAACCATGACCTCCTGATTCATAGGTCGACACTCAACCACTGAACCACACCAGCTGGGCTAGTCAATTGATTTTTAACAAAAACACTAAGGCAACCCAAGGGGAATAAAAGAAAGACAATTCAAAAAATGGTGCTGATCAACTAGATATCCTTGTAGAGGGAAAACAAAAAATCACACCACACATGAAAATTAACTCAAAACGAATCACAGATCTAAATGTAAAATCTAAAACTGTGAAACTTAAAGCATTAAACATGCAGCCCAACCAAGACACTCCTATTGATCCAAGAGAAACAAAAACTTACGTTTACACAAAGTCTTTTACATGAATGTTTATAGCAGCTCTTTTATAATACTAACAACTGGAAACAAGTCAACTGCTCACCAACTGGTAAATGGATAAGTAAACTATTATATATCTATACAATGGAATACTACTTGGCAATAAAGAATGAACCACTGCACTTTGCCACATCTACTGTGAGGATGAAGACAATTCTCAGCCATCGGAATGACATCCCAGAAAATGTGGACATCTCTCTGAAGGGACACACAGTTATGTATTGAGAAGGGCCCCAGAGGCACCTGTAGAGGCTCTTCAATCACATCAATGTAGAACTCAGTCTCCTTGGAAAGAAAAAGAGGAGGCTCCATATTGACAAATGGTGGGAAAGTAGAAAGGAACTGGCCATGGTTAGCACTAACTTCAGATAGTATCTATGTTTCTGAAAAGGGAATCGTTCAGCAGGCTGATGAATAAGTTCTAAATTGTTCAGCTATAGAAATAGCAAAATGTCAAATGATTCCTCAGACTTGTTTTCGATATTTTAAAGATGCAATAAAAGCCACACATTGAAAAAGATGTACCACTGATACACACAAAAACATGTATGATTCTCAAAATAAGTAAGCTGAGTGAAAAAAGACAGGTAAAAAAGAATACAGACTATATAATTCTATGTAAAATTATAGCAAAAGCAAACCACGCTATGATAAGATAAAGCAAATCAGTTATGGCCTAGAGATGAAAGTAGAGGGAAAATGGATTACAAAAGGGCATTAGAAACTTTGGGAAGGGGGTGATAAAAATATGCATTATCTTAATTGTGGTCATAGTTTCACAAGTGAATAAATATGTCAAAACTTATTAAATTATATTGCTTTAAATATGTACACTTTAGTGAATGTTAATTCTACTTCAATAAAGGCAAAAAGGCAAAATAAGTAAAAAAGATTGGTAATACCTACCAAAATTTTTAATACTCTGCTGTTAGAAATTTCTCCTATATACTCACATAAACACACAGATAAGAATGTGCACTGAAAACTTGTGATATTAAACATCTGGAAACAACCAAAACTTCCATTAATATATGACAGGTTACATAAATTACACTTGACCCTTGAACAACTCAGGTTTGAATTGTGTGGGTCCATTTATACACAAATAATTTTTTCAATAAAGACAGTAAATGTATTTTTCTCTTCCTTATAATTTTCTTAACATTTTTTCAACTTGCTTTATTGTAATAATACAGTATAACCCTATCTAATAAAAGAGAAAGATGGTAATTAACTGTACCTCCGCTACCCTTCCCATTGGCTAATCAGGGTGATATGCAATTTAACTGCCAGCCAAGATGGCGGCCGGCGGCCAGGCAGCTTGAAGCGAACAGGAGGCTTGCTTGCTTCAGTGACGGAGGAAGCCAACGTTCCCCGCCTCCCGCTGCCGGCCTCTGAGCTTGCAGTTTAGGAAACACTGTTACAAATATAGAAGCTAAACAAAACCCCAGAAACCTGCTTTCAGTCAGCCAGGATCTCAGAGCTGTAGTTGGAACAGTGTTTCGATTATAGAACCCAAACAAACCAGATACCTGCTTTCAGCAGCCGAGGTCTCAGAGCTGGAGCCGAGCCTCAGAGAGAAAGCCGGCTCTCAGTTCCAGTGACAGCCACAGAAGGTAAATAAATCCAAGAATAAAAGAAAAAAGAAAAAAAGGTCAGGTTGGGAGCTTAAGTTGCCCGCCAGCCTGAAAACGGCCCTCAGCCCCTCACCCAGACTGGCCAGGCACCCCAGTGGGGACCCCCACCCTGAAGGGGCTGTGACCAGCTGCAAACAGCCATCATCCCCTCACCCAGGCTGGCCAGGCACCCCAGTGGGGACCCCCACCCTGAAGGGGGTGTGACCAGCTGCAAACAGCCATCATCCCCTCACCTAGGCAGGCCAGGCACCCCAGTGGGGAACCCCCACCCTGAAGGGGGTGTGATCAGCTGCAAACAGCCATCATCCCCTCACCCAGGCTGGCCAGGCACCCCAGTAGGGACCTCCACCTTGAAGGGGGTGTGACCAGCTGCAAACAGCCATCAGCCCCTCACCCAGGCTGGCCAGGCACCCCAGTGGGGACGCCCACCCTGATCCAGGACATCCTTCAGGGCAAACCAGCCGGCCCCCACCCGTGCACCAGGCCTCTATCCTATATAGTAAAAGGGTAATATGCCTCCCATCACCGGGATCAGCGGAGCCGCGAGGCCTCCTGAACCCGGGATCAGCGGAGCCGTGAGGCCTCCTGGCACCGGGATCAGCAGAGCCTCCCAGCACTGGGATCAGCGGAGCAGCGAGGCCTCCCAGCACCGGGATCAGCGGAGCAGCGAGGCCTCCCAGCACCGGGATCAGCGGAGCAGCGAGGACTCACTGCCCCTGTGTCAAGCAGAGCCGGCAGGCCTCCCAGCACCAGAATCGACGGAGCAGCGAGGACTCCTAGCACCGGGATCAGTGGAGCAGCGAGGCCTCCTGGCCCCTGGAGCAGCGTGACGGGGGCAGAGCCCAAACCCCCTGATCACCCTGCGGCTCTGTGTGTGACAGGGTGCGGGGCCACAAACTTCCTATCCACCCTACTCTGTTCATGACAGGGGAAGGTGCCCCAACCCCCTGATCGGCCCTGCTCAGTGTGTGACAGGGTGTGGTGCCCCAACCCCCCCCATTGGCCCTGCTCTGTATGTGACGGGGTGGAGCCGCAACCTCCCCATCAGCCCTGACCTGAGTGTGACAGGGGGGAGTGCCCCAACCCCCTGATCGGCCCTGCTCTGTGGGTAACAGGGGGGAGCTCCCCAAACCCCTGATGGGCCCTGCTCTGTGTGTGACAGGGGGCGGTGCCCCAACTCCCCTATCGGCCCTACTTTATGCGTGACAGGGGGCAGCGCCCCAACCCCCTGATCGGCCCATGCTCTGTGCATGACAGGGGGTGGCACGGCAACCTCCCCATGGACCCTGCCTTGAGTGTGACAAGGGGCGGCACCCCAACCCCCCAATCGGCCCTGCTCTGAGCCCGACCAGGGGCTGCACCTAGGTATTGGGCCTGCCCTCTGCCACCCGGGAGCGGGCCTAAGCCAGCACGCCGTTATCTCCCGAGGGGTCCCAGACTGTGAGAGGGCGCAAGTGGGGCTGAGGGACACCCCCCCCCCCCGCCAGTGCACAAATTTTTGTGCACCGGGCCTCTAGTAGAATATATAAAATTTGAATTAATCAACTATTTATGTTATCAGTAAGGTTTCTGATCAACAGTGGGCTATTAGTAGTTACGTTTGGTGAGAGTCAAGTTATTTGAGAATTTTTAACTGTTTGGGGGTCAGCACCCCTCACCCCCCACATTGTTCAAGGGTCAACAGTAATACATTTTCAAAAGCTAGAATGCTCTGCAAGTACAGCATAGGAATGTAGTCAATAATATTGCGATAACTATGTATGGTGTCAGTTGGGTACTGGAAATATCTGGAGTGGGAGGCTACTATGTAAAGTATATGATTATCTAACCACTATACTATACACCCAAAACCAATACAAAATAATATTGAAAGTAAACTGTAATTGAAAAATTAAAAAAACTTAAGAAGAAAAAAAAAAGAATGACATACATCTGTATGCTCAAACATGAGAAGTTATCCACAATCCTATATAATAAAACCCTAATATGCAAACTGACTGGACAGTGGAATGACCAGCGGAATGACCGGTCACTATAACGCAAACTTACCACCAGGGGGAAGATGCTCAATGCAGGAGCTGCCCCCTGGTGGTCAGTGCACACCCACAGGGGGAGGGCCACTCAGCCAGAAGCCGGGTTCACAGCTGGCGGGCACAGCAGCAGTGGCGGGAGCCTCTCCCACCTTCACGGCAGGCGGGCAGTAAGGAGTGAGGGGTCCTGGACTGCGAGAGGGCACAGGCCGGGCTGAGGGACACCCCCACCAGCAGTGCACGAATTTAGTGCATCGGGCCTCTAGTATATTGATAAATGAATGCACTAAATTGCAGAGAAAGTCATATGGCACAATCGTCATTGTGTTTAATTTTTACAAAAAAGAAATGCATAGTAATTGCTAGCTGTGGTTACATATGGTTGAACAGCACCCTTAGCATACTTAAAAGTCTCTATTAGTGCAAATATTTTATAATTTTTCACAAAGAAACACTACATAATAGCTGAGATTGACACCACCACTCTTAATAATAATTAAGTGCCCAATAAATATTAGCTGGTACATGCCAGGCATAACATCATCCCAAGCACTTTGTACAACTTGCCACTTAATTTAATCTTCACAACAAACTTGTAAAGTAATATTCTTTTTTAAAATATCTTTTTATTGATTTCAGAGAGGAAGGAAGAGGAAGAGAGAGATAGAAACATCATTGACGAGAGAATCATTGATCAGCTACCTCCCCCCGCCCCACCGGGGATGGAGCCTGCAACCCAGGCATGTGCCCTTGACCGGAATCAAACCTGGGACCCTTAAGTCCACAGGCCAATACTCCATGCACTGAGCCAAACCAGGCAGGGCAGTAATATTCTTTTTATCACCATTTTAGAGATTTAGGAATCTGGGAGTCGGGGAGGTGTCAAAAACTCTTCTAAAGATCACACAACTAGTAAGTGGTAGCACAAGAACTTAAGTTTCTTTTATTCCAAAGCTAATGTTTTTAACCACCGCACCAAAATGTCTCTCTATAAGCATAATCTAGAAACTAAGATCCCATAAATGAGTACAGCAATTGGGAACACAGTGTTAGTAAAAATAATATAATCAAAAACACAGTTTTAATTTCTGTTTCTGTATTTTAGTAGGAAAAAACCCTGGTATTTACATATGTATATAATTGTCCTCTGTTAGGTATTTTATTAATCAATCTACTTTGGCCATATGTTTTCAATAATTTCTTAATTTGTTACATTCTAACTTCTACATATAATATATAAATGTTAGTTTCTATTCTAATTCCAAATTATATAAACCCAAAATACATAAAGCCAACAGGAGACACAAATAATATATTTCCCAAGGGGGGATTACGAGCACTAAACTTACACTAGCTGTGGCAATTTATTATTATTGACACCATTCCTACTATAAATTGTATGTTTTTGCATTTAGTTGCAGCACATTACATAGATTGCTTTTTGCAATTAACCTCCACAAGAAATTAAATATTAATAAATGTGCCAGTTACAATTAAAGGAAATAAGACATTCATAATCTGAATAATGCAGAAACATCCATGGTAACATATTGCACTTTAGATCTTAAAAAATATATTTAAACTACCTTAAGAGCAAGTTTTTGTCTAAATTTTTGCTTATAAACCTCAACTTTCTAAAGAAACTCACTCCCTTTGCTATTAATTGATTGGGATTAGAGCAAATATGGATAAGGAATTTTTATCTACTAACAACATATTTTATTAAATTTTAAGATATCAATTATGTATTCATTTGACTGGCAACATTAGCATTTTTAGAAAATAAAGTAATATGTAGCTCAGCAAATTCCTGTTCCATAAAAACTGCACATTATATAATATTGATTTCTACCTAATTCTTCATTTGCATGTATGGGAAACACAAGAATCAGAAGGCAAAAATTAAAATAAATGTTCAATAAAAATATTATGCATAATCTTTTGTTGTCAAAAATATTTTAATATATTCTCAATAAAGCAAAATATATACCTTAAAGTATTTTAAAATAAAACTAAAAATAAAGCAAATATTGAAATTACATTTTTAATGCCAAAGAATATAGAAATACATCCTCAAATGGTTCTCATATATGCTCCAATAGATGTCAAAAATATAACATCACACTTCACAATCCTATTACTTTTTTAGTTATTTTCCCTCATGTTTTCCACTCTAACACCACAGATTAGTACCAAAAAATAAGATCAAATAAAACAACTTGTTTTGGGAACATTATCTGAAACAGAACTGATGCTCTGTTTATTGACAAGTTAGTTATATGTAGAAAGTAAACATTATAGAAATATTTATGAAGAAATTATACTAACATTGGTAAATTTCAAGACATTTATATTTTAATAAAATGAACTGTTTCAAAGTAAATCAGAGTTAATGGGAGATGCAGTTTGCTTCAGTTACCTGAAATTAGAATAGCAGGCTCATTAAATATATATAAATCAGTGATGCAGAGGCACTGCACCATATTGATGGAGCCCTCATTAATTTTCAATGATATAGCCACTATCATATTTGTGTTCTAAAAAAATTGAGTGAGGTATACAACCATTTCTCTTCACTTCAAAACTCTATTTTTTACATATTTTAACTTAGTAAATGAAAGGAAACCTAATAATCCAAAACATTTCTAAATAAGTTCATTAAATTTTATAGTCTTTTTTAGAGACACTATATATATGTTTATCTGTAAATGTATGTAGTATATATTTCTTGATATACAATATGAAAAACTGAAATATGCAAAATAAAAATACTATAAAATAACTAACTTATCCTTATGAGGTAGTTGATATAATCTTTCTAGACATTTGAATATAACACAAAGTAAAGTCTAAATTATAGATTTTTCAGAGATATTGTGAGATCTTTTACTTTCCAGAAAAACTAACAAAAAAACGGGGAATAAACTTTGCTTCTAATTTAACTAAAAAGAAAAAGTTATCCTCCAAATCATTTTATTACATAACAAATAATTCATAGTTAGGCTTCCTACTTTGTATATGACTATACCTCAAAATTAAATACCATGACATTGTTTATATGTTATCAAATAAAAAGATATAATTATTATCAAATAAAAAGAGGCAAAATACAGAATTGATGGGAAAATCATTATAATGTTTAAAGTTTTTTATTTTAAGTTAGTATCTTGGAAACTAAAATATAAAAAGAAAATAGTTCTAAGCGTATTAAATTGGTTTTGATAATATTCTAGTATTTTTTCATTTTTTACTTAAAATGGGCTTGAGTTGCAATCTCATTGCATTACATTGACAGGAATTTTATTTAGCAAATGTGACCAAATTTTAATTGCATAATTCCTATCTGAGATTTACAGAGAAAGAAAAAAATGGAACTGGTAGGTAGGCAATACAATCATACAACCTTTCTTAGGCTTCAGTTGCCCCATTATTAAGGAAGGGGGGACAGATGTAGAATAGAACTAAAAAGATAACTGCTAAACTCCTTCCTATTTTAAATTAACTGAGTCTGCCAGCTTCCTATCAATCCTTTTGACAAAACAAACAGTTCTGTAGCATGTACTTTTGCAGACTTCCATCCTCAGCCTGACAGCCAAATCAGACATCATATTCCACTTTCCTAAAGGTTCTAATCCTATATAATAAAACCCTAATATGCAAATAGACCGAACATGGAATGACCAGTCACTATGACATGCACTGACCACCAGGGGGCAGACGCTTGACGCAGGAGCTGCCCACTGGGGGTCAGTGCACTCCCACAGGGTGAGCGCCGCTCAGCCAGAATCCGGGCTCACGGCTAGCGAGCACAGCGGCGGTGGCGGGAGCCTCTCCTGCCTCTGTGGCAGCACTAAAGACCCCTCAGGGGATGTCTGACTGCCAGCTTAGGCCCACTTCCTGGCAGGTGGACATCCCCCGAGGGGTCCCAGACTGAGAGGACACAGGCCGGGCTGAGGGACACCCCCCCCCCCCCCCCCCCGTCGACAAATGTCGTGCACCAGGCCTCTAGTATTTAGATATTCCTCTTCGGTGACTGATCCACAAAAACATTTATGCATTTGGAGCCACCTAAACATTTTTGTTCCCTTGATGCTTATTTTGAAGTTTAGAGTATACTCACCAAAATTATTTGCTTCCCCAAAGGCCCTTTTTCCCAAATCAGGAGAATGGTTATAATTAGGTTTCAGAATTTCAGGTTTCTGTTTCTTTTTTTTTTTTTTCTTTTTGACCGGGCATCAACAAGTTTTAATTTAGCTTATAAAACTCTGCCTTATTAACATGAAGAGTACACTATAATTTAATGTTTAAGCATTACCTTTTAGTAAGAATGTGACACAGAGTTCAATGCAAAATCTAAAAGGTTACAATCTAAGTCTAATATTAATTTTAAAAATCTCAGCAACTTCTATGTTGAAAAAGACCGAACCAACCCCTTACACCTTCTACTATTATCATTATTCTATTTTCATGGTCCTTCTATGAAAGAAACACAGCTTAAAATAAAACTTGGTCACATTTTACCAAGAGCAAGAGTAAAACTAAGAAGAATGTTAAAAAAAAAAAAAAAAAAGAATGTGTGTCTTCATTATAAAATTCTTATCTAGCAGGGGCAAGGTTTTAATTTGTTCTCTCAAAACCAAAGATATTTTTCCCAAATGAAAAAAAATCTTTGTTCCTACTATAAAACTATTCTTTTCACCCACGGCATTTTATATAAAAGCACCAAAGAAAATTTCTGTAAACAAACTTTTAACCAGTAAACGAAGGGCAAATATCCATTTGCCTTTATTACAATATTTAAAAGGTCATAATACGAGTCTCTACTTCTTACAATGACATTTTTATAATAAAAATTCAGGCATACTTATACAAACAAGAAATGGAATTACTGTACATTTGGGGGGAACAAAAGGAAGATTAATAGACTACAAGTTTTTTGTTAACAAAGTGAGCACAAGAAACCTACAAAATGTATGCAATTTATAAAAATTCAGTAACTTTTAAAGTTTCATTGAAGGGATTAATAATTATAAAGAATAAAAGATGGTAGATCCACTGGCTTATCATTATCCTATAAACAGTAAGAAAGTAATAATCATAAATTAAAAATGTCTTAGCTCCCAGTACATCCCTTCTCTCACACAGGAACCACTTTTACAGCTGTTAAAATTGGCTTTCTTAAGTATTAGGATAATTCTAGCAGGAAATAAATTCCATTAGGAATAAGTTAACAGTCTCAATAGATTTCTGGCAAATATATTTTTAAAAAAGTACTGTGGTCACACAAGGATTGATCTACATGTTATATGACAGAGTGACTCAAAACTTGCAAATTTCTCCTCTTTTATTAGACTTATTTTGTTGCTCTCATATTGCTTTATAAATTGTTTGGTAGAAAGGATCTAGAAAAATAAAGTGAAAGAACTCAATTGTTTAATGTCTGTAGTTTTATGGAGAAAAAGCCTTCAAAATCCTTTTTCCTATTTCTGTTACACAGAAAAAAGTTTCATTTGGCATACAATTTGTAAAAAGAAAAGGAAAAAAAAAGAAAATGTTTGGCATTCCAATCACCCATAGTAAAGACAACAGGAGAGGAAACTGGGAAAAATTACTATTTTAAAAAAAGACATCAGAAGATAACCAATGGCTGTTGTGTCTTTCACCCTTTACTGTCTCTGAATACTTTCATCTGCAACACATATATAAATTATTATTTACATTCTGATTAAATTGGTAAAGAAGACCAGAACCAGTGTTTATTGTGCTCTAACTTACCCCGCCCATCGGGATAGCCATTACTATCAAGGCAAGAAGGCCTTAAACAAAATATTCCATTTGCATTGTATATTTTATTTAAATTTGTTTTATGGTTTATCTTCTGGGATGCATAAATAATTATAAGACTCTAAAAAGTCCTGTAAACTTAAACTGAGTTTCTGTAGCTGATAACTATTCACTGAAGATGGTGTGTTTCTCTCGATAAGAAAAAGTTCTGTAGGCTTACAAAGGTATTTTCTTAAACAGTGGTATCTCCAAAGTCCTTGTTCCAACGTATGTATGCTTCTAAGGTTTGAGGGCCCACGCTGCGTTTTATCTTTTTCAAGGATTCAGTGAAGTCAGATAATCAAATGTTTCTCATCTCATTGACATATTCTTCACTTGTTCTGGTTTCAGTTCTCGGATAGGACCCAGAGCTGCATCTTTTGCCAAAGCTGTTAGATCACTTCCTGAGTATCCATCAGTCATTCTAGCAAGTTGTGCTAGTTCTTTTTGGGTCAATGAGCTTCCCTGTTTACATAATAGATTTTTTAGTAAAAGTCGTCGTGTCTCCTCATTTGGCAAAGACACCCGTTTGGTGAAACGCCTGAGAACAGCCTCATCAAGCTCTTGTAGTCTATTAGTTGCACCCATTAGAAGTACTCTGTCATCTCCAGCAGACTGTACACCATCAAATTCTATTAGAAATTCAGTTTTTAGGCATCTACTAGCATCATGTTCTCCTTCTCTTCTTTCACACAAAAGGCTATCAACTTCATCTATAAAAATTATTGAAGGTTGAAGTTCTCGAGCCACAGCAAAAAGAGCTCTCACCAACTTCTCTCCTCCCACATATTCTGAAGTTAAGCTTGCAGCACTTATATTAAAGAAGGTTGCATTAGATTCTGCAGCTACTGCTTTAGCAAGCATTGTTTTCCCATTTCCAGGTGGACCAAAGAGTAACAATCCTCTAGCAGGAGCTCTAAGCCCTGTAAACAACTCAGGCCTCAGAGAAGGAAGAATGACAATTTCTTGTAATGCTTGTTTTGCTAATTCTTGACCAACTATATCATCAAATTTAACAGCCGTTCCATTGTCTATAATTTCATTCATTATAAGGTTAGCGAGGTTACTGTCCATGTTCCTAAAATTGACTTCAAGTCTTTCTTTTTACGAGCCGCAGTTGTAGGGGTTGAAGGTTTATTTGTTCGATTTGTTTTTGGTGTACTCTTATGAGTAGCAGTTGCAGGACCAGGGCCCTGTCTCACTCCAGAAACCATGGATAAGCCACTGCAACTGGGTGCTCTGTGGTGGCCTGAAAGACCTGTGGATCCAGCTTTCATAACTGTCTTTGAACGAGGCAGCGAATTACTAGGGTGTGTTAAGGGATCTTTTCTTTTTGGAACTGCTCCACTTTCTGACTGGAGCTGTCCATTGCGGCATGTCAAGTTAGTACTGTCATTATAGACGTCTGTTTGTGATTTGGAAAATTGCAAAACTGGTTGCAGCTTCTCTAGAAGTTGTAAACGGTCCTTGGTCATAACCAAATTGGTCATCATTTTAGCTTGAAGGCGTCTAGCTCTTTCACATTGTTCACCTTGTCCTGTAACTATGACAGCTACTCCTTTTTCTAGTTCTTCAATACCTTTCTTATACCATTCCACAGCTTGCTCCTTTTGTCCTGCTTTCTCGTCCTTGTCGATGTGCAGGGCAACGGAGATGTACTCGAAGGCCTGTTTGTGGAAGGCTCGGAGGAGCTCGGCCTCCGTGCCCGGCACCAGCTGCGGGGGCGAGGCCAAGGCCGGCACGGTCGGGGAGCTCCTCTTGGCAGCCATCTCTGTTTCTTTAGTAATACTTTTTTTTTTAACATTTTCTTCTCTTTTTTTTTTTAATCCTCACTGGAGGATATGTTTTTATTTATTTGAGAGAGAGAGAGAAAGGAAGAGGGAGGGAGGAAGGGAGCATATCAATGTAGAAGAGAAACATCAACAAGTTACATCCCTGACTGGGAATAGAACCTGGGACCTTTCAGTGTAGGTTTGATGCTCCAACCAACTGAGACACACTGGCCAGGACTAATAGTACTTTTTTATTTATTTATCTAATCTAATAAAAGAGAAACATGCAAATTGACCACACCTCCGCTACGCCCCAAGCCATGCCCACCAGCCAATCAGAGCAACTATATGCAAATTAACCCAACCAAGATGGCGGCCGGCAGCCACGGAGCTGGAGCAAGCAGGAGGCTTGGTTGCCCCGGCAATGGAGGAAGCTAAGCTTCCCACCTACCCTGGCCGGCTGTGGCCTCCGCTCAAGACAACAAAGTTTCAATTATAGGAGACAAATAAATCCCAGATACCTGCTTCCAGCCAGCCTCCACTGGGAGCTTGGGTGGCTGGGGGCAGTGGCCAGCCTGCAAACAGCAATCAGCCCCTAACCCAGAATGGCCACACCCTCATGGGGTGAGGGTCCGTGCTGGGGGGCTTGGCCAGCCTGCAAACAGCCATCAGCCCATCACCCAGACTGGCCAGACACCCCAGCAGGACCCCTCACCCTGAAGGGGACTTGGCCAGCCTGCAAACAGCCATCAGCCCCTCACCCAAGCTGGCCAGGCACCCCAGTGGGGACCCCCACCCTGAAGGGGCTGTGGCCAGCCTGCAAACAGCCATCAGCCCCTCACCCAGGATGGCCAGGCACCCCAGGGGGGACCCCCAGCCTGAAGGGGCTGTGACCAACTTGCAAACAGCCATCAGCCCCTCACCCAGGCTGGCCAGGCACCCCAGCGGGGAACCCCACCCTGAAGGGGCTGTGGCCAGTCTGAAAACGACCCTCAGCCCCTCACCCAGGCTGGCCAAGCACCCCAGCAGGACCCCTACCCTGATCCAGGACACCCTTCAGGGCAAACCAGCCGGCCCCCACCCATGCACCAGGCCTCTATCCTATATAATAAAAGGGTAATATGCGAATTGACCCTAACAGCAGGACGACTGGGAATGACTGGTCACTCTGACACACTCTGACCACCAGGGGGCAGACGCTCAATGCAGGAGCTGCCCCCTGGTGGTCAGTGCACTCACAAAGGGGGAGCTCTGCTCAGTCACAAGCTGGGCTGATGGCTGCCAGTATAGCGGTGGTGGTGGGAGCCTCTCCCACCTCCTCAGCAGCGCTAAGGATGTCCGACTGTAGCTTAGGCCTGCTCCCTGCTGGCAGGTGAACATCCCCCGAGGGCTCCTGGGCTGCCAGAGGGATGTCTGACTGCCAGCTTAGGTCCACTCCCCCGGGGAGCGGGCCTAAGCCAGCAGGTGGTCATCCCCCGAGGGTTCCCATGTGGGGAGCAGCTATACGGTTAAGTCTCAGACTGACCTGTTGGCAAAGTCACAAACAAGTCCCAGCTTAGAGGGCACAGTCCTCTTAAGCATAATTAGGCTTGACCTTATGACGCTCCCTAGATCTTATCTGGGAAGCTAATGGGCTGAGGGAAGTGCAGTAAGAACAAGAACAAAAACAAGTGAAACTCACAAGAACAAAAACAAGTGAAACTCACAAGAACAGTGTAACTATGGTCAAAACAAGTGAAACTCACAAGAACAGTGTAACTATGGAAACCACTACCTTGTTTACCTCTGACTATAAAATAAAGGCTCAGTTTGCCTCGGGATCTTTCTCTGTGGTCTCAGCCAGGCACAGGAAGATCCACGGAGACTAAAGAGAGCTAGAGAGTTCTGAATGCTGTCTCCGTGTAAAACATTCTTCACCAACTCTGTCCACACCTTTGGGAACCCCTGGCCCACTGCGGCTGGACCCCAGCATTCCCAGACTGCGAGAGGGCACAAATTTTTGTGCACCGGGCCTCTATATATATATATATAGAGAGAGAGAGAGAGAGAGAGAGAGAGAGAGGGAGGGAGGGGCCCGGTGCGGGTCCCTCTGCCTGGCCTGCAGGGATCGGGCCAAAACCGGCTCTCTAACATCCCCCAAAGGGTTCCAGATTGCAAGAGGGTGGTTCTCAGGTGACGCACCCCAGAATCGGCCTCTTCTCTGTTTCCAGGTGCATCACCCGAGAACCACAGCTGCCAAGTCACCACAGCTCGGCAGTTCCTGCATTCAGCGTCTACCCCCTGGTGGTCAGTGTGCTCCATAGCTACCAGTCAGACAGTCAGATGATTGGATGGTCGCTTAGGCTTTTATGTATATAGATATACATATATTTTTAAAATTGATTTCAGAGAGGAAAGGAGAGGGAGAAATAGAAACATCAATGATGAGAATCATTGATCAGCTGCCTCCCGCACGCCCCAACTGGGGATCAAGCCCACATCCTGGGCATGTGCCCTGGACCGGAATCGAACCCGGGACCCTTCAGTCCGAAGGCTGATGCTCTATATACTGAGCCAAACCAGCTAGGGCTAACAAATAGTTTGTTTCACACATTGCATAGAGCCCACTTTCAAACATTAATTACAAAATATATACATATATATAACTCTAAACTTCCTTTTTCTTCTTTATAAAGAAGAAAAACTAATTTCCTTTCAATGACTCAAAAGAACTAATACACTATAAAACTAAGGGGGGCAGTAACCAAGTGTGCCACATTCACTACTCTATATCCAGCACAGTGTTTTCCAAAAGTGCTTGAGCACAAGACTCTCTTAGTATAAAATGCAAGGTCCCTCCCCCAAAGATCTATGGTAGAGTGCAGAAATTTGTACTCTAAATAGGAACCCAAGATGATTCTTAGGATAAGACAAGACTGGGAATCAGTGGCAGGGAAAATTTATTGAGTGTATGAGAAAAACTGCATACTTATGTTTATTAGTAAACACCAGCAACTAATGAATTACTTGAGTCTCATTCCACTTCTTTGAAAATAGACTTAACACATTTAATGTTTTTACTGATTTTAGTGTGAGAGTGAAAGGGGGAGAGAGAGAGAGAGAGAGAAAGGGAGAGAGAAATACTGATGAGAGAGATAAACATAGGTCAGCTGACTCCTATACCTGCCCTGACTGGAAATTGAACTGGTGAGCTCTCTGTGCATGGGACCAGAGGCTCAACCAACTGAGCCACACCTGCCAGGGCTAGACTTAACACATTTTAAATTAAAGAAAACCATTAAAATCACTAGGTTAACTTTTCATTCAATTATTCTCTATTTACTATCTCAGGCACTACTTGCTAAGTAAGCAGGAAGTAAATTGCCAAAAAGACTCCTGAAACTTAACATAAAAACTGCGTGTTTTGGCATTTAGAATACTGAAAATAACACTATATAGTTGATTATCTATATTAAACTAAATATAACTTTACTCTCATATTTACCTGATTCCTTAAACTTACTTGAACTATGCCTCATCTAATCCTCACAGTAACCCTGAGCGGTATATACTACTGGTAAACCCCTCATACAGATAAACAAAACAAAAAAAGCTTAAAAAATTTATTAATTTTCCCTAAATCACAGCTAAAAGTAAGTAGCAAACCTAGGGTTCAAACTCAGGCAAACTATCATTACATGTTTGTTACACATAACATTTTAACCCCACAGCAGAAAAAAGGCAATGAGAAAATAAATTAATTCTGTCTCTGTTTATACTAGAGGCCCGATGTACAAATTCGTGCAAGGGGCTCGGCCCTTGCAGCTGCGGCGGTTTGTCTCGGCCCTCGCAACCCCAGCTTCATCCGGAAGGTCGTTTGGAAGGACATCTGGAAGGTCGTTCAGCAGGTCGTTTGGCTGTCTGGTCTAATTAACATATTATGCTTTTTTAATTATAGATCCCTAAAGGAAAGTGCTATTGTTTCAGGTTCTTGCAGAATAAATTAATTTGCATTTTAACAAATAAATTTGAACATCTACTAGACAGCTTCATATTACCTGTTTGAAACATAGAATACAAATTTGATAATATAACTTCCAGGGAAAGAGATCCTAAAGGGTGCCCATCCATGAAGCCAGAATTCCTATGAAACTTTCTAATACCTGCAAAGGCAAAACCTGACAAAAGGTTTCCTCTAAGACAGAAAAATACATACATACACATATTTTTTCCTCTAAGACAGAAAAATATGTAAATGTAAATATATAAATACATATGGAGAGAAAGAGAGAGAGAAGTAGTCAGCAGATAAAATTCATCTTAACACATTTCGTACCGCTCAGGAGTTTTCTCGTGTTTCGCACGCCATCTGTTAAGGACCGCTCACAAGTGTTCTTCTTTTCCACGCCCATGGAAAAAGGAGCGAATCTAGATACTTATGTAAATTTTGTTTGGTCCCTCTTCATAGAGGAAAATGTTTTACACAGTACCATACGTTAAAAAAGTACTAGGAACTTTAATTGTTTGTTTTTGTAAATAAAAATGTTATAATTATTGAAAAACAACACCTAAAGTGCATTATGATGATTTAAATAATGTGCAGTTTGCCCAAAAACGTGCGGTCCCTGGCGTATGTCTTAGAGATTTCTATGCGGTACGCAATGTGCTAAAAAAGAATTCCCAGTATAGAAAAAAAATTAGAGAAGAGCCACATGGGGACAGGGCTCCATATACACATACAAAAAGAAACATTATGAATAACGTAAGTACTAAATATTTAGTAATCAGTTTTCTTTTAATATATTTTCATTGATTTCAGAGAGGAAGAGACAGGGAAAGACAGAAACATCAATGATGAGAGAAAATCATTGATCAGCTGCCTCCTGCATGCCCCTCTTTGGGGATCAAGCCTGCAACCTGGGCATGTGCCCTGACCTGGAATTGAACCATGACCTCCTAGTTCATATGTCGACGCTCAACCACTAAACCATGCCAGCTGAGCAATAATCACAGTTTTAAGAACTATAACACTAACTTACATTCTATAAGAGAATAAACAGAATGATTATATTAGCACACATTAGATCTTAAAGACTAAAGTGCACAATGAGTCATTTTTGGTCAAACCAAAAAATATATATTACAGCCATAAATAACCAATTCATAGTGAAGTGCTCAAATTCTGTAAATAGGATGATCAGCACTCTTCGCTATATTAGAAAAGAAAATTACAGCTAACAAAAATAACTAAAATTTTAATGTTATGAGTTTTATTAATGATGTAAGAACAAAGAAAAGACTAAAACTATTGACTGTAATGATTTTCTCAATAACTATTAACTAAATTACCCAAATTTTAAGAGATTGAAGGGGGCTAAAAATTATCTATTGTAACAAATAAATGATCAAAGTTAAGTGGCTGGCCAGTCTATTGCAAAACTAGAATCTAGATTTTCTAATTCATGTTCTTTCTACTATTCTATGAAATTGAATTATTAACACACATGGGACACCAATTCATATATGCACTGAAAGCAAAACCACTTCCTTCAAAGAGAATGATCTTGAGATCTTCAGTGTAATTAACATTCAGAAGATATGAGATATTAATTTTCTAGCACTATTCTGCAACATATTATTTTACTCAACATCAAAAATACTCCACTTAAAAAAGAGTACTTAGGGCCCAGCCGGTGTGGCTCAGTGGTTGAGCATTAACCTATGAACCAGGAGGTCACGGTTCGATTCCTGGTCAGGGCACATGCCCAGGTTGCGGGCTCCATCCCCAGTGTGGGGAGTGCAGATGCTAGCCAATCAATGATTATTTCTCATCATCAATGTTTCTATCTCTCTCTCCCTCTCCCTTCCTCTTTGAAATCAATAAAAATATTTTTTAAAAATAAAAAAGAATACTTGGAAAAGTACTAGGGAAGAAGCTGAGTTAGTAAAAAAAGATCAGAAACTACAAAAGGAAGAAATGCTAAACAAACACAAGGTAAAGAAAATAAACATGTATGTACACATAAAACTGAGACTAAAAGAAGTGAATGCCTCAACAACAGTAAGGCCAGCTTTTCCTAACAAAAATCATGCAGTAAATGATGCCAAACTAGGATTCCCACCATGAGCAAGCATAAAACAAAATGTATGAGACAACTGTTTACAGGATTTAGACAATAGGAAGCACAAAAACTATAATCTTTCAGAGATGAGAAACTCACAAAGTAAGCCCTACAATCACCTCTGTTTTTTACCTGGAGAAAATTTCCATGACTATGGCCCAGCAAGCAAGAGTTTAAGAGCACAGTGGTTGTGCTAAGCTGAACTGGCATAATTCAGTGCAGTGGATAAGGATGAAATCTGCAAGGCAGAAAGTCCAGAAGTCTGTATAGGGAACCCCCGTAAGTCCTTGGCCAAGGAAGGGGTTGGATATGTGCAGGACAAAACCAAACAAGGCTTAAAAGAGAGTGACTGAGAAAGGAATAAAGGGTAGGTAAGTGCGAGGTCTGGGTACAACTTGGATTTCCCACCAAGCCATAGTAGAGAAACCACATGAACACCTTATTAACTAACACCTCAGGCATCCAGTGGAGATACCAAAATGGCCTCAACTAAGAGTAAGAACTGCATCCTAGAATAAAAGATTTATTCTAGACTCGCCCAAACAAGCCTAAAATCAAACCCCAAAGAGTTTTAAAAGTTTTAAAAGTTTGGAGGTTGAGTTGCACTAAAGTAAGGAAACACATTGAGCTCTGAACAAATCCATGATAGCCAAAATTAAAACCAAGCCTACAAAGTTCAAGGTGATCAGCCAATTTTACCTACAAGAATTAAAAAAAAAAACACCTCATAGCCTGGCCAGTGGTTGAGCATCGACCTATGAACCAGGAGGTCACGGTTCGGTTTCTGGTCAGGGCACATGCCAGGGTTACAGGCTAGATCCCCAATGGGGTCTTGCAGGAGGCAGCCGATCTATCATTCTTTCTCATCATTGATGTTTCTGTCTCTCTTGCCCTCTCCCTTCCTCTCTAAAATCAATAAAAATATATTTTAAAAATAATAAATTTAAAAAAAAAACAATGCTTCATGGAGAGATAACACATTCAGAACCCCTAAGTTGTACCATCTCCACAATCCAATATACAACTGAAAAAAGTACTAAACTTGAAAATAGAAAAGTGTGACCTATGGTTAAAAAGAGGGCATAGCCCTGGTTGATGTTGCACACTGGTTAGTGCGCCAGCCTGCACACGGAAGGGTTACAGGTTCAACTCCCCATCAAGGGCACATACCAAGGTTGCAGTTTTAATACCTGGCACTGGTCAGGGCATATGTGGGAAGCAACCAATCAATGAAAGAGTTCACATTAATGTCTCTCTCTCTCTCTCTCTCTCTCCCTCCTTCCCTCCCTCTCTCTCTCTCCCCCTTCCTTCCTTCCTCTCTCCCTTTCACTCTCTCTAAAAAATCAATAGAGAAAATATCATCAGGTAAGGATTAACAAACAAACAAACAAAAAAGAGAGTATAGTAAAAAAAATAGTCTAACATACATGTAACTGGAGCTCCAAAATGAGAAGAGAGTGAAAATAATGCAGAAAGAATCACTGAAATTTTCCAGATAGGATGAAAAAACATTGATTTACAAATCTTAGCTCAGTAAACCTCAACTAGATGAATACAAAGAAAACCACATTTTGCCTTATCATACTCAAATTGCTAGAAACCAAAGATAAAATCTTGAAAGCAGTCCCAAAAGATTTTTACATAAAGGGGACCAAAGATATGAGTAACAGCTAACAAACAATAAAGATCATAAAACAATTAATGCTATCTTTCAAGTGGTGAAATGCCAACCCAAAATACCATATTCAGCAAAAATATCCTTCAAACAGTAGGATGAAATAAAAACACTTTTAGATAAAAAAATCTGTCCTGGACTATAAGAAATGCTAAAGAATACTCTTCAGGCAGAAGAAAATCAATACAAATGTAAAATCATATCAAAGAAAGGGAGAAGGACACCAAAGATGGTAAATAAGTAGAGGAACATAAAAGACTACATTTCACCACTGCACTAACTAGGATGGCTATAATAAAAAAAAGACAAATAAGTGTTAGCAAAAGATGTACAGAAACTGGAACTCTCATATACTGCTGATGGGAATGTAAAATGGTGCAGCCACTTTGGAAAACAGTCTTACAGTTCCTCAAATGATTAAACATAGAGTTATCATATGATCCAACAATTATAATCCTAAGTACATACACAAGGGGAGAAAATCATTTATCCACACAAAAACTTTTGCATGAATGTTCATAGCAGCATTATTCATAATAGCCAAAAAGTGTGTGTGTGGGGGGGGGGGGGGGAGGATGTCTATTAATTAATGAATGGATAAATAAAATGTGATATATCAACACAAAGAACTAGCATTCAGTAACAAAAAGAAATGAAGTCCTAATAAATGCTACATGGATAAACCTTGAAAAAAATTATAGCAAGTAAAAACCAATCACAGAGGATCATATATTATAAGATTCCATTTATATGACATGTCCAGAATAAGCAATCTGCAGAGACAGAAAGTAGATTAATGGCTGACTAGGGCTAGGAAGCAAAAGGGGAAGGGAGAGGGTTGGGGGGAAGGACTGGAGGATGATGCTTAAAATTTCTAAAATTGACTATGGTAATGGATGCACATCTCTGAGAATATAGCAAAAGCCACTAAACTCTACATTTTAAATTAATTAAGTTTATGGTATGTTAATTATATCTCAATAAAGGTGTGGTTTTTTTTAAGACTTTTTTTATTTTCTACATTTCCTTAAAGACATCTGTTTACAGCAAAATTAAGCCCTAGCCAGTTTGGCTCATGTGGATAGTGTCCACCCAAGGAATGAAGGGTACCAGGTTCAATTCCAGTCAAGGACACATACCTTGGTTACAGGCTCTATCCTGGCCCTGGTCAGGGCTCGTGCAGAAGGCAACCAATCAATGTGTCTTTCACATCTGTGCCGTGCCAGCACAGCCAAGGGTTCAGTGAGCCTGAGGGGGGGCGGTGAAGGATGTAGAAAAGACAAAGAGAATAAGCTGAGTCTAGGTCAGTGATGGTGAATCTTTTGAGCTCGGCATGTCAGCATTTTGAAAAACCCTAACTTAACTCTGGTGCCGTGTCACATATAGAAATTTTTTGATATTTGCAACCATAGTAAAACAAAGACTTATATTTTTGATATTTATTTTATATATTTAAATGCCATTTAACAAAGAAAAATCAACCAAAAAAATGAGTTCGCGTGTCACCTCTGACACGCGTGTCATAGGTTCACCATCACTGGTCTAGGTGGATCTTCCTGTGCCTGGCTGAGGCCACAGAGAGAGATTCAGAGGGCAAGCTGAGCCTTTATTTTATAGCCAGAGGTAAACAAGGTAGTGATCACCATAGTTACAATGTTCTTGTGAGTTTCACTTGTTTTGGCAGCACTAGCTGCACCTCTCACAGCCCATTAGCTACCCAGATAAGATCTAGGGAGCTGATAAGGTCAAGCCTAATTATACTAAGAGGGCTGTACCCTCTAAGGTGGGACTTGTTTGTGGCTTTGCCAACAGGTCAGTCGGAGGCTTAACCCTATAGCCCAGTGGTTCTCAACTTTCCTAAAGCCATGACCCTTTAATACAATTCCTCATGTTGTGGTGACCCCCAACTATAAAATTATTTTCGTTGCTACTTCATAACTGTAATTTTGCTACTGCTATGAATCATAATGTAAATATCTGATATGCAGGATGTATTTAGGTGACCCCTGTGAAAGGGGTGTTCAACCCCAAAAGGGGTCACGACCCACAGGTTGAGAACCGCTGCTATAGCTGCTCCCTACATACATCAATGTTTAGCTCTATTTCAGGGGTGGGCAACCTTTTTGTGAGTGCGTGCCAAAACCAGCAAAATCTGACTCAAAATTCTTCTGCATGCCAACCCTAATTTTTTGAGAACATGTTATGCCTACTTGATATCTCTTAAGGTGTACGTATGTGAAGAACCTTGAAGAAACAAAATTCATTCAAGCGACAAACACACAGTATATGATGATGAAAAATACATTTATTTTTTAATATATACATGTACACTGATAGTCAGACAGAAAACTTTATGACTCCGTTTGATATCAGTGGGACTTTTGCTGCTGCATCACTGATGACAGAGATTTTACATCAGGTTTATATTTCGTGACCTTCAGAGATATGCATGAGCTACTACTTTCATCCGTCAGGCTACTCCTATTACGAGATTTAACAAAATTCATCACTGAGAACAAAGATTCACAAGCATATGTGGATGAAACCAAAACACTGGTCGGATCTAGGAAGGCAGGGAGAGTTAAGGCAGAGGCATAGAAATTGCTCTTCCCCTCTTCTGTCAATCCATGTCTATGGTCTTTAAGATAACTTGCTATGTAAAATTATTTATTTATCTAAGATGCACCTACACTGAAATTATCTGAAAAATTAAAAAGTCGATATTAAGAAAAAAAAAATTGTAAATGGAAGATTATAAGAGAGGGTTTCGGGTGCCAGCAAAAGTTACTGGTGTGCCATGTTTGGCACGCGTGCCAGGGGTTGCCCACCCCTGCTCTATTTCTACCCCTCCTTCCACTCTCTCTAAAAATCAATGGAAAAATATCCTCAGGTGAGGATTATAAAAAAATAAAATAACAATACTGAATCATACATAGAAGTAAAAGATAGGACATTATCGGCATAAAGGACAAGAGTTAAGTAGAATTATTTTGTCCATATTTGTGGGGTATTGAAGTGGGAAGTGAAAAATAGGTTGTGTCAGATGTTGACTCTAAATAGACTTTGAAAATAATACTGTTATACCTAGGGAAACCTCTAAAAAATAATAAAAATAACAAAATAACAATAAGGACCTATTGCAATAGGCCAATTATTTAAAATATCAAATTAATCCAAAATAAGGCAGGAAAGGAACAAGAAGGAAAAAACAAGAGACAAATGGAAAGCAAATAGATTTAAACCCAATGATATCAATAATCACATTAAATATAGAGGGACTAACACAACAATTAAAGAGCAGAGGTTGTTGGACCAATATCTGGGGTTGGGGGGATAAGAAGAGATAAACCAAAAAACTTACATAGTTATATGCATAGCCCAGGGACATAGGCAATAGGGTAGTGAATAGGGGCCTGGGAAGAGGAAAGTAAAAGGGAGGAGCGGGGGATGAGAGATACCTGTGATACTATCAACAATAAAAAAATACATTTTTTAAAAAGTAGAGCATGGCCAGCAGAGTCAAATAGGGAGAGGAGGTCAACCAAAATAGAGAGATGAAGGTCCTTGGGCTTTAACCACAGGAAGGTCCTGGGGGATCTTGGTAAGGGAAGTTTTGGTTGAGCAGGGTTGTGGGGAGCTGATACCAGAACACAGATGTTTTGTTGAGTTGTACACTTGAAATCTATATGGTTTTGTGAACCAATGTCATCCCAAAAGTAAATAAAAAGGAAAAAAAGACATTTAATAATGACAAAAGGAAAAATTCATCATGAAGGCATAGCAATTCTAAGTATCTATGTATCAAATAGTTTCAAAATACATGAAGCATGACTGAACTAAAAAGAGAAATTCACAAATCCATAATCTAGTTGGAGTAATTGATAAATGAGAAGATAAATTAGTAAGTATATAAAAGATATGAGTAAGACTATCAACCAAATTGCTCTAATTTACATCTATAATACACCTGTACCAAACAGCCACAGAATACATTCTTTTCAAATATACATTGATTGCTCACCAAAACAGACCATATGCTAGACTTTAAACAAATTTTCAGAAAATGTCAAAAGACTGAAACTTAATAGAGTATGTTCTCTTAGCACAACAGAATAAAATTAGAAATTAACATTTCTCAAAAGTCCTCTTTTCTAATACTTCAACTCAGAGTGTTTTTTCCTAATTATTCTGCCCAAAAGAGGTGCTGTTTCCTAATTTGTCTAGCATATCAGTCAAAATAAATAAATATCACTTATGAATTATTCTTTCCAACAATAAATAAAATATAACCTTAATCTGATAAAGCTTCTAAATATAACTAACAATTTAGAGAAAATACCAGTACAAAAGAACAGCCCTAGCTGGTTTGGTTCAGTAGATAGAGAGCACTGGACTGCAGACTAAAGGGTCCCAGGTTTGATTCTGGTCAAGGGCACATGCCCAGGGTTTCAGGCTCGATCCCCAGTTGGGAGTATCCAGGAGGCAGCCGGTCAATGATTCTCTCTCATCATTGATTCTTTCTATCTCTCTCTCTCTCTCCCTCTCCCTTCCTCTCTGAAATCAATAAAAATCCTATCTAATAAAAGAGAAACATGAAATTGACCATACCCCCGAATGCTTCCCATTGGCTAATCAGCAGGATATGCAAATTAACTGCCAACCAAGATGGCAGCCGGCAGCCAGGCAGCTGAAGCGAACAGGAGGCTTGCTTGCTCCAGTGAAGGAGGAAGCCAAGGTTCCCCACCTGCCGCTGCTGGCCTCTCAGCTGCAGAATAAGAAACAATGTTGCAAATATAGAAGCTAAACAAAGCCCAGAAACCTGCTTTCAGCCGGCCGGCCTCGGAGCTGGAACTGAAACAGTGTTACAATTATAGAATCCAAACAAACGCAGATACTGCTTTCAGCAGCCGAGGTCTCAGAGCTGGAGCCGAGCCTCAGAGCTAAAGCCAGCTCTCAGCTCCAGTGACAGCCATAGAAGGTAAATAAATCCCAGAATAAAAAAAGAAAAAAGAAAAAAAGGAGAGGTTGGGAGCTTCACTCACCCACCAGCCTGAAAACAGCCCTCAGCTCCTCACCCAGGCTGGCCAGGCACCCCAGTGGGGACCCCCACCCTGAAGGGGGTGTGACCAGCTGCAAACAGCATTCAGCCCTTCACCCAGGCTGGCCAGGCACCCAAGCGGGACCCCCACCCTGATCCGGGACACCCTCAGGGCAAACCAGCCGGCCCCCACCCATGCACCAGGCCTCTATCGTATATAGTAACAGGGTAATATGCCTCCCAGCACCGGGATCAGTGGAGCCGTGAGGCCTCCTGGCACCGGGATCAGCGGAGCTGCGAGGCCTCCTGGCACCGGGATCAGCGGAGCCACGAGACCTCCTGGCCTGGGATCAGCGGAGCAGCGAGGCCTCACTGCCCCGGTGTCAAGCGGAGCCGCGAGGCCTCCCAGCATCGGGATCAGCGGAGCCGAGAGGCCTCCTGGCCCCTGGAGCAGCGTGACAGGGGGCAGCGCCCAAACCCCCTGATCGCCCTGCGGCTCTGTGTGTGACAGGGTGCGGGGCCAGAACCTCCCTATCCACCCTGCTCTGTTCATGATAGGAGAAGGCGCCCCAACCCCCTGATCGGCCCTGCTCTGTGCCTGATAGGGGGGAGTTCCCCAACCCCCAGATCGGCCCTGCTCTGTGTGTGACAGGGTGCGGCGCCCCAACCCCCCCATGGGCCCTGCTCTGTGCGTGACAGGGGGCGGTGCCCCAACTCCCTGATCGGCCCTGCTCTGTGTGTGATAGGGGGGAGCTCCCCAACCCCTTGATGGGCCCTGCTCTGTGCGTGACAGGGGGGAGCTCCCCAACCCCCTGATGGGCCATGCTCTGTGCGTGACAGGGGGTAGCTCCCCAACCCCCTGATCGGCCCTGCTCTGTGCATGACAGGGTACGGAGCCCCAACCCCCCTGATGGGCCCTGCTCTGTGCGTGACAGGGGGCAGCGCCCCAACCCCCTGATCAGCCCTGCTCTGTGCATGACAGGGGGTGGTGCCGCAACCTCCCAATCGGCCCTACCCTGAGCATGACTAGGGGTGGCATCGCAACCTCCCAATCCACCCTGCTCTGTGCATGACAGGGGGCGGCACCCCAACTCCCCAATCGGCCCTGCTCTAAGCCCGACCAGGGGCTGCACCTAGGGATTGGGCCTGCCCTCTGCCACCCGGGAGCGGGCCTAAGCTAGCAGGTCGTTATCTCCCGAGGGGTCCCAGACTGTGAGAGGGCACAAGTGGGGCTGAGGGACACTCCCTCCCCCGACCAGTGCACACATTTTTGTGCACCGGGCCTCTAGTATATTTTATAAAAAGAAAGAACATATTACACAATACCACAGAGATGCCATCAGCAAAATTGAAACAGGTAACTCTTGCAAACTACCAAGTAACAACAATGAGTAAGAGAGAGAGAAAGAGGAACAGAGGGAAAAGAGAAGAAAGATCTTAACTAAATATGATAAAAATATTGACTTTTATATATCAGGACATGTTTTGTTTATTCTACTAGTCTGTCTTATACATGTTTAAAATGAAAAAGGCAGATTTAGTAAAATTAAATACATGTAACAGTTTCAGAGACAAGTTTTGCCAAAAATGGTTGGGATAGAAATTAAGTTTTTCAAGACTGTAGCTGAATGAGAATTAGATATAACTAACTCCATCTAATGCAATATGCCTTCAGAATTGTATGAAAAAACTCCGTGAAAGTCCCATTTCTTAAAACAGGTGGTCCTGATAAACAAAGAAAAAAATTACCTTTTTCTGTAATTAAGATAAAGTTCATGCTTGAATTGAAAAAACAAACAAAAATGGAATCCAATCTTCTCTGATGTGCATGCAATCAGGTCATTTAGGTGTTTGCTGGATTGAACTGATACATAAGGGAATATGCTTCCTCAGTTGTTAGCAGTAAAGGGAGACAAGTATTTTCATGTTTTACCTTTTTTCTCATTTCTACTCCTGTATTTCCTCCCATAAGTAGTATTCCTAATTCATCTTACCATAATCCAATATGCCCTATCTTTTGAGAAACACTACTACTCACTCCATCACTTGCCTCCAAAAATGGCTTTGCTACTTGCCCAAATGTCTTTGCTACTTGAAGACAGAAACAAAAATCAAAGTAAGTACAATCATGTGATTGCCAGCAACAAGATGGCCCAGTGATCCCTGCCTTATGGTATTCACACTCTGGTGTGTAAATACCCGCCCACATTGCAACAGCACTGTTCAGTGTTAACAAAATATAGCAGAAGTGATGGTGATGTCACTTCTGTGATTAGATTATAAAGGCTCTGCAGCTTCTGGTTCTCTCTCATCATTAATTCTGAGAAAAGCCATGTCATGAGTAGCCCTATGGAAGGTCCACAGGAGGAACTGAAGCCTCCTGCCAAGAACCACAGAGTGACCTTGGAAACAAATCCTCTAGTCCAGCGGTTCTCAACTTGGGGGTCGCAACCCCTTTGGGGGTCAAACGATCCTTTCACAGGGGTCACCTAAGACCATCCTGCATATCAGATATTTACAGCAGCAAAATTACAGTTATGAAGTAGCAACAAAAATAATTTTATGGTTGGGGGTCACAACATGAGGAACTGTTTTAAAGGGCCAATAAGTTGAGAACCACTGCTCTAGTCTCAGACAACAGCTTGAGAGAACCTCATGAGACCCTGAGCCAGAATCACTCAGCTAAGCCACTCTCAGCTTCCTGACCTTCGGAAACTGTAAGAGAAATGTTCGTCGTTCTAAGCTAAGTTTTGGAGTAATTCATTAGACAGCAACTGGTAACTAATACAAATAGTAATGCTAAATAATAACACGTTCCTGCTCCTGTCAGAATAACGTGTATTATAAAAATGCCCAAGTTCAATCCTGTGAAATACATGCTGTACAAACTCAACATGCTATCAAATCAAAAGTATTTCACATCAAATCTATAATGTTTTATTACCTACCAGAATAGTGAGATTAAAAAAATAATAATGCCCAGTATCAGCAAAGATGAGTGGCAATAGAAATGTTCATACATAGTTGCTTGGGGCATAATCAATACAGTCTTTTTTGAGAACAATGGAGCAATACCTATCAAAATTTAAAAGTCACATACAATTCCACTAGTTAGGCATTGACCCTATGGTTTACCCTGTTATATCTCATGATATACTTGCCTAATGCTCAAAGATAAAGACAGGAAGATATAGATAATTAACTCCAGTGAAAAACTGGAAATCTAAATATTCATTTTAAAAACGTGTAAAATCAATTTTGGTACACATGTACAAATGAACAGTGGACTATGATCAACTGTTAAAAATAAAGAAAACATATATATACTGATTTAGAAAAGATATCTAAGATATACATAAAGAAAAAATTAAGAAGTTATGTATAATCCCATTTCCATAAGAGAACATGATGAGCTCATTTTAAGAAAATTAAATTAGGATCATCATAATTAAAGCTACATTTTCACATTTTATAGTCTCATTCATTTAAAGGCATTCATTTTTGTGCAAATTTTCCATAGCAAGCTAAGTAAACCCTGTTTTAATTTCATTTTTGCTTAGCACTTATACCACCCACAAATAATAATGACGATAGTCAATATTTATTGAACAAATACTGTGACAGAAACTATTAAGCACGTCCAAATAGTTTACACATATCATGTAATCCTCAAATAGTGCAATATAAGTACACTATTATCTTTACTGTACAGATTTTTAAAAAATAAAACACAAGAAATTAGTAAAGCCACAGAGTCTACAAGAGTAAAGAATTCAAAATCAGAAGTTTGTTCTCTTAGCCAATACCCTCTAGTCTTTTACTCATTTGTTCATAGTTCAAGTGGAAAAAAAAGACGAATGTGTTCTATATCTAACAGGTTAGCAAATAAACCAAAACAAATGCAACACTGGAATGACTGGGACAATTCTTAACTCTTACGAGAAAGCGAAAAGAGACTAAGGGATAAAACAAAAGTAATTTCTAATTAAAAATAGGTATTTTATAAATGTCTAAAAAAATGCCACTTATTTTACTGAAATCACATAATCTTCCCTGATTGGTTAATTTCTACTAGGCAGAAATTCCTTCCAGTCAATTACATTTAGTATTCTTCCAAAAAAGCAAATTCCCTTTCTTTGAGCATCACTATAATAAATGTGTTACTGGAAAATGAAGAGAAACTGAACAAAATCTCTCTAAAAACCTAAGAGGCTGCCCAAGCCAGGTAGCTCAGTTGATTAGAGCGTCCTCCCCTAGGCCAAGGTTTCGGGTTTGGTCCCCAGTCAGGGCACATACAAGAAGCAACTAATGAATACATACATAAGTGGAACAACAAATTGATGTTTCTCTTTTTCTTCCTCTCTCTCTCTCTCTCCCTCCCTCCCTCCCTTCCTCCTTTCCTCTCTCTCTAAAAAGCAATCAATAAGTAATTATCTTAAAAAGGAATACTATTTTTGTATAAACCTAGTAGTCTATATATAGGGTTTGCCTCTCTTCCCTTTTCTATGCATTCTCCTTAATTACTTTGACCTTATTTTCAACCTTAACCCATTCAAGCATGGATAAAAAATAAAAATTAAGATTAGATTAAAACATGTAAAAAGACCAAGTTAATAAAGCTCGTTAAATTCTAACTACAACTAATCGTGCAATGTATGCTTTACCCAAAGACTTTGTCTACCACACTGTCGTTATCCAGCCAGCATTCCTTATCTCCGAGAACCCTCAGAGGAACTACAGGAACACAATGTATGCTCACCTGCAAAGGGTGCCGTACGTCACTCGCTTTAGAGAACCACCTAAAATGAACCACCTCGAACCATAAAACATGCCTTAACCAGTCCCTGTATTCACTCTTCAAACACTAGTACACAAACCCAACCTCCCTCCTTCCCCCAGCCCAGCCCCTTCGGAAAGATGGGCCTTCTAGGGTCAGACACCCTGTACTCCCCTTCCCGCAGGGCCCGCTGGACAAAGGGCCCGTGCGGTCTCGGCTTCCCTCCCTGTGAAATGGGCACATCAGTACCTACTTCACGAAGCTGTGGCGGGAAAGAAGTGAGAGAATTCACCACACAGCGCTTAGCACGGCGCCTGGTACATCATGTGCACCCTGTAAATGCCAGCCAGTATTATGTCTCCACAAGTAACCGCCTAGAGCAGCGGTTCTCAACCTGTGGGTCCGGACCCCTTTGGGGGTCCAACGACCCTTTCACAGGGGTCGCCTAAGACCATCGGAAAACACATATATAATTACATATTGTTTTTGTGATGAATCACTATGCTTTATGTTCAACTTGTAACAATGAAAATACATCCTGCATATCAGATATTTACATTACAATTCGTAACAGTAGCAAAATTACAGTTATGAAGTAGCAACGAAAATAATTTTATGGTTGGGGGTCACCACAACATGAGGAACTGTATTGAAGGGTCGCGGCATTAGGAAGGTTGAGAACCACTGGCCTAGAGTCTGGATTTTTCTCCCTTTTCGTGATGAGAATCTAAACGAACTCCATCAGGACAACTGGGCATATAGACGGGGGGTTTTCAAACTAACCCACAGAAGCAGCAGTATATGCTCATAGTAATTGTTTTCACAGCACTTAGGCTCATTTCAATATTTTTCGAGAAATTAAACACTCCGATCCCTCCCCCTACGTTTTTAACCGGCGACATGTGTGGACCCCAGAAGACAACACAGCCTGGAAATAGAGTCACGAGGCTTCGGCTCGGAAAGGGGCACCTGACAAGCGGAGACCACCCCTGGGAGCCGGCCTTGCAGAGCAGGCCCGCGCGGCTCGGGCCGGCGGCTGCAGCCGGCGGACAGCAACAACGCCCCCTTTTCCCATCTTCCTCCCCGCGTGTCAAAACGAAGGACGCCTTTTCTCCCCGAAACCAAGGCATAGCGCCTTTCGGCTCTCTCCTCCAGCCTGGCGCGCCCCCCCCCCTCCCCCGCCCCACGACACCCACTGTCTCCCGACTCACAGAGTGTGTCCGCACACGTTCACCATCAGCTTTAAGGAAGGGTTCCGGTACTTGGTGGTCTTACACCGTGGGCAGCCCTGGTCGTCCATAGTGCCTTCTTTCGTATGGACTCCCCGACGCCTGCTTCTCCACCGCCACCTCCAAGGCCACTAAGAACCGACACCAAACAGGTTCCTACCAACAGGCGCTTGGCTGAGACGGTCCCTTTGTGAATGAGCGCCGGCTGGGAAGAGGCACTGCAGCACAAGCGTTCCGGCCGCGAGTTTCCCGGTCCTGCCGAGGAGCCCGTGTCTTAGCTTCCGTGAGCCTGCGCAATACCTTGGATTTCGGGGGAAGGCTCTTAACAAGGTAAGTGGTACACAAAGCCTCGTCTCTGGGCACCTAACTGAATTTTTTCAAGAAACAGTTTCACAATTAGAAACTTATATTCCATTTTGTTCTGTCTGAAAATATTCTCATGTTTTGAAGGATCTTTGGCTGGTGTACATAACATATTCAGAGTAGTATTTTCTTTTGAACGATTTGATGGGCTGTGCTTTATACTTCTTTATGCCTGCACATTCATGCAAGCACTGAAATACTATGCATTCGCCGATAGAAAAGTTTGGAAAAGTTATCCAGGATGAAAGTCTCTGCACCGACCCTAAACATTACAGATTCTCACTAAATGACAGAATACTTTTATAAATAATAGCTAGCATCTGCTCTACAGTGATTAACGGTGTCACCTGGCTTAACGGTGTCACCTGACTCTCATATCTCTTACCCTCTCTGCATAAAAAACAATATTTATTTCCCCAAATATTGAACGGGAGGGGGGTCACAAAAGAATATACACTTGATATCAGCAATTCTAAGATTTGAGAACCTAAATCTCTTTGGAAATTGTAAGCCGTGTTCACTGCATTTATCAAAGCTGCAAAGTGAAGTCTGTAAACAGCTCTATTAGAAAATAAACTCCTCCCACTGTAAGGGACACATCTTACTCATCTCCATAACAAGGATTTGTTGATACTTTCTGAATATGTAGAGTAAATGAAAATTGAGAGAATGACTATCAGTAGTGTAATGTGAAAAAAATGTTATGCCAAGCATTATCTTGTAATCGGACCCAAATTCCATCAGGAGAAATGGACAAGAATACAAAACTTTTCATAACACATACAATGAATACCAGCTGTATACACTCAAAGAAATTTAAACTTTTTGCCCTGGCCAGGTAGCTCAGTTGGTTAGAGCAGTGGTCGGCAAACTCATTAGTCATCGGAGCCAAATATCAACAGTACAATGATTGAACTTTCTTTTGAGAGCCAAATTTTTTAAACTTAAACTATATAGGTAGGTACATTGTAATTAACTTAATTAGGATACTCCTAAGGCAGTGATGGCGAACCTTTTGAGCTCGGTGTGTCAGCATTTTGAAAAACCCTAACTTAACTCTGGTGCCGTGTCACATATAGAAATTTTTTGATATTTGCAACCATAGTAAAACAAAGACTTATATTTTTGATATTTATTTTATATATTTAAATGCCATTTAACAAAGAAAAATCAACCAAAAAAATGAGTTCACATGTCACCTCTGACACGAGTGTCATAGGTTCTTCATCACTGTCCTAAGACTTAAGAAGAACCATACTCAAGGGGCCAAAGAGCTGCATGTGGTTCACGACCCGCAGTTTGCTGACCACTGGGTTAGAGCATCATCTGGAATACACCAAGATTGTGGGTTCAATTCCTAGTCAGGGCACATACAAGAATCTATCAATGAATGCATAAATAAGTAGAACAACAAATATCTCTCTCTCTCTCTCTCTCTCTAAAGAAAAATCAGTAAATAAAATTTTCATAGCAGTTTTGCCCTTTTCAATAAAAACATTAAAAGGGACATTCCAACTCCCACCTTTTTAAACGGTGAACCCAGTAGGCAACCCATAGTGTGGAAATACAGTTTGGATTACCATAGGATATGAAGAGGAAACCTAACAAACAACTGAATACCACATCTGGGAAACAGCAGATCAAAGCAGGCCATGGCAGCACAGGGCCTTATATTAGTATATAGACATAAAAAAGTCATGTCATATGCTTGATCATAATATTGTTTATTAACAAAATCAAACCAAGTGTAAGTTTACTAAAATAGACAATACCCAATGCTGTGCCAACCTGGAGGCTTATTATGCTGCTATTGTCTTACTGAAGAGAACACATCCAAACCAGTTACCTGACTCAGAGTGAAGCTAAGAATAAAGGCAACTTTTAGGGTCTTTATATTTTAACAGAGCAGGAAACTTCTGGTGCAAGGGTGAATATGACCAGTGAGAAAATGCAATTTTTAGCCATCACAACAATAATCATAGAGCTAGAGACAGTAGAAATAGTACGTATAGATTTGGCTGAATTCAAGTGTGGGCTTCATCACTTAGTAGCTATATGACCTCAGTCTCAGCTTTCCCAACTATAAGGTGAGGATAACACTTGTAAAGATCAAATGAGATATTTCCTTTTAAGTGCTTATCTTGTAAAGATTAAATGAGATATTTCCTTTTAAGTGCTTAACACATTACTTAGCACAGAGTAAGAGCTCAATAACTGTTAGCCATTATTAATAGTAGTATAAATATTATTAGCAATAGTATCTAAAAGAGGCAATGTAATGTAATGGGAAGAGCCTATACCTTGAAATCAGACAGACCTGTTTTTTCTAAATCTTTATTGTTGAAAGTATTACATATGTCCCCTTTTTATCCCCATTGACCTCTTCTAGCCTGCCTCTGCCCCAGGCCTTCACCATACCAGACAGACCTGTTTTTGAACCAAATTTCTTATTCTCCTTTACCTGTTTCCTTATATGCTGCACAGGAGTACTATAATGGTTAAATTTCATGACATGTACATATACAAAGGCCCTACTACAATGCCTCATACATAATAGAAACTCTGAAATGTACACCATTATTACTGGGAGGGGTCACTAACATAGAATGGTCAGAAAACTTTGAGAAGGAAAGCACTAACAGCAACAGATTTCTGAATCAAACAGAACCTCAGCCTATGTTAAAACCACCAAATTATCAAGTTTCCTACATTTCTGAAGACAGGTGCACCTGGACCACTCTTCCCAAATCTGCTCATCCGCTAGCATTCCTATCTCAGTTAAGAGTAGATTCTACCTCTCTGGGGCAGTGTTTTTCTCAAATGCACACCCTCCTTTTCAGCCCCAAGGCTATGGATCCAGGCTGGGTTTTCCTCATCTGAAGAGCATATTTAGGTATCATCTCTCCTCCTCCCCCAATCAACAACTTAGGAAAAACAGATCCTCTCCCACAGGCCTCTGGAGTTTCAATGGGCCTGTTAACACAATGCTGATCCTCTGGCCTACGGGTTGACATAAAACCCTGAGTGGACCCATAAAAAGCTTCCCTAGAATTTTTCAAATTGGCAGTAAGGGAAAAGCAGCACCGCCTCTTTAATGACGTCAGAGAATGTGAGCTGGGAACAACTACTGAGAGCCCTGGTTCTAAACCTTCTGGGGAACGCCCTTTGAAAGATTAAAACTAATTTGAGAAAGGCAGAGACAAGTGAAATGACACCATGGGTCTTCATTTCACTGACCTGCTCTTCACATTGTTTGGTATCATGATCCAATAAATTCATATTTTGTCGGAGGCCAGTTCAAGTGGGGTTTCCAGCCCCTGGGGAAATTCATATCCCCACAAAAAGGCAAGAATGCTGCTATCCCTAAGAGACCACTAGAACCTGACACTCATTCCATCTCTGCCAGGACCTTCTCCCTCCATTATTATTACCCATGAAACTCACTAAGTCATCCTCCTGTTACCCGCTAGTCATCCGTATCCCCACAGGCAGGTAGCTTGGTCACTGAGAACTCCCAGGCATTACATCCAAAGCTCCCTCTACCAGCCTTAACTATTCTCCTCATGTAAGTTTTTAAAACCCTAGGAAGTATTCTGACTGTTCTAGTTTGGGGCAAGTGGCCATCCCTGCACCTATCAACTATGGCCATGATATTACGTAGATATAACCATTATAGAAGGACTACTCTGTCCACTATACCACAGCAAACTGAGCATTTCAGTCAAAGTCCTTCATAATTTTTCCCCAACATGCCTTTTAAGCTAATCTCCCACCACACACTTAGATAAAACACATTTCAGACACACTGAATTACTCAGTATTTTTACATAACTTCATGTCTCCATGCTTTTACTCATTTTGTTCCCTCTGCCTCTAATGAGCTCTCTCCTTTTTCTCTCAAAATTCTTGTCCTTAAAGGCCCAGCTAAAAAGCCACTCCTCATTGCCCTTCCTCCTTTCAAAATTAGTCTTTTTACCCTGACCATTCCCACACCCTGCATTTACTTATGAATGTTTTGTCTCTCCCACTGGCTTTTATACTCAGGATCAGAGACCCCAATCTATTCATCTTTCTATTTTTCAGTACCTGATGCAATACTTTGTACTTAATGAGAACTCAATAAATGTTTGGCAAATAAATGATCCTTTAGAAATGGTGACTACATATCATCAACCATTGGTCACTAAATAACAATAGAACACCTCCTCTACCTGGAAGATAGCTTTAGAACCTAGTTTTCTTAATGGCACCAGTACATAAGCTTTCTGAAATAGAAAGAACATACCAAGATATGTCCCTCTATCTTTCAGGCCAGCAAAGTCAGCCGTGAGAAAGAAATCTCCACTCTTGGTGGCAAAATCATTAAATATATTCAAGCAAAGTGCAACATTCTGTGCTGGACCAAATTTTCTTCAGAACACTAAAATGGCAAAACATTTCCATATACTCTCATCACTATCTTCAGGCAGGAAGGAAAAGATACAGAAACAAGAAGCTTGATTTTCACTCTCACACAATCCCAGCCTCAACTCTGTTTTCCCAAATTACAACACAGCTTTAAACTCTATAGCAGCACAACAGATTCAATGTTCACAGCATGGCAGTCATAAAAGGCGAGGCAAAAGTATTCATCAGTTTTACAAATCATTTGGCAAAACTAGTGCTAAGGTGAACCCTATACACCCTAAATTTGGTGTTCCATTGTAACTGACCATGTTGGAGTCAAGGACTTCCAGTCCACTTTGAATTGCTGCCAGAATGACCCTGCTAAAGGAATCCAGAGGCTGGTGTTGGATTTCATTCTGGTCCTAAAGGAATCTCCTCCTGGAGCTATAGAATACCAATGTAGCTCAGGCTACTGATATCAACAAAAGGTCACTGTTGCTTCTATACAATGTTGAACTTGGTGCTCTGGAGGCGCTATACAGAAGACATGCAGAGAAACCCAATACATGGTTTTCCAAGTCATTGCATTATATTTGATAGATAATACACCTGAAGACAATTTCTATGACCTGAACTTGGATAGCCCTGTAATATAAACAAATTTTTTTCTTAGGCATATACAACTGAAAAGTTTCCTACTTTGTACTATCAGGAGGAAGATAACAAACATTTAACAAAGATTAATTATGTGCCAGGTGCTTTTTGGCACATTTTATCTCATTTAATCCTCACAACAATGCTGTCCACTTTTTATAGTTAAATAGCTAATAAATGGCAGAGCTAGGATTAAACCTATGTCTAGCTAGCTGATCCCCAAATCCACATCCTTTCCACTAAACCACATTATCTCCTGTCTACTTTGCTTTGATAAGTAGGCTTTTAAAATTCAAGGAACTAAATGCAATGTGGTATCCTGGATTGGATCATGGAACAGGAGACAGGCATCAGTGGAAAAACTGGTGAATCTAAATAAAGTTTAGAGTTTAATTAATAGTATTGCACCAATGTTAATTTGTTTGGATAAATGTATTATTACAATGTAAGATGTTAACATTATGAAGAAAGTATATGGGAACTCTGTACTCTTTTTTTTTTTTTTTTTTTGAGAGATAGACAGAGACAGACACATAGATTTGTTGTTCCCCTTATTTATGCTTTCATTGGTTACTTCTTGAATGTCCCCTGATCAGAGATGGACATCAAACCTGCAATGTTGGCGTATTGGGACGACTCTCTAACCAACTGAGCTACCCAGCCAGGTCCTCTGTACTCTTTTTGTAACTTTTCTATAAGTCATAATTATTCTAAAATAAAAAATCAAGGAAGATATTGATTTCAGAGACTTTCCTGAAGCTCAAGATGTAATTGGGCATTTTCAATGGGGTCTTTTCCATGATTGTGAATTTTAATTTTTGAGAGGTCAGTGCTAGCTTCATTAGGGTTGTACAAAAGTAAATTAAGTACAAAATCAAATGACATCTTGGTTGACCATCAATAAAGTTCAGCCTGTCCAATGAAAAAGAAAACTTCACCAAGTTCATCATGACAGCAGGTGACCTAAACAGCTGCTCGATAATATGCTGAAGTAGGCAGTTATGGGTAATTGGGAAGCAGCAACAACATAAGGCCACCCTGAAATAAAGGTTAAGATGATGTAATTAAAATGTTGGATTTTCAGAAAAAGCATCAGCAAATGGACCCAACTGACTCACAGTAATCAGAGAAACAGAGATGGGGGTCATCCTTTTTTGACTTAAGACCTTACACAAAACCATGAAGGAAAGACACATAACTGCAAAGAGCAGCAGACTCTACCCCCAGGCACTTCACCTCAAACCAGAGGGCAGGCTTCCATCTGTCTATGTTGTGGAAAGAGCTGCTGATCCTGCATTGATCTCCCCAAGACACCTGCACACAGAGATGATGTTTCTACCAGGAATGTCATCTTTAAAGAACTATTCATACACTTACATTTTTTTAGATGTTCATATATAAGACTTAAATTTACATACTGTTATCTAAATCTAAAGCTTGGATCTCTTCCACCCTACTCACCCTGAATAAACATGGTTAAATATTCTATATGCTTATGTTAAACGTAGTTGGATTGCCAGTCCTTCAGGTTGATTTAAGATTAAACACATTTTTTTAAGGCTTTTTGTTTTTGTCTTCTCATTGGGCTTTTTATACCCCTTATTTTAAGGTTCCAAGCATTTTTCTCTTTGGAATTTTAACTTACTGTAAATGCTTCCCCCTTAGAACATTCCCTGGTGCCATCCTATTATTGACCCTTTTGAATACCCTTAATAAAGAGGTCAGGAAGAGGGGTAAAAGAGAGTAAGAGATAGGGAAGTTTCTGAGTTGTCCTCTTTGAAATTCTGTCATCTGAATATGCTGAGGGGGGGTTCTCTTTGTTAAGAATTTCTCCTCCGGACCTTTAGGCCACACAATTATTATCCCCTCCGGAATCGTAGGGGACTGTCTTTGAAAGAGTCTGTTGTCCAGTTTTCAGGCCACATTAGGTAATTTCCCACCCGGGAACATGGCCTGAAAAGAATGTCGGTGTTTTCCTTCAGGTATAGGTGCCTGGGGGTCAGGGGGAGAAGGAAAGGCAAGGGGTGGAGTGGGAGGCGGGTGATCGACAAGGATAGAAACGGTGTCTCCTCCTCCCTCTGAATGCGAAATAGCCAATGAGGTGGCGCCGCCCGGCCGGCCGGGCCGCCAGTGCCATATAGTATGCAGCAACCCGAGGAGTCACGTTGGGGGAACGGCAGAAAGCAGCTATCCTTTTACACTACTTTGCTCTAGCAGCTATCTTAATGGTGACTGCGTGGTCGGGGGGAAACCTGATCGGCCAGATCCAGCCGAAACCGGGAGGGAGGGAGTGGGCTTTCCGGAGGGGGGGAGGGGGGAGGGAGACGAAGAAGGAGGAGTAAGAGAGGGGGAAAGAAAGAGGAAAAGAGTGCGAGGGAGTGAGGGAGGGAGGAAAATAAACAACAAAAAATGTCCTCTTCCTCCCCCACCGGGCAGATTGCAAGTGCGGCGGACATCAAGCAGGAGAATGGGATGGAAAGCGCCTCGGAAGGGCAGGAGGCGCCTCGAGAAGTGGCGGGGGGCGCGGCGGCTGGGCTGAGCCCCCCGGCTCCAGCCCCTTTTCCCCTGGAGCCGGGGGACGCCGCCGCCAGGGTGAGCGGAGAGGAAGGGGCAGTGGCGGCGGCGGCCGGAGCCGCGGCGGATCAGGTACAACTCCACTCGGAACTTCTGGGCAGGCACCACCACGCCGCGGCCGCCGCCGCCGCCGCGCAGACCACACTGGCCTTCTCGCCCGACCATGTCGCCTGCGTGTGCGAGGCGCTGCAGCAGGGGGGCAACCTGGACCGCCTGGCCCGGTTCCTGTGGTCCCTGCCCCAGAGCGACCTGCTACGTGGCAACGAGAGCTTGCTGAAGGCGCGGGCGCTGGTGGCCTTCCACCAGGGCATCTACCCCGAGCTCTACAGCATCCTCGAGAGCCACAGCTTCGAGTCGGCCAACCACCCGCTGCTGCAGCAGCTCTGGTACAAAGCGCGCTACACCGAGGCCGAGCGAGCCCGCGGCCGGCCGCTGGGCGCCGTGGACAAGTACCGGCTGCGCAGGAAATTCCCCCTGCCCCGCACCATCTGGGACGGCGAGGAGACGGTGTATTGTTTCAAGGAGAAGTCGCGCAACGCGCTCAAGGAGCTCTACAAGCAGAATCGCTACCCTTCGCCGGCCGAGAAGCGGCACCTGGCCAAGATCACCGGCCTCTCCCTCACCCAGGTCAGCAACTGGTTCAAGAACCGCCGGCAGCGCGATCGGAACCCCTCGGAGACCCAGTCCAAAAGGTGAGCGCCAACTTTACTCCTCCTCCCCCTTCCTCTCCCCCACCCCCTTCCCAGCTTTCTTTTCCTCCTGGCGCTCGCAAACATGGCGCTTACCTTCCCCACCAGCCTGGTCCGGCTGCCCACCTCTCCCCGCCCCCCACCTCTCTCTCCCGGACCGAGAAAGGGAGGCGGCGGTGGCTAGGGGCGGGTAGGGGCGGGAGAACCTCTCTCCTCCCCCCCCCCCCCAGAAGTTTCTCGTCGCCCGCCTAGGTCTCAGTCCCCGCCCCCACCTCGGCTGGTCACTGCTGCCCGGTTTCCCACCCCCTTCCCTCTGGCTTTGAAGTTGCCACTCTCTCCCCGCTTCTGGCGGGGCCACGGAGCGTGTGTAGGCGCCGGAAGGGCCACTCCTGCTGCCCGAGGCCGGCGGAGGTGGCCAGCGCTGGCGGGGTCCGCACCTCCGCGGACCGGCGCGCGCCCGCCGGGCTCCCCGACCCCCAGGGCGCCACTGCCCACTGCGCGCAACCCGCCCCCGCCTCCCCCTGCGCCTGTGCGCGCTGGGGGTCGCTTTGGCGGCGCTGGAGGGAGGAGAGAGTTGGTGAGGGCTGGCTGCGCAGAAGGGGGTCTGGGACCGTCGAGGTTTTCCATGACAGAGTTAATCATTCACTCCGCCTGCCTTGGTTCCCTTCGCGGCCGCGGCAACGTGGGGTGTCGGTGCGCCTCGGCTCTGCGGTGTTTTGAAACCTGATTCTGAACTCCTTCGGATCGGATTTCAGCGCCGCTGGGGTAGTGGGGCTGCGGGCTGCTTCCTGGGCCCCAGAACACAGCCTGGCTCCCGCCTGGCACCGTGGTTGGGGGCCATGGCTGGCAGAAGGAGGAAGGAGAGCTGGGAGGAGTGGGGGTGCTATCAACTCTGCACCTCCCAAGAGCCCACCCTGGCGGGTTTGAACTTTTTGACTAGCTGGGGGGTTTTTCCCCTCGACTGGTAGGATATAATTGGGTTTCCAACTCTTTTGAGCGTCCTCCCGAGTCAGACACCTGGTGTGTGTGTCTGTGTTTTGAGTGAAGTAAGAAGGTGGCCTAAAGAGATGGTGTCTCTAGCCCCAAGGCTCTGCTCCGGGAAGGAATCTGGGGGCCCCGGAGCCTGCCCGGCCGGGCCAAGGTGACCACCCGGCGCATTCCGGAACCCGCAGCGGCCCGCCCTGCCCCTGCGCTCCTGCAAGGCCCGACGGCCCTGACGTTCCCATCTCCAGGCGGGGAGAGGGGTGCTGGCCCGAGTCCGGCCTCGCGGTAACCAAAACAAAACGCTCCCTGAGACCTGCGTGCACCCTCCCGCAGGCCTGCTGGAGACCCAGAGGAGGCGCGTTGGTAACTCCTCGCCACCTGCCCCCACACCCGTTTGAGGCCACGGATCCCGTGGCTCGAGCCCCGACAGAATCCCGGGAGCTGGAGGCAGAGGGTGGAGAGCGGGTGCCAGGCACAGGCCAGCTGCCCTGCAGCCTCCGCTTCGGGGCGGGGCGCGTTCCCCGGGTCTCCTCCACCACATTCTACCTGCTTCTCTCCCCCTCCAACCCTACCCCACCCACCCACCCCCCGCCCCGGGCCCAGTTGCCAGTTGCCTGGTTTAGGCCCCTCTCCGGATCTACCTCCCACCCGCACCCCTGGTGAGTCACCCTCGCAGACGGCGACGGCGGCTCAGCCTCAGCTCGTAAATCAAAGCGCTTTCTGCGCTCCTGGCCCCGCAGCCCAAAGCCACAGTAATCCCCTCCCCTCGGCATGAAAGCGAACCGACCGCTGGGCACCGCAGGGATGTCGGATCTTCTTATGGGCCAAGTCCCACCGAGCAATGTCCTACCCACCATTTCTCCCCCACCTACCTACCCTCAGACCAAATGGGAAACCCCCACCATTACCCTTCCCTGGATTTCTTATTCCCCCAAATTGGGGAGCTGAGAAACACAGTCCTGTGTGGAATAGAAGGACCTAGGGTGCTGGCTGGGGAGGGGTCTGATAGTTACTAGGCAGCTGAGTGACCCACCCTTTCCCTCCCACCTCACCAGGGCACTGGATGGTGTGTGTTGACTAGGCCCCTATGGCTTCCTTTGGATTCAAGGGCGACTGCACATTACAGTTCTTGGGTTGAAAGTGCCTTTCCTACAAGGCCAGCCACTTTGTTGAATGAAAGAGTTGTCAGTCTGGTGGAGTAGAAGTTTGGGAGCAGGTGAGAAAATGATATCTTGTTAACTACCTGACAAACAAAACAGAACACTTTCCACCTCCTGCTCCTTTTGCACTTTCATTTACCTTCAAAATCACACTAATCTGAATTGGTGTGAAGGGAGGGGAAGGAGTTCCTAAACAGGAAAGACTGACCACATTATTTAATGAGTTTTTTTCTATGGTATACTGGTAGGTAGTGGCATATTTAACAGTAAGGAAAAGCTTCAATGCTATAAAAATAATTCTATAAATTCTGTTGAATTTACATCTTCCCAGATTTTCTGTCTGGTCAGAATCTGCTGAAAGGCCTCATAGTTTAAACAGGACTAAAGGATTTCCTGCTGTGCTTTCCTTGAATGCTACCTTTAATGGGGCTGGAAGCTGGTTTTCCACACAAATGGCACTATGTAGAATGTCAGCCCTCTGACCTTCATGCCTTGATTTCCCTCTCAATACAGCGAGTCAGACGGCAATCCCAGCACTGAAGATGAATCCAGCAAGGGCCATGAGGATTTGTCTCCTCATCCACTCTCCGGTTCATCTGATGGTGTCACCAACCTCAGCCTTTCCAGTCACATGGAGCCAGTATACATGCAACAAATTGGAAATGCTAAGATATTAAGCTCCTCTGGAGTTTTATTGAATGGAAGCTTGGTACCTGCAAGTACTTCACCTGTCTTCCTTAATGGTAATTCTTTCATTCAGGGACCCAACGGAGTTATCCTAAATGGATTAAATGTGGGAAATACACAGACAGTGTCATTGAACCCACCCAAAATGGCATCAAACATTGTGAGCAATGGTATGTCCATGACTGACATACTGGGCTCTACCTCCCAGGACGTGAAGGAATTCAAAGTCCTCCAGAGTTCTTCAGCTAACTCAGCAGCCACCAGCTCCTACAGCCCCAGTGCTCCGGTGTCGTTCCCGGGGCTGATCCCCAGCACTGAGGTGAAAAGAGAAGGCATTCAAACAGTGGCTTCCCAGGACGGAGGCTCTGTCGTGACTTTTACTACACCAGTGCAAATTAATCAGTATGGCATTGTCCAGATCCCCAATTCCGGAGCCAACAGCCAGTTTCTTAATGGAAGCATTGGATTCTCTCCACTGCAGCTGCCTCCTGTTTCAGGGGCAGCTTCACAAGGTAACATTCTCATTTGGTACTATAATGCACCAGTCATGTTTAGCCAGCTGCTGTAAGTGACACAGTTGGTGAGAGCTATGGATTGATGTGACTGTTCAGGTACCCTATTGGCAGCCCCAGCTGCAGAATAGCCTTGATTTGTTTCTCCTTCTTCACAATACCCGTGTCATATGCAGCTTGCCTGCTTCCCTGGCATCATGGAGATGGGCTTTTATTTTCCTAACAACTGAATGGAAAAATACAGTTCATAGCAAGTCTTGTCAGGTCTACGATGATAGAAATACGATAAGTCAATCGGTGCTTACAAAATAACCCATTGTTTGACATTTTAAGATTAAAAATTAATATTGCTAAGAACACATAGTTAGTGAAGCAGTTGATAAGAATGTGTACACTTTACCTAAGCATTATTTATTTGACTATAGAGTGTTTTAGAAGAGCAAGATTGGATCAGTTGTGTTTGATTCCTGTTCCTCCTTTAAATAAGACTAACAGATCTAAAGGAAAACCAGAGGAGCGTGTGATTGGCTGTCTATTGCTTTGCATGTGTACTCACCTCCTAAGTGCAGTTTATTAGTGAGGGCAACTGTAAGCCTTATTTTATATGTTGTGGCTTTACTAACAATCTGCTAAAGAAAGCACTGATCTAAAATTGGGGAAACCAGAAGCTGATATGCCAATTCTTCACTGACTTTAACCAAGTCTGGATGGCTCTATGTCATTTTTTTTTTTTCAATATAGAAAGAGGAATGGTCAAAATGGCAGTGAAGGTTGCATATCCCATTGCATTCAAGAGAGCACGATATTAATGCATGGTTGCCTTCCTACAAGCAAGTCTGAAAGTCCAGATTGTTTTATCAACACAAAATAAGTAATTGTTTGCCTTAAAGGTCAGCTTCCTATAAAATGGCTTTATCAAAAAATAATCTGTAACAACTGTGATCTACTTCAGCTTATTTGAGGCATTAATGGAAAAATTGTAATGGAGTGAATTCCTTTCGGTGCATTTGTTTCTCTTTCGGTAAAATGGTAGTAAAACACAACAGTCCTGCATCATACTATTTATTTTTTCATTGTTCCAGGTTATGGAAAGGATTAAGCTAAGTCACTATCCAACAGAGGGCAAAAATATGAAAACCACAGGGAAAGCCAAAGTGCTTAGTTCTATAATATTTTAATGTGGATCTAATCCCTTGTCTCGCTTTAGGAAATTTCCAAACAGTATGTAACATTTTAGAGAACATATTTGGCCAAAAAGCTTGGTATATAGATTGGGCGAGGAGAAAAGCAGAAATACTTTTCACATGTAATCTAGAAAAGTGCTACCATAGAAAAGTATTACAAACTAATGACTAATTTTTTAATGGGGTCTTTAATATGAATAAAAATAGCATTTTCAGTTTAAAAAGTTAAACTCAAATGACAGAGCTGTCAATCCTTAGACTGTCTGAGTGACTGGAAGGCTTAAGTTTAACCAGATGGGTCCAGGAAGCAATGTTTCTTCATTGTAGTTATGTATTGCAGTTCTTAATAAAGCATTTGGGGATTCAGCCTTTCTCAAAAAGAGATACCTGAGCCTTTCTTAAAAATACCTAGACAAGATAGATAATCTTTCTAAAGTTGGCATTTATATGGGAAAGCAGAATATCTACATTTTTTCTTTATAATCTGAGAAAATAAGGTTTTTTTCTTATTTCCATCATTACAAAGTTATACTTTGTACCTGTATCATTTTTCAATTGGATTGTTTTAGCTGATTTTTAAATTATTGTTCAATTTATAATTTAATTGCAGTTATATTTAAATGTCAAGTTTTAGATTACATCTGTTTTCCCCCTTCATTGATATGTTATCATTTCTATGCATTCATAAACATTGCTTTATTTATATTTAATAGCAGTTGGGAAAATGTCACATTTATTATATTATTTATGGCACTACCAAAAAATAACTGATTATTTTGTTCACATATGCGCTGGCAATCAATTTCACAACCACATAACACAAGAAAGTAAACATCTATTTCAGATATTTTTTGCTACAGTTTAGCAGCCAACAGGAATTTTAAGGCATACTTCAGTTGAAGTTAAACTTTTTCAAATAAAAACCTTTTTCATTCATTCGGCCCAGAACAAACATTAACATTAGGAAAGAGCCCAAACATACATAGAAATGTTTTTCTTAACACAAGTATTTCCATGATGAATATTTTCAAGTGGTTAATTTTTTAAGTTCAAATATAGTGTGTTTGTTTTCTTTTTCTTTTCTTTTTCATTTTAAAGACATTCCTTTGCATTTAGGATATTTTAAAATGTTTGGAAGACATAAATAGCTCTGTGGCATTGATTTATCAATGTAAGTGGTAATAAAATCACAAAATTATTGTAGTAATTCAAGAAGACAAATGTTTTACTTGAGTTACCTTTACCATTGGGCTGTTTTCTCAAAATGATAAAGAGAGTTTACTGAACATCTAATTCAAGATCAGGGTAAATAGCTCTTCTGAAACTATTCTGTCACAAAACTCCCCCACGTCTACCTTTCCTTCAGTGGCAAGATAATTGCCATCATTTCACTATGCCTATGTAAAGAATCAGAAAGAAAAGTTTTATTTGATGGTGGGAGCTAGGGCAAGAATCTGATTCATCAAATTATCTGAGTTACCTGATTTGCACATCTTCTCAGCTTTCTACTTACATTTCTTTTTCTACTTCTGGTCTCTGCAGACTATAATAACAAGAGCCTCAAAAGATTCAAACTTTTTAGAGAAGCATTAGCTCTAGTTCTTTATATTAATCTATATTTTTTAAAGCCCATTTCATTATTATTAATTTTTCCTATCACTACAACACCAAAAATTCAGAACTGTACTGGCACAAGAAAAGAAAAACATATCCTACTGAATGTTTTGTTGACTTGACATTATTTTATGGCTAGTTTGGTGAAAGCTTGCAACTTGCCTGTACAGGTTTATATGGTTACCATTAAGCCCCAGGGTAACTCATTTTATGTGGCATTTTCTACATTTCCATTTACTGGTATATGTTATGTGAGTTACTGAGCTTGTCCTGAACAAAGGCATTTTATTTTGCATCTGTGTTTTCTAATTCTAACTGACACAGTTAGTAATAACTGTCAACTAAGTGAAAGATAACAAGTTGGGATCTATATGGAAAATAATGAATATATTTTTATGAACCAGAAACTTGACTAAAATTAGAACTTGGAAAAGATTGTTTTTTCACATTTGGTTTCTAAACCAGTAGTTCTCACTCCCACTTGGTCATCAGAATTCCTCGGGGAGTTAAAAATACACCTGTTCTAGAACTTACTGAGCCAGATTTTTAGGAGTGGAGCCTGGGACTCTCTAGTTTTAAGTGCTCGGGGTGATTCTACTGAACTTGAGGAAAGTCATGTGTGTAAAAAAGTAACTTTTTTCTTTCCTTATCAGTTTAATCAATGATCATCTGTACTTTTTTTTTAGGTAATGTTTCAGTAAATTCAAGCACTTCAGATGGGAGCACATTTACAAGTGAGTCTACCACAGTCCAGCAAGGCAAGGTTTTCTTGAGCTCTCTTGCTCCCAGTGCAGTGGTGTACACTGTTCCTAATTCAGGCCAGACTATAGGATCTGTTAAACAAGAGGGCTTGGAGAGGAGCCTGGTCTTTTCTCAGTTGATGCCTGTCAATCAGAATGCACAAGTAAATGCAAATATATCTTCTGAAAATATCTCGGGGAGTGGCCTCCATCCACTGGCCTCCTCATTGGTTAACGTATCCCCAACTCACAGTTTTTCCCTGACTCCCCCTACCCTACTCAATCCCACTGAACTAAACCCTGACATTGCTGATAGCCAGCCAATGTCTGCACCTGTGGCAAGCAAATCTACTGTGACATCTGTCAGCAGCACTAACTATGCAACTCTTCAGAACTGCTCCCTTATTACTGGTCAAGATCTATTGTCCGTCCCCATGACCCAGGCTGCCCTTGGGGAAATAGTTCCTACCGCTGAAGATCAGGTGGGTCACCCGTCCCCAGCAGTACACCAGGATTTTGTCAGAGAACATCGGTTGGTTCTGCAATCAGTAGCTAACATAAAAGAGAATTTCTTAACAAATTCAGAGAGCAAAGCCACAAGCAACTTAATGATGCTGGACTCCAAATCCAAGTATGTCCTAGAGGGCATGGTTGAGACTGTCTGTGAAGACCTGGAAACAGACAAAAAAGAGCTTGCCAAGCTCCAAACCGTCCAATTGGATGAAGATATGCAAGACTTATAAACTTTATCTCCCTTCCTCCCCCCCCCCACCTTTTTTTCTGGCATCAGACAGCAAATCTTTTCACAAAGCCCTGAGGACATAAAGCATTTTCCCATTTAAAGGGAAACACTAGTTTTGCAAGTAAATGCATTCAAGAGACTTTGGATTGATCTGCATGAAGATCACAGTTAAACATACAGAAGGAGGACTGCGTTACTGCAGTCTTTTTCTTCACATATGTTCTCTCTTAAATAGATGGAGACAAAGGAATGAGATGGAATATATCAAGTCAAAGTGTATCATTTGGTTGACTTAATATAATTCTGAGGTCAAATGGAACTTGATAGTTTTTTAAATGAAAAATGTATGCACCTAACAAAATTAAATATCCCTACCAGAGCATTAGAAACAATACAATTCTTTTTGTTTACTTTTACTCCATGGGCATTGATAAGGTTAAGTAGCATAAATGGTACTCCACTATTCTAAGGGTATATTTTTGAATATATGCATTTCTGTTTTTCAACATTTTTGTGAAAGTCTTGGTTTGTCTCTATATGTTTCCAAATGTGATTGCTAATAGTTCTGTGTGGCTGAGGAAGTTTGCAACTCCACTAAGAACTCTGAAACAAATTTCAGTATGAGTGTAAATATATTAGTCCTATAAGCAAGGATTTGAGTAAGTACAGTGAATTTTATTTATACTGTATATGTTTCTCTGATACTTCAGACACTATGAACTAAAAAGAAAAATGTTTTCTTACTGTTTAATTTATTTTTATTGTTTGAACAGGAAGTGAACATAGTTATTTCCAACAAAGTTTTACTTTTTGTAGAATTCTAAAAGTAATGATTTTTATCAGGAGTCTATTAAGGTCAATATTAATAACACTGAAATAGGAAATCCAACTCCCAATTTTGGAATTTTGGTACTTTTTTTCACATCCTTGTTCTTTATTTAGCAGCTCTCTGATTCATTTAAATATGTTTTATATAGAATTCTATGTGCCTTTTTACCTTGTGGCCTTTTAATTATTCTTACTAAGGTACAGAAGTGTCAACAGAAGCACTGATGGCTCTTTTCTACTATTCTAACAGGGTTAATTTCACCACAGAATTGCTTTAAATCGAAGAACTTAAGTTTTGCTTTTATTATGTATAATGTTTATTATGCAAATGAGTGAACAATCAATTACTGTTAATGCTTTTTATTACAATGAAAATAACAATTTAGACTATCACGCAGAATCAATTCTGTAGGCTATGAAAACAACCATTTTAAAATAAAGAGAGAATATGTAGATTCTATTGAGCAAAATTCTATCCTGTTGAAACTTAGTTCTAAATGTTTTGAATCAGATCTTACATTATGACATATGACTGTTGTTTGCACTATATTATCATGTCTTCTTCAAAAGTAAATCTTTTGGAGTTTCTGTCAGAAGCTTGTTTGATAATGTTTTGAGCTGTGGGTACAATTTTTATCAGGACTCTGAACACAAGTTGTAATAATGCAAATATCTTTCTGTAGTGAGTAAAGTCTCTGATCTCCGAAAAGCAAGAAAAGTGGGAAAATGATCTCTTCAGAGATGACTTAAAGTTGTTGAACATAAACGTGTCACTACAACTTGCTTTCTTTAATATCAGAACAAAGGGTTTACTCTAGACCACTACATGCCGAGCATGTTGAATAAGGGCCATAGAGGATTTAACTTCTGTCAAATGGAAGTTATTGCAAATGGAACTTGGCAGGCATAGATGAAGAGCCCAATGAAGGATTCCTCTTCCATCATTTTGATAAAGAACTTAGATCCCATTTTTTTTTATAGAATTGATTAATGTTTCTAAACTGTTGAAACTTACATGTTTTTCATTTTGTTTTTTACAAAGTCAGGTGTTTTAGAATTCTCTTCCACTCCACCACTACTTATACAGCTTGTTTCTTCTTTGGGTGTGTGCTGATCATGTTACTGAGATTAATTACATGGTGTAGTTTACATGAAAATGATGTTTTCCACTTGATTGCTGCAGATATCAAGAGTTTATTAATTATTTAAAAATAACCATCCAGTAAGGGAGGTGGGAAGGTTTTAAAAGTTGTATATGTTATATATATATATATAACTGGAAAGGTTTTCTGTCTTCCAAAAATATAATAAGCCTCTTTTATTCATAGTTCTTCCTCTTTTTTCCCATAAGAAAAAGAAAAGATAGCACAAAACTTAAGACTTACCTAGAAATCCATTCATACTCCCAACGTGATGTAATTATAACCCTACAATTACTCCAGGTAGCTACACAATATACCAGGTAAGAATCAATGCACATTATAAAGAACTTACTGTTCTTTTCTATTCTTTCAGTAAATTACGGGCCGGTTGGTATGTAGCCCATGTATATGTGAATGAAATAAGATAAATCCCATGATCTCCATGCACAGAATTGCAAATGTCTTTTGCAATACCAAGGGCCAGACCTCAGAACCCTTGGAGTTCATGTGGCAGAATTTCTCTCCTACATAAACCAATGCTTGAAGATGCTGCAAATGACCCTGTAATGATCCCCACAGAGGAATCAGAATAGGGGTAAATAACTCTCCCTGCAAACCCCAACCCCTGCGGCTGGCTGTGGGATTTTTGATGTGAGCCTAACTATGCACTCTATCAACCAGAATTTGGCTTTATAGCTCTTAGTTACATCTAGTAAAGGACAGTCTATTGTTTAAAGAGAAGGTGCATTTGTTCCTCAATCAAGCAAAAGCACCTGTGTTGTACTGCTTGATAGCTCATGTATATTTATAGCAATGAAAAGACTGAATTGTGTACGTTTCATTGCCTTTCTTGTGTTACGAAAGGCAGGTAGACGTCATAGCCATAGATAAATATCCGTAGTTAAATTGCACACTGACCTTAAATCACCTTGTATATGCCCTTACATCTTGCATGGTAAAAGTTGGATTATTGGGCATGTGTTGCAGCCTGCCCTGCTACATCTTAGACAAGTGTGCATTAGTACATAGCCAGAAGTTCATTCTTTAAAATGTTTTTGACAGATCATCTCATACAAATATAAATAATTCAGGAAAACTGAGGGAAAGACTTAACATTTTACAGAAGATGTTTCAAAGCCTTCCTAGAACTTAGATGATTAGAGCCTAACATTTATTTTGTATCTAATTGATACATCATGTTGATTTAATATTACAACCATACATTTTATTAATCAAAATTATATAGCATGTGACTCTTGGCTTTCAGGGTTATCAAAAAAAATTTTATTCTTTAGTTGCATGTACTGTATGTTTAGAGGCAACCAGTTATATACTCAATATGGTTTTACTGTGCCTTACACAAAGAGAAAATCTATACAGAATGTATATCATGGGATGGGGTAACAGAGTCTTTACTGCACTGTTAGGTGATGGCACACAGAGCATGTCCCAGAACATTTCTGTGCTTAATTACCCAACCAAAGAGATCTAAAGTATGTATGTTGTACTGTAATAGGGGTTTATGCCTGGACAATTAAGTGTTTTATTTGTTTTCTGAAATGATGTGAACTTATTTTTCTAAACACTATGCTAAATAAACTTTATATTTATACATACCATATGTTGAAAGTTGTTTTTTCCTGAAAAAGCAAAGAAGGAAAAAGAAAATAAAAAAACCCATATAAACATTTTGTATAGGCTGGCAAATAGAAGAACAAAAGAAGTCATTTTGGAAAAATAGTATTTATTGATCTCTGTACAAAATTATGCAATTCACTTAACTGTACTGCATACTCAGAATTAAATGGTTACATTTCTTCTTTCTTTTAAGGAAAGAAATGCTTTTTACTCATTTGGGTGTCCCAAAATCTGAATCTGGTACTCTAGAAGATTTAATGAAATTAAGTTGCAAGGTCCAAAGATTTTTCCACTCTCCATCTTAATGAAAGAGCTCAATATAACCACCTTTAATAGACAGATAAGATAGATAGATAGATAGATAGATAGATAGATAGATAGATAGATAGATAGTTCAGAGAGGAAGGGAGAGGGGGAGGGAGTTAGAAACATCGATGGAACCATTGATCGGCTGCCTCCTCAATGCCCCCCACTGGGGATTGAGCCCACAATCCAGGCATGTGCCCTTGAACGGAATTGAACCCTGACCTCCTGGTTCATAGGTCGATGCCCAACCACTGAGCCACACCAGCCAGGCTATAACCCACCTTTTAAAGCACTCCCATTAGCCAAAGTCTGGTTACACCACGGTTGGGTCCACCACTAGTTTGACATAGAGTTATGGACAGAACTGCATTACTGAGTGTATAGAAGCCCTAGCCGTGGTACAGTTTGGTCCTAATTTTAAAATTACATGGTATCTGATTGTGTGTGCCTCCCACACTGAAATGAAGAGGAGACTAGTAATTAAATAGAACTGTACAATTCTATTACAAAACTAGTTAAAGCCATCAAGTTAATTTCAGATATTATGCCTATATTTTTTATATTCTTGTCATTCAGTTCATTTATTTAGTTTAGCAATTTTCTATGTAGTTAAAGAGACTAGTGTCTCAGTAAGGGAGTACAGGGTCAGAGTATTGTGAAGTGATTACATTTTATAACATCTTAACCAAACAAGCATTTCAAAACATTTGACAAGGTCACTGACCTTCAAACATATTTTGGCTCCTGGAAAACTAGCAAGTCAAATAAAATCCCTCAATGGGAATTCAAGACCTTCAGCTACATGATTGTATCTCACTTTTCCAGTTTCTCTTAAGAAATAATAAATGTGGAAATTTACCTTTGCACATCACCATTGCCAATACAAGAAGAGCTAGTAAAGTAAATAAGATACATTCAGATAATGGTCAGTGCTAAAAAGTCAACAGGGTAATGGGGTGAAGAATGGAAAATGGTAGAGGTGGACTATACATTAGATTGGTCAAGGAAGGTCTCTAAGGAAGTGACATTTCAGCAGAGAAGCTTGAATGATGAAAGGGAGCCAGCGAGCCAGACCTAGAAAATAGCATTCCAGACAGGGAACAGTAGGGCCCGAGGGGGGCGCAGAGCGGCTAGATCACAGTGTTAACTCTAGGAGTCATGTGAGAGGAGATCCAGTCAGAGAGATAGGCCAGTCTCAGCACAGGTAGAGCTTTATTATTCTGTGCCAAATAGTTTGGATTTGAGTCTGAGAAGCAAGGAATGATATAACATGATTTACACTAAAATATCACCAGGCTTATTCCTTGGAGAATGGAATTGTAGGAGGCAAGAGTGGATGCAGGAATTTCTAAACTATGTCAGGTTGTCCTAAACTGTTAGGAAATACTGGAAGCATGTATAGCAGTTTGTCCCCAAGTGTCTCCAGAATTTCGAGCTCTCCGAGCTTACTGTCTACTCTGCCTCCTGCTGTTAACCAAAGCTGCCAGCTTCCTGCTGGGATTGTCCCAGCCTGAACCTGTTCCCTGAACTCCAGGCTGGTAGATCCAGTTCCCTAGTGGATATTTTCAGAATGTCCCAGTCAACTATGGTTCCATATATGAATTTTTAAACTATTGTCTTTGCTCTAAGTCTATTCCCCACCCTCTGTTCCTCATTTTCTTAGCATTCATTAACCGATTGGCCAAGTAAAAAATCTGGGATTCATAGCCAGCCACCGTGGCTCAGTGGTTGAGTATCAACCTATGAACCAGGAGGTCACGGATCGATGCCCAGGTTGCGGGCTCGATCCCCAGTGTGGGGCATGCGGAAGGCAGCTGATCAATGATTCTCTCTCATCATTGATCTTTCTCTCTCTTCCTCTTCCTTCTTCTCTGAAATCAATAAAAATATATATTTTTTTAAATCTGGGATTCACTCTGGAGTCTTTTCCCTTTCTTCTCACCTCCACCAGATCACTACGTGTATCCATGTCTTCTCTTTCATTGTCTCTTGAATCAGTTCCTTCCCCTCTATTTCTAAGGTTACTGCTATCTAGGCACTTATCCTTTCTCAACTATATGATCACAACTACCTCCTACCTGGTATTTCGATGTCTGCTCCTCATTCCAGGCTACATTACAACTATATTCAGATGGAACTTTCAGAATTCAAGACATTATCTGAGCCTTGCTTTCCAATTTAGAACTTTAATGGGGCTCCGTTGCCTATGAAATACCATTTAAACTCCCTAACATACAAAGCCCCCAAGACCCAGGCCCTACCTCTGTCTAGTCACATCTGTAGCCATATGAAACTATTTCCCAAAAGGACCAGGTCTTTTCTTACCACCCAATCTTCAAGACTCACTACATGTCATACTCCAGGAAGCTCACCCTCATAGTCATGGCCCAGCCTGTGAATAGCTGGGGATTAATATCCTCCTTTAGTGTCGCACTTATCATATCATTGTAATTATATGTCTGCCTTGCTACACTTTCATCTTTGTTTCTCTGACATTTAGTATAGTAGAGCATAGTAGGGACTTAAAAATTATTTGTTAAATGAATAGTAACTTTAACAGTCATTTATCCCTTTAAATCACTTCACGTGCTATGGATTAGGGATCTGTATGGCTAAACTGGTTAAAGTATTATCCCTATTTAAAAGACAAAAGTAAATACTTTTTGGGGTAGGGCCAGAAAGTGGTTATGTGAATCTTCTAGCATTAGTGGATGGTCTTTATAGAAATTATTTTCCTTACTGCTCCAAGGTTTTCTTCCACTTACTTCCAAATGGTTCCAGTTGATAGAGGTTGGCTTAAGTTTGACAGACAATTGGGCCATTAGCAAAAATGTACTCATTAAGCTTTTTTAGATCAGTGTTTCAAAATAGCGGTGGTGTACAGAAAAGTTATTTATAATTATGTATAGATATACTTTCTAAAAATATTCTCTCTGTGGATATATTATTTGAACTGAGCAGATGTCTAAAGAGTCTATAAGGAATTGAAAATGGGACGTAGAGTTTAGGCATCAGGAAATCTGGATTCTAATTAGTCTTTAGATAAGGGAAATATCAATTTACCTCTCTGGACCTAATTGTTTCCCATTGAAATGGGTATGTTGGATATTATTATACTTGAGATCCATCCAGTTATAAAAATAATAATAATAAAGAAAATAAAAGAAAAAGAGTTAATAAAATGCATTCCCTCTCCCTACCCACAGGTTAAGAAGATCAGATCAATTACAGAGTGAAAGTATACTATGACCTACCAAGGGCTACAAATATAAAAGATAAAATAATTGATATTGAGTCAACAACCTGTGCCACCACCACCACCACCTCACCACCCCCACACCCCATCCCCCCCCCGGCCAGATGTAGAGCTAGGTGAGGCAGGTCTAGCTTTGTACTCTTTCACCTTCTTACATGTATCTACTCTGCTCCCTCATGGGTCTGCCTTTCTCTCAGGTATTGCCCTACTTCCCTAAGAGCCTTAACTGATAATCATGATGTTGATGGCTAACAGCTTAAGGTATAATAAGCCCAGCCCCTTATCCTGGGGAATTGGCATTTCAGGGACGACTTAAAAGTACTAAGCTGTAATCATGGATGATAAGTTACAGATTAATAAAACTAAGCAATGTGTTCCCTATTTCTAAGTGCAGCAAGTGTGGGGTGTGTGAGTGTGTGTGTGTGTGTGTGTGTGTGTATTTGGATGAGTGGAGGAAAAGAGAGAATGTCCCCATTTTCCCCTTCTTTGTGTGCTCCCCTTTCCTGCTGGATATCAAGGATCAGCCAATGGAATCTGAGCTGCTGTATCCTCTGAAAACAATTAACAGTGTAGCTTCCCCCACACCCATTTTATCCAGAGCCTGCAAATTTTCCTTCAAGAGGATTCCTGTGTTGAAAAATCATTAGCTATAATAAAACCATAAACATTAGCTATAGAAAAACAAAGGTTGTTCTGGGATTTTTTTGTTTTGTTTTGCTTTTTAAGATGTGCATTACATAGGAGATGTGCCAAAGAGAAACCCAAAGTATACATTTGATTGAAAACTAGGAAATATAATACAAGTTTGTATTTCTTTTTATTTATTTAATAAGTACCTTTTACTGTGTGCTTTAATAGATGGATGGCCTTGTATTGGCTCTAAGAGAACTATAGTCTCTATCTGAGTGGCCATATGCCCTGCTACAAGGCAAAATAATTCTATTCCTAAAAGGAAGAAGGGGAAAATAGACACTGGGGGTCAATTAGTGGTATCTGCCTACTTTCTTTTATTTACTTATTTATTTATCTTTAATTGATTTCAGAGAGGAAGGGAGAGGGAGAGAGAGATAGAAACATCAATGATGAGAGAGAATCATTGATCGGCTGCCTCCTGCACATCCCCCACTGGGGATTGAGCCCGCAACCTGGGTATGTGCCCCTGACCAGAATTGAACCTGGGACCCTTCAGTCCTCAGGCTGACGCTCTATCCACTGAGCCAAACCAGTGAGGGCTCTGCCTACTTTCTTGAAGCCTATGGACTATCCCTTCTAGATAACAGAATGAAAGTTGTCATATAATGGAGTCAGGAAATGCCATTTTCCCACTACAGATCTAAAGATTCAACTTCTCATTAAAATGATAAACATCATCTTTAAATTACTATTATCTCCTATCTCCTTAAAATGTTTGAGGCAATGGCCCTGGCCAGGTGGCTCAGTTGGTTGGAGTGTCGTCCCCTACACCAAAAGATTGCAGGTTCGGTTCCTAGTCAAGGCACATAACTAGGTTGCAGATTTGATCCCTGGTCAGGGTGCATATGGGAGGCAATTGATCAATGTTTATCTCTCATATCGATGTTTCTCTCTCTCTCTCTCTCTCTCTCTCTCTCTTCCCACCTTCCTTCCTCTCTTTCTCTCTCTCTCTAAGATCAATGAAAAGATATTCTTAGGTGAGGATTAAAAAGAAAACTTTGAGGCAATGCATAATTCCTAGTTTAAAATACAACTTGAAACTGCTCATATTTTTATTTCTTTCTTTAAATTGTTGACAGCATTACAGATGTCCCCTATTCCCCTTCCCCTTCACCCAGCCCCTGCCCCACCCCAGGCCTTCACCACATTATTGTCTGTGTCCATGGGCTATGTTCTTTGGTTAATCTCTTCCCATCTCCCCACACCCTTCCCCTCTGCGGTCTGCCCATCTCTTCCATGAATCCATGCCTCTGGACTTATTTTGCTTGTCAATTTATTTTGTTCATTAGGTTCTACATGTAAGTGAGATCATGTGATATTTGTCTTTCCCTAGCTGGCCTATTTTGCTTAGCAAAATAATCTCCAGGTCCATCCATGCTATAGAAAGGGCTGGGAATGCAGACTGGTACAATCACTGTGGAAACCAGTATGGAGTTTTCTCAAAAATTTAGTAATGAAACTGCCATTTGACCCAGCCATCTCACTTCTGGGAATCTTTATATATAAAAGCCTAAGTGACCTTTATGACCGAAAGACCAGAACGACCAGTTAACCAATTGCTATGATGCGCACTTACCACCAGGGGGCAGACGTTCGATGCAGGAGCTGCCCCTGGTGGTCAGTGCGCTCCCACAGCCAACCTCCCACAGCCAGCCAACATCCCCTGGTCCCTCCCCTCAGCCAGCCGGCCCCCCAATCGGCCCCAATCGGCCCCTGATGTCCCTCGGCCCCTCCCTCAGGCTGGCCTGGCCCCGCCCCCGATGGGCCCAATCAGGGGAGGGGCCAGTGGCCAACCTCCTGCGGTCCTTCCTCCCAGCTGGCTGGCCCCAATCGGCCCCAATCGCTGGCCAGGGCGAGGGACCCCACCCATGCCCGAATTCATGCACTGGGCCTCTAGTATATCCTAAGAATCCTGAAACACCAATCAGAAAGAATATATGCATCCCTATGTTCATAGCAGCATTATATACAATAGCTCATTTTGTAATGTTCAAACTTATCCTATATAATAAAAGGCTAATATGCAAATAGACCAAATGGCAGAACAACCGGAACAACCAGTCAACCAAACAACCAGTCGCTATGATGTGCGCTGACCACCAGGGGGCGTGCACGGAACATGGCTGGTGTTGGCTGCAGCAGGATGGTGGAGCAGGTGAGCAGGGGCACCAGACCAAGGCAGGGTGCTGGTCGCTGTCATCAGGGCGAGCCTCTGGTGTTTACTGAAAATTCTTTGCTCTGCTGCAGGTGGTGGAGCCACTGCTCGCACCCACTGCTGATGCCCGGCACCAGCCCTGATCACCCCTGAGGGCTTCTCCACCTCCCCCTGTTCCTGAGGGAAGATTGGGGCCAGCAGCCGCCTCTCGCACCCACTGCCAGTGACGGCCCCACTCGCACCCACTGTTGGTACCGGAGCCACTGCTCACACCCACTACCAGTGCCAGTCCCACTTGCACCTGCAGCTGAAGCCACCACTCGCACCCACTGTCAGTGCCCAGTGCCGGTCCCAATTGCTTGGTGCCATCAGTGGGTGCGAGCGGTGGCTGCCAGCCTAATCGCTCCTGAGGGCTTCTCTACCTCCCCTTGCTCCTGAGGGGCAATTGGGGCAGCAGCTTCCACTTGCACCCACTGACCGTGCTGGCCCCACTCCCACCCACTATTGGCGCCAGCTTCAATCACTCCATGCCATCAGCAGGTGCGAGCAGGGCTGGCACCGTCAGCTCATGGGAGCAGCGGTGGCGGGAGCGGGGCTGCTGGCAGACAGGGGACTGGGGACCATGGTGGGAGGGGCCAGGCAGGGGCGTGGAGGATGGGCTGAGACCCGCCCCTGTGCCTACCACAGCCTTGCGGCTCACAGTTCCTTTCAACGTGCACGAATTCATGCACTGAGCCCCTAGTCTATATATATAAAAGCCCAGAGACCAGAACAGTGGAAGGATCAGAATGACCAGAACAACCGGTGGCTATGACATGCACTGCAGCAGCCAATGAGCCTGATCCAGGCCCTGATCAGGCCTCCCTCCCCCTGGCCAGCCTGGCCCCTGATCGGCCCCCGGCACTCCAATCGAGGGTGGGGCAGGCTGGCCAATCGCCCATGGCCCCTCCCCCCTGCCGGCCTGACCCAATGGGCCCCCATCTGGGCTGGCTGGACCCACCCATGCACAAATTTGTGCACCATGCCTCTAGTTAATAATATAAGAAATATAAGCTCTATTAGTAATAATAGAAACTGCTCATTTTGTAATGTTCAAACTTATTAGAAATAAAACAAAACGTAAGCTCCTTCCTTGAGGGCATTGTTGTCTGAACAATGTCCCACACTATAGGTGCTTGGAAAATAAATGTTATATGAATGTATAAGATGCAAGCTTTAAAAAGGAGATACTATTATCTCCTATTATATGAATAAATATTTAAAATAATGATGATGCTTAATGCTGATGAAGATGCAATAATCACATATTACAGATTAAGTATAAATTCATATAACCTTTCCAGAGGAAAAATTGCCAAATTACAAATACAAGAAAAACCCACAAAAAAACAAAAAAAAAACTTTTGTTGATTGCCTGGGCAAAAATGTAAAAATTTGTTAATACATTATCTTAGTGAGGTGTCAGAGTGCATGTTCTTTCATATATTATTGGTGGGAGTCTATTTGGAATAACCAGTATGGGGAATGGCTAACACACAAAAAAATGCGAATACTCTGACTCAGTATTTCTCTCTAGAGATTTGTCTTACATATACAGGGTGGGCAAAAGTAGGTTCATAGTTATGAGTATGCAAAACACAGTTTACTCTTGTATTATTATTTATTAATTATTGTATTATTTTCCATATGAAGAACTGCAAACCTACTTTCACCCACCCCTGTAAATATGCACATCTGTGATATTTCTACACAGAAGAGTATTCCATGCAGACTTGTTTGTAGTGGCAAAGGATTGGAAAAGGCTTAGATGTTTATCTTTGGATGGGGGCAACTAAAAGCCATGCAGTTTTAAGAAATATATTGTTAAAATTATGAAAATCAAAGTACACAAGATTTATTGCTATAAAACCATAATTTAATGGGTTTCTTTAAAGATGACAGAGGAAGATACACAGATACACACACACATGCACAGATAGTCTGGGGAAGAAGCAACATGATGAAACATGATTAAAGAAAGAAGGATAACTTGTTCCCTTTTATATTCTTTTATTATATATATATATATATATATTATTATTATTATTAATTTCAGAGAGGAAAGGAGAGGGAGAGAGAGATAGAAACATCAATGATGAGAGAATCATTGATTAGCTGCCTCCTGCACACCCCCTACTGGGATCGAGCCCACAACCCAAGCATGTGCCCTTGACTGGAATTGAATCTGAGACCCTTCAGTCTGCAGGCCAATGCTCTATCCATTGAGCCAAACCGGTTAGGGCCCTTTTATATCCTTTTAAATTGTTTAATTCTTTTTATCATATATCACTTTTTCAACAAAAGTAAAAAACTGTAAAAATCCCTACTAATACTCTATGACTCTGTACTTATCTTTCTAGCAATATATCCCAAAGAAATCATCTGAGACACAAACAAAAATGTATGCCCACAATGCATCAAAAACTTGGATACAGCCTAAATGCCCACCATCATGGGAACAATTGTGAAAACTATAATTATTAATATCTTCAATGGTACCAGAAATTGATATAATGAAAAACAAACAACAACAACAAAAGCTTAGCAAAAAGACCACAAGTACATATAATAGTTGTTGCCACTGGAGAGTAGCACTATGAATGTGTATTATTCTGTTTCTTTATACTTTTTTGTTTAATATCTGTGGGAAACTGATATAGGGTTAAGCCTCGGACTGACCTGCTGGCAAAGTCACAAACAAGTCCTAGCTTAGAGGGCACAGTCCTCTTAGCATAATTAGGCTTGACCTTATAACACTCCCTAGATCTTATCTGGGAAAGCTAATGGGATGAGGAAGTGCAGGAAGTGTAACCATGGTCAAAACAAGTGAAACTCACAAGAACTGTGTAACTATGGTAATCACTACCTTGTTTACCTCTCACTATAAAAGCTTGGTGAGGCCTGAGCACAGTGGAAGTCCTTCTCCCTGAGTTGGACTTGCTCGCCTGGTCCCCCATATTCCCAAATTATCTTGTGTCTTTTCTATTTCATTTGTGTGCGGCTCCACTTCCAGACCCGAACCCTGAACCACGCAGGACGTGAAGGGAAACACTTACGACAAATATCAGTCAAGGCTTCTGATTGTAAGTGACAGAAATCCAAATCAAACTAGCTTAATTAAAAGGATATTTATTGGCTCAGTGAATCAGTGACTAGAACTGCAATTGGGGTCAGTGTCTGCCATGGTAGACCTCCACATGCCTTATAACTCTGTTGCCAGTAGCTCCTGGATTCACACTTTAGGGTTTTGCCACTAAAGAAGCAAAGAATGTTCTCCATTCTTTGGGACAGGCTAGGGGCAGATCCAGCTAAAATAATCCAAATGAAAAATTCTCATTGGCCCACTCTATTTTTTAAATAAATTTTTATTGATTTCAGAGAGGAAGGGAGAGGGAGAGAGATAGGAACATCAATGATGAGAGGGAATCATTGATCGGCTGCTTCCTGCACACCCCTTACTGGGGACGGAGCCCACAACCTGGACATGTGCTCTGACTAGGAATCAAACCCTGACCTCCTGGTTCATAGGTTTAGCTTCAATCGCTAAACCACACCAGCCAGGCTCACTGGCTCACTTTAGACCACATGTCCAACCATTACCCAATCACAGTAGCAGGACGGTAGTGAGACACTGTGATTGGTCAACGTGGGTCAGGTATCTACTCTTAGACCAATCACTGTGGAGAGGAAAGTAGACTTATGAAAGAAGACAGCACCAAGGGGAGGTAATAGGATCTGTTCTGCTTAAGTTTGTGGCTAGTCTCAGGGCCTCTCACATTCCTCATGCTGTAGCAGAATTTAAAAACAAAACAAAACAGCAGCACCCACTCTGGCTAGATAGTGTGATGAGGAATGTGATATACCTGAAAGAAAGATAGCTGCTGGGCCATCAAAATAGCAACCGCCATTGCACTGAGAATTTCAATGAGCATGTTATCTTGGATAATCAGAAAAAAGATTGTAGAGTGAGAAAATAACATCATTTCCTTCTTTCTCCCTCTTGTACTGAGATTGAGTAATGCCTCTGGAATACTTCCTTACAGGCCTTCTGATTGCTTGAAAAAAAATTATATCCACTTTCTCATTAGAACTTGAAATCCACTTTGCTCTTTCTGTATACAACACTTTCTTAATAACTTATTATTTCAATGTTTTGAAAAAAATTATATAATGTTCTCTATTCTCTTATGACTCAACTAGAGGCCCAGTGCACGAATTTGTGCATGGGTGGGGTCCAGATTGCCCGGTCCCAATCACAGCAGATCGGGGTTGGGCCTGTTGGGAGGAGGAGATAGCTGGAGGTTAGCCTCCATCAGGACCCGGCTGGCTGGGGGAAGGGGCTTGGGTGATTGGCCGGCGGGCCCCACCCCCAATTGGGGTTGGGGGGCTGATTGGGGGCGGGGCTGGCCATGGGGAGGGGCTGTGGGCAGTGGGCTGTCTGGCCCCGCCCCCAAATGGGGTGGGGGGGCCGACCTGGGGTGGGGCCAGGTGGGGGGAGGGGCTGCAGGAGATTGGCCAGCCAGCCCCACCCCCTATTGGGGGTTGGGGTGATCAGAGGTTGGGCCAACCAGAAGGAGGGGTTGAGGGGTTGAGGGCCAATCAGGGTGGTGGGGGCCCATCAGGGGCATGGCCTGTCAGGGGAGGGGCTGAGGAGCTTGGCTGGCCAGCCCCGCTCCTTATTGGGGTGGGGGGATGCAATCGGGGTGGGCTGGCCAGATGGGGCGGGCTGATCAGGGGCGTGGCAGGGGGGGAAGGGAGGGGAGTTTGGCCGGCAGGGCCCACTCTTGATCAGGGTGGGAGAGTCCCATCAGGGGCAGGCTGGCAGGGGGGAGGGGCCACAAGGTTGGCAGCTGGCCCCACCCCCTGATCAGGCTAGTTCGCTGGCCACATAGCAACCGGTTGTTAAGTCGTTATGACCCCTACCATAGCTGCCTTTTTATAAATATAGATTCACTGTGTAGTGTTTCTTTTATTAATACTACAGTACCAGGCACTTAAAACCTGTAGTTCATTAAATAACAACCCTGCAAAGTTTATATTATTTTTCCCATTCTATACATGAGGACACTGGGGCTTAAAGAGTTTAGGTACCTTGCCCAACCAAAGATGAGAAGTGGAAGCTTTTGGATTTGAAGCCAGATCTGCCTCCTTTTTAAAAAAGCACTTTTCTGTCTAGAAAACTATTCATAAGGATCATCAGCACATAACAGTGAGTGGAGAGGGCCTGTTGCTTTAAAAGGCAGTAATAGCCCATGCACATCCCAGGGCTGCTGCTAGCCAGCTGTGAGATCTTTTTCAATCACATAACCTATCTCATTTTTCTCAACCAGAAATTGGAAGAGTGGTCCCTGTCCTGTTTATCTCAAAGTGTGATTCTTACAACCCAAACATTTCTACAGACATGCTTCTGCAAAAAGTCCTTTCCCATGGCAGCAGAGATAGAAACAGATAGACAGAACTATTTGAGGTCCTTCACAGATCCAACACAAACAGTTTTGACAAAATAGTGGAAATCAGTGGTCCAAATTTGAAATAATGTTTCCCAAAGCAAATTGAGTTTAAAGGAAAGAAATGTTCAGATTATTAAGATATTCCCAAACAGTCCTGGCCGGGTAGCTCAGTTGATTAGGGAATCATCCCCACATGAAAAGGTTGTGGGTTTAATCCCCAGTCAGTGCACATTCAAGAAGCAACCAATGAATGCATAAAGAAGTGGAACAACAAATCGACATTTCTCTCTCTCTCTCTCTCTCAAAAAATCAATCAATAAATCTTTTAAAATATATATTCCTAAATAAAGCATATGTTCTTCTAACGTAAAACTTTTATTCGAAATATAATTGTCAATGTAGTCAACACTTGAAATTTTGAAGTTGAATATCAGATTTGGTAAAATTGGAGTGTGTTAAAATATTGCTGTAATTCACACTTCAATAGATTGGAGTATAGATAACACCTCATTTTAAAATCATTGAACCAAGAAAGAATGAACCACTCCTTCCAATGCTGTATCAGCCCAGAACATTGCAGGCTTGGGGTATCAATTGTGTTGCTTTTGCCTCACATGCTCAATCGTTTGCTTCTAAGGCACACCCTCTGTGCTGAGGTGACAATGTCAGGAGGGACATCCAACCTCACCAACACTCTGTACCAGGACCACCCAGACCCTCTGAGTGCCAGGCCACCAGGTCAAGACTTTCTTTGCCTTGGGGTAACTTACATCTGGAGGCTGTTGGTGTCCTTTCCTACTGATTGGCTGCCCTCAAGATTATGTGTGGCTCAGTGATTGAGCATCGACCTATGAACCAGGAGGTCAGGGTTCCATTCTTGGTCAAGGCACATGCCTGCTTTATGGGCTTGATCCCCAGTAGGGGGCATGCAGGAGGCAACCAATCAATGATTTTCTGTCATTGATGTTTCTATCTCTCCTTCTCCCTTCCTCTCTGAAATAAACTAAAAAATATTTTAAAAAATTTATGTCAGTCCTTCAGAGATGTTCTAATAATGTTGAACCATAAAAAAAAACATGTTGGTTCTCCATAATTTGGGCAAATTTACTCATCTCACCCCCACTTCCCCTCTCTAGGGTCCAACTCTGCAAACCAAAGGCTCCATATAAGTAGCCTTTGTCAAGCCACAAAAGATCCTGTTATATCCTTTCCCTAGAGCCCAGGGGGGCCTACTTGACATACATTTACATAACTATGTTTAGCTTCTCAAGTAATATTTGAGAACAAAAAACAAGGAGACTCTACACCAAAGGGTCTTGCTGTTTTTAAACAGAGCCAATATTTAAATGCAATTTATTTGATTAATCTATTTGACTAAAATTATGTCTAACCAAGCAAGTTCACCACTAACACAAGGTCAGGTATACACATTGGTGTACATACATACTCATATCTGGGTGTACACACACAGGTTTAGTTCCCCAACTCAGATCCATAAATGTTTCTATGTTCTATGATTGTATACACTCTAATAGTTTTTACTTACAGAATTTGCCAAAGTCAAAAGGAAATTTGAACATTTAAAATTTTTTAATTAAAAAAATTGTTTTAAGTAGTTAAAATTTTTTGTGAATTTCACTATTACATTTGTAGAATCTAACTCAACAAACAAAATTTAGGGTTATGGGGGTATCAAAATCTAACAAGATAGTTTCTGAGACTTTATTTAGTGGACTATAGGAGCAAGTAATGGTAAACTCCAATATCTTTCTAAATATATCAGTCTTTTAGACTTTCTACCTTTAAAGCTCCATTAAGACTCCATTTGTTTAAAATATCTAGATTCACAATTGGCTGAAACATAGGAGATAGGTTATGGGGTTTTGGATCTGTAGTCAGCAGACCTAAGCTTCAACCCAACTTGTAACTTCATGGAGGTGGATCCTCCCAGACTCACTCAGTACATGCTTCATAAAATTGTTGTGAAGTTTAAATGAAAAAAAAATAAAAAACAGTGTCAAGCACCCTGCAAATGCTTAAAAACATCAGCCATAGTAATTATTATAATCTTTTTTCTAATTTAATGCTAAGATATTTTAGTTTCACAAACTATCCTTACTACTTACTGCTCATGCATGTGCCACTTCCATCATTTCTATTACCACAGCAAGATGTTTATATTGTCCTTTACAACAGTGGTAAATTTCACCTCTCCTACATATGCTCAATGTTCTAAAATGCAGAAAGCAAAAAAATTTTAAAATTTTTTAAAAAGTAGTTAAAATTTCTCTCTTGTTAGTATTATGATATTTAAACATTTAGCTCAAGTATTGATTCTTTTTGCATTTAAATCCATTTTGGATGTTAACAATGGCGAATCTAATTGCTAGTGACCCTACAATTAACACATGAACACAAATCATGGACATCAAGTACATATTAAAGTCAAATAAGAGGTAATTTTTTTTCTTTTAGTTCTTTGAGGTTATTGATCAAGCCCAATGTAATTTCCTTCTCCAAATGGAATTCCGGTTCTTATGTAAGAAAGAGGAAGTAACAACATCCCCTGGAAAGGGCTATCAGACCTCCCTGACTAGGTTAGGATGTCAGTGGAAAGGAAGAAATGAAAATTAAACATCTCAGCTAAAACACAGATGGGAAACTGGATAAGCTGATCACTCTCTATTTTGATTACTACATTTGTTAGGGCTAAATGCCTGATCCATATTTGGGATTGTCAGTTACTCTGCTTAAAAAAAAAAAAAGTAAATGAATGATCCCATCAACATTGTGATGTGGTTGAGATTTATCTCCATGAAATCTGACCATGTTGGGGATACGTTGAAAATCTTGATCTATTTAAAAGGTTCAAATTTAGCAGAACTTTCTTCCTTGTCAGCACTCAGAAAAGTCTTTGAAATGGATAGGAATGGAATACAAGTGGATTGTAAAACAGGCCCAAAACATTCTGTGAAATTCCAAATGTTTTTTCCACAGCTACATTCTCTTCCCATGATTACTTTACTCACTTTAACGGCAAGATATTCAGTAAATCAGAAACTGGAGGTTGGTCTCTAGTGAAGCCTACAGCATATTTGTTATGATGTTAGTGATTTTTGGAGCTTCTTCCTCCTCAGACAGCTTCCTTTCCACCCCCAACTGATGTGAACTGGGCCAAGGTTACAGTTGAGGGAAATGCTTAACCATTTCCTCTAGCTTTTCACACAATGTTCAACAATGGTGGTGTTTATAGTAGGTTGATTTACTATATCATATTGCTCCTCATTCCTAGTCTCCATGATTCCTTCATATTTTTTCACCAAATGCACTCATAAAATGGGATTAATCACATTTGCCTATTATAGTGGACAGTTACGGCTTTTATCTTAATCTTCAGATAAAAGCATTTGAATCTCCTCTAAGGAATACAATTTCCCTGCTCAACCCATGGTGTCATAAATGGTATAGCCCTCACCCCCAATTCTAAAGATAGGTACATGTATCAGGACTGATGGAGCCAAAGTATGGAGTCCTGCTGCCCTTGGTCTTTAGTCCCTGCTGCTAGCATACTATACAGCAATGACTTTTGCCCCAAGCCAAGTTGGAAACATTATCTCCAAAGAAATTTAGGTAGTATATGTATTGTATTCATGCAAGAACAACTCAGAGTACAAGTTTGGAGCACCAGAGAGGACTCGCTTTGTTGTGGTATTTGAGGACAGGCTCAACCTGAACACCTGCCCCAGCACTTAAAAGTGAATCCTATCATTCACATTCTTACCCACAAACACAAAACCTAGCTCTAAATCAGGGTCAGAATGAAGAAAATGCCATCCAAGCCACCTATATCAATCAAATTTGTCTTTGATTCACAGAAAGATATGTAAAAAAAACCCACATAGATCGGGAGGAAATTCTGTAGCTCAAGTGAGAATAACCAAAACAAACATTTAAAAAACTGACACAAACAGCAGAAATAAAAATGATTCATAAAACATAAGAAACTACAAAGAATTCCCATTTGTGTCCAAAAAGAGAAAATATTGTATCTGAGAAGAGACTACTATGAAAAAGGAGCAAAGGAATACAATGAAGAGTTCATGAAGATTAAAAATAACAAAATAAAAATAATAAAATCTAAGAAATACAAGAAAATCTCTTGGGATATAGAGCAAAAAAGACCAAAAAATGGAAAACACAAGAGGAAAATTTCAAGAGAGATGGAACCAACTAAAAGAACCTATATCTGTCCAACAGGAGACCCAGGAATAGAGAACTGATGGGAAAAAATCATAAAAATAATAGAGGAACATCCCCCAGAGTTGACATAAGGTATAAAATTTCAGACTGAAAGAACCTGTTAAATACAAAACAGGATTAAAAAAGATTCATACCTAGACACATTGTGAAATTTCAGAACACCATGGATAAAGACAACACACTAAAAGCTTTTGGGAGGAGGGGTTAGGAGGAACAGGTTACTACAAACAAATTACAATTTTAGGGATCCATTGCCACCTGGAATGCAAGAAAGCAATGGGGTAGAGCAAAGCAGCTGTGGTAAATGTCTGGTGTTCTGGCCAGAGAAGTGGCCAATGGTGCAGTGGAGCAGCCCAGGGACCACTTACACCTGAGACAGACTACAGAACAGCACACCAAAGGTGGAAATCAAGTCAAACACAGACAGAAGGACAGCCTCACTGAGCAATGAAGAGTGTCAATTGTACCCAAGGCAGCCTAGCATTTGCAAATACATGCGGAGAATTTTCAGGTGGAACTGAGACAGGCATTCTTAGCTGAGACACCAAGAGGTGGTTAAAGCAGTATTGGAACATCAAGACAAAGTAGTATTGAAACATCAACTTTTCTAAAGAGCTTTGTCTTAGTTTTCCAGGGCTGCTCTAATAATTCACCGCAAACTGAATGGCTTAGTTAGTTACAGCATCGTCCCAAGAGACCAAAATTGCAAGTTCAATCTTAGGTCAGGCGCATACAAGAATCAACCAATGAATGCATCAATAAGTGGAACAACAAATTGATGTTTCTCTCTCCCTCTCTGTCCCCCTCTTCTTCTTTCTCTTTTTAAAAAATATATTTAAATCTTTATTTTCCAAAGTATTAAAGATGTCCCCCCCCCCTTTCTCCCTCCACCTGGTTCCCATCCTGCCCCAGGCCTTCACCATCCTATCTTTTGTGTCCATAGGTAATATATGCATATGTTCTTTGGTTAATCTTTTCCCACCCACTCCCCTTCCCTTTGAGATTCGCTAGTCTGTTCCATGTTTCCATACCTCTGGTTCTATTTTATTCATCAGTTTATTTTGTTCATTAGATTCCTTGTTCATTTATTTTTATTTTTAGATTTAATTGTTGATAGCTATGTATTTATTGCCATTTTATTGTTCATATTTTTGAACTCCTTTAGCTTTTTCTTGTCTGTGAAGCTCTTTATCTGACTTTCAATTCTAAATGATAGCTTTGCTGGGTTCAGTAATCTTGGTTGTAGGTCCTTGCTGTTCATCACTTAGAATATTTCTTGTCAATCCCTTCCGGCCTGCAAAGTTTCTATTAGGAAATCAGCTGACAGTCGTATGGGTGCTCCCTTGTAGGTAACTAACTGTTTTTCTCTTGCTGCTTTTAAGATTGTCTCATTGTCTTTAACCTTTGGCATTTTAATTATGATGTGTCTTGGTGTGAGCCTCTTTGGATTCCTTTTGTTTGGGGTTCTATGTGCTTCCTGGACTTGGAAGTCTATTTCTTTCAACAGGTAGGGGAAGTTTCCTGTCATTATTTCTTCAAATAGGTTTTCAATATCTTGCCCTCTCTCTTCTCCTTCTGGCACCCACCCCCATAATGCGAATATTGGTACTTTTGAAGTTGTCCCAGAGGCTCCTTACATTATCTTCATATTTTTGGATTCTTTTTGCTTTTAGCTCTTCTGATTGGGTGTTTTGCTTCCTCATATTCCAAATCACTGATTTGACTCTCAGCATCCTCTACTCTACTGTTGATTCCCTGTAACTTATTCTTCATTTCAGTGATTGTATCCTTCATTCCTGACTGGTCCTTTTTCATGTCTTTGATATTCTCACTAATTTCCTTGAAATTCCCACCAAGATCTTTGAAAGTCTCACTAAGTCCCTGGAAGCTCTCATTAAGACCCTTGAGCATCCTTATAACCATTGTTTTGAACTCTGTATCTAGTAGTTTGTTTTGCTTCCACTTCATTTAGTTCTTTTTCTGGAGATTTCTTCTGTTCTTTCATTTGTGACATGTTTCATTATCTCCACATTTAGCTGCTTCCCTGTGTTTTTTTTTAATATGAATTAGATAGAAATGCTTTGTCTCCTGGAATTGGTAGAATGGCCTTATATAGTAGGTGTCCTGTAGGGCCCAGTGGCTTAGCCTTCCCAATCATCTGAACTGTGCACTCCAGGTGCGTCCTTGTGTGGGCTGTGTGTACTGTCTTGTAGTTGAGCCTTGATTGCTGTTGGTGTCACTGGGAGGAATTGACTTCCAGGCCAATTGGCTGTGAAGACCAGCTGTGGCTACAGTGGAAGAACTGCAGTGCAGGAAATATTCCTATGGAGCAAGACTTGGCTTTGGTGGGAGTATGTCACTCATGGAAGTGTAGAGTTGTAATCTGGTGTGGCCTGAAGCTGTGCACTGGCTCTGGGGCCTCCCAGGAGGTGCAAAGTCAGCCATTGCCTGTGCCCTTCGTGGGGCCACCAGTCAGGAGCTACAGAGTGATTTGCAGATGGCTGCTACTTGAGTTGGGCTTGGAAGTGCCCAGGAGAGGCCAAGCTGTGAAACAAGGCAAGATGCTGCTATTGCCGGGCCTTGGGCCTCTTGAGAGGAATGGGGCACACTGATGCCAGCTGCTGCTTGTTTTGAGAGATTTTAGGAAAGTTTGAAGCCTGAGCCAAACATGGAAAAGCCACTGCAAATAGCTTGGGTGGGGCTGCAAATTGGGCTGGGGTGAGATCTCAAGGAATCACCAGGGTGGAGCCAATAGTGTGAGTTAGGCTGATGGAAACTCAGATATGGCTGCCAGTGAGCTCTGCGATGGTGGGAGGTCTCAGCATAGGAGCAATGGCCTCTGCCAGCACTTTTGTCTGGGAGAAAGCTGCCCCAGAGTTCTTGCACCGGTACCTGACAGTCCTGTTCCTGCCCATATATTCCTGGATCCCCACCAAGCTGCTGCCCCAGTGCTGGAGTTCATAGGGAGCAACTCCCAGTAAATCTGTGACGGGCCCTTTAAGAGTAACTGCCTGGGACTCCAACAGTCTCTATATTGCTCAGCTACAATCCCTGCTGGTTTTTATAGCCTGAAGTTATGGGGACTTCTCTTCCTGGCACTGGAACCCTGTGCTGAGGGGTCTTGTGTGGGGCTGGGACCCCTTGCTCCTCATGGGAGGCCTCTGCAACCTAGATATCCCTCCCTATTAAGAAACACACCACATGTGAGTGTGGGACCAGACTGTTCCATGCCTTCACCCTTCCTACTAGTCTCCATGTGCTTTCTTCTTTACTTCTCTAGTTGTAGGACTTCCATCCATCCAGATTTCAGGCAGTTTTGAATGATGGTGGTTCTGTATATTAGTTGTAATTTTGATGTGGTTGTGGGAGGCAGCGAGTACCAGCATTTACCTACACCACCATTTTGGTTCTCTCCTCTCTCTTTCTAAAACAAACAAACAAACAATAAATAAATAAATTTAAAGACAAGATGAAGCCAATAGAAAACAAATAGAAGATGGTAGACTGAAACCCAATTATATAAATAAGCTCAGTAAAAGTAAGTGAATGTCAGTTTCTTGGAAAAGATTAAATTACATGTTGTTTTTTAGAGACCCATTTAAATATAAAAACACAGATAATTTGAAAACATAAGGATGGAAAAAGGCATAGCATGAAACACTAATCAAAAGAAAGCTGGTATGACTATATTTATGAGACAAAATGTACTTTCAGGCCAGAAGTGTTATTAGAGATAAAGAAGAACATTTCATAATAATAAAAGTGTTAGCTCAATAGGAAAATGCAACAATTCTAAATTTGTATGGACATAACATAGGCTTAATATATATAAAGAAAAAGTTAAGTAAAATAAAAGAAGAAGTAAACAAATTCACAGTCATAATTGGAGGTTTGAGCACACCTCTCAGTAACTAAAAACAAGAAGACCAAGTAATTAATAGAAAGATGTTTAAACATTATTAAGCCACTTAACTTAATTGATATTTATAGGACACTTACCCAACAACTGCAAAATACACATTCTTTTCAAATGTACACCAAATATAGACCATCTGCTGGGTCATAAAGTGAGACTCAGCAAATTTCAAAGGACTGAAATTGTAGAGTATATTTTCTGACCATTAGAAATCAGTAGAGAGATATAAGGGTAGAATCCCAAAATGTATTAAAATTAAGGAACATACTTCTAAATGACCTGTAGGTGAAAGAGGAAATCGGAAAATATTTTGAACTGAAGAATAATGAAAATAAAACATCAAATGTGTGGGATGCAGCTGAAGCAGTGCTTAGAAGGAAATTATGGCTTTTAATGAATACAGTAGAAAAAAGGAATGGTGGAAAATCAATACTCTAAGCTTTCATATTATGAAACTAGAAGAAGGGCAAATGAAACTCAAATAAACTCAAATGAAGAAGCAAATAATAAGGAACACAGTATTCGATTAAATAGAAAGTGTATATACAATAGAGAAGTCATCACAGCCAAAATTTGTTCTTTAAATAGAGTAATAAAAGCTAAAATCTCCTAGCAAGAATATTTAATAAAAGAGAAACAAATAACCAATATCTGGAGTTTCAAAATGTGGTGTCATTATACAGTCTACAGATATTTAGAGAACACAATGAACAACCTCTTCCAATCATTTTGACAATATAGACAAGTTCTTTGAAAAATATAATTTACTAAAACTGAAACAAAGAGAAGTAAGATACCAATATTCTGACATACTTTAAAAAATGGAATGTAGCCCTGACTGTTGTGGCTCAGTTGGTTGGAGTGTTGTCCTGTACGCCAAACCTGGTTCAATTCCTAGTCAGGGCCTAAGTATTGGGTTTGATCCCTGAACTCAAGGCAATAGGTGGAGGTTTCTTTCTCACGTCGATGTTTCTCTCTCTCTCTCTTTCTTCTCTATCTTTCTCTTTGGAATCATTTTTTTTTTTAAAGGAAATGGAATGTATAGATGCATAGTTAAATTCCTATAATAATAATCCAGGACTAAGTGCCTTTCAAGGGAAATTCTGACAAATATTCAAGGAGAAATAATGATATTCTCTCTCAAATTCTTTCAGAGATTAGTGAAATAGGGAACACTTACCTACTTGTTTTATGAGGTTAACATAAATCTGAGCCCAAACCGAAGTCCTTTCTGCATATGGATGCAAAATTTCAAAATAAAACACTAGCAAATTGAATATAGAGATAAAAATACATAATAACCAAGTACAGTTTATACCAGGGATGCAAGTTTGTTTTAACATTCTAAAATAATCAATGTAGCCCTAACTGGTTTGGCTCAGTGGATAGAGCATCAGCCTGCGTACTCAAGGGTCCCGGGTTCTATTCCAGTCAAGGGCATGTACCTTGGTTGTGGGCACATCCCCAGTGGGGAGTGTGCAGGAGGCAGCTGATCAATGTTTCTCTCTCATCGATGTTTCTAATTCTCTATCCCTCTCCCTTCCTCTCTGTAAAAATCAATAAAAATATATTTAAAAATAAATAAATAAATAAAATAATCAATGTAATCCAGTACATGAACAGAAAAGAAAGGAGAAAAACCATATAATGATCTCAATAGACACAGAAAATGCATTTAATAAAACATAACAAGCTTTCAGAAAAAAATTCTCAACAAATTTAAAATAGAAGGGAACTTTATTAATCTTACAAAAGGTATCAAAAAAAAAAAAAGAACAAAACCCTACAGCTGGCACATTTAATGATGAAATACTGAATACTTTCTCCCTATGGTGCCCGTACAACTCTGTGGAAGGAAGTTGTTTTTTTCCAACTTATAAGGGTAGAACTATTGTATATCCACATAGAAAAAAATCCTCAAAAAGTTGATTTCCTACCTTGACAACATATTAAAAAATTCACTTAAGGTGGCTCTGAAGTGTAAATGTTAAACTGAAATATTTTAATTTCTAGAAGAAAACATAGGGGAACACCTTCCTGACCTTAGGGTAGATAAAAATTTCTTAACTAGAACAGAAAAAAAATAACCATAAGAGAATAAAACATAATTGGACTTAATTTAAATTAAGAACTTTTATTAAAAATATGTTTGAGAGTAAACAGGTAAGTCACAGACTAGGATAATATTTTGTCTATCTATGACAAAGATAGGTAAAGAATGTATAAAGAACTCATGCAAATCAGATAAAATTTTTAAAAACCACACAGAAATAATTTAAAGGTCGGGCAAAAGACTTGAACAAGTATCACACAAAAGAGAATATCCAAATAGCTAATAAGCATATGGAAAGATGGTTAACATCATTATTCATTAGGAAAATAAAAATTAAAACCACAAGAAACTATCATGTATCTACCAGAAAGTCTAAAATGTAAAAGACTAGCCGAAACCGGTTTGGCTCAGTGGATAGAGCGTCTGCCTGCGGACTGAAAGGTCCCGGGTTCGATTCCGGTCAAGGGCATGTACCTGGGTTGCGGGCACATCCCTGGTGGGGGATGTGCAGGAGGCAGCTGATCGATGTCTCTCTCATCGATGTTTCTAACTCTCTGTCTCTCTCCTTTCCTCTCTGTAAAAAATCAATAAAATATATTAAAAAAAAATAAAATAAAAAATAAAATGTAAAAGACTAAAAACACTGAGTATTGGGAAGGATGGGAAACAGGTGGAACTCTCATACATTGCTGGTGGGAGTGTAACTTTAGAAAACTATTAAGCAGTGTCTATTAAAGCTAAACATATACCTACTCTATGACTCAGCAATTCTACTCTAGGTGTATGACCAAAAGAAATAATTATGTATGCCCAATGAAAGACATATACAAGAATGTAATAGCAACATTATTACTGTAAAAGAACTAGAAACAACTAAAATGTCCATCAAAGGAGAATGGATTACTAATCTATTGCATATTCATATAATGTAATACAAAGCATAATAAAAAAGAATTACCTGATACACACAACAGTATGAATGAATGAAGATATTAGGTTGAGCAAAGGAAGACATAAAATAGTTTGATTTCATTTATACTACATTGAAGAATAGGCAAAATTAATTAATGTTGACAGAATTCAGAATGATTACCTTTGAGATAGGTGGATGAAGGGGCAAGAGAGGACTTTCTGAGGAAAAGAGAATGTTTTATACTTTGATCTGGATGGTGGCTGCTCCGATGTATACATATGTAAAAATCATTGAGCTGTACACTTCAGATTTGTATGCTTTCCTAACTCATATCTATTTTAGACATAAAGATGTTAAAATTTAATAATAAAATTAAAAATTAGCCACATTTTCCCAATCAGACTGGCAAAGATTAAATAGTATAGATAGGCATTTAGGGAAAGAAAGTGGAATGCAAAACAGTACAAATTTTGAAGGACAATTTAGCAATATTCATCAGAATCTTAATATACCTATACTTTGACTCAATAATTTAACTCTTAGCAATTTACCCAATTAGAACAGTCATATAAGTACTCAAAGATATATGTGTGAAGACAGTCACAGAATCATTATTTATAAAAGAAAAAGATTGGGGGGAAAGACATGTCCATCAATAAGAGAAGAGTTAGACAATTTTTTTTAATCCATGAAATATTTTATAGCTATTAAAAAGCTTGAGGTACATAATATATTTTCATCTACTAGAAATGAGACTAAGAACTGGGTAAACAAAGATAGGCAATCTCAGTCTTATGGCCTCCATTCTACCACTTATCCAGTCACTTATACACTCTTTATCTCTGTTTCTTTATTAGTAAAATGGAGTTACAATATTATTTCTCCTCACCCATCTCATAAGTGAGAATCAAATGTAAGAAACCCTTTGAAGCCCAAGCTGGTTTGGCTCAGTGGATAAAACATCGGCCTGTGGACTGAAAGGTCCTCGGTTCGATTCCAGTCGAAGGCACGTGCCCAGGTTGCATGTTTGATCCCCAGTAGGGGATGTGCAGGGGGCAGCCAATCAATGATTCTCTCTCATCATTGATGTTTCTCTCTCTCCCTCTCCCTTCCTCACTAAGCTCAGTCCCCAACCTATCAAAAGTTTGGGACCCCTGATTCAGATGGAAATAGGCATTAAGTCAACATTTCCCCTTTCATAGGGAAAAGCCTGGGCTGAATCCTGTTAATGGCAGCAGGCCATCAGGTTTGGCTTTGATTTGTCTTGGCTTATGTAGGGAGCGGCTATAGGTTAAGCTTTGAACTGACCTGTTGGCAAAGCCACAAACAAGTCCCAGCTTAGAGGGCAGAGCCCTCTTAGAATAATTAGGCTTGACCTTATGACGCTCCCTAGATCTTATCTGGGTACCTAATGAGCTGAGGGAGATGTAGCAAGTGCTGCCAGAATAAGTGAAACTCACAAGAACATTGTAACTATGGTGACCACTACCTTGTTTACCTCTGGCTATAAAATAAAGGCTCAGCTTGCCATCTGGATCTCTCTCTCTGTGGCCTTAGCCAGGCACAGGAAGATCCACCTAGACCAGGGGTGGGCAAACTTTTTGACTCAAGGGCCACAATGGGTTCTTAAACTGGACTGGAAGGCCGGAACAAAAGCATGGATGGAGTGTTTGTGTGAACTAATATAAATTCAAAGTAAACATCATTACATGAAAGGGTATGGTCTTTTTTTTTTAGTTTTATTCATTTCAAACGGGCCGGATACGGCCTGCTGGCCGTAGTTTGCCCATGGCTGACCTAGACTCAGCTTATTCTCTCTGTCTGTCTTTTCTTCATCCTTTGCCACCCCACCTCAGGCTCACCAAAACCTTGGCTGTGATGGCACGACACATGTGGCGCTCAACTCGGGGCCTGAATTCAGGGGAACTGCAGTTGTCAGGTGAAAGGACACTCCAGTGAAGCATGTGCAGAAAGTAAAAAGGAAGGCAAGGAGCGAAGTTTAGTGATAACTAGGTGTAAAACATGGGAAATTCAGGATCGCAAGAAAAGAATTATACGTATCCATGCTTAAGGCTATGCTCCAAGCACGGGGCTATTCTGTGAGGTATGAACAGCTTTTCGATTTGTTGGATTTTGTAAGTAAAACCTGCCCATGGTTTCCTGAGAAAGGAAAGGTAAATGTAGAGGCATGGGAGAAGGTAGGAAAACAACTTAGAGATCGTTATATAGCTGAAGGTCCAAGGAAAATTTCTCTCTCTACTGTCAGCCTGTGGTCCCTGATTCGGGACTGCCTAGAGCCCACTCCTGAAAGGGAATGGATGAATGTGGCAGGAGAACTAAGATGGATAGTGGAAGGTTACCAGAGGCTTAATATTGTCTCAAAGGCTTGTCTCTCACCTGGAGACTACTTATTATGGAAGTATTATATTCGTGTATGTGCTGACATTGGACCAGCCTACGTTCAAGGAGCAGTATTAGCTGCCACATTAAAGGAGGTGTTACTCGCCGAAACCGGTTTGGCTCAGTGGATAGAGCGTCGGCCTGCAGACTGAAAGGTCCCAGGTTCAATTCCGGTCAAGGGCATGTAGCTGGGTTGTGGGCATATCCCCAGTAGGAGATGTGCAGGAGGCAGCTGATCGATGTTTCTCTCTCATCGATGTTTCTAACTCTCTATCGCTCTCCCTTCCTCTCTGTAAAAAATCAATAAAATAGATTTAAAAAAAAAAAAAAAAAGGAGATGTTACTGGCTGGTCAGCAGAAAAAGAAAGGGGCTGCTTTAACTGTGGCAACCAATGCCCCCTAAGCAGGGAAACTTCAAAAGGGGCCAACCCCGGCCCCACCAAACAGTAGGGGCCTTATCCTTAACCCCACTGCAGCCTTTCCAGCCGGCTCAGTAAATCTTTATCATGCCACCCCGGGAAGCACAGGATTGGCAAGTTCTTCCTGGGGTGATAGATCAGGACTCAGGCAATAGTGGAAAGCGCCAATCCTACTCTTAAAATGCAATTACAAAAACAAAAAAGTAGGGAGAAGAATGTTATGTGTTAAACTTTTTGAATTACAATGCAGAGGGTTGTACAGCAGCCGAAAGGCCCAGTGGAAGGATGCACAAACCAGACAAGAGTTTTATCAGATTCAGTAATGATGTGGGGAAGAGGTTGTGTTTTGTATCTTTCCAGAGGAGCGCAGCCTATTTGAGGGCCAGAGCATTATGTGCGTCACCACAATGGACCCAGAGAAGCTCCTTGTCCCTTTGTTCAAAAGACTGAGAGTTGCCCCGATGACAGCAATACGGAAAAGGAAGATGACGAAGGCTACACAAGGGACCGAGGTGTCAACATGGGGTCAGCTGAAGAAGTTAACAACCGAGGCCCAGCAGATGGTAGAAAAGCAAGATGTGGCTGCTACTCCCTCAATCATGTTTCTGGCTATGCTAGCATTGGTTAGCTGCCAGTCTTCTGCAAAGTCTTGCGCAGCCAAGTCCAAGGACTCTGAGTAAATCAGCAAAAGAAACTTTCATTTAATAGAAAAATGTTACTGTAGTTTGATTTTTCACTTATTGCTGTGTTGCATTGGCATTGTTTTGTTAATAGCCAGAGCTTTATGTTTAAGTTTTAAAATGATAACATTTCTGTAGTTTGGGTTTTGCATGGCATTGTTTTGTTATTGTTTTAATAGCCAGAGTTTTGTTCTTGATGCTTAAGTTTTACTTTCATTATGGTAGCTTAAAAATAAAAAAGGGTAAAAAAAATAATAATAAAATAAAAAATAAAAATAAAAAAGGGTGAGATGTAGGAAGTGGCTATAGGGTTAAGCCTGAGACTGACCTGTTGGCAAAGCCACAAACAAGTCCCAGCTTAGAGGGCAGAGCCCTCTTAGAATAATTAGGCTTGACCTTATGACGCTCCCTAGATCTTATCTGGGTAGCTAATGAGCTGAGGGAGATGTAGCAAGTGCTGCCAGAATAAGTGAAACTCACAAGAACATTGTAACTATGGTGACCACTACCTTGTTTACCTCTGGCTATAAAATAAAGGCTCAGCTTGCCATCTGGATCTCTCTCTCTGTGGCCTTAGCCAGGCACAGGAAGATCCACCTAGACCAGGGGTGGGCAAACTTTTTGACTCAAGGGCCACAATGGGTTCTTAAACTGGACTGGAAGGCCGGAACAAAAGCATGGATGGAGTGTTTGTGTGAGCTAATATAAATTCAAAGTAAACATCATTACATAAAAGGGTACGGTCTTTTTTTTTTTTTAGTTTTATTCATTTCAAACAGGCCGGATCTGGCCCGCTGGCCGTAGTTTGCCCATGGCTGACCTAGACCCAGCTTATTCTCTCTGTCTGTCTTTTCTACATCCTTCGCCGCCCCAACTTAGACTCACCGAACCCTTGGCTGAGCTGGCCCGGCACAGCTTATGGTCTCCCCTCACTGCAGGAGTCAACTGGGCTGGTAAAGTAGTACAAATGGTGTCCCCATTTACTCAACCCCAACTGGAGCCAAAGAACATTCAATGAAAAGAACAATGTGATTGCCAGTTTGTAGACAAACATGAACCCAGTTTAGCTTTAAGGACTTTAGCTGTTGGAAAACACCATCTCCTGGGCAGCTGCTGTGGCAACTGTCCCCAATTAACTTACCAGAGTCTCAAAAATAGAAGGCAACCTCTGTTCTGTTATATAATAAACAGTTCTTTATTTGAAATGACAATATTTACTTCTCCTATAGTGAACTCCAGCAGCCTACAAGCAGTGGGCAAACAGTAGAAATGCCTAAAATGGAAACTTGAGAAAGCAGTTTAGCTAGTAGTTTACTCTAACTTCCTAACTTGACCAACAGGTAATTAGGAAATCCCCACCATGTTTCTCTCATATTTTATCTAGTTTTCACAGGATCATGGATTTCATGTGATTTTGTTACCACCAGGAATATCTTTCTTGTTTTGGTGAGTCTTGAAACATGCAAAACAGATGTGAAGTAGTGAGTTCTCCAATACATGTGTGTTCAAGCAGAGCTGGGGGTTGTCTCATCTGAGGGATTCTACTTAGAGTGGCAGGTTCAACTAATAACTTCCTGGCCTCTTCCGACAGCGAAGAGTCTGGTGTCTATATTCATTCCCATGATCTCATTTTCAAATGGCATTTTTTTTAAAGGGATAAAAAAAAATAAATTATGATTATGAACCTTTTCCATTATTTAATCTCCCTCTTAAAATCAAGGAGCTGTGACTTATGTGGTTGTGTTCTTTATTGTAAAAACCCTTTCTATACCTTTATAAGCAACAAATGCTCACTATTTGCAGCATAGAAAACCACTTGTAACTTCCTCTTAGATTTTATTTTCTACTCCTTTTATCACATTGTGGCAACTCTCCAGAGCATTTCCATTTCTTGCAAATCTTGGGGGAAGGGGATTCAACTGGGTTACACTATTCTAAAGGGGTCGTGCACATTGAGAGATGTCTAAAAACTGTTTGGTTTTTTAAGTGGCATTCAGAAGGCCATACTGGCTTCTTGTTTTTCCCTCATGCTCCTATGCACTGTTGTTTGGCCAATGAGATTTATTTACTTGTAAAAAATATTTTTTTTATTGATTTCAGAAAGGGAGAAAGAGATAGAAACATCAATGATGGAAATCATTGATCGGCTGCCTCCTGCACACCCCCTACTGGAGATCCAGCATGTGCCCTGATCAGGAATCAAACCAGGACATCCTGGTTCACAGGCTTAATTTTTGTGACTGGTGCTTGGGTTTTCTTCAGAGATTTTCCTTTCTTGTTTCATTTTTCTGGTCTGGTGTCACTTCCCTGCTAAGCCATTCAGGAGGACAAATAATTTCCTATCTAATTACTTAAGGAGGACACATAATTTCCTACCTAATTACTAACTAGAAACACTTTAATTCCTACAAAATTCTTCGGAAACCCAGCAGCCTCCCTCCTAGTAAAAACCTAACCTAAAAGTCCTCTTTCAAAAATCATATAAAGAAAAGTAAATTCTGGTTAGGTCAACGTTTGGAGTTTAAACTTTATTCCCACTGATAGAACCTTTCTTTTTTATGCTTCTACCTCATGCAGAGTGAACGTTTATTCTCAAAGAATAGCCCAGTAACAGCGTGCATGAAAATCACCTGGGGTGCTTGTTAAAATGCAGATGCCCAGGTCCCACTTTAAACCTAGGGAATCACAATCTCTAGGTGTAGGGCCCAGTTAGCAGCATTTTTTACAAGTGCCTCAGGTCATTTGTGTGCCCCCTAAAATTTGTGAAGCACTGCCCTCAAGATTAAACAAATCCTTAATTTTCTGGAATGTTCAGTATTTCTTCTTCTAAATAAACCAAAGAAAGAATTGTAAGCATTGAAGGTACAGGCCAAATCTTGTCATAGAATCTGTATTCTATGGTAACCCTGTTTATGAACACAGAGTAGCTTCTCTGTGGGACAGTTAAGCTGTAGTAATTACCTCAGGGTTCTGTAATCTGTATGGCTCCTCCCACATGACATTTGCACCAACTAAGACTATGGCTGATTTCCAGGATGGAAGAACTACCAGACCTTTGTGGACTGAGGCACTTTATGTTACATTTTCTTTTTCTTGGTCATTTAAAGACATTTATCACAATCTTGAACCTGAATTATAGAGTCTAAATTAAGGAGAATAACATTTTATCAGGGCTCACTGAGTCCAAATCACTTTAATCATTGATCTCTTTATGGAAAATTGCTTTTTAGGTAAATTGGAAAGGATCTTGGATAAATAGCTCTTATCTCCAAACTGCCTCTGATTTATAATTCCATGGGCAAATTATACAATCTCTTTGCCATATTTTTGTAATAGGGATAATCACTCTATAATAAGTATAATACCTCCCAAAGTTGCAAGAAGATGAATGCGACCAGGCTTGTAAAATGTTAAAGGTTCTTGAATGAGGGATCCTATAAAACATGTAAATTATTAGTATTCCTTTTATAGGCCTTCAATGAATTATCGGCCTGTCAATGATGAACCTGCCTCTTGAAATATTCCACCTCCTATTTTTCAGACTTACTGGAATGACACGATCTGCTCTTAAATTTTCCTGGAATATTTTGGGGAACTTTAAAATTTAGTCAAAAAACAAAACAAAGCAACACTACCTCCCCGCCCCCTCCCAAGCATACATGCACGCCTAAGACTAGAGTGTCTGCATCTTTATCCCGACTTTGTATTGACTAGATTGATTGGACTTACTAAACCATTTGAATCATCAAAGCCTCAAGTCTTTGGGTTAGCTAAAGTATCTAAAGTCCACTAGCTTATTAGCAGTGAACTCTAATGTAGGAAAATGACTAGAAATAAATTATTTACTTGATGTCATTCTCGGTTGTGAAATCATCCTACCTATCTATAGCTCCAGTGCTATTGTGCCGACTGTTTTTTTTTACATTTTTGCTCACCCCAAATTAAGAATTTTTGAGAATCTGACTAGAAATAAAACCAACACCTATCTGCATATTACAATCATTAAGTCCCTTAGTAATGAGGAACCCCTAGTTGGCTCCAGAGGATGTTTGAAGATTGTTCCAATGTTTTCAATTTGCAGGGGAGAAGGAGTTTTTAAATATTATTGAGTTTACTGTTTGAATATGATTATCATACACAATTGCCATGTTTTCTAAAGTTCATTTTACAGGGACAAACATGTAACTTTTATGTAAAAGAAGAAACAACTAAAATCTGGGATATATGATAAAGAGGTAAAATGGGTTGACAGATGTAAAGAAAAATAAGGAAGGCATGCATGTCAGGTTTGGTGAGGCTGCTCCTCTTGGACAGTAGATCCATATGGGAAAAAAAGTTTCTGGAACTGAGTAAATGACAAACCACTATTGAGAATTTCCTTGCAGAGTTTCATGAAAGAAAAATATTTATATCCATCTTGACAGTGGCTAAAAAGAGGTCTAGGGATAGTTCAGCGGCTTGGGATTGGTTGACTTCATTTTTTGAACAAATTTGAGGATTAAACATTTACGAATTTTCCTAATATTTTGTGAAAAAGGAAGTGAGATATTAGCACCTTTCCCCCTTAGTGTTGTATCTACCATTATAGCATTGTCAGTTAGCCTTAACTGGAAGCTTTATGGAAGAACAAATGTATTTTGATT